>NC_069384.1:20697500-21305000 GCF_027475565.1 Acinonyx jubatus | reverse complement strand
TGGATCCTTCAGGAACTATTGGGTAATGTGGAGCAGGGAAGTCTGGATGTGTGTCTTTGAGACATAGTTATGAACCTCTCAAGCAGACTTGATGGAAATAAATTTTAGAAACCATAAAGAAGAGCATCTCATTTTTAGGAACACTACAACATACGATCTGGCAATTAGTAAGCTATTTCTGCAAAGTTAATGTTAAGGTGGCAGAGTCAATGGACAATTAGACCTCTTGTTTTTCCAAATGTCTTTAGCTTCGTGTCTTTGGTCTTAATACGACGACCTCTCTTTGCTTAGTAAATGGGTAAGTATATGTTGCCTCCAAAATCAAAAGATGTCTACTAGTGTTACATTTCTTTCCCAGTGCTGTCAGGGGAGGCCCCATATGCCACAACTTACAAAAGATGTCTGTGTTACTTGCTACTTACTTTTCTCTAAGTCTTATCAGCGTGGTATCATCCATCTAGTAGGCCAGCATGTTGCCACCACTGTGCGTGCCATTACTTCTTACAAGGGAACGCATTGCATGCCATGACTCATATAGTGGGCCAGAATGGTAAAATGAGCAAAAAGATTCTGTGAAAGAGGTCATAGCAGAGAGAGTTTATATACCCATGGAACTGAACTGAAAACTGTCCTGTGTAAGTGGAAGCAAATGACTTTTGCTCCTCTTTATTAACAGGAATAGTGGAGGAAGAAAATTTTCAACAGTTTAATGAGTGCATTTCGGGCATCAGGACCTGTCATTGATTTGTTTCAGAAAATAACAATAACAAAAAATCCCCAGAACATCAATTTAAATTGGAATTGCTACCTGACTATATTTATGACACTCCACTACCATTCTCCAAGGACATTCTATCTTCTGTAGAGACCAAATAAATAGCTTGATTTGAGATGTGTGGGAATAATCATCCATGCTCTTCAAGTCTTTTGATGACATTAATTTCTAAAATTTCTCACGAAATGCAATACTGAGAAAATGGCCTAGTAGAAAAGAAACTGGTAGGCCATTTTGTTTCGTTTTCCTTACTTTAATATACATCATTTTATAGGTCCGTGAAACCGAATAGAGACCCTGTTTTAAAAAATAGAGGTTCTTTGAGTAGCTGTGTATATATATATTACAATTATACATTTTGGAACTGACTATGGGGTGTACATCTTAAGGACCACACTGAACTCTCTGCGAGATGGACCTGAGTTAAAATTCCATCAATAATCTCACCGCCATAAATCCTTATGTTGCCTATATTGACTAGCTATAACATCAAGAATCTGCCAGACTACCACCAGTGTCCATGAGCCCAACAATTGGGAGCATTTTCCTTTCCTCAATTCCCATAGAAAATGGGTCCCTGCCCCTTTGGGGATAACCAGAAAGAATATTTACGGTGAACATTTTTGACATATAGTAGGGTTCTTCCTTAAGGGAGCCAGCCTCCCTTATCATTCAAGTGATTCTGAATCTGAAACTTCACTCCTTTCTGGGGATGCGGTATGGGCTATGACTCTACTGTGGTCTACTCTATTTCTCAGATCTGGACATTTTCCCTTATGCAAATCAAGGACAATTTTGTTAGCTAAACAGCTAGTTTATTTCTAGGGACACTATGATAAATTGGTTACCACAAAAGATCCATCTGCATAAATCTATTCTGATTAGTGTTTTGGTGCTCCTGTCCATTCTACTGACTGTGTCCACCTTGTCTTTGGCAGTAAAATGTCATTAACGCTCCTCTGATACTCTGGGATTACCTCATCCCCACTGCATTCGAGGAGCGTACATAGACGCGGTTAACACACACAGTCATTTTTGGTCTGCAGAGAACAACTACCACAATGTTTCCCCAAAAACATCTATGAGGGGTGTCTTCTAGAACTTCATTCAAGGTGACTGAGCCAACCATGCAAATAAATCCACTCTAGCCATTGGATATTTTCCTGTATAATATACCAGGGCAGTTATATCATTATACCCTCATTTATTTTTTTAATGTTTTTGTTTATTTTTGGGAGAGGAGAGAGAGACACACACAGAGAGAGAGAGAGAGAGAGAGAGAGAGAGAGAGAGAGAATGAGCAGGGCAGGGGCAGAAGGAGAGGGGGCAGAGGATACAAGGTGAGCTCTGTCCTGACAGCAGAGGGCCCTATGTGGGGCTCAACCTCAGAAACCGTGAGATGATGGCCTGAGCTGAAGTCAGAGGCTTAACTGAATGAGCCACCCAGGTGCCCCATATACCTTCACTTAATGAAGGCTACCAAGGAGTCCAGAATGGTAGTCAGGATAAATAAATAATATATTTGAAGTGATTCAATATTATAGTCCTTCTGTCCTACTTTAAAATTCTGCTATATGCTACTTAATTTTCTGTCAGTAAAAGAATGAGGGTATTTTGCAATTCTTTCAGTAAGCATAGTACCATATCTTAGGTTACGCGTTGTAACTATCTCCTGGAACCTTCTAATATTTGCATCTGTTCATAGTTCTAGAAGTTATGAGAGTTGGAAGGGGGTGGATATTTAAGACAATCAGCATTTCTCATTAAATCATGAATCTAATAAGAAGTCACATTTTATGGCACTAATATGGACATTCTGTTAGTTGTTAAGTATTTGTCTTTTGATTGTACTCTCAGCAACTGGTTAACTACAAGAGGATTTACAGATACAATAACATCATTCTGTGAAAGGCTCAGACTGACACTCCATTTACCATAGGAGACTCATAAGATTCCACTCTAATTGGTGAAAAACATTTTTCTTCTGTGTCCTCAAGGGTTAGTATTAGCTCAGATCTGTGATCTAACCATTTACAAATGACCAGGAAACTTTCATTTCTCCAGTTCAGACTAAACCTGATAAGTAATCGGAGTACAATTTTGCCAAATAAGATGAAGATTTATTTTAAGTATCTGTATTCGTAGCACAGGGAACATTCCTAAGAATAAACTACCTTCTGGGGCACCTGGGTGGCTCAGTCGGTTGAGCGTCCGACTTCAGCTCAGGTCATGATCTCACAGTTTGTGGGTTCGAGCCCCACATCGGGCTCTGTGCTGACAGCTCAGAGCCTGGAGGCTATCTCCCTCTCTCTCTGCCCCTCCCCTGTCACACTCTGTCTGTGTCTCTCTCAAAAATAAATAAACATTTTAAAAAGTTAAAAAAAAAAAAAGAATAAACTACCTTCTTCTATTGATGGGGCATTGAGTCTGTCCAATGACTCAGGTCTGGAAATTGAGGACACAGACTCATGATTGGCTCTTTCAGGTCTTCATATTCCATAATATAAATGATTTTCAATTATAGTGATAAAGAGTTTTTGAGATAAGCCCCTTTACATATTTCCTAGGAACTCTGTGACTTGTGATTAAATGGCCATGGTTAGATGTCTCTGAATGTCCTTTGTCATCTTTGCTTTAATGTTGCTTCCTTGCTATTATAGTACAGATTCTATCATTCCAGTGATATCAGGAACTCATTCCAATACCAGGAACTCTTACCTTCCATCCAACAACTTACAGGAATGTATACTTATGTCATATTTTAACAGATTCTGTATGTTTCTCTTACCAATATACATTTGATGACTTAGGGATAAAAGTTTCCTAAGTCAAATTTACTCGTGAATAAGTCATTCACATGTGAAAAAACCCCTTTAGCAGTGATACCTATGTATTTGTAAATCTATGTAATTGTTTCCTTCCTGTATGTTGTTGAAAGATTTTAGCAAATGTACTTCATTGGATCTAAGCCACCACCAAATCTAGGTTTTAATTAACTAACTACAATTAAATTTATCCATATCAATAATGACAGCGCTTCATACATTTTTAAGGAAAAAAATGCAACCTTTCTGGTGTAAAGTTGGTGAAAAGGAGGTAATAATGAAGACTTTGAAACAGGAAAGAAGGAGATAATAATGGCTACAGGAAATCAACAAGAACAACAAAAATTCTCCCTGTTAAAAGCTGCTGATATTCCATATGTGATATGTAGCTGTCAAAGAATATATGACAATTTTATGTAAATTAAATATAAATCCATTTAGATAGATTGTAGCTTCATATGTTCTCTGGTTCCCAGAAGGTCAGACATCCCAATACGGTAAATGATGGGCATGATGAGAATATGGTAAGTGTAGAAGTTTTGCGATTTCTTGACCTTCTTAAAGTTGATTATTTTCACAATTCTCAAAATAATCATAATATCACTTTAATAGTTATAAACTGATCTGTATAATGAATATCTATTTTATTAACTTGTCTACAAAGGACAGACAATATTGTTTTTCTCCTATCTAGTAAAAATGTGTTAACAATGGGGATATATAGGGGCGCCTGGGTGGCGGAGTCGGTTAAGCGTCCGACTTCAGCCAGGTCACGATCTCTCGGTCCGTGAGTTCGAGCCCCACGTGGGGCTCTGGGCTGATGGCTCAGAGCCTGGAGCCTGTTTCCGATTCTGTGTCTCCCTCTCTCTGCCCCTCCCCCGTTCATGCTCTGTCTCTCTCTGTCCCAAAAATAAATAAACGTTGAAAAAAAAATTAAAAAAAAAAAAACCATGGGGATATATACAAAATAAACATGACTCCAGTACAATATCATGTTTCTGTCTACATACCACAAATTCTGAAGCTGGAAAGAGAAGTGTCCACAGCCATCGAATATCAGCAATTTGGTGTGATTTCTCTCTTCTACCCATTCTCTTTCCTCTCATTCTTACTGTATGGAAAAAAAAAAAAAAAACTTAAGTGGTGTGATAGTGCAACAATATGTCAGGTATCCTTGATTCAAAGATTAAGAGTAGTTTCTTATGGCCAATATGGAGCAACAGAGACCAGATTTACTTGTCCCCCTGAATTTTAAAAATGGACAAAAGATATGAATGAATATCTCTGATGTGATTAGATGTTAGCAGTGAAAGACCTTTAACCAAGAGAGAAAGGAAATAGACAAAGTAAGCCTAATGATTGTCCCAACGTTGTGCCTCCAGAATGTTTATAGGCCTTGGTATGGGAAGGTGGAATCTGGAAGTCTTTGGAAGTTTACTTGAGGTGAGAAGACAGAGTTGGAAGATCAAGGAAAGCAATGCAGTGAGAATCCATAAGGAAGAGTATGGGAAAGGAGAAAACTGCAAAGGAAAAAACCTCCAGCACTCTTAAGGGCTCCATCCAAAGTATTTGGTTGAGTATAAATCAGCACATGTGGGTGAGGAAACTATCTAAATCCTGAAAAGAACCTTCTAGAAAGTTGAAAGGGAACACTGCCTGAGATCTACACAGGTCTGAGATTAAGTATGTTCCAACAGCCAGAGAGATTCTTTCAGTTCTTCCACATTAGAGAATTTCTGGCTCTTCTGACGAGTCAACAGGATCATTTATTTGGATCGGCCTTTAGTTTAGGTGGCTGTCTTTTGTCATTGAATGTAGCTGCAGAAAGTTGGAAGTAATGCCATTCTTTATCCTGTGGATGATAGACATTTTCTAACTCTATCAATTACTTTTTATAATTAATAAAGGTATATATTTAATTCAAGGTTTCCATTTAAATTTTTAGGTGCCATGTAATATACTTTTGATTTGATTTGATTTGATTTGATTTTTTAAGGCTTATTTATTTATTTTGAGAGAGAGACAGAGGGAGCAAACGGGAGGGGCAGAGAGAGAGAGGGAGAGAGAATTCCAAGCAGGCTCTGCACTGTCATCACAGAGCCCGATGCAGGGCTTGAACTCACAAACCATGAGTTCATGACCCGAACCGAAACCAAGAGTCACATGCTTAATTGACTGGGCCACCCAGGTGCCCCACTTTTGTTTTTATTTTAGATGGTTTTCTACTATTATGCAGAACTATTTTCTATGTCATTTACTGTACTGAATATTGTTGGTCTCTCCACTTCATTTTTCATTTCTTCAATTTTTCATCTGTTTTACAATATTTCCTCCACATTAACTGTAATAATGTAAAGAATACCTTCATTCCTTTGATTCAGTTTTTATTAGAGACTCTTCTGGGGTTTTTTTTGTTATCTTTTTCTTTTCTTTTTTTTTTAACATTTATTTATTTTTTGAGAGACTTAGAGGCAGAGCATGAGTGGGGGAGGGGCATAGAGAGAGAGAGAGGGAGGGAGACACAGAATCCCAAGCAGCCTCCAGGCACTGAGATGTCAGCACAGAGCCTGATGCAGGGCTTGAACTCACGAGCCATGAGTTCATGACCTGAGCTAAGGTCTGAGGCTTAACCGACTGAGCCACCCAGACATCCCTGTTTCTTTTGTTTTCTTTAATTTTTTTTTTTAACTTTTATTTATTTCTGAGACAGGGAGAGATAGCATGAACGGGTGAGGGTCAGAGAGAGAGGGAGACACAGAATCTGAAACAGGCTCCAGGCTCTGAGCTGTCAGCACAGAGCCCTACGCGGGGCTCGAACTCACGCACCGCGAGATCATGACCTCAGCCGAGGTCGGACGCCTAACAGACTGAGCCACCCAAGCGCCCCTGTTTCTTTTGTTTTCTAATTGCACTGACATCTCTATTTTCATCTCACTCAGCTGCTTCATCATCAAATCTTTCAGATCTTGAACTCATGTTAGCATAAAGTTCTATTTGTTTTTTTTTTTATTTTAAGCTCTTATTTAAATACTAGGTCCGGGGCGCCTGGGTGGCTCAGTCGGTTAAGCGTCCAACTTCAGCTCAGGTCATGATCTCGCGGTCAGTGAGTTCGAGCCCCGCATCGGGCTCTGTGCTGACCGCTCAGATCCTGGAGCCTGTTTCAGATTCTGCGTCTACCTCTCTCTCTGACCCTCCCCCGTTCATGCTCTGTCTCTCTCTGTCTCAAAAATAAATAAACGTTAAAAAAAATTTTTTTAAATAAATACTAGGTTCTAATTTTTATCCCTGGATGCGCATCAGAGAATTTTTCTGTTACTTGTCTCTTTAAAACATATATTCTTACCCCTTTTTCAAATTTATCTACTTTTTTTCTGTAAGAAGTGTCTATAGTTTACACATTATTTCTTTCCAGTCTATTCATATTAAAATTAAGAATTTTGGTAGAACATGGATAGGCAGATATGCTATTTACTTTAATTTAGTATAAATGCATTAACATTCCCCATGTATAACTACTTTCCTTACCCACCTTCAGAGAGGCACACTTAAAAATTTATTTTTTAATTTTTATTTATTTTTGAGAGAGAGAGACAGAGTGCGAGTTGGGGAGGGACAGAGAGGAAGGGAAACACAGAATCCCAAGCAGGTTCCAGGCTCCGAGCTGTCAGCACAGAGCCTGACACGCAGCTCAAAGCCATGAACCACAAGATCATGACCTGAGCTGAAGTCAGATGTTTAACCAACCGAGCAACCCGGATGTCCCAAGAGCTACACACCTTAAGGAATTGCATTGATTTTTAATTTTTGCATTGCCTGGAAATGAAATTGGGAAGAAATCACAGGGATGTACCTCCTGGTGTTATTTGCAAATAGGGCTCTATTTTCTCTTTAAAAAATATTATTAAATCTCCTATACCAGAGTGATCGACAGGGAAATTTATGTTATTTCCTTAGTTTTTCACTTGCTTTCACAACTCAATGCAGTGCTTTATAAAGGGAAAAAAACCAACTTATACCTTTATAAGCTATTAAGGTCTTTCTGCTTTTGTTGACTTTACGTATAAATTTAGTTGATACAACAAAAGGAAGAATTGAAGTCTCAACACTTAAATTTATAAATAAATATGTATCATTTCTAACATTTGGCAATATGGAAAAGTTTAAAATATCTGAAGCCCAATAAGGTAGTACAGATTGGAAACACTTGCCTTAAAAAAACCTTAGTAAAAGTGGATAGGTGCATACGATAGTTTATGTGTGAAAATAGAAAGGAATAAATGATATGTTTTTCATTATCTGGAGCCCATGTAAATATAATTAAGCACTTATTTAGACATGAACGTCAAAGCATTTGTGTCTTCCCTTTGGGTTTTAACAGGGAGCTGATGCTGTGAACCATATGTACATATTTATAAATAGCAAACATTAACTCCCTTGCTTTGCAGAAAGTATCACCATAATGTTAAGTATAATTTTTATTAGTTCAGGCTCATTATCTTAACAATTTCAAAGAACAATATTCTCCATTAGATTCGGTGGTCCTCCACACTGTTCAGACCAAACCCTTAATACACTGGATGAACAATACTACTCCAGATACTTCTGTTTATTTTTCCTATTGAAAATCATACCCTTAGAAATTTCATATGTGGTGGAACATTGTTGAGATTTTAGCCAAGCTACTCTATGGTTTTGCTGCCCCAGCATCCGCTTTGTTTGGCACGTTGCTTAAACTTACATTGGCTTCCTCATGCAAGTACAGGCCCTTGGTAACAGCTTGCATAGTTGCAAGAGAATGTTGGCTCCTGATATAACATCCGCAACAGCCCTTGCGAGCAACAATCTTCTCTGCTTCCCAACAACCTTCCCCTTGTGTGTTCCTAGTGACAAGACCGTTGTATGACTTCCCAAAGCTGATCTTTTGATTTTGATTGATCAATCAGGTCTTCGCCAGGAATCCCAAACACTCCACCCACATATCCTAATAAAGGCATGTTCCCAAGGGCTTGCTTCTCTCTTTCTCTCTCTTTACACTGATCTGACCTCCCCTGTGGACCCTCAAGGTATGCTGGGTATCTCCTTCAGGAACAGTGAGTAGTAAATTCTCTATTTCAGTTTAACTTGTGCTCACCATCCTTCACTCTGTGCTCCTCTTAACAAGGGGTTATTTGAGAGATTCAAAACAAATATGCAGTAGCCAAGGGAAAAAAAAAACATTTTTTTATTCTCTAGATTTACTAGTAAATTTAGTATATGAGAAACACACACACATATGTGTGTGTGATACATGTTGTAAAGTATGTACATCACTGCAGATCAGTGTTTCTTCATTTTGAAGCCATCCATAACCATGTTTGTTTGTTTGTTTGTTTGTTTGAAATCACCATTCACTTAAAAAGCATTTATTAACCATACAGTGAAATCTTCCAAGATTGAATCTGGAAGAAGTGGAAAATTAAAACAGACTGATTACTAGTAACAAAATTGCATAATTTTTCAAAACCTCCCAACAAAAAAAAGTTTAGGACCAGATGGTTTCACAAGTGAATTCTACCAAACATTTAAAGAAGACTTAATATCTATGCATCTCAAACTATTTTCAAAAAATTGAAGAAGGATTGATTCCCAACTCATTCTATGAGGCCAGCATTACCTGGTACAGGTAAAGACGCCACAAAAAAGAAAGGAAGGAAGGAAGGAAGAAAGAAAGAAAGAAAGAAAGAAAGAAAGAAAGAAAGAAAGAAAGAAAGAAGAAAAAGAAAGAAAGAAAGAAAGAAAGAAAGAAAGAAAGAAAGAAAATTACAGTCCAATATCCGTGATGAACATAGATGCAAAATCCTCAAGAAAATATTAACAAGTCGAATTCAACTCTTTATTTTGGCTCAGGTCATGATCTCATGGTTTGTAGGATGAAGCCCGTCATCAGTCTCTGTGATGACAGTTTCAAGCTTCCTTGGGATCCTAGCTCGCTCTCTCTCTCTCTCTGCCCCTTCCCTGCTCCCTCTCTCTCTCTCAAAATAAATAAATAAGTTTAAAAAAATTCACCATGATCAAGTGAGATTTATTCCAGGCACGTAAGGATGGCTCAGTATGTGCAAATCAATCAACATGATATACCACATGAACAACAACAAAGAAAGCATAAAAATCATGTGATAATCTCAATACAATAGATGCAGAAAAATAATTGGAAAAATTGAATATTCATTTATGATAAAAAATCTCAACAAAGTGGGTACAGAGGGACATAATAAAATCGTATATGACAAACCTACAGCTAACATCATACTCACTGGTGAAAGGCTGAGAACTTGTCCTCCAAGATTAGGAACAGGATATGGAAGCCTGTTATCACCACCCTTATTCAACATTGTATTATAAGTCTTAGCAACAGCAGTTAGGCAAGAAAAAGAAATAAAAAGCATTCAAATTAGAAAGGAAGAAGTAAACCTGTCACTATTTGCAGATGACACAGTACTATACATAAAAAACTCTAAAACTTCTACACAAAAAAGTAAACAAAAGCTATTAGAACTGAAAATTGATTCATTATAGTTGCAGGACACAAATAAAAATACAAAAATTTGTTGCATTTCCATATGCTAATAGCAAACTGTCAGAAAGAGAATTTGAGAAAACAATCACATTCACAACAATCAAAAACAAAATAACTAGTAATAAATTTAAACAAGGAGGTGAAAGACCTGTACTCTGAAAACTAGAAATTCATGTAAGAAATTGAAGATGACATAAATAAATGGAAAGATATATGATGTTTTTGTATTGGAAAAATTGATATTGGTAAAATTCCATACTACTTAAAGCAATCTATGGGTTCAATGCAATATCAATCAAAGTACCAGTGGTATTTTCTGAAAAACTAGAACAAATAATCCTAAAATTTGTACGGAATCCCAAAAGACCCCAAATAGCCAAAGCAGTCTTGAGAAAGAAAAATGAAGTTGAATGTATCACGTTTCCTGATTTCAAACTATACTACAAAGCTAGTAATCAAAACAGTGTGATACTGGCACAAAAATAGACACATAGATTGATGGAACAGAATACAGAGCCCAGAAATAACCCCACAATTATGGTCAATTAATCTATAACAAAGAAGGCAAGATATACAACAGGGAAAACTGGACAGCTACATGCAAAATAATGAAAGTGGACCACTTTCTCATGCCATATAAAAAAATAAACTCAGTGGATTAAAAAATTAGATGTAACACCTGAAACCATAAAACTTCTAGAAGAAAACATGGCTGGTGAGCTTCTTGCAAAGGTCTTAATGATTTTTTATGGATCTTCTTCCTAGACAAGTACAATAAAAGTGAAACTAAACAAATGAGACTACACCAAACTAAAAAAACTTCTACACAGTGAAGGAACCCATCAAAAATATAAAAAGGGAACCTGCTAAATGGAGGAAGATGGTCAGAGATTCTATATCCAACAAGGGGTTAATATCCAAAATATATAATGAACTGAAACAATTCAATATCAAAACAAATAATTACATGCACAAAGATTCTGAGTAGACATTTTCCAAAGAAGAGCTACTGTGGCCAATAGACACTTTAGAAGACACACATCACAATCAGGAAATGCAAATCAAAACCACAGTGAGATGTCACCTCACACTAGTAGGAATGGTGTCGCGGCCGGCGCGACAAACACCGAGATCAGGGTCCTGAGGGTAGGGGAATGCAAGAAAAAAAGAGAGAAGAGAAAGTTTGGGAACAGGAGGGTCCCCTGGGCTGATGGCCCAAGTGACGGCTTTATTGTTGCTGTACACAATCTTTTATAACCAGACTCTTATGGGTTAGGTCATTCTAAGAATAAACAGGTTTCACATAATTGCTGCCCACCAAAACATTTAGTTCTGTGTTTCTTGTGCATTTTCTAGATGGGTCACAACACCTTGTTGATAAGATTGCTAGCAAAACACAATTCCCATGTTTGTTTCTATCTGACTCGGGGTAGAAAAAGGGAGGTAGCATTACTGCCAACACCTGCAGACCACAGGCTTCAGGAATTAACTCTCTCAGCCTTGACAAGGCTTTTGTATGCCCTTGAAAGTGGGGGAATGGGAGGGGGAACCTCCAGGTTGGCTTGAGTCAACAGGGAACGTTGCTCGACCCGGTCTCAGCCTGGCACCGGGGCCCGGCCCCCCACATGAATGGGAGGGGGAACCACCGGGTTGGCTTGAGTCAATGGGGAACATTGCTCAACCCGGTCTCAGCCTGGCACCGGGGCCCGGCCCCCCACAGAATGGCTACTATCAAAAAGACAAAAAATAACAAGTGTTGGCAAGTATATGGAGAAAAGAGACTCCTCATGTACTGCTGGTGGGAATGTAAATAGGTACAGCCACTATGGAAAACAGTATAGAGTTTCCTCAGAAAATTAAAACTAGAACTACCATACAATCTAGAAATTCAATTTCTGGATATTTATCTGAAGAAAATGAAAACGCCAATTTGAATAGACATATGAACCCTGATGTTCATCTCAGCATTATTTATAATAGCCAAGATATGGAAACAACATAAATGTCCATGGATAAAGAATATACATGTGGCATATACATACATATTCATATAATGGACCATTATTCAGCCATAAAAAATAATGAAATCTTGCATGCATGATCACATGGATGGACCTAGAGTACATTATGCTAAATGAAATAAGTCAGACAGACTAAGACAAATACCACATGACTTCACTTATTGGTGGAGTCTTAAAGATAATACAAACAAAACAAAAAGCTTTATAGATACAGAGAACAAATAAGTAATTGCCAGAGGGGAGAAGGATGGGGACAGGACAAAATAGCTGAAGGGGATTAAGAGGTACAATTTTTTAGTTATAAAATAAATAAGACATGTGGATATAATATACAGTATAGAAAATATAGTCAATAATATTGTAACAACTTTGTGTGGTAACTAGACTCATTGGAGTGACCATTTTGCAGTGTGTGTGTGTGTGTGTGTGTGTGTGTGTGTGTGTGCGTGTATAATCACTATGTTGTATAAACAAAACTAATACAATAGTGTATGTCAATTATTCCTCACAAAAAAAGAGTTGAAGGTAATAAATATAGTATAATAAAATTAATATAAGTTAATTTAGGGTATAAGCAGTTATGTGGGTAAGAAAAGAAATGTGTCTGGGGAAAAAGTAATAATTTGTTTTAGAAGCTTACTTATTTAGTTTTGAGAGAGACGGAGAGAGAGCATGAACATGAGCGGGGGTGGTGCGGGAGAGGTAGAGAGAAAGGGAGAGAGAGAGAAAATCTCAAGCAGGCTCCATACCATCAGCATGGGGCTCAAACTCATGAACTGTGAGATCATGACCTGAGCAGAGACCAAGAGTCAGAGGCTTAACCTACTGAACCAACCAGGCTCAAGAGTAATAATCAACCTTAAATGTCCTAATAGATTTGGCATTGTTTGGGTTGTACACAAAAATATAAATAAGATGTGATTAAGTAAGCGGTGAAAAAAAATCAACTCTTGATAACATGTCAACTGACTTGATGCTAATCCTTAGACTTTGGTGTTGTTAGGAGGCAATTGACACTCACAGCTAGGCTTTGGTGTCCACTTATTGAATGTAGATAATCTCACAGAACACTACCATAAGACAAGTTCACAGTGTGCACCATGATGAAGTAAGAACAGACCTAAGGCCAGAGACCAAGCAAAGTCACTGTTCAAACACCACAGATAGCAAACATTTCCCTCTCCTAGATGACTACTGCATCTTTTAAATTAAAACCTCAACCTCATGGGCTCAGTTGGTTAAGCATCTGACCCTGGATTTCGGCTCAGGTCATGATCTCATAGTTTGTGGGGTTTTGAGCCCCATGTTAAACCCTGCACTGGCAGTGCGGAGCCTGCTTGGAACTCTTTCTCTCTCTCTCTCTTTCAAAATAAATAAATAAACTTAAAAGCAACAACACAAACCTTAACCTCATTTTATTTTTGTTCTTTTTGTATTAAACGGCTTAAGGCACACAATCTTATCCTTACCCCAAATTATTTTTTATTTTGCACTAGGTAGGCCTCCAAAATTTTATAGCCAGCCCTTTCTGCAGCTATAAAAGCGTATGCTATCTGAACCAGCTTTCTGGTGAACTGTGGGGTCTCCATCCTCTCCCATGTTGATTATGTGTCTTAGAAGTTCCAAGAATATGTTCTCCTTCAGTGTTGTTAAAACACAGGAAAAGAACGATATCTTCTTCACATATGATTTCTCTTTTTTCAGGAAAAAAGCCTCAATCTTAGAGCTCTCTCAGTTACTCACGCCCCTGCTCCCCGAAGGTGATTCCTGTTGTAGTGAAAAATAGGACAATAGTTTAAGGACTTGGCATTGTTCATATCTATAGAGGGAGACCCTGAGAGCAAAAAAAAGCAAGGACAATTTATTTCTGGAGACTATCAACAATGCATGCCACAGCTATGAATACCCATTAACTTACGCAGACTAAAATAGCAAGTTGGTTGGCAAAGCTGTTTGCGCTTTCTTTCAGTTAAGTTTTCCTTCTTTGCCAATGGTTTACCAGTATCCTTAGACTTAAGTATTTATATATTTTTGAGTCATTGTTCAATGTCTTCCATAGCAGTAAATAAAAACTTTATACATCAAACTTAGAAATACATCCAATGCATAAAGAATACAATCATCCTAAAAGTGCAGGCTCCTGTAAGTCCACCTTTTAGTTTTTACTACTTTCTAAATATTTTAATTATTCATTATCAAAATATAGCTCTTTTGATTTCATATAAATGAACAAAGGCAAATGAGATCTTTGTTTTTCTTTCTGGTGCCTTTGTCAAACTGAATATATAATGCTCTACTCTAAACTGCAAAATAATAGACGACATTGTGCACTTGGGTATGGCACATTTTGAGACTCAGTGCAGGAAAAGTTCAATGCCTTAATGCCTTACATAATGGTGAGATACTGCCATCTCCTGTTTACTAAATAAACCGAAATCAGACAGACAGACAGACAGGCACACACACACACACATGCACACACACACACACACACACACACACACACACAGATTCAGAGATCAGGTATTTTCATAACAACTCTAGGTTTGTGACTATGTTGACTTCTTGTGAGCTTTTGGCTTTTCAGAACCAGAAATGTGACATTGATTTCAATTAGTAGCTTATTCCTAAGAAGCAGATTTCACTGAAAATGATACAAAAACGATGATTATGTGATTTGAGCATTAAGAATTTACTTTTTTGTGTGACGGGAAATGTAAAGATATGAATGTGGCCTTCAAAAATGTTTTGTCTATTTTTGTGTCTTACACAGATATGGGAGCAATTATTCTCAGTGACATCGTTAACATCACTCTAATGTGATCACCCTTGAGTTTCTGTCACAATTGTTTGAAGTTCTGTCTAGGCTTCCCCGGTTTACAGGATTGCATTACTTGCATCTTCTAAAATGTCATAGACCTTGGACCCAGTAGAGCTTTCGTTGTTTAATACGAATTCTTTGGTGTTTCGTTTCTTCAGAACTCCATAAATTTCCCTACTCTGACAGTTTGTTAGACTACTTATTAATTTTCTTCTCATTCCCAGTCTTTTGTATAGCTTAAACATGCTTATTTATTAATTTGAGAAAGAGGGAGAGAGTGAGAGAGAACGTGAGTGGGGGGAAGAGCAGAGAGAATGGGAGATAGAGAATCCCAAGCAGGCTCCACCTTGTCAGCACAGAGCCCCACACAGAGCTGGATCTCACGGATATGAGATCATGACCTGAGCCGAAATCAAGAGGTAGACGCTTAATGGACTGAGCCACCCAGGTGCCCTCATTTTCCCAGTCTTTGATATCGTCATATATATCAAGTTGGAAAAAAAATCAAGGCCATCTCTCTACTTTATTGGCTGACTCGAATTTCTCCTCCAACTATTTTATATTTTCTGTTGCTCACGTTTATTGAAAAATAGGGCAAATATTCTTTCCAGACGATAAAGGAAATGACTTTAAGATTACTAGACAGAATTATTTCTGATAATGAGTTAGTGGAAGAAAGTAGTCATTCAAAAAGCCAGAACTAACCAAATAAGACAACTCTTTAAAAGTTAACTTAACGGGGGGTTTGGTTATCAAAAAGAAGAATTTCTAAGATGTCACGGACAACGTCTATTAGAACATGTTAAATGGCAAAAAGTTCTAACACAAGTCCATTTTTTTCCTTAAGCCTTAATTGGGGGAAAAAAAAGCCTAAAGGTCTTGGATAGATCTAGAATACAAAGAAGCAGCTAGTTTTTGGAAGCCTCAAATATGGATAAAAGGCCTTATGACCTTGCGATTAATCCCCAACACTGTTTTATTAAAGTTGATGTGTCCTTATTGAATTGAAGATCTAGGCGACAGGTAAATTCTCCATCTGAAGCACACCTCATGTGTGGTAGGGACTTTCTGCACGGCTGTGAGAAAAACCCCTCCCTTTTACACACAATCTGCTGTTCTCAAGATTTCAAAGGATTTGTCTGTATGGAACCATTAGGGCTTGACTCAAAAACACTTCAAAATTGCTCCTTTTGCCATTATAGGACACATAATTCATGAGTTTTCTTATGAGTTAACAATACAGTGATAAAAATGAACTTTAATTTGATCATTAGCCATACAAAGCCTCATGTTTTCCGTATTGTCACTTGTGCTACTGTGTCAGCCATTATAGATATGGAAGAAGAGCCTTTGAACATACTCCTCCTCTTAAAAATATTTGTTATTCTATCACTAGGATTAAATTTATACTGTTTTCCTTTCAAATTACTACAAATTACGAAATGTAATATTTTATTTTATTGATTTAACCTACCTACGTAAAAATTTTTGCAGTTTTTACTTCAATTCAATTCATTTATATAAACTTTTCTTCTTTTTGTTTAGGTCTTTGCTAATTGTTAAAGAAGTATCTGTGGGTAAGAGTCATGAAGATTTGGCCTGAATCAACTTTCCTCATTTTCCTTCTTAACACATACTCACTGTTTTATTTTTCTTGCTCTAATTTTATTCCTTTGTTTATTCACCCAATTTTATTCACTCGACCATTTTTATTTTGTTATTTTGGCTTATCTGCCTACATTTCTCCTTTGGCGATTATATTTATTCTTTAATCTTCAACAAACATATCTATGTATGATGTTGCAGACTCTACCTGTCATGACATTTAATTTCACGGTTATAAGTATTGTTACCATTACGACTTCCACCAGCAACAAGCAAAACCAACCAAGCAACAAACCCAACAGCATCAACATCTTCAGAATAAGATAAAGATATACTGTGTCCAAGTTATGGCCCCAACCCAATACATCGTTATTACATATTTCTGCGCCCTCTGCTCCTGCCAATCTGGATTTCCAGGTACTATTTATATTCCAGGTTTTTCACACTTCTCCCTGTACTTAGATGTCACTTTGAATACATTTATCTTCTTGAATCCCAAACCTAATATTCTCTACTTTTCTTTCTTTCTCCTTCTATTCCTTTTGCTTCTTTCTCTTTTTACTCTCATGTCTTTCTTTCTTTTCCTTCCATTTTTCTTTCATGTGTCAGTAAAAATGAGTGATCATTTTACTAGCTATTCTAAGTTTAGAAGGTACAGCAATGATGAAATCAGAGAATGTTTCTACCAGCATGAGTGTGGGGAAGATATAATTTGAAATATACTAATAAATATCATATTTTGATAAATACTATTTGGAAAATAAAGCAGGGTAAGATCTATAAGCATTAAGGAGCAAGGAAGTGTTTGCATTTTGTAAAGAGTGATCAAGGGAAAGCAAACTGAGTATGTAGAATGCAGACGTAGGCTTAAAAGAAATGAGTCACATATGACTTAGATATCAGAGCAAGAGAATTTCAGAAAAAGGAAATCTTCAGGGAAGAAAAATCCCTGAAATTAAAAAAAAATCCAAGTATCTTAAGATACCTTAATTCTTCATTATGTCTATGTTTTTCTCTTATTTCCCCATGACCATATTATTTCAATTCCATTTGATTTCATTGTTTTTGAAATTTATATGACTCATTTATTATTCATTAATTTTAAAATCATTGCTGGTGAAATAATTTTTCAATTACCTTATTAATTTTATATGTTGAAATTTTTGTTGTTATTGCTTTAAAGGTTTTTTTTTTTTAATGTTTGTTTATACTTGAGAGACAGAGAGAGACAGAGCATGAGTGGGGGAGAGGCAGAGAGAGAAGCAGACGCAGAATCTGAAGCAGGTTCCAGGCTATAAGCTGTCAGCATAGGGTCCAGTGTGGGGCTCAAATTCACAAACTGCGAGATCATGACCTAAGTCGAAGATGGGCGCTTAAGGGAATGAGCCACCCAGACACCCCTGTTGTCATTCTTTTAAATGCATGTAATCATGTGGCAAAGATGAAGATTCATTGGAGGTTTTGTGGGTTTTTTTTAACATTTGCAAATACAATTTCCCTGCATCCTCACCTGTAAGTAAGCACTGATATTTTATTTTGTTTTAATTAATTTAATTATTTTTTTACATTTTAAATATTTATTTATTTATTTAATTATTTATTTATTGAGAGAGACAGAGAGAGTCAGAGCATGAGCAGGGGAGGGGCAGAGAGAGAAGGAAACATAGAATCCAAAGCAGGCTCCAGGCTCTGAGCTGTCAGCACAGAGCCCAATGCAGGACTTGAACCCCCAACCCGCAAGATCATGACCTGAGCCAAAGTCAGCTGCTAACCAACTGAGCCACCCAAGCACCCTAGCACTGATATTTTAATATATTAGTCTTGTATAAGAGGATACAATGAAATCTCCAAAAAACTACTGAAACTAGTAACTGAATTTATCAAGGTTGTAAAATATAAGATCAATATACAAAAATCAACTGTATTTTACATTAGCAATAAACAAATTTAAAACATACAGATTATAATAGCATAAAAAGTGTATTCATCGGAGTTTTGATGGATTCTATCCTGTCTTCTGCATTTGGGGTGAGAAAAAAATGGGACTGTGAGCCACTATTATTAATCTGAAATAATTATATTGCTCAGGTGTGGCAGACATAAAAAGTAAAGATACATCAGTTAGAATATATGTCGGTGAGTTGTAAAGAAATACTGAAATATACAATGGCTTAAAGACATAGTTTTTTCTCCCTTGGATATGTGTCCAGGAGGCTTGTCCAACGTTGACAAGAGAACCTCCCAGCATCATTCAACCATGATTTTGCTCTCTTGTTGCTCTGCCATATTGAACTGACAGTCCCAATGGTTATCAACTTTTCTCTCACTTTTATAATGGCATTGTAATCACTGAAGGGAATGGCACCATTTGTCCATTTGAGGCCATGCTTTGAGCTGTGCACATTGCTTCGCTCTAATCCACACGAGATTAGAATCTAGACCTAAGGCAATACCTACGTGGGAGGCTGAGAAAGGTCACTTTAGCTAATCGCCCTATGGGCCCTTTGGAAACTTACAAAAGTGTAGAAAATGGGGTTACCATATACTGGGGTTACCAGCTCCTGTCATAATATAGAACTAGTATGATTTTCTAATAATAATTATTTTCTAATTAATTATAATTATGTTCTAAATCTATATTTAAGATAGGATATTTGTTTAGGACTTTGATTTGAATATCAGAGTTTATGTATTCATAGTTAGATAATTTAAGCTATAGTAATCTTATTAATAATGTTCATTTCTTCTTTGCTGATGGAAATTTACTTGGTTTTATTTATGTCCTAATATATACCAAATGTCTGTGCATCATGGGGGTTTGAATGGAACGTATAGTGTTTCTCTATAGAAAATATAATTCATAGGCAATTATTAAGTACAATATTCCATCCAAATTATTGAATATACTAAATATTAATATTTATGTTTAGAATATATATGGTACTGTATTGGTTGCATATTTTATTCTTTTGAGAATCATTGTATCTTTAAGCTATTAACATGAAAAATTTAATCTTATCCCTATCATTATAAACTAAAAACAAATGAATTGTCATATTTTACTTCATCGACTAATTTGCACAGATATTTGACAAATGTGTTTCAATAACCATTGTTACGATTTTAGCAGTTAAATGAATTTAGATTTAGATCCTGATGTCCAAAAGTTAATATTTTTGCTCAGATCCTTCAAGACATATTTCAGTGTCATAACATGACAGAAAAACATCCTATTACTCTCTTTGTTTTGCATGCTGAGAATTCAAACAGAAATTTAAATCTTATATATTATCACATATGCATCTGAAAATAATGAAGGCTAAAGAAGATACAGCACAGAGTATTTACAAAATAGTTCAAAATTATTTATGTAAACACAGTAGTGAGCTTTTTAAGAGGAAACCTTCTACATATAATTAAAGTCACTAATTGTATAATTTGAGTTGCTCAGCTTGTTTTCTGAGTTCTTTATTTCCAGTTAAATACTTCTGAAGTAGGTCATGTGATTTAGTGACCTTTGAAGTAAAATTTTAATATTTGATTTTACAACTTTTCTTTACTTCTCTTTCCTGCACAGCATGTAGTCCTAAAACCCCAGCAGAATTAATTGCCTAATTACAAGGAATAAAAGAATGCCTTTTGAAAGATGTAAAATTTGTATTTCCTACAGTGGAGATTTGACCTGACTGCCTGAACTACACAGTCTGCACCCATTAAAGAAGGAAAATAAGCATCTATTTGGGAACACAATTTTAACCTGATAATAACTGTAACACAAATGCTCCGTAATTTTAGGTCATTTTATATTCTATGAGCTAAGACTGGAGCCATTACAGTGGTTAATCCTTACCAGTAACCATTTGTCCTCTTGGAAATAAGCTTCACCTTTAATGTTTTAATTGTTTTCTATGTACAACTTAAATATGTATCAGAAATCAGGCATTAAGAAATTATTAACAGCATCTATAGCACCCTGGAGAAAATTTTCAAGCCACAGAATTTGATAAATTTTATGAACAAGACTTACAAATAAAGTCTATGTAATTTATACTTGGGGGAGATACACGTTCCCTCTGATGAACACATATATTTTAATACAGGCTTCATATCTGCTTTATCTGTGGGCTAATCCTATTATCTTCTGATGCTTGTGGGCCCTGGGGATATGCGGTACACTCACGTTAGTTTTATACAGGCACACGCACAAACGACACCAGAAGGTAAAGTGGAAAGGCAAATGTGTGAGACTATTTAAACGAACTCATGTGATACGATAGGAAACCTGAATAAAGGTGGTCACTTTCATCTGGAGCATGCAGAGAAGACTTTACAGCAGAAATAAAATGTGAATGATAGTTTAAAAGGGAAAGAAATATTCATGAGTGCAAGTGAATATTCAGTCAAGTTCAAAGAAGATACCAATAAAGCCTGATATGGTAAGAAAAAAAAATTCTTCATGTGAAACAGATCAAGGTAAATAAAATGAGACAGAATTTTGAGTTTTACTATCTCTCTGAAAGCAGTGTTTAAAGTTAATTTTCCTAAAAATGGTATGAATCTAGAAGGTATACGTAGGAGGGGGAAATAAAATTTGAAAAGTAGCGGTTATAGGGACACCTGGGTGGCTCAGTCGGTTAAGCATCCAACTCTTGATTTCGGCTCAGGACATGATCTGAGGGTCATGGGATTGAGACCTGTTGGATCTGCACTGGACATAGAGCCTTTTTAAAATTCTTTCCCTCTCTCTCTGCCTCTCCTCTGTGCTCTCTCTCTCTCAAAGATTAAAAATAAATAAATAAATAAAATCATAAATTAACTTTTTTCCCCTATAATTGCCTTAAGTAATATCCCAGTTTTTGTGAAAGAGTAGAGAGTTAATTTAAGCACTTTAAGTTGCAAGAGTACTTCTTGTCATAAAGATATAAGAAGTTTATTTTTCCTTTGAATAAAAAAAATAATCTGAATGGTAACCCCAAGTACCTAGTGAATTTTGGGTAAACTGCATGTGCTGTCGAGACCTCTTATTTGAGGACTTGTTACTGTTTATCTTGAAAACAATATGGAATACACTGCACCCGCTTAGCTATGTATAAGACAGTTACATTTCTTTCTGATTTTGCAATCCCTTAATTTGTCTGTGATGAACATCACATTCGGATTAATACTTATTCAGTAACAAAATAGTTTTCTTTCTGTTTTAACTTTGTGAAGAGGTTTTCTAGGTTCTGGTGGAAGAGGATATTTCTAATTATATTTTTTCAAATTATGTATATAATTTCAGATAGTCAAGTGTCAGACCCAACCATTTCTGTAGGCTGACTGCAAAGTTTGCACCTTTAACCATTTTTAATAATATGTAAATATTTGTGAATAAATGGCAATGATTCAGGTAAAATAAGATCCTTTGGCATTGCTATGGTCTCAGTGTTTATGGCCCCACCAAATTCATATGTTTTATTTATTTTTTTATTTTTTTAAGTTTATTTTTATTTTTGAGAGAGAGACAGAGAGAGCAAGTAGGGGAGGGGCAGAGAGAGAGAGAATCTCAGGCAGGCTCCACACTGTCAGCACAGGCCCAATGCGGGGCTTGAACTCAGAAACCTTGAGATGAACCAAGAGTTGGATGCCCAACTGTCTGAGCCACCCAGGCAACTCTCATATGTCTTAGATTTTAACCCCCAAAGGTGATGGTATTGGTAGGTGGGGTCTTCGGGAGGTGCTTATGCCATGAAGGTGGAGCCCTCATAAATAGGATTAGTGTCCTTATAAAAGAAACTCCAGAGAGATCCCTAGCTCTTTCTGCCATGTGAGGATACAAGGAGAAGTCTACAACCCAGTAGCAAGCCCTCACCTGACATGCCTGATTCCTGTGAAAAAAAGTTTGTTATTTATAAGCCCCTCAGTCTGTGGTACTTTGTTATAACAGCTTGAATGGGCTGAGACAGTCATGATATAACACAAATCAGGAGTGAATGATATTTTTGTCCTTCAGTTAGGTAGGTCGAACATAAGAATGGGAGGAATTGAACACAAGGTCCAGTGACATTACAAAAAGTGATAGTGGCAAAGAGAAGGAATCCAAGCACGTTAATTTCATGAGTGCATGAGAGATATTTTAATAAGTAAATGTAGGGAAGAAGGACAGAGGGATCTGAGCTTTAAATTTTGTGCTTGAGGTACTGTGACAAAAATAAATCTTTTCCCTTCTATTGGCATTTAAATAATCACCTAAATATCAACTGGTATACATATGTCATGTAGAATACCACACCACATGTTACCTATTAAAATATTTGCCCAAACTCTGTTCCTGTATGTGTGCTTTATTCCTAACTCAAAATTATAATCCTCCCACACACAGAACCAATAGCTACCAGCAAATTACTTGTCAAATTTGCATTAGAGTTAGGTAGTCTTGAATATACTGACACTTCTAGCAGTGGTTAGAGAAGGTAATAACTAGGTGATACTATTCACAAATTTCAACAGTGAAAATTCCATTTAAGCTGTTTTGTCAGATGAGCAGGATTTTTTCTAGGGAAATGATAGGAAAGGGACCATTGGCCATGGAGACACCTCCATGAGCCAACGTTGAGGTTTGGAGAAAAGCATTGAGTTTGTAGGAGCTAACGGTAGTATGGAAATGTGGGAGGTCAAACAGCACATGGAAATTTGTAAGAAATTTGCTTACTCAGATAAATATAGCCTTATCCAGTACGTAAAATCGCGTGCGACTTTGTGAATATTTCTGTAATGGGAAAGAATCAAAAGAGCACTAAAACAACAGTATATAAGAAATCGTTTAATTAAAAACATTAATGGCGCTGGGCGCCTGGGTGATTCAGTACACCAAGCGTCTGACTCTTGGTTTCCGCTCAGGTCATGATCTCAGGTTTGTATGTTGGAGCCCTGCATTGAGCTCTTCAGCATGGAGCCTGCTTGAAATTCTCCCTCTCTGTCTGCCCCTCCCAGATTCATTCTCTCTCCCTCTCTCTCAAAAATAAATACAATAAACTTTAAAAAAAAATAATGGTGTAACCATATAATAGTAACCCAAGTAAAATTCTGTGATTTTGTATCAATTGAATAGATATCATAAAATTTTTCTTACAATGAATTTCTTCCTGTTATAATTTCCTGTACAACATAATTTTGTCCAGTAATCTCATTTACCATGTAACTGTTACTCTGATGCCATTGGGATTCTTTGACCATTTCACAAGTTCTGTGGGAAAAAACAAGTCAGAGTAATTGCCCACTCACTTAATTTTTATCTGACCATTCACCCCTGAGTAACTCCTTTATGCTACGCTAGAGCATGGGTAATAATAAAGAAGATCAGTCCAGGAAGATGTCAGGAAACCCCAGTTCTAATGAGGTTGACTAAACCTCTTCAATGTGGATGAAAATAATAATGAAATAGTGATCCAACCATCACATTCTAATTTTCTTATTTCCCTGTTTTCTTCTCCTTTGTTGATAAGTGCTTCATACATTATAATCAATATACTAAATTATGTAGGACATTTTACAAAATGATTAATAAGTAATAATAATCTCTTGAACTTTTGCTATGTAAACAAACCATACCTGGGGGTGAGTGAGAGGGAGCATCCTTCCTAGGGTGAATTAGAGCAATTGCACTTGAGCCATCTTTGGGGATCTAACATGATATATTCCACCTTGTGTATTTAAGTCTACTTTATTTTGTATCCTCATTAGGGAATATGTCACATTAATACTAACCATCTAATCTCTCCCTCAGTTTACTCATCTGAATAATAATGAACTGCTGGAGAATTGGGTTACTTTAAGTAAAATTAACCTGCAAATTTAAACACTTACCAGATTAAAATATGTGCTGATGTAAACCTCAGGTACTTTCTTTACATGGTGACACTGATCAGCACCCCAGGCACAGTAGTTGAGGGGGACATTCTGAATATCTTTAGAATTTGGTCTGGTTAACCCAACCTGTGAAGTTTAGCATCCTTCTTCTCTCACACACGCAATTATAGTTCCTCAGGGATTCCATGAGGAATCCTCAGTCCTTCCTCACTCTCCACATTCTACCACCCCCACCATCATCAAGTGCTACTCCCACAAGGCACGAAACAGGAACAACTGTAAAGCTTAACTCATTTGTGTTGGGGACCACTATTATTTGTTGCCTGATGCCCACTATCAATCATCTAGACCATTGGTTCATGTATTTTATTTGATTGTTTTGGTATTATCTTTTGTCCTCAGTGCTGTCAGGGAAGTAAATCTGATCTCTGTCATTCCATCTTGGCTGGGGGCTAGAGTCATTTGCCATGATTTTCATTGGAACTGTGATGGAAAAATAGATCAGTGTGGGGAAAAGGGAAGTATCAATTAGAATGTGTCTTTCAGTGCATGAACATGGTATATTTCTCTATTCTTTAATTCTTTTTTAATTTACCACAGAAATGTTTTGTGTTTTTCAAGGTAGAATTAAGGTACATCATCCCTTAGATTTATTCATGAGTATTTTATATCTTTGATGCTACATTAAACTGGTTTTATAAAATAATGTCTTATTATTTATTGCTATAAAAACGCTATTTTTTAATCTTCTTAACTTGCTATATCCTCTTGTTAATTCTACTTGTTTTTCTTAGGATTCCTTATACAAATTCATTCCTTATTTAAAAATATATAGCTGTGAATGAATGATGATATTTTAGCTCCTTCTTTTCCAATGATTATGACATTTTTTTTCTTGCTTTGCTTTACTGGCCAGGATTTACAGTATACTACTGGCTAGAAATGGTGATAATGGCTTGCTTTGCCTTTATCCATTTCGTAAGAACAGGGTGTTTAATGATTCAGCATTAACTATAATATAAATAAACTTTTTTTCATTAGCACTTTTAAAAAAACTTAATGTGTTTATTTATTTTGAGAAAGAGAGCAAGAGCGAGAGCGAGAGCGAGAGAGAGAGAGAGAGAGAGATGGGGGGAGGGGCAGAGAAAGAGGGGACAAAGAATCCAAAGGGGTTCTGTGCTGACAGCAGAGAGCCTGATATGGAGCCCAAACTCACAAACCATGAGATCATGACTGAAGTCAGATGCTTAACCAATTGAACCACCCAGGTGCTCCCAGAAGTTTTTATTTTTTTCTGTTTTGATGATGTCCCAATAGTTCTCAAAAAGTTAAAAATAGAACTACCCTACGATCCAGCAACTGCACACTACTAGGTATTTACCCACAGAATACAAAAATACTCCTTTAAAAAGATACGTGCACTCCAATGTGTACAGCAACATCATCTACAATAGCCAAATTATGGGAACAGCCACATGTCGATTGACTGATAAAATGGATAAAGAAGATGTGGTGTGTGTATATATAATGGAATATTACTCAGCCATAAAAAGAATAAAATCTTGCCGTTTTCAGTGTCATGGTTGGAACTAGAGAGTATTATGCTCAGCAAAATAAGTCAGTTAGAAAAAGACAAATACCATATGATTTCACTCATATGTGGAATTTAAGAAACAAAACAAACAAGCAAAGGGGAAAACGAAAGAAAGAGAGGCAGCAAGCCAAAAAATAGATGCTTAACTATAGAGAATAAACTGAGAGTTACCAGAGGGGAGGTGGGGAGGGGGGAGTGGGTTAAATAGATAATGGGGATTAAAGAATACACTTGTGATAAACACCCAGTGTTGTATACAAGTGTTGAATCACTACACTATACACCTGAAACTAATACTACATGGTATGTTAACTTATTGTAACCTGAATAAAAACTTTTTAAATAGTTGTGAATGACCTTTTAACGTGCTTTTCACAATTTTTCTGCTTCTCTTGAGTTTTCTCCTTTATGCTTTTAATGTGGTGAATCCTACTGTTTGCCTTTCTAATTTCAAACCAATGATGCAATGCTTAAATGAGAATCATTTACTCATCAAATATTATTGGTATTGTTCCCTTTTCATTAAAATGTCCTAATATTTACATGAAGATATTTTCACTTATGTTCAAAAATGCGTACAGCATTTTTTTCTGTGTGCTTGGTAATATTTTTGTCAGGTTTTATTATAAGGGTTTATCTGGCTTCATAAAATGAGTTGGAACTTATTTTCCTTATTGATCTCCTGATATTATATACTCTTTTATTATTTCTTCCTATACTGTTTGATAAACTTTATCAGTAAAGCAAACAAGGCCTGAGGATTTCTTTGAAGAGAAGTTGTTTTGAATTCAAACTCATTTTTTAATAAGTAGAGAACTATTCAAATTTTCTACTTCTTCCTGTGTTAATAGAAGTAAATAGGAAATTATATAAAGTTTTTCTAAGTCCCATCAATTTTGTTTGAATAATTGCCATTAAGTAGTTTATAGTATTCTGTTATTACTATTTCTATGCCTTTTCACATACTGATATTGTTTTAGTATTTTCTGTTTTTTTTCCTTATATCTCTGTTCTGAAGTGTGATCAGTTTTGTTAATCTTTTCCAAAAATTATTTGTTTCTTTTCTGTGTGCTTTCTCTTCCATTGATTTCTACTTTATCTTCTCACTGTGTGATTTTTTTTCTTTACTTTTATTAGTTTCTAAATGTGAAAGCTTAGATTGTTGATAAACATTTCTTCTGTATTTTAATTATTTAAATTCTAAATTTACATGTAAACATTGCTATGGCTGTCTTCAAATTTTGATATGCCATTTTGTCATTTTCAATCATAATGTTTTCCAATTTCTTTACATTTTATTCTTTACTACCTAAATATGTATTAGCAGTGTGTTGCTTAACTTCTAAATTTTGGGAATTTTCAGAAAACTGAAATTGATTTCTATGTTAATACACTAAGATAAACCACATGATTTAATCCTGTGAACTTAATTGTGGCATTTTATGGCTCAAAATGTGGCCTATCCTTGTAATACTGGTGAATATTTGGTGTATATCTGAAAAGAACATCCACTAGGCCAGGCTGAGCTGCAGTGTTATTCAAATATGCTAATTTTAATCTTCTTGTTCTATCAATTATTGAGGGTCTAGTGTTTATCCAACTATGATTGTGGATTTATCCAAATGTCTCCCCGTAGTTATGTCCATATTTCTTTTATGTTTTAAGACTTTTGCGACTATGTGCAAGTGGGGTATCACCTAGTTTTCTATCTTTATTACATGAAAGCACTCTTAAAATTTTTGCTATTTTCATAAGAAATTGGTCCTCCTAAAATGACTTGATAGTAACTCTGTTTTGTCTGATATTAACATGACTTTCTTAAGCTCTTTTTATTTTGTATTTCATTCCAACTTTTTACTTTTCATTTTCAACCTATCTCTATTTGAAACTTTATATACGTAGCGTGTTTTTGCAGTCAATATGCATGTAGAATTAATTCATATGAAACTCCTACCACGTAAGTGAAAATTTCTACTCAAGTAAAATTTTTAATTTCTTCCCCTTTAATATGATATTTGACATGGCACAATTTAAATCAACCATCTTTTTATTGGTTTTCTATTTACTATATTTTCTTTTCTCTCTTTTCCCCTTTTTATGTCTTTTTTTCAGTGAACACCATCCACTATTTAGTATTCCATTTTATCTAGGTGTTTGTTGTTGTTGTTGTTATTTATCCCAAGCTTTGGGTGTTGTCCAATGTCTTTTCAGAGATATGTGTGTTATTGTCTTTTATTAAATTTCACAGTTGTTAATTATTATTTCTTCAAATAACTATTCTGCTACATTCTCTCTATTCACTTCTTATAGGAGTTGAGTTTTACACATGTTATACTGTTTAAATTGTCCTAAATGTCTTGAGCATTCCTTTTAGTGTAGGTCAGTGTCTATTAACCATTAACTTTTGATATAACATAGCTTTATTTAGGTTCAATGTATCATTGGCTTCAAATATTTTCAAATAAGGTTAAGGTTTTCTTTTTAGCAAGGCTTGGTGTTTGAGCATTAATTAATTTTGTAGATGTCTGTATGTTTTACAGCCCAGATATCAGCTTTTTAATCTTTAGGAAATACTTTGTTTGTTCACAGAAACCCGTGAGATTGTTTTTACTGTGGTGTTCGTTTGGCTTTTGGTCTTCACCTCCTACTTTTCCCAACTTCAAATTATTTCTCCATCCTGCTGCCCTATGCCTTGTCATCTGTGGGGTACCATAATATACTAACAAATGACCATGCACCAAACGGTGATGTTCCTGAGGTCTTTTTCCCTGCAACAGTCTTGTCAT
The DNA here is from genome assembly GCF_027475565.1 of Acinonyx jubatus. Classification (NCBI taxonomy): domain Eukaryota; kingdom Metazoa; phylum Chordata; class Mammalia; order Carnivora; family Felidae; genus Acinonyx; species Acinonyx jubatus. The sequence continues at coordinate 21,276,169 of NC_069384.1, read as the reverse complement.
TGGTGAAGTGTACTCTTGTCTTCTTCATATGCTAAGAGCCTTCAGTGCGCTGCTAATCTGCACCTAGTTGAGGACTCATGGGATAGGAATGGCACCACTGGCGGAGGGACATTGAAACTATATTCTTTCATGGCAAAGTATGCTTGGAGATTAAGATTCATCAACAAGTCCAATGTTTTCTTATTCTCTTCTGTGGCAGTTTGTTTCTTCATCATGGACTTAAGAGTTGAAAGAAACCATTGATCTCATTTCTGTTTGGAAGGAGCTTACCTGGTATGTCCCACTTCTTATGAGGAAACAATCATCTCTTAAATCTTTCTATATCCTAACAAAATGTGGAACTGCCTGAATTTAATTTTATATGTAGGAAACGCTTTTGTGCCAAAAAAAATATAGAAAAATGATTCAGCTACATATGTTCAGTATATTATTAAACACTCTTCTAAATACTATCAATGATCTCTTCACATATGTGTTATTTTCTATACTTGTTGATATAGCAAAAGACTTAAGTGATCTTTTTAGTAGCAAGACAAACAAAATAATCTTTCATCATCAATGTCTCTAATACTTCAGTGAGATAGAATGATATAGGAGAGTCTTCTCTATTTTCCTACTTATAAATTTATCTTTGTATTGGATTATATGTATTTCCTGACATTTTTGTAAAAATGGAATAGCTTCCTGTAATGGACCTGTAATATGGACCACTTAAAAAAATTGGGGGCTATGGTTTTAAGTTCCAAATTCTAGTCTCTGTCACTAAATGTTAGAAATAGTTTATCCACATATGCCTATGTCTCACGCCCTATACTTTGCTCCTTTTTAACTTCTGCTAGACACTTGTCACCACTTTCTTTGTTTACAATGGTTAAACTTTTGCCTAAAAAGCAGTATATTCATTTTTCCTTTTGTGTTCTGTTAGGACAAGTATTTGGATAGAGTAGATATTTTATTTAATATTATATGACCAGTTGCAAGAACAAGATATTGTATGCATTCATTTCATGGGCAACAAGATTAGTCATAAAATACATGCTAATTGGGAGGCCTGGGTGTTTCAGTTGGTTAAGCGTCCAACTCTTGATTTGGCTCAGTTCATGATCTCACGGTTGGGGGTTGGAGCCCTGCATTGGGCCCTTTGTCAGGCTCCACGCCAGGCCTGGAGCCTGCTTCAGATTCTCTCCCGCTTGCTTTCTACCCCCACCCCCCACATCCTCTCTTTGTCAAAAAAAAAGTACATACACACACACACACACACACACACACACACAGGCTAATTGTACCTTTGGCAATTACAGTCAATAGATATAATAAGATATATATCTAAATATTCAACATAATTCCTTTGTTATTTTATTTTGTATGGAAATATGCTGTATGGTCGTAGGATTTAACAAACTGGAACCAAAATTATTAGTTCATGAAGCAATAAATCAGGTTTTTTTCAGTGCTGATTGAACAAGTAGTGTAACCTGATCTATTGCCAAGTTAGTAGAAGTTGTTTTGAGAAAAAAAGGTTATGGGTGAAGAAATTATAAACCGTTTTTATTTAAATTTTCAAAACTGTCATAAAAATACATAAATTACGTTTGAAGAACAACCTATATTCTTCAATGGAAACTTATTATAAATATTCCTACTTTACTATAGAAAGCCCAAGGCTGGCTAAAATTTAATTACTTGTTTGCTGAACTCACATAAAATAAGCCAAGAGTAATTAAATAAATATCTTAGTTTAAAGCTTACTCCATTATTAAATTCTATGATAATTTAGGCTTTTTCTTCCCCTTTAAACTTTTGTGGGGTATAGTATCTAGTGAATTCACATAAGAACAAGTTCTCACCATCATCAAATGATATATCCCGTATATGCTCATCTTGTTTTCCTGTATATTTGACCATGAGTTACTAACAACCTCAGCACTTTCAGCAATAAGACGAAACGTGACAGAAGAAGAATGAAGTCTTGAAGGGGGTGATCAGATGCCTTTGAAAAACAGACACTTAAGAGCTTGAGGAAGCCTAAGATGAATGAAGGCTATAAGAAAACTGTCAGTGACAGAAGGCAGACTATTAGATAATGAAAGCTTAGGTTGCTCAGGAAAGAGAATTGGTGAGGCTGCAGGTGACATTCATTCCTGAAAATCGGTGATGTCCTTGAAGACACATTGTGAATGTTTTACCCATGGAGATAGGATGCCTGGCCATGACCATTCTGGTAATTCATCATTATTGCAAGGGCTCTAATCTCAGGGTAACATCAGTGTGGACAACTCAAGCACAAATTAAAAAATGGTTACATGTTCTGGTGTTAGATACCTAGAAAATCCCAGGATCACTTCTAATTCAATAAATAGACAAATTATAATCGTTTATTGGGTATGTACTATGTGCAAAATTTCTATGAGAGGCAGAATGGTAATGTTTCAAGGTGTACTCCCCCTCACACACACACACACAATTTTGCATTTGACAGTGATACAGGGTATGTAGAGCTATCTCTATGGTTTAAATTTGGCACAGACATAACAGATTATTTGAGTTTTAAACTTACTTCCAGAATGTAAATATACTACTAAGGCAGAAATATACAAATGATCTTACATTCCAAATAATCAGATTTTAAACATTACTTCTATTTTTTTGTGCTCTTTTTTTTAATCTTTATCTTTGAGAGAGAGACAGCATGTGAGAAGGGGGAAGAGCAGAGAGAGAGGAAGATACAGAATCTGAAGCAGGATTCAGGCTCTGAGATGTCAGCACAGAGCCCGACATGGAGCTTGAACTCACAAACTGTGAAATCATGACCTGAGACAAAGTCAGACGCTTAACTGACTGAGCCACCCAGGTGCTCCTACTTTTTTGTGCTCTTAAGAAAAAAATGATTTTATTTAGAGATATCATATCATGAATTCTTTTTTAAAATATTTGTGGTGTTAAAACATTAGAGAACAAAGCTCTCGTTTATATAAGAAGAGACAACTAATTAACCAGAGCCCTTAACAATACATGAGAATCTGCACATAAAATCAACATTGGACAAATATAAGAAGCAGCTTTCAGCAACTTCATTAATTACACCTGCTAAGACTCAATGTCATCTCTAGAGCACTGTTTCTGGAAAATATTTCTTAAAAGCATTGTCATTCTAAAGCCTTGAAATATGTATAATTCATGCTACATGTTATATTCAAAATATCTTTCCCAGGAATGGGAAAAGAAGGAAGATAAAGAACAACAAAGGGATGAAGAGAAACTTTGGAGGTAATGAACATGTTTATTACCTGGATTATGGTGATGATGACATGAGTATACATTATTTCCCAATGTCAAATTATGTATGTTAATTGTATGCAGGTTTTTGTATTCCATCTATACTTCAATAAATACTTCCTGAGGCATTAATGCCTATTAAAAATAACAATACATCATTTAAAAAATTTAAGCATGCTTTCACATATGTTGCAAATAGTAATTTAAGCAATGAAGTTTATTTGGAAAGTAAATTTAAAAACTCTAATTTTTATGGGCGTTTGAGTGGCTCAGTCAGGTAATCATCCAACTCTTGATTTTGGCTCAGGTCATGATCTTGGTCGTGAGATCAAGGCTCACATTGAGCTCAGTGATGACAGAGTGGAACTTGCTTGGGATTCTTTTTTCCCCTCTCTCTGCCCCTCTTCCCATTCTCAAAATAAATAAATAAACTTAAAAGATAATGAAAATAAAATAAAAAGATAAAAACTCTAATTTTTACCTTTGCTAAAGACTACATTCTGTTTATATATGGTCTATGATCACAAAATTTATTTAATAATGAAAATAGAGCTATAAAGGTTTACAACAATTTTACTTAAAAAAAGGCACAGTGAACCTGAAAGTAAAGAAACAAATCAATAATTGCCATGAAATAAAAATACTACCATGGACTCTAAATTATAGCCACTGCCATCTTGAAATACATTATAAAATCTTTGGTAGTGTATCTGACCTGCACCTGTGCAACTTGTCCTTTTTAAAGTTTCTTTATTTATTTTGAGAGAAAGAGAGCATGAAACAGGGAGGGGCGGAGACAGAGGGAGAGAGAGAGAGAATCCCACGCAGGTCCCATGCTGTCAGCGAAGAGTCCAAAGTGGAGCTCGATCCCAAGAAGCGAGAGATCATGACCTGAGCTCAAATCAAGAGTGAGATGCTTAACCACAGACAAGTGGCCCCATGCAACTTGTCCTTTAAATATGGCTAACTATATTTCCTTAGCTATATTACCTTTATCAAAAGTGTGGCTTGAAGATGAGGGCGTCACTTAATAAAACATTATTGTGACATTTGCTTGATATTTTAAATATTTATTTGTTTTAACTTGACAGTAAATATGCGGTTTCTGGGTCAAAGGCAGACTGATTATTTACTTTCACAAGATTTAAGTTACAGTTCTCCATGCCCTGGTTTCCCCACAAGAGGACCCAGTAAGATTCAAATGTCTTCTGTACGTACATACAAAATGTGGATTTCCCTCACAGTAGAGAAACTATGAAATTATGAATCTCAAAGCTTATAAAGGGCAGCCTGTATAACTCCTCTCTTCCCCTCAGGAGGAGACCTTACTTTACTAAGATAAGCAAATCCTTCTTGTGGATCAGAGGGAAAGATCTCCAAATTCATTACCATTTGGAATGTAAACATGTGGCTCCGGGGAAGATAAAACTATAAACCACCACAGAGAAATACATAATCTCTAACTTCCAAGTTACTTACTCATCTCTTAACTCTGATTGCTAGTGATTTTTTCTCAGAAAGTGTAGACCATGAAGAACCATAAAAATATTCCTGTCACATTTCTCCCTGAGACTGCTTTTACTCAAAAGAGAGTAACACTGTTCTAAGTTACCCACTCCAAATGAATAGCTAGAAACACAAAATACACAAAACCTCAGTTTTTGACATTGCACAACAGGCAACAGGTAGAGAAGGGAGAAAATATCAGGTGACTCTTACCCAACATCACCCCAGGCTTCTGGAGGTATACAATACAGGGACTGCAGTTTGGGAAGGGTGAAGCCAAACAGGACCCAATGATCTCACTCAACTGATGAAACAGTTATCACAGTTGGCCAGTTTAAGGTAACTATAATTTGTGGAGTAGCATTTTTTTGATGAGGCAACGCCCAGGAAGCAATGATAGGTATGTGAGTAAGAGTCCTTTTTTGAGTTTTTTAGCTGACCACCTATTTGAGCATGCATTAGATGAAGTCCTGTGAGGCCCAGAAAGAGACTTTCTAGGGAAAGAATAACTGAGGAGCTTAAGTCAAAAAATTCTAAGAAGTCACACAAAGGCAGCCATATTCAAACACCATTTTAAATATATCTAGAACATTTATCAGATCCCCAAATGGCTATACCTAAGAAGTGGGGTTAACTAGGTTTAGAGTAACAGTTGCTCCAAACCTACTCTTAGAGAGCTTAAAAATATGCATTAAAAATATATGCATTTAAAAGTATCAACTGATCTTCAACTAATTTAAATATCAAAATAAATTTCAGCGTTCTTACAAGAATATGACAAAATACAATACTCCACACTGTATAATTTGCAAATATGATACCCCAAACAAATAACCAAGAAATAAACATGACATATAACTAAGAGGAAAAAAATCAATAGAAATAGAAACACATGATAATTAAAGAAATCAGCAGACGAACTTGTTAAAATGGCTACAACATGTATGCTACATATACCGACGTGTTATTTACTCAACATGGAAAATGAAACATAAATATAAATATAATGAGAGAGTGTCTTTTCATGTGTCTGTTGGCCATCTGTATGTCTTTTTTGGAAAAATGTCTATTCATGTCTTCTGCCCATTTTTTAGCTGGATTATTTTGGGGTTTTGGGGAGGTTGAGTTTGATAAATTCTTTATATATTTTGAGTATGTACTAACCTTTCATTTGATATATCATTTGCAAATATTCTCTCTCATTCATTCCATAGGTTGACTTTTAGTTTTGTGGATTGTTTCCTTCATTGTACAGAAACTTTTTGTTCTAATGAAGTCCCACTTGTTTATTTTTCCTTATGTTTCCCTTGCTTCAGGAGGCATGTCTAGTAAAAAGTTGCAACAGCTGTTGTAAAAGAGGTTACTGCTTGTGTTCTCCTCTAGGATTTTGATATCCCACATTTAGGTATTTTATCCATTTTGAATTTATTTTTGTGTATGGTGTAAGTGGACCAGTTTCATTCTTTTGCATGTTGCTGTCCGCTTTTCCCAACACCATTTGTTGAAGAGACTTTTTTCCATTGGATATTCTTTCCTGCTTTGTGGAGGAATAATTGACCATAGTTGTGGGTTCATTTCTGGGTTTTCTGTTCTATTCCATTGATCTATGTGTCCATTTTTGTGCCAGTACATCACTCATTATCAGGGAAATACAAATCAAAACTACAATGAGATATCGCCTCACACCTGTCAGAATGGACAGAATGAACAACGCACGAAACAATAGGTGTTGGCACATACGTGGAGGAATTCCACTATTTGTAGGAATGCAAACTGGTGCAGCTACTCTGGAAAACAACACTGATGTTCCTCAAAAAGGCAAAAATAGAACTACCCTATGATCCAGCAATTGCACCATTCGGTATTCATCCAAAGGGTACAAAAATACTCATTTGAAAGGATAAATGGACCCCGATGTTTATTGCAGCATTATCAACAATAGCCAAATAATGGAAGGAGCCCAAATGTCCATCAACTGCTAAATGGATACAGAAGAGGTCATTTCTATGTACAATGGAATATTACTTGGGTATAATAAAGAATGAAATTTTGTCATTTGCGATGACCTGGGTGGAGCGAGAGAGTACTATGCTAAGTGAAATAAGTCAGCCAGAAAAATACAAATATCATATGATTTCACTTATGTGTGGAATTTAAGAAACAAAACAAGTGAACATAAGGGGAGAAAAAAGAGTGAGGGCGGAGAGGACAAGGATGGTCGTTCTATTCAACATTGTACTGGAAGTTGAAGGTAGGACAATGGAGCAAGAACAAAATGTAAAAGACAAAGAGATTGACAAGACAGTAACTAAACTGCCCTCCCTCACAGACAGAATTATTTACGTTAAAAAAATCCAATAAACTACAAAAATAGTACTAGAACTGGTAAGCTTAAAATTTTGCAGAACACAGAAAGGTCAACAATCCATATCAATTATATTTCTATATTGTAGCAGCAATGATTAATTTTTTTTAATGTCAAGTACATTCCATTTAATAGCAACCAAACCCATGAGATAAATTTAATGAGATGTTCCAACTAAAATATGATCAATTAATAAAGCATTGAGGAGATAAATGAAAACACACAAAGTAGAATGGCAGTTGTCAGGGGCTGGGTGGAGGGGAAATGTGGAGTTGTTAGTCAACAGGTATAAAGTTTCAGTTACAAAGGAATCAAGTCTTAGTCAGTTCTGGCTGCTAGAACAAAATACCATAGACTAGGTAGCTTACACAACAGAACTTTATTCCTTACTGTTCTGGAGGCTGGTTAAGTCAAAAATAAGGTGCCCTTGGATTCAGTGCCCGGTGAAAACCCTTCTCCCGGTTTGCAGACAGCTGCCTTCTTGTTATGTCCTCACATGTCAGAGAGAGATCATCCCTCTCCTAACTCTTCTTATAAGGGCACTAATCCTCCCAAAGACCCTGTCTACAAATACCATCACGTGGGGGATTAGGGCTTCAACATATGAATTTTAAGGGACACAAACATTCATCTACATGTAGTGGATTTTATAGATTCAGATTAATTCGGTACATTTTGAATTTCTGATTTGCTATGTGCTAGATTGATTAATATTTCCAGATGATTTAAATGCAAATTAGCGTTGATAGTGATCTTAAGAAATGCTTTTTTCTTTGTACAGCATTAATTAATATGTATGGACATTTCAGTTCCTTTAAGAGAAACTTTGGTATTATCTATTTTTTTAAATAAGGTTCTTGTTCAATACTTTATCATTTCAAATACATGGAGGAAAATTCCCGTATGTAGCTCTCCGGGTAGCCTATTTCCACTCACTAGGTCCATGAGGCTGTCAGTGACTAGACAAGTTATTACAATTATCACATAAGTCCTGCCTCACACATCTGTATAATTAAATTCAAGTGAAAAGATTTTGTGAACTGTTCTACAATTTGTATTTGATGGATATATATTATTCATATAGTTAAAATTACTCTCTACTAAAGAAATGGCAAGAAACATTTGAAACTTACATTTTTTTCATCCAGTTTTACAATGAATGATATGTATTTTTAGACATTTTCATCAAGGTACTTTTTGAATATGTTATTAGTCTCTCTTATAGAAGTTTACATGTTTAATGTAAAGAAATTAGTACATATAGAATTATAAATGTGGATCTATTCTTTATTGCAACTCTGCAGAAATATACATTATTTTGCTTATGTATATGTTTCTATTTTAATAATATTATTATTATTATTATTATTATTATTATTATTATTATTTTAAGGTTTATTCAGGTTTCAGAGATGGAAAGAGATAGAGCGTGAGTGGGGGAGGGACAGAGAGAGAGTGACACAGATCCAAAGCAGGCTCCAGGTTCTAAGCTGTCAGCACAGAACCCGATGAGGGGCTCGAACTCACAGACAGCGAAATCACGACCTGAGCCAAAGTCGGATGCTTAACTGACTGAGACGCCATTATATATGTTTTTATTTTTAAGATAAAAATATAACTAAAATGGGCAATAAAATATACAAACATAAATATAGAAATCTACATAAAGATAGATTATAAAATTAGCTTACATATATTAGCTCATAATCTAATATTTTTATATGTCTTTAGACTAAAGAACATATTATTTGTTTTTTCCATGCAGATTAATATTGCATAAATTTCTCTGTCTATTAAAATAGAAACATTTTTTATGGTTATTTAGTTTTCTATTACATGAGTTTTCATTAATGATTTATAAAATTCCATACTGTTTATATATACACATATATAATACTGTTTATATATACATACACACAAATTCTTCATTACTATAAATAATATAGTAATTAATATCTCTGTAGGTAAATTGGTGCATATATTCATAAATACGTTTTAGAATATATATCCAGAAATTTGGTTTCCATTCTAATGATTATCTTAACTACAAGGCATTTTACTATAGCTTTCCAAATATGTTATCCTAACTTCAACCCCCCACAATGGAATTTGGAAAGCTCCAATACCCTATTTCTTTGCAACACTTCATAATCAAGTAACATATTTGATGGATAAATCTAGCAATTGCAAAAAGTAATACTTTCAAGCACATGCCTACGTGAAGTTCGTATTATTTCCACAAATATTGAAATCAACATGCACATAAGTTGGCCTTCCTTATTAAACATGTTACAGCAGTTTATTTGGGGAAAAGGGACAATAAGAATTTATTACTCAGTGATATTGCCCTTAAAACAATGTATCATTTTAACTGACTTTTCTACTTTCCTGAGGGTACTGAAGTGTTAAAAACCTTTTTAAAAGAATAGTTTATAGTAAAACAATTTTATTCATATTTAATTGGATATAGAGATATTTTCCTTAAAATAAAATCCAAATATCTAAAACTGGACTAAAATAAAGTAAAAAATATTTCAATGTGCAATGTTCAAAGTGACTAAATTTCTGAGTATAAGTTAAGAAGCATGTGTGTGTGTGTATAAATATATATATATATAATCTGAAAAATATAATTTTATGTTATAAATAGTTTCTTATACTCTACATAGGCAGGAAACATAAAATTGAAAATTGGAAAAAATATTAGAGAAAAAGTCAAAATTTTAAAAAATGGAATATCAATGCCAACATAAAACAATACTAAACTTGTTTTTGCAAATAATTTTATTCTTTACAACTAAAATTTTGAAAGAATTGAAATTGTGAATCTTTTCTATAAAATAGGAAAGGATATACTACCACCTAGTGGATAATGCGTTTGCTTAAGGGTAATATTTCACCTACAAGAATTCTTACAAACCATAGATCAAGGGACACTGATGGCTAAATATTATACAAAAAACTTAGTAAACGATCGTCAAAAATCACTTGATTTAAAAAAAAATATTGCCCATTTATCACTTTATTTCTTTCACCTTCTAAGTTTTAGCCATTTTGTAACAAGAATATAGACAGTATATAATTATACAAAATAAAATATATCAATATCTGAATATCTTAAGAATCCAGTGAAGATGAAAACTATAGTGACCAATTTTTAGAGACCATTAAATATACAAATGCTACATTTAGACTACATATTACTTTAAGTCAGGAAATACATTGACATTTTTCACAATTTAGTGGAAATTGGTAACAGCTATATTGCAATAATAAATACTCAAAATGAACACTGAAGATTCAGTTAATCCTTTAAGTGAGAATATTTTGAAGATCATTAAGGAGAACATGGATGGGAAAGAAAGAGACTAATAGGAATGTGTTTTCAGGGAATTTATAACTATATTGTGTTCAATAAATTATGGATCCTTTTCATCTCTTCTCTTTTGCCCTTGAATATGTACACTTGTTTGTGTGTACATGTTCACTTTGTTTGAATTACATGACAATGAATTTAATTTTGCATAGTTTTCTTATTATAGAATATCTTCAACTTAAAATTTCTAAGCCATATACATAAGTACTGTGTAGAGTGATTGTCCTTTCTAAAATTGAATTCATGATCAAATCATTTAATTAAATTATTAATTTAACTAAATAATTAAAATACATACTATTATTTAATCATGGGTTCCATTCAGTTATTTATGATTATTAAATTTGAATCATAGGGGCCGTGGGTGGCTCAGTTGGTTAAGCGTCCGGCTTCAGTTTGTGAGTTCCAGCCGCGCATCAGACTCTGTGCTGATGGCTCAGAGCCTGGAGCCTGCTTCGGATTCTGTGTCTCCTTCCCTCTCTGCCCCTCCCCCAACCTGTGCTCCGTCTCTCTCTGTCTCTCAAAAATAAATAAAAGTAAAAAAAAAAATTAAATAAATAAATTTGAATCATATAATACTGCAGGCAAAAAATAAGGTGTTTTGATATAGATCCTTTATACAAAAATTATCAAAAATCAATATCCTGCTACAAAACCCCTGGAAAACAGAATTCTTTGTTCTTTAGAAAATTATGGCTTTAAATTAGTTATAGGGTATTAGTATAAGAAAACAAGAAGTCAAAGATACATCTATTCATTTATTCATTAATTTACCAGATATATAATTCTAAGGCCATTCTACAGGCCATCCAGTGAGCTAGGAGCTGGAGACACAGAAATGAAGAGTTCAATTTAACTGGCATAGTCTCTGCTTTTACGGAATTATTTCTTTTTGGAACACCTAGTCACACAGAAGAAAAATGTAACATAAAAATGGAAAGACTTGGACTTTGGAAAAGAAACAATCATGAAATTGCCAGGCAACATGGATTCCAGCTACAGAGAAAGCAGGCAAGTTCAAAAAACAGGTTTTGTCATGCTTCAAATGGCAGAGAAGAGAAAACTAAAGAGAGAAGGGGGGCATAGGTGAGTGAGGAAATGTCAGGAGGTAGGAACTTAATGAGGAGGAAGAAGCAAGGGCCAGATTATGCAGGGCCATGCAGGGCAGACAGAAAAAGTTTAAATGTATTTGAAGGCTTAAAAAAAATCTCTGCATTCATAAATGGTGGCGAAATAAAATTTTAAAAGAATAGACATACAGAAAGAGGAACATATTTTCTTGAGAAGAAGGAAAAAAAAAACAAATTCAGTTTACCTTCAGGATGAAGGTACGTCTAGGCATCACATTAAGTGAAAGGAAAATGAGTGGAAAGAATAACAGATGATTTCACTTCAGCAGCTGTAGTAGCCAAATAAAAAGACTTTTTTATCTGTTACAATGTCACTCTAACAGGAGTTAGGAAGTTATCTACAACATGGAAACACCATCTGTAATAATCTCAAAGCATCATTCTACAGAATACTTACTGTGTTATCTTCCAGGATAAATCTTAATTCCATTCGTGTATTTCCAAATTGTACTCAAATTTAGAAACAGAATACTTAAATAATAGGCATCCTTTTCTACTCACTACCTCCTCAAATTGTAACCACTATCAGGACTTCTAATATCATACCTTAGTTTTCCCTGGTAAATGGAATCATTATAACACTTTTACTTTTGTGTCAGGCTTCTTTTGCTCTATGATTTTACTCGTGACTTAGTAGCGCTCATCACTGTATGGAATGTTACGGTATGGATATATAAAAATTGGCTATTCCACGAAAGAATGTTGTGTTATTTTCAGATTTTTATTATTATGAATGTTGTTGCTGAGAACCATCATTGCTGATGTCTTCTGGTGATGATATGTTGGTGTTCTGGCATATACATAAGTAGGAAAGGAATTGTAAGGTAAAATAGTGTTCTGTATCAGCAGACATGGCCAGTTTTTCAGTCATCCAACTCATGACTTTTCTTTTCAATTTTTAAAATGGCCTTATTCACGTAATTAATATACCTAAAACCACAAATATCCAGTTTGTGCAGCTTGATGAGCTTGGGCATAAACAAACACCCATGAAACCATCAAAATAATCAAGATAATAGACCCATTTATTACGGAAAAAAGTTTTCTTGTGTCTTTGTTTGTTTTTGCTCTGTTTTGTTTTGTTTTCTCATGTGTGTGTATGTGCATGCGTGTGTGTTGGTGGGGGGTTAAGAACACAACATAAGATCCACCCTCTCAATCACTATTTAAGCGCGTGATATAGTAACACTGACTATAGGTATTCTGCTGTACAGCAGACGTTTAGAACTAATTCATGTTGCACATCTGAAATTTTATACTGATTGAAAAATAACTCCGCATTTCCTCCTCCCTTCCAGCTTCTGGTAACCACCGTTTTATTCTTTTCTATGAGTCTGACTATTTTAGGTACCACATGTAATTGGAAGATGCAGTACTTATTCTGTGCCTGGCTTATTTCACTTCATGTAGTTGCTCTGGTGTGTGTGCAGTGGCATCTTATCGCGGTCCTCATTTGCATCAGCTGTGACAGTCTTATTTGCTATTTCATTATAGCAAATCACTTTGGTGAAGTGACTGGTAAAGGCTTTTGCCACTGTCTTTTTAATTTTTTTTTTTACTGTTTATTTATTTTTGAGAAACAGAAAAACATAGTGCGAGCAGCAGAGGGGTAGGGAGAGGAGACACGGAATCTGAAGCAGGCTCCAGACTCTGAGCTGTCAGCGCCGAGACTGACGGGGGTTCAAACTCACAAACAGTGAGATCATGACCTGAGCCAAAGTTGGATGCTTAACCGGCTGAGCCACCCCGGTACCCCAGGTTTTGTCACTTTCTTATTAGATTGCATGCCTTCCTTATTGATCTTTTATACTTTCATATATACATATATATCTAAACATCTGGAAAGATTATATATATATATATATATAATATTGTTATATTGTTATTTATATTGTTTTTATTTAAATTGTCACAAGCGTTTTGTTTTATATGCATTGATAATATCTTGACCAACTTTTTACATTTTCTTTTTACCTTCTTGTTGGCAATTTTTTTTTTTTTTTGACCAAGAGTTTTATTGTTTTACTTTCAGGTTAAGATCTGAAATTCATCCAGAATTGATTCTGGTATATAATTGTAGAATGGGGTTGTGATTAATATTTTTCAATATTATATAATATTGAAATGTTATCAATATTATATATTATGGAAATATTATATTATTATATGGAAATATGAAATATTATATCATATGGAAATATTATCAATATTTCCAATATGGCAATAGTACTTTTGCCATAAATTGGGTAAACACAAATTTTTGGGTTCCTTCTTATATCTCTATTAGTTCTCTTATGAACTTTTTCTCTTGTCTTTCCTAGTCAGTGCTAGACAATAGAAATGTGATAGCACTAATGTAATTATTCCGGATTTTCAACAGATTATACTATTTGTTACTCTATATTCTCCAATTTTGTTTCCTTTATTATATAAAATTCACTTTCTATTATTGATTCTTCATTTCCATATAAAATTTATCATTTCTTCTTTAAATTTTATAATTAGAGTTTGTTGATATGTTCACTGGGACCACATCGAATATACAAAATTATGTATAATGTATATATTTTTTTACAGTATTTGATCAATCCATAAACAAAGTATGTTTGAATTTTGTTCACAATTTATATAATGATTCTCAGTATTGTATTTAAATATACTATATAAAGTTCTTAGATATTTACATTTATATTTGATAAAAAATTAAAGGGTTAATGCTATTGCAAATTATATTGTTTTAGTCACTTCATTTTCTAATTGTTATTGCTAATATGTGGAAACCAGTTTTTTGTTTTTAATTCAGTTTTAGCCAACCAACGTTGTAGATTCCCTTATTAATTCTAATAGTATATCTGTAGTTTCTTTGTCCTTTTTTTTTTTTTTTTTTAAGTACGCTTCACACCCAGCATGGAGCACAATGCCAGGCTTGAACTCAGGACCCTGAATTCTGAGCTGGGATCAAGAGTTGGATGCTTAATAAACTGAGCCACCTAGGTGTCCCCAGTTTCTTTGTTCTATATGCAGTTATGTCGTCTGGAAATAATGTTAGTTTCATTGCTTATTTTCTGATCATTTTAACTTTTATTTCATTTGTATTTTCTTTATTGTACTGAAAGAAGTTCTAATTTGTATATAGATGTGTATACAAAAACATAGTAGTTACCGAAGTCAAGAGAAATGTAGACAACCATGTAAACATAAATCAAGGAGTATATAATAGTAGAGTATTCAGTCAGAAATATATTGACTTAAGGGGTCATTTCTCAGAAATGAGAAATTTTGTATCAGTTGCACAAAATAAACTTCTCATCGTTTTCCTTCGTCTATACCTCAGTGACATACATGTCAGCATTCTGCTTTTCACTAGCTTTATTAATATGGCAATTGTAGAAGGTAAGTATTCTGATAAATGCTTTGTCAGTACCGACGTAGGGAATCCCCAAGACCACCGTTAGGATCGATAATTTGCTAGAAAGACTCGGAGAACTCAGAAGCTGCTATCCTCATGGTGACTGTGTATTACAGCGAGAGGATACATTTCAAAGCAGAAAAGGGAAAAGGTGAAGTGCATGAAGAATGTCTGGGAGAAACCAGGTGTAAGATCCAGGTGTCTGCTCTCTGTGGAGTCTCATAGAATATGCTTGCTTCTTCCAAGAATGAAGGGCTGCTAACCATCGAGGCTCACCTGGACCTTGCAAGGATGTTTATTTAAAGTCACGTAAACTGTAGTATGTGCAAGACTAACCTCAGATATTCGGATTCCAGACCCCCAGAGGAAAGCAGGTGTTCACGATGAATAACACCGTTAGCATAAACTGTCTGGTCACGCCAGTACAGTGTGACCCAAGGCGTCCACTGTATGAAAACACTCTTATGAGATTATTTCTAACTTTATATTTATTTCCTAAGAGTTGCCAAAACATCAGTCCTGAAAAGAAGGCTTTCTTATAAAAGTATAGCTTTTGACAAGCCAGTTCGGTTATTTATTGCATGAGATACTGAATAATAAGGACAAGAAATGATATACAGCAGTATACAATAACACGGATGAATCTTAAAAGCATTATTGTTGAGCGAGAACAACTATGAATGAATATACACACTTGTATCATAAGTGAATTTCAAAAATAGCAATAAGGACCTATGTTAATAGAAATCTAGATTATGTAACAGTGACTCAAATAAGACACGGTGAGTACTTTTGAGGTTCTGATAATATTAATGTTTATCTATTGATCTGAGTGTTTATCACATACTGTGTGTTTACTTTATGATAATGCATCCAGCATATATAAATTATATGCGTACAATTTTCTCTGTGCTTGACTTGAATGATAATCTTACTGTAAATGAATATAAATTATTTTATTATTTTTTTCAATTTATTTTGAGAGAGAAAGAGAGAGAGAGCTAGAGAGAGAGCATGGGGGAGGGGCAGGGAGAGGGGGAGAAAGAGAATCCCGAGCAGGCTCCACAATGTCAGCACAGAGCGGGACATGGGGCTCAGTCTCACAAATCTTGAGATCATGACCTGAGCTGAAATCAAGAGTCCAATGTTCAACCGACTGAGCCACCCAGGTGCCCTGAAGAGAAATTATTTTGAAATAAAAACATCATTGTGATGTTTGCAATGTCATTTCTTAGTCACAAAATAATTTTAAATAAAATATATGTTTTATATAATTATTGTGGATTAATACCCTAATATTTTCTTCATTTCTCTAATTCATTCTTCTATATTTTTTGATCGTCCCTCAACATAATACTTTTTAGATCATTTTATAGCTAATACATTCCAGCTCAATTTTGCAAATATAAAATTTGGAAATATAGCATCATATATTCAGACCCAAAGTATCATGGATCAAATGGAATGTATTAGAAATCAGATTTCAAATGAACAAAAAAAAATTAAGTAGGATTCATAATTTTGGAGGTACTAAGTTAGAAGAACAAAATTTGGAATCCTATATATACAATGGAATACTAATTGGCAATGAGAAAAAATGAAATATGGCCTTTTGTAGCAACGTGGATGGAACTGGAGAGAGTGATGCTAAGTGAAATAAGTCATACAGAGAAAGACAGGTACCATATGTTTTCACTCTTATGTGGATCCTGAGAAACTTAACCGAATACCATAGGTGAAGGAAAGGGGAAAAAAGTTACAGAGAGGGAAGGAGGCAAACCATAAGAGACTCTTAAAAACTGAGAATAAACTGAAGGTTGATAGGGGGTGGGAGGGAGAGGAAAGTGGGTGATGGGCATGGAGGAGGGCACCTGTTGGGATGAGCACCGGGTGTTGTGTGGAAACCAATTTGACAATAAATTTCATATTAAAAAAAAGAATCGAATTCAAATGTATTTCTATACAGTTATTAGGAACAGAGGTGGGATAGATGAACCCTGCCAGTAATTTGACGCCCGTAGGTATAGCACTCAGCCAAGGGTACTTTGGTTGGTGAATAAATACCTCCGCTTTCTCTATGCTCTGGGCTCCACGCTGTCTCCCAGAGGTTCTCACTGGGATAAAGGCCCAGTTAGCCACAGCAATAATGCTCATCAGTGCCAATAAAAAAGACCAATAAAAAATTGGTCCTTTGCATTTCTCTCTCTCACTTCCTCATTCTCCTATCATTCCCCTATATTATCCTGGGTGCACCTCTCAATTAAGCTTCACACATGGTAAATTTTCTATCAACTAATGTTTCTAAGCAGGACCTAAAAAATATGCGAAAGCTGAAAACGGAACTGTGCTCATATAACAAATCTTCCCAGCATATTAACAAGATTGTTGAAGTTTGGATGAATTCTAAAGAAGATTTCTGAGACACATTCTGGCTCTATCCACAGTTAAAGCTTGAGCCTAGTCTCCTTGTAAATATATAAGACCATAAATTAGGGTAAAAAAAAAAGGCAAACTCTACAATTTTTATTTTTCAATGTAAAATCATATTTTATGAGATGTATAGAATACGTGTGTTTTCTCTTAGTTATAATAGAAAATACTTAATTTTTATTAAACTTTCATTTTTCTTTGTGGTGGTTTTATAATGTATATATTTTTCTTCCCTTTTTTCCTTTTCTCTTTGATTATTTGTGTCTTTAACTGTGAGAAAGTCTGTAGTTTTTACAAAAATTGTGCTGTTTTTATAAGGCTCCCCAAATGATTTCAGAATGAGTTGGAACATAAATAAAAAAAAATAGTAACACTAGAAATAGGAACATAAACAGTATTACACTACATGATTTTGCTAGCAATTATTTCCTGTCAAGGACCCAAGATATCACCTAGTTTGTAACTCTGTCAGTGTATAAAATGTTCTGCAACCAATTTCTCCAAACAATATTTATTCCTCTTGTGGAGGAAAACAAATGGGTAGAAGTTGGCCATCAGCAACTCCAAAGCACCTAGAGAATGACTAGAGCAGAGATGGGAACAACATTTCAAATAAAGCATCTATACTGAACAACTAACTTTTATATATACATATCAATGATTTCTAAGTTACATTGAATAACTTAGAGGTAACTTACTTCAGTTCTTCTTAATTCAACTACATGGTCAACTAGAGAAAGAACTCCTAACATTAGCCAATGAAAGTAAAACAAACAAACAAACAAACAAACAAACAAAAAAACCAAATAACAATAGTCTCAAAAATGCATAAAGACCCAGGCATTTTGATATCTGCAAAAAATATTAGAATCACTGCTGATCACTTAGTTTTTCTTTCCCCTCTACTTTCACTTCCTGCCTTCACATACAATCATTTTTTAAAACTGCATAAGCAAGGAGCATTCAAGACTATTGCTTCAGAGCAGGACTTAATTCAGAGGTCTGAACATATTTTTCTTGATTTATTTTTTTCTTATGTCCTAGTTGGAGTTGTTAATTACAGTATACCATTACTATAGACTGACTACTACATGTGATTTAGAAATTCACATTTCTACATTAGTTGAGGGGCAGTTGAAACAAAATTGATATTATGGAGAAATATAGGAACAACTCTAGAAAAAGCAGAAAAAAGTTGTCCAATTTAGAATTTCTCTTTTTCAGTACAATTATAGAATTATTCACTTCCATTTAGTGCAAATATATTACTCAGAACCATCTGTCATTCAGGTTGGTTTTGTTTTTCCTTTCATTTCTAGTCAATGGAGGAAACCTTGAGAGAATAAGCTTTGAACTGAGAGATAACTTACAGTGGTAGAGAAGAAGCAACATAAGGAGTTCAGGGACATGTTCATAGAACTTTAGTACATTCTCAGAGTTTGCTACATCCAAACTATACCCAATTCATAGCACAATACTGATGGAGGTAAGTCCTACTTTGTGATGAGGAGGTTTAGAAAGCATCAGCCTCCTTATGAATGAATACCATGCATGCCAAATCATCCAAAGTCTCGCAACCAGATGTTCAGTCTCAACTGAAGCCCTATGGCATTAAACAACTTTCTCTCAAGTTATTATCTGAGGTTACTTTGGCTTTGATCCAAAATATCCTACTGGCAATTGCTTAACCTCCATAGAAGACCTGGATATGTCACATATGCTTAAGTTACTCTATTGAGTGAAAGGTAAAACATGGCAGAGAAGGTAAATAACAAAGGATCTTTATGAAATACACCAATACTTTTTCAATTTGTCCAATCAAAAGAAACTTCTGGGAAAAATATATATTCTCAGGTTCACAGTGAAATATTCTGATTTAGCATTTCTGTGGTAAAAATAAGATAATAGAAATATTTTCAAAGAGCCATATGTAATGATTGTGATCATTTTGGAAAGACCAAAAGACCATTTGCAAATAATTGCTTATTAAGTTTGTCTTACCATCGAGTATATTAATCATAATTGTGCCAATCCAGGTTCAGGTGATTAAATGCTCCCAGTTAGGTGTACCACAGCAGGATGTTGCTAGCCCCACTGAATTCTGGGAGCTCATTTCAATTGCTTCTTTTCCAAACTATACTCCCACAGATTCTCTTTCCTACAAAACCTAACCCAAAGGGCATACTAGACATGAAAACACATGATTCTTCCACATTCAATATGGCATGTGTATGTGTATATGTGTGTGTGTATGCATGTGTGTGTGTTTAAATATGCTAAGGTTCTCTATAGTGTACTTCTGTTTCCAAATTCAGTGAACTTTCTTGTGGATTAACTTGACGTTTCAGCAGTATTTGATACATTTATGTAGAGCAATAAACACTAAACAATTTTTCATTGTTTTAATGCTAACATCTAAACCCACTGTAGTAGTTACATCTCCAAGTATCTGTGTAATCTGGCTATGTCTATCAATCTACTATCACTCTAACCAAAGTCATTATCATCTCTTCCTTCCAAAGTGATGTATTTGCTTCCCTCTTGCCCATCTGTGAGATACATAGATGTAGCCAGAATCTTCCTTTACAAATCAATAACGAGAACATTAGGAGTGTCTGAGTGGCTCAGTAGGTTAAGTGGCTGCCTCTTGGTTTCGGCTCAAATCAAGATCTCACGGTTCATGGGTTTGAGCTCCGTGATGGGCTCTGAGCTGACACCTCTGAGTCTGGAGCCTTCTTCACATTCTGTGTCTCACTTTTTTTCTGCCCGTCCTTGGTTTCTCTCTTTCTCTTTCAAAAAATAAATATGTAAACATAATAAAAATTTTAACAACTAATGATAATATTTTTTGTTTTTGTACAAACCTCCCATGGATGCCCATCGCCCCTGGAATAATCTCCAAACTCCTTAGCAAAAGCTTGAAGTGGACCTCCAGTTTAGCCCCTGTCTGTCTTTCAGCCTGTCACTCATCACTCTCCCTCTTGTTCAGTCATTGTATATACCATGCTGTCCCTTAAACAAGGATACAGACATGTTGCTCCAACTGGTTAGATTAGTCTCTTTGTGTTTTCCTCCCACTACATTTATTTGAACGACTTTCTACTTGAGATCCTCTAAAATACATGTGTCAAGAAGAGGACTATGCTATAATACCGATCACACTTGAAAAGACTTATTCAGTGCCAGAAGCTCCATGAGATAACAGAACTCGCTTGCTCACCAGCACCTGGATAATTAGCTGCACAAATTAGGTGCCAATATGTTTGTGTCGAATATCTTTTTTCCTTAATATCTTATTTGCATTATTTTTCATCCAGTTATTACAGCTCTGCATCTAAATGTATTATAAATGTGTTAACACATAAACATTCAGGTATTTCCTCACTGGCCAACTCACTTTAGAATTTTAAGACTTGAATTCTGATCTATCATGAGTTAATTGGAGAGTTTTCCTTCTTATTCTCTATTTAATGTTTGAGAAATATTTTTTATTAAATTTTTTCATGTTTATTTATTTCTGAGACAGAGAGAGATAGACCATGAATGGGGGAGGGTCACAGAGAGAGGGAGACACAGAATCTGAAGCAGGCTCCAGGCTCTGAGCTGTCAACACAGAGCCCGACGCGGGGCTCAAACTCACGGACCGTGAGGTCATGACCTGAGCCGAAGTTGGATGCTTAACTGACTGAGCCAACCAGGCGCCCCTAATGTTTGAGAAATATCGATGTGTTCCCTACATGATTTAATATGCTGGTTGGTATTAAATAATTACTTAAACTACAGATACAATCAATGTCAGGGAACTTACAGCAGTTCGGTTACACATTTTCCCAAGTACAACCGAGAGCTATTAAAATTCTCTAATAAACATTCAGAAAACCAGCCTATGCACACAAATAAGAGACAGCTCAAAATAAGACTAATACCATAAGCCCAGTGAGTCTCATTTCTTTTGCTCTAATGAGGATTGTGTGGTGCAGATACAAAATACTCATTCCCATGTGAAACTAAGATTATGTCAGAAAAACAAATCGCTGTAGAATTTCATAGAACAAGAAACTATTCGCTATATTTTTGAACTGTCACTCTGTATAGCTTTAATATCCAAAAGGTAGATGTTGGTTGTCATCAAATTCGCAGTGAGCTCCCCTTCCTCAGTTTAATAAAACACATCAGAAAGCAATTAAGAATAACATTATTTGAAACACCTTAATATGTTTTGTTTTATTAATAAGTTTTGTACAAATTGCATTATTCTGCTTGTCGTTAGAAATAAATTACTTGCTGTAATCTCACAAGTGATGATGACAAAGTAGGGTTCCAAGAAACCTTTGTTTCTGAGACATGCTGCCATAGATTAATTGGTAATTTAAGGGTATATTGTGCTTACACATTCCTTTCCTTGAACATTTTCCAAATAAGACATTTTTTTTTCACACTGGAATTTGGTATGCAAACATGTAGTCGATGATACTAATCTCTACATAATGGTATACAATGCTTAAAGAAAATTTTGACGGCCATTTGGTCACAAGGGATGGGAAATAGAGAGCAAAAAAAGTACACCCACATTATAGTTAAACTTAATGATAAGTTCCAATAAAGTTAAGTCAGTGAAATGTACCCTGTTAGTTCCTGAGTTGAGTGAGAACTTACCTATGCATGAATGCAGTACATCTAGTGTTGTCCAGCTTATGTATCAATAATAAAATATATTAACAGGAGAAAGGTACTGAAGTACATTTGATAAAGTTTAAATACAGATATAGATATAGATGATATAGATATATATACAGATATAAATACAGATACAGGTATATAGATAGAGAGAGAGAGAGGGAAACAGAGAGAAGCAGAGAGAGAAAGAGAGATCTAATTATGAAAGAATGATAGAGTAATTATAAATCTTATATATACATATATATACATATATACATATATCTTTGTGGCATAATTATTTGCGCAGCAAAACAAATTATGTAAAACAAGCATTATGTAAAACAATAGTTAAAGAGTTTAGTGTGCAAATCCATGAAGATAAATTCACTATTATGTTTATTGCAGTATTATTTATAATAGACAAATATGGAAACAACCCATGTGTCCATCAATAGATGAATGAAAAAGTAAGATGTGTATATATATATATATATATATATATATATATATATATATATATATATAATGAGATATTACTCAGCCATAAAAAAGAGTGAAATGTTGCCATTTGCCACAGCATAGATGGACCTAGAGAGTTTAATGCTAAGTGAAATAAGTCTATCAGAGAAAGAGAAATACCATACCATTTCACTCCTATGTAGAATTTAAGAAACAAAACAAGCAAACAAAGTAAAAAAGGGAGACGAACAAATCAGACTCAGATATAGAGAACAAACTCGTGGTTACCAGAAGTGGAGGTGAGTGGAGGGATGCGTGAAATAGGTGATGGAGATTACAAGTAGACTTTTCACGATGAGCACTGAGTAATGTATAGAATTGTTGAAACTCTCTATTGTACACCTGAAACTAACATCACACTGTACATTAAGTATATTAAAACTAAAACAAAACAAAACAAAACAAAACAAAACAAAACAACATGGGCACCAGGCTGGCTCAGGAGGTAGAGCATGCAACTGTTGATCTCAGGTTTCTAAGTTCGAGCCCCACAGGGGGTGTAGAGATTACATAAAAATAAAACATGAAATAAAAGAGCCTGTGTGCAAGGGAATGGTGACTGGAAATGTGACCAAACAGTTCTCACCATTTATTATTTAATGTATGTTGAATGACATTGATATGAATTATCTTGCACATCACAGTGGGATTACAATTTAGGAGGTTTACTAAAGAGAATGTATGTGCTACTTAATTGGTTATTCATTAAGATTAGCCCAAATATCTTTATAGCCAATATCTCTTTCTGTCATTTAAAGCTATCTTGACAGAGTTTTTTTTCCTACAAAAACAATCTTCTGATAGATTCTGTTTTAATTTTCAAACTGAGAATCCAAACTTTGCTGGCACATGAGTTCAAGCCAGAGTTTCCTCGAAGATATTTTTCCCCCATTAAAATAAGAAAAAAACAGTGAAGTATGTGAAATTTCTCCTAGGTTTTCTGCTGTAGGCCCTAAGTTCTTTTTGATCCTGGGAAGGTGCATATGCTAATTTTCATAGCTGGTTCAAATTTTTACACTCCTTATTCAGAAATAATAAAAAAGAACCTTATTGAAAATGCATAAATTACTTTAAAATAGACTACGTTTTTTACCATACATATGTCTATAAAAAGTAATTGAAATTTATTGCCATCATTGCAATAAGAGGGTTACTATCAGGGGGTGATGGCTATGCAATGATTTTCTAAATAATTATTTTTAAGGAATAAGCATTTTACTATTTTTATTATTTTTGTTAATGTTTATTTATTTTTGAGAGACAGGAAGAGACAGAGCATGAGTTGGAGGAGGGGCAGAGGGAGACACAGAATATGAAGCAAGTTCCAGGCTCCGAGCTGCCAGCACCGAGTCCGATGCCGGTCTCAAACCCATAAACCTTGAGATCATGGCATGAGCCAAAGTCAGATGCTTAGCCGACTGAGTCATCCAGATGCCTCAGGAAATATGCATTTTACAATACAGTTGTGTGATATAATTTTTACGTTTACTAAACTGTTTGTATGGTAGAGATTTGTTTTATTCTTGGAATCACTATTTTATAACCACTCTGTATGTATTATATTGTTTTTCTAATCATGCCACAAAGAACTATTACCACTACTATCAGTTTCTCAAGATTTTCTCAGTTTAGGTCTTATTTCTACTGTAACACTTAACCTTTCACTTAAAATATCATTGTGTTTTCCTCAAAATATCATGCTTCTCTAATGAGCTCTGAACATCATAGGCTAAAACTTTTGTTTGGCCTAAGTTAGTTAGGTGAACAATTATGCTGTCATTAAAATGCAAAGCCTTCATCCTCCTGACGATTTTCTAGTTGTTTAGGTGGGCGCGATGTCTTTCCTCATTGCAGAATCGAAGCCCAATACTTTTTTCAATCTATGTAAAATATACGACATTTTAAGGTAGCTCGCATTCTGTGCCACTTCATGGTCACAGAAAGAATTGCCTGGCACTTTCCTCTTAGGATTCTTCTATATAAAATTGTATAGATTTATGGTTATCCAATCTAAAGAACTCTTGGGTATAAAGGTTTTGACTTACTGCCTTCTGAACAGCCACAGATTCATATCTGTAAATGGCAAAATCTAGTTATATAGATCATTAATTTGACTATGCTTGAGAAGTAGTGATACCAGTAGGCCTAAATCACTTCACTGAGTCCTTGATCCAGCATAGAATCTTCACTGAAAGTGTTTTCTGTGATGTATTTTCCATTTTAACAATTTCAGTTCACTTGAATATGCTCGCAAAATACGTAATACCCTTCTGTTGGAACAAATGGCTGAAGTATGACTCCCACTCTTCTTTTAAGTATATATCTGCCGGACATCTGGGTGGCTCAGTTGCTCAAGTGGCCGACTCTTGGTTTCTGCTCAGGTCATGATCTCTCAGTTTGTGAGTTTGAGCCCCACATCGAGCTCCACGGTGACAGTGAGGAGCCTGCTTGGATTATCTATCTCTCCCTCTGTCTCTGCCCCTCCTGCACTCTCTCTCTCTCTCTCAAAATAAGTAAATAAACTTAAAAATAAAATACACATCTATAAATTATAGTCTGAACTGCATAGCATGTTGCAACATGTTGCAATAAACAGCCGCAAACATCTCTGACCTCACCATGACAGCACAAAACACTTTCCACCCTGGCCCTTTAGCGGTCTGGAAAATTCAAGAGTCTTAGAAATTTGCTTCTTTTATTTTTTTCTTTGCACCACAATCACAGACAAATGAGTCCAGAGATGAGGCCATTCACTCAGATTCACACCTTTTCTTCTGGAATAGTACTAACACAATCTTCTGGAAACAAAACCACTCTGAATTATGTCATTTTATGACATAAGCGTTTTATTTTTGTTTTTAGATTCAGAATATATTAATTATTTGGGAAAACCCAATTATTTCTGTGCTTTAGTTATTCATTGATTTTTTCCCTCCAACACATTTTTATTGAGCCACAGAAGTTCTTAAGTGTGAAAAAACAAATTACTGAATTCCCTGAAAAACTTGATTGCTATGGAATCAGGATACATTGTATTAATGTGCAATGTCATATGTCAAAATAATGTCAAGTCAAATCAATTTTCTTGATATGCTTCGTTGTTTTGTCTTTAATACAACGTAGATCATTTACTTGATTTCATTTGTTATATTGTTACAATGCTTAATGTAAATCATTTTTGATCAACCTTTATTACAATTTGTGAGACTTCTTTACACTATCTACTTTAATTCAATTGGGGGTTATATTTTATGTGCATCTGCTGCTACTCTGTCATAATGTTGTGGGATAACTGAATTGTTATCAAACATTTATTAAATTAACATAGAGGAACAGAAACGCATATGCGCCTTAAACTCGGATGTTGGACTAGTGAAAACATACAGCCAACTTTGGTAAATAATAAAATATTCACTGTGAACTTTATTTTCTAAATTACAATTTAAAGGGGCACCTGGGTGGCTCAGTCGGTCAAGCATCCGACTTGGGCTCAGGTCATGATCTCGCGGTTTGTGAGTTCCAGCCCCGCGTCGGGCTCTGTGCTGACAGCTCAGAGCCTGGAGCCTGTTTCAGATTCTGTGTCTCTCCCTCTCTCTGCTCCTCCCCCGCTCATGCTCTATCTCTCTCTCTCTCTCTCTCTCTCTCTCTCTCTCTGTCAAAAATAAAAATAAAACATTAAAAAATTTAAAAAAAATAAATTACAATTTAAAAATATTTCCTTAATATCTTATGTGTAAAATGCTATATTTGTCAAAGCACATCTACACGTAGGGTATGGTGGCATGTGCTTCATTTTCATAACTGGAGTTGACTTGATAAGCTGCCAATGATTCGGATGGTAATGAGCAGGCAATTTCAGATCAAGTGCAATCAGCCACCAATTCATATAACGTTTCAAACCTTTCCTTCTCAGAATATTAAGCTAGACAATATGGTGGAGTTACTGAACATGTTCAAATATGAGGTACATTTCTCTAATGACATAATTGTGGAACTTGAGAAGAATTTGAAGTGAGATCGGTAACTTTGTTGTTACTTCAAAGGCACTTGTGTGAGAAAGTAATGCATTGAAAACCAAGGGAGAGACCCACCAACGTGATTACTTTAAAGCGACCCAATGTTATTTATAGTTTCAACAAATTCTCTTTATGATAATATACAAAAACACAGACTTGTATATCAAATATTGTATCATGATACTGAAGGGAAACATACCTGAAAACCTTGTAAGTTTTTAATATACTCTTAATTCTAAAATCCTCTAATAGATAGCATTTTGTTATTTAGAAGAGATAGCTTTTGAAGTTATACATAAATTTGAGGAAAACTTTTTTTTTTCTGTCTGGATAGACAAAGGTATCACTTTTGTTTTTTTCCAATCATGATTTACCATTCTTCCATAAAGCAGTTAATTATTTCCTAGGTATGAGTAAATTGCTATTCTCCTGAAAGTAAGTTATTCTTGCTAGGAAAGTAATAGTACAAATGTTAAAATGTATTTATGTCCAAAAGTTGATAAAATATGAATTTTAATACTGTTTTATAATGAAGAATTTCCAATAAAGCATTTGTCAGTACACTACAAGTTCATAGAGACAGCAGTGTGTATTAAATAGTATTAAGTAACCCCTCATTTTAACAGATTAACTTGTTATAAGTAAAGCAAGGCCATTTATATTAATTCATTCATTCTTTCCACAAATATGACCACAATTATATTCCAGACATCATGCTTTTAGCTGGAGACTCGAAGAGGAATCCAGTGAGGTACCTATCCTCAATTAGCTTATTATCTAGGGCAGAAGACATTTATAAATAAATCATTATTGAAACAAGTGCATATTCAGAGACCAATAAAATTTAGGAATCCTCTCCATTGTCTGCACTAGAAGACAATGCAATGCTGTGAAAAAGAGTGAGACCGTGAAGTAGGAAGAAGTTAAACTGTAGAAATTTTGAGCAATTCACATAATTATACCCAGCCAGTCGGCGGAAACACAAGTGCAAAGTTCTAGGGCCATGTTTGAACTGAAACACGGTTTTGGAAGAAAAAGAAGTTCATAAGTGACAAACCCAGCTCACAATTTGTGAGTTTTGTGAATTTATGCAGAACAGTTACCGAGCTAAAACTCACTGCCTCAAGCTAAAAATAGTGATGGCAATAGTAGGCCAAAAATACATCACGTCCTCCCTTTGGCAGGAGGGGACTGTTTCTGTCACCGTGTAGCTCGGTTGGCGGTGACAAACAGTGCAGCTGAACTGATGCCATGCCAGTTTGGGGTCCAGTATTTAAGGTGAATGGCAACAACAGTTTGCTCCTTGGAAGCCCTGAGCCACTATGTATAAACTGTGACCACCCTGCTGAGTCACCTTATAGCAAGTTCAACTGTCTAGTCTGAGAAGCTCTGCAAATACATGGAGAGGGATAGCGGTCTGGATGACACTAGCTTTCCTACCGTCATGTTACTAATCATACACGTGAACAAAGTCTCTTGGACTCTCTATATATGAGAGTCACCAGTTAATGTCAAGTGAAGCAAAAGCATTGCTCAGTACAAAGTTCTAACCCACCACATCATCATAGTTTAAAAAATAAAATTTGTTTACTATGTTTTAGCTATATTCCCACACGAATCGGTATTTGAGACAAGGACACCTAAGAGGATCTTGGGGATCCTAGGTTATGTTGAAGGTTATATAAGATGATATGTGTAAAATTTTTAGCATCACATTCAAATCCCTAGAAAATGTAGCTCCTAATTGATAAGTTGGCCAGTACTATCATGAATTTAAGGGTAGGAAGACCACAAGGTCCTGAATGGAACTCTAATCAGCACTGACATTATTAGGTTGTTGGCAAAAGGAGAACCAAGAAAAGACATACAGACAGATGGAGATAGAGAGCTACAGAGAATGAGAGAGAGGGAGAGAATGAGGAGAGGGAGAGAGAGATAATGAACGGGGAACGAACAGATTCAGAGAAGTCTGATGTCTCAAGAGCAAAGGAAGATGACAATTAAGTGGGAAGGACTAAGGTATTTCCTAATACTACTGAAAAGCTTAGGCTGCAAATGAAAAATAAATGGGAGTGGAGGAATTGAGATTTTGAACATATGGAGTTCAGGCATCTCTTTTAAGAGTGACTAAGAGGCGTGACTGGGTGGCTCAGTAGGTTAAGTGTCTGATTCTTGATTTTGGCTCAGGTCACGTTCTCACTGGTCATGCATCTGGCTCCATGATGACAGTGTGGAGCCTGCTTTAGATTCTCTCTCTCAGCTCCTCCCCCGCCATGTTCTCTCTCTCTCTCTCTCTCTCTCTCTCTCTTTTCCCCCATCAAAATAAATAAACTTAAAAAAAATAGTGAATAAGAAGGATAAATGTATTTTTTAAAAGGTAATACCAAATTGGTCCTCCTTGAAAGATGACAACAGAATCTGAAAGTAATAGACCTACATTAATCAAGACAGGGTGGTATTGGCAAAAAAATAGACAAATAGATCAAAGGAATAGAATAGATGGCTAAGAAGTAGTCCGCATAAATACAGTCAACTGACCTTTGACAAAGCAGCACAGGCAATAATCCAATACAGCAAAGACTGTCAAAAATGATGTTAGAACAACCGCACAACATGAAAAACAGCAAATCTAGATAGACATCTTACAGTCTTCACAAAAGTTAAGTTAAATTGGATCGCAGATTGGGGTGCCTGGGAGGCTCAGTTGGTTAAGTGGCTGACTTCGGCTCAGGTCACGATCTCACGGTCCATAGGTTTGAGCCCCGTGTCAGGCTCTGTGATGACAGCTCAGATCCTGGAGACTACCTGAGATTCTTTGTCTCCTCCCTCTCTCTCTGCCCCCCCCCCCCGCCATTCCTGCTCACATTCTCCCTCTCTCTTTCTCACTCTCTCTCTCATAAAAAAAAATAAACATTAAAGAAAATTAAAAATAAATAAAATAAATCACAAACTTAAATGTGAAATGCAAAAGTATAAAACTCCTAGAAGATAACATAAGAGAAAATCTAATGTTTGGGGTTTGGCAATAACTCTATAGATATAACACCAAAGGCATGATTCATAAAAGAAAGAATTGATAAGCTGAACTTCATTAAAATTAAAAACTTTTTTCTGAAAGACAATTTCAAGAGAATGAAAAGATAAGCCACAAACTGGAAGAAAATATTTGCAAAAGACGCATCTGACAAAGGACTATTATTCAAGACATACAAAGAATTCTTAAAACTCAACAATAAGAACAAAAAAAAATTAAAAATGGGCCAAAGACCTCAACAGACATCTCATCAAAGAAAACATACAGAAGGCAAACAAACGTATGAAAAGATATTTCACATCCTAAGTCCTCAGAGAAATGTAAATAAAATATAGTCCTTATAATTTGAGGCAATCAGAAATATGAATTTTTTTTCAAATATGTTCATCAAATAGAGTTGAAGTGATTTCACTATAATTTATTATACTATCATAACATAAGAATTGGCCGATTTTTTTTCCACACATATATCTGATCTTCATGAAATATTTTTTTCTTTTAGATTTGTGTTGTTAAAATAAAGATAAATGTTTTTAAATTGGCTGTACTGGGGTGTCTGGGTGGCTCAGTCGGTTGAGCATCCGACTTCGGCTCAGGTCCTGATCTCACAGCTCGTGAGTTCGAGCCCCGCATCAGGCTCTGTGCTGACAGCTCAGAGCCTGGAGCTTGCTTCTGATTCTGTGTCTCCCTCTCTCTCTGCCCCTCCCCTGCTCATGCTCTGTCTCTCTCTCTGTCTCAAAAGTAAATAAAACATTAAAAAATATTTTAAATCGGCTGTACAAATATCTGTAGGAAAGTAAAACTAAATTAAAAAATATAATCAGGTGTCACAATTACAGAAAAACTGATTTAGGTTTTTTTTTTTCTTGTAGGGGAATATAAAATATATCATTAATTCATTCAAAGTAAATGAGATCATAGAGAATAAAACTAATAAAATGCCAAAATAAAAATTATTCTTCAATTTTGTGTTGTAGTGAGCGATGAAGGAGCGTGGAGCAAGCTGAGGGCAAAGTACAGGCTAACAGCACCCCCCCACCCCTGCCAGCCCAGGTGGGTTATGGGTGATACTCTTCAGACACTCCTGGCTACCCAAGAACAAAAGGGGTTAAATACTTGCCATGGTGATAAGGTAACCTAAGGCAAATGAAAATTTAAATTCCCTTACTGCCTATAGTCCACTGATAAGTCCTTGAAACAGGTAGAGTGGCCTCCTCCTAGGAACTCAGCTGCCTCGATGATGACACTTTGCTAGTTGTAAAGGAAACTTGACTTAACATTATCTTGACCCCCCAGGATCCTATAAGTCTACTTTAACATATAAAAATTTCTTTGGAAACTTCCTTTATCTCATCTCCCCTGAGATATATGCTGGCATTCATAGTTAGGCTTATGACACCCTGATTTACATCTGAAGGGTCTCATGACTGAGGTTTTACCAAAAGGTAACAAATGGTGGTTTCCTCAAAGCTAGCCCCTCAAGGTCCTGGAATCCTTGCTTCCAAAATCTTAGGGACTTACTCTATCTTAACCCTCTAACAGCCTGAAGGTCTATTATCAGTTACCCCCCTCACAATCCCAGTGCAGGTATTTTTGCCCATAAGTCCTGTCCTAATGTTTAATAAAATCACCTTTTTTTGCCCTTACAAGACGTCTTTAAAAATTCTTTCTTGGCTGTCAGCTCCAAACCCTCCACCATCACCCCAAAACCCAATCAGTCTGTAAGCAAGAAAAAAAAAAAGCTAGAGAAAGAGGCAAAGTATTTCAACTTACCAAAAAATCACTTTTACCTGAGAGATAAGAGTCCCAACTCATTTACAAAATTACATTCATGTAATTCGAAAAAATAATGACATTCTATTCAGAAATGTAAAAATACAATTTGAGACTGCATTTATTTAATGTATTCTAATTCCTGTTTAATTGGTGAACATTTGGGAGTTTCCACTTATATTTCTAATATGAAACGTCTTAAATTAACTTTCTCCTAAATTAAATTAGTAATCTCTCCTAGATTATAAACTGCATGACAAGTACGGCTTTTAAAAATATTCTGTTCACTCATAAAATCCTAGAAGCTAGGACGTTTCCACATATGTAGTACACATTCAATAAATATTTGCTAAGCACATTATATCCTTTTCACAATTTCCACCACATATGATTACATCTTATTAAATAAAAATTGATTGCAATCCAAGGTCTAGAAATTTTTCACTTCTGGTTTATAAAATGGGTGGAGGCATTTCCAACTACACGATTTTCCAGAATGTTTTTGTTATATTTTGCCATTTCTAATTCTTGCACCTGTATCAAAGGAACAATAGAAACAATACTGTTTATAATAAATAGCACTCTACATTTGGGAAAGGAATTTGTACTGTTTATTTTAATGAGAAGGAACATTTCAATGTCCGTTCTGATCAAGTAGGAAAAAACCCTTAAAATTCATTACAGGTCAGTAAGAAAATTCATTACAAGTCAGCAAAATACAAAAACAAAGATCCATAATGCTCTTTTAGAGTAGCAATAAGCACTTATAAAATACAATTAAGAAAATTTTCACTCAAAAGTGTTAAGAAGTTCAGAATCAGTGATGGAAAATACATGATTTATATACGAAGGAAGGTTCATTTATTTAAAGAAAATCCATATTTGTAACATGCTGGGAAAGACAAAGTTGTGCTATGCCTCGACAGTATTCATGGAACCATGCCTTGTTAGTACCTCTTTAGAGAGATAGACACAGCTTGACCAGCACAGGCTGATACAGATTTCCTCTGCTATCCCAAAGCAGAGTGTTTCTATGAAACCTTTCATAAGTTGAAATGGGTAAAGGGAAGAAGGAAGAAATGATTACCATTAATTTACATGAAAAAACATTTTGAGCATTCCCAGACCCTAAAAATAACCTTGCTCAGGATTTTTTTAGGCTTTTCTCCATCTTGCATGGGATGCCTAGAATAAATCGAGATAAAGCACAGGTGCTTACAGTCCCAGTTCAAAGCTGGGCTTACTGCTGAGGTGCTAAGCATGTTGGAGGGAAGGAGGAGGGTGGCATCACTCTTGCTGCTGAGGGTGCACCCTGCCTCTATAATGGCCGGATGCAAAATAAATGCTAAATACTATTTTGCCTTTTGCTTTTTTTTGTAAGAGCAAAAATCCTCTATTTCTTTCAGTTACAGAACACAGGTGCTAATGTAGATCTTTCATAAAAGCAAGGAGGCATAACAAACTTTTGAAAAGTGGGGGATACTCATACCCCTGAACTGATCAACTCAGAGTAATTAGCTTCCCAAGTGGTCTTTCTTTCCTTCTGTCCTCCTTTCTTTTTTAAAAATAAATAATCAAAGGCTTAAGCCTTAGGTACACAAAAGAGGAAATGTGCATAACAGCAGGTAATTTTTAAGACGTTTTTTCTAATGTTTATTTATTTTTGAGAGAGAGAGAGCAGGGAGGGGCAGAGAGAGAGGGAGATACAGAACCTGCAGGCTGCAGGATCCAAGCTGTCAGTGCAGAGCCCCACGCCGGGCTCGAAATCAGGAACCGCGAGATCATGACCTGAGCCGAAGTTGGGTCAGTTAAACTCCTGACTTCGGCTCAGGTCATGACCTCACAGTTCGTGGGTTTGAGCCCCGCGTGGGGCTCTGTGCTGACAGCTCAGAGCCTGGAGCCTGCTTCGGATTCTGTGTCTCCCTCTCTCTCTGCTCCTCCCCCGCTCACTCTCTGTCTCTCAAAAATGAATAAATATTAAAAAAAAGTTAAAAAAATAAATGAAATTCATGAATATAGTTCCATAACATGGACAGGTGTTAATGGTACAGTAATGGTGCTCCAACACCAGAAGCACATGCTACTTGAGGTTCATTTTTAATGAGTTTTGGGAATTGTAATTGACCCTCATCACAGGATGTTTTCCTCGAGAATTTTCACAAGAAATTCCAGTAGATAAATAATAAAGTAAGACATTTTCTTCCTGTGGGAAGGCAATTGTCCAAGTTTCCCTAATAAGTTCAGGTTTCTTTGTCATTTACCACTCACAGTAGCTACTACCTGGACTTTCAAATAATTGACAGTCACCAAGTCATGAACAGAGATTGGAAGACGATGGACTCAGATAAGCAAATCCTGCTTATTTACTTCTGTCCTGGTGGAAATAACCAGTAAAAATACCCACTGTGGCTCAACATACGGTATAGCCAATGGCAAGTCTTTATTGTGATCTATATTTGTCCCCTTCAGTCCGCTGATAAGAAATGCAGCCGATGAACATCAAGTTCTCATGACCCTCCTGTTAAATCACTCAACTTTTCTTAGGGTAGAAAGAGAAAAAGGTGCAGAAAAAAGTTAACATTCACTAGTAAGCACTTCCTCCAAAAATGCGGAAGTTTTGGCAAGTAATTCTTCTCATGACATAATCAGAGATGTCGCTAAATCATTACTGCTATTTTTCCTAGAAATGAATTTCATTTATAAATAAATTGGAAAATAGAATTGTATGTACACAAATAACAAATAACCCTTTCATTGAGAAGTCTTTGGAATAATGAGTGGTTATAAATAAGCTGCTTCTTTATGCTGTATTACACATTTTACATGCTGAGCATATATAGGTATCATAGTGAAATTATCATAGGAAAAAAAAGGATGCGGGAAAAAAAGCTGGTTTTATAGCCAATAAACGTATTAACACTATAGGCAAGGCAGATTTTACTTGAAGGATTCTTTAATTGATAGTTATTTGCATTCTCCAATGACCTTAAAATCATTTAAAATTTTTTTTTTTATTATTTATTTTTTGAGAGACAGAGAGAGACAGAGTGTGAGCAGGGGAGGGACAGCACCATTACTGGACTAAAGTGAAATGCAACTGACTGAGCCACCCAGGCACCACTAAAATCACTTTGAAACATAAAGCTTCTGGGAAACAGAGAATATTACTATTTCATTTGCATAGAAATAAATGCCTATAAAACGGATATATAATCATT
Source organism: Acinonyx jubatus (assembly GCF_027475565.1). Classification (NCBI taxonomy): domain Eukaryota; kingdom Metazoa; phylum Chordata; class Mammalia; order Carnivora; family Felidae; genus Acinonyx; species Acinonyx jubatus. The sequence goes on along the minus strand of NC_069384.1, from coordinate 21,241,458 downwards.
GATAAGGTTTTCTTTTCCATTTATCTGTAATCAAAAGTTTGGAATGGAAATGTACATATATATGGACCTTGAACCCTAACACATTTTTATGCCTTTTTAAATGTATGATAAGGAAACAGGAAAGAAGTTAATTATTTTCACTCGAGCTCTTTAAAACGGCTGGTGGAAAAATCTTGTGTGTTTGTTTGTTTTACTTGTTTGCGTGTGTGCACATATATGCTCTAGTCTGCTTTACTATTTAAAAGATTAAAAGAAATTGGAGGGGCACCTGGTGGCTCAGTTGGTTGAGCGCCATGATCTCACGGTCCATGAGTCTGAGCCCACCTCGGGCTCTCTGTGCTGACAGCTCAGAGTCTGAACCTGCTTTGGATTCTCTCTCTCTCTCTCTCTCTCTCTCTCTCTCTCTCTCTCTCTCTCTCCCTCTCTGCCTCTCCCCTGTTTTCTGTCTTTCTCTCTCTCAAAACCAAACATTAAAAAATTTAAAAAAATATATTAAAAGAAATTGGAAATAAAACTTTGAATGTCCATATCTCAATTTTGGTAGAATAGCAAACTCAAGCAGGAAGTGGAAGAACACTTTTTTGGTTGAACATTTCAAAATAATGTTTGGAAAATAAACAGGATTTCTTCAGTCAATGTAATTTTCAGCACCAAGGGAATATGTAGAGTGGGAAAGAAAGATTCCCAAGGGTAAATTTTCTGACATCAAGAATAACCTCCCTTTGGGAATTTAAGAGGAGAATTAGGCTCAATTAAATTATGTATAGGTTATGCAAAGAGGATAATTACGTTGCTCATTACCGTTGCAGTTTGGAATTGTAGCCGCCTCTCTTTCTACCGACACTGGAGATGAATTGGAAGGATGCCTTAATCATTTTCACATTTGAAAGTCCTCATTTTCTCTCCATGCTGGCAGCCCTACCTTCCATGGGTAATGCCTCTGCCTGTCCAGATGCACAATATGATCAGGACAGTCACATGCATTTGGTTGATCAACACAGAGTAATTGGCAGGCCAGTGGTCTTTCTTTCTGGCCCTCAGCTGTGTTATTCACTAACATTCTGCCTGTTATTTTTAGTATTTCATATCAATGCCAGAAACTGTTCGTTGTTTTTTTTTTTTTCTTTAGTTAGTAGGATAATTGTAGGTAAAAGCTGAAACAGACAGCAAATATCAAAATAATTTTAACCCTCGGATAATATTCATTTTATCCTAGGCTGACAACTGTTAAGACTTCTAACACGATGATTTAAAAAATCCACTTCAGGATATAAAACGTGTCAATAAGCACCAGCCACGTGAACTCTGTCAAGAGGGCACATTGGCGACATGGCAGGAACCTCATACAAATGCGGTCAGTCATGTACATGCTCCGTCTCTTCAAAGTAGGATGATGTGGTAGAAATAAGTACAGGATTTGTCTACAGACAACGCCGTCCTGGTTTTTGTTCTAAATATCGGTCACCTAGAGAAAATTAGGATATGGAGGGGGACAATGTACCGATGGCCAGGGGTGCCTGGGTGGCTCAGTCAGTTAAGTGTCTGACTTTGGCTCAGGTCATGATCTCATGGTTTGTGAATTTGAGTCCCGTGTAGAGCTCTGTGCTGACAGCTAAGATCCTGGAGCCTGCTTTGGATTCTGTGTCTCCCTCTCTCTCTGCCCCTCCCCTGACTCATGCTCTGACTCTCTCTCTCTCTCAAAAATAAATAAACATTAAAAAATAAATTAAAAAAAAGAAAGAAAATACAAATCCCCAGAAGTGGGAGTGAGGTTGGCATCTTCTTGGAAGCATGATACCAACCTTGCTCCAAGGCAGCTCCCAGAGAAGTGGCAAGACTGGGGGCTACATGGTATTTCTCTTGACCTCAGACTTGAATGTAAACCCCAGACCTTGGTTTAATGCTGAAAGAATCTTGTCCACTGGGGTGTTGCGATGCACTGTGGCAAGTAATTGAACCTGATAACTGGAGGAGTTGTATAAATTTTTAGAATGTATTTTTATATGTTTATTTATTTATTTTGAGAAAGAGAGAGAGAGGGGGGAAGGTGGAGAGACAGAGAGAGGGAGAGGTAAAATCCCAAGCAGGCTCCATGCTATAAGCACAGAGCCTGACACTGGGATCAGTCTCATGAATTGTGAAATCATGAACTGAGCCGAAAATAAAGAGTTGGAAGCTTAACCAACAACAGCCCAGGTGCCTATGATAACTGGAGGTGTTCTATGAGTGAAATTTGAAAGTAAAATTCAACTAATTCAAAGAAAAAGAAAGTGACTGACATTTCCTATCAGTTCTATTTATTTATTTATTTATTTATTTTTAACATTTATTTAGTTTTGAGAGAGACACAGAGAATGAACAGGGGTAGGGGCAGAGAGTGAGAGAGAGGGAGACAGAGAATCGGAAGCAGGCTCCAGGCTGTGAGCTGTCAGCACAGAGCCCGATGTGGGGCTGGAACTCACAAACTGTGAGATCATGACCTGAGCTGAAGTCGGACTCTTAACCGACTGAGCCACCCAGGCACCCCTCCTATCATTTCTTGATAAATATCAAGAAATTCTCATTTGCTGAAAAATAACTGAAAAGCATTCTCCTTCCTAGGTTCACACAGTTGATTTACAGAAGGCTTTTTAGACTTTAGTATGTATCTATAATACACGAACATATGTATGCATGTATGTATGTGTGCATTTGTTGTGCTAGAAAGTGTATGAATTGATAGACTAGTACTATTTCATTATGTTACTTTTAATATTTAAAAAAATAGTTGTGTGGGTGTATTTCTACGTTCTCTATTCCGACCCATTGATCTATTTGTATATCCTTCTGCCAGTACCATGTTGTCTTGATTATCACAGTTATATAATAAGACCTAATATCAAATAGAGTGATCCCTGACACTTGATTCTTTGTTTCAGTCTTTGAGTCTGGAGTTCTCTCTTGTCCATCAAGGGAGAGGATGCAGAATTCAATACAAGAGAGGCTAATGTCCAGGACGAGACAAGAGCCCCGAGTAAGTGTCCTTGCTAATGTATTTATTAGGATCAGAAGGCTTACAAACGTGATGGGCATCCAGAGACAATGAAATAGTGATCATGAACTCAAGTGTGTGAGAGAAAGGGGGTTTTGAAGATATCTGGTGTTAGGGGTTTGGGTCAATACAAAACAAAATCCCAGTGCTGAGCAGATGGCCAATTCCAGCAAACATCAGGAGCCATGTCTGTTTACTTGAACTTGCCTAGGGTATAAGACAGATAGAGCATGCTACCTCAGTGTCAACAAGGCACTTATTTTTGCTAATTAGCTCAGGGCAATTTCGCCCTGTGGTGGTGGTTTTTCTCCCTGTTTACCTATTCTGGACACTTTTGTCCTGTGGAAGTGGCTTCCTACTCTATGCTTTTGTCCTATGCTGGGGGCGCTCTCACCCTGTGGCCACTTTCCATTCTAAGCCTTGTTAACCCATTGGTTCAAGCTCAGGGAATTCCTAAACTTATTCCCCACAATTCTTCTTTGTCAAGATTTGTTGTTGTTGTTGTTATTGTAAGGCCCATGACTTTGTATACCAATTATAAGTAAATTTTTTTGATGTCAACCAAAATCTTTACTAAACTTTTGATAGGAATAGCATTAAAATTGGGAGGGGCACCTAGTTGACTTCCAACTCTTTTTTTATTTTTTTTAATTTTTTTTTAACATTTATTCATTTTTTGAGAGACAGAGAGAGACAGAGCAAGAGTGTGGGAGGGGCAGAGAGCAAGGGAGACACAGAACCTAAAGCATGCTCCAGACTGACCTGATATCACAGAGACCAACTCAGGGCTCAAACTCAAAAACCGTGAGGTCATGACCTGAGACGAAGTTGGACGCTTAACTGACTGAGACACCCAGGTGCCCCTGATGTCCAGCTCTTGATTTCAGCTCAGGTCATGATCTCACATTTTGTGAATTTGAGCCCCGCATCTGGCTCCACGCTTAAAGTGTGGCGCTTGCTTGGGATATCTCTCTCTCCCCCTCTGTCCCTCCCTGGTTTGCTCTCTCTCTTTCTAAAAATATATAAATAAATAAATACATATTTTAAAAAATAAAATAAAAACTGGGAATCAATTTGGAGAGCATTGACATATTTCCTTTTAATATGTGATTATATCAAACTGTAAATATCATCTACATCAAAACTTCAAGGGTCCTGGAAACAGTGCTTTCAGCCTTTCCTTTTGAACACCACTTCTTCTTCTTCAATGTTAATTAATTTATTCTCCATCCTAAAATAACCTAAATTTCTGTAAAACTACCCATTTATTATACTGATTAACTACTAGCTATCTTTCAGTCCACTCTTTGGCTGACTTACGTGTTTTCCTGCTCTATTTTTATATACCTTTTAGTAATTTACATCAAATGAAATTAGCTAATGTTCCTGAAGACTCATCCAAGGAAAGATGTTTAAATTCTATGACCAATTTTGTGGCTTTTAACTGAATGCTAATTGATTTTGGCATGTTTGTTTATTTTGTTGTACTTTGTGCTCATGTCTAAAGGTTTTAATTTTATTCTTTTTGGTAAAAATAAAGTGTTCAAGAGCTCACTTTTTCTTTGATTACGTCTTTATTTAGCTGGATTTAGTATGCCACGTTAAATTCTTTACTGTGATTTTTAATAAAATTTTTACAATTCGTTCTGAATTACTCTATTTGAGTAAATAACTTTTAGAATTTTGAAATTTAATTGAAGTATCTGTAATAGTTTCGCTTTTACTTTCACTGTTTTTCTTTTCTTTTATAACGCTTATTTATTGGGGGAGGGTAGCAGAGAGAGAGTGAGAGAGAGAATCCCAAACAGTCTCTGCCCTGTTAGCATGGAGCTTGATGCGGGGCTTGAACTCACAAACCAGGAGATCATGACCTGAGTGGAAATCAAGAATCAGATGCTTAACAGACTGAGCCACGCAGATGCTCCTGGGTTTTGTTGTTTTTGTTGCTGTTTGTTTGTTTGTCTTTTTTGTTTTGTTTTGTTTTTAATTTTATGGAGTTTGTACAAAATCTGTGGTTTCTGTTCCATGGAATATGAGGTTTGCTTTGTGATACAACATACATGGAATTTTGTATATGCATCTGATTTTCAGATGATTGCATATTCTCCTTTTCTTATTTTAAAATGCTGTGAATATATGTTGTTAAATACACTTCATAATGCAATACTCAACATTACATATGTTATCTAAATATTATCTATATTTAATATCTACTCTTTTACTTGTACCTACCCCTGAATATATTAAGCACGTTAATATTTCAAGGAGTAAGCCTAATCAATTATAAAGAAAAGGATTTATTTGACCAGTATTTAATTCTAGACGCAAGTATCTTTAATGGATTATGCATTTTTTATTCAAAATGGTAAAAAAGTTTTTTTTCATAAATTCAAATGTATTTGGTAATATATTCAACCTCTGCATGTCTTTTCTTCTTCATCATTTACAGGTATCTGTAAATGTATCTGTAAAATCTTTATTTGGTCAGGACCAGAGAGCAAATCCTGTCATTCTCATGGGCCATAAGTTTCCTTTTGCAGCTTCTCAACTTTAACATGGTGGCATAAAAGCAGCCAGAGACAATATGTACAGGGATGGACCTAATCATTTTTCAGTAATACTTTACTTACAAAAGAAACAGTGAGATGGATTTGGGTGAAGGGACACAGTTTGCACATCCTTGATCTACGTATCTACCTAATCATTCGCATAATACAGGGGATTACACGTGAATTTACATGCCCCACTTCTTTTTATGAAAGTGAGAATTGAGTGGGATTACATAAACACATGAGAAGATTTTTAATACCCTCCAATTCTAGTATTTATATAAATTTTAGAAATACGAGACTAACAGCATACAGGCTAAAGTTTTTTGTTTGGAGCCTGTCTTTTTGATTAAGAAAGGATGCTGAATTTTGTCAAATGCTTTTTCTGCATCGATTGACAGGATCATATGGTTCTTATCTTTTCTTTTATTAATGTGATGTATCACATTGATTGATTTGAGAATGTTGAACCAGCCCTGCAGCCCAGGAATGAATCCCACTTGATCATGAATAATTTTTTTTATATGCTGTTGAATTCGATTTGCTAGTATCTTATTGAGAATTTTTGCATCCATATTCATCAGGGATATTGGCCTGTAGTTCTCTTTTTTTTGCTGGATCTCTGTCTGGTTTAGGAATCAAAGTAATGCTGGGTTCATAGAATGAGTCTGGAAGTTTTCTTTCCCTTTCTATTTTTTGGAACAGCTTGAGAAGGATAGGTATTATCTCTGCTTTAAACGTCTGGTAGAACTCCCCTGGGAAGCCATCTGGTCCTGGACTCTTATTTGTTGGGAAATTTTTGATAACTGATTCAATTTCTTTGCTGGTTATGGGTCTGTTCAAGTTTTCTATTTCTTCCTGTTTGAGTTTTGGAAGTGTGTGGGTGCTTATGAATTTGTCCATTTCTTCCAGGTTGTCCAGTTTGTTGGCATATAATTTTTCACAGTATTCCCTGATATTTGCTTGTATTTCTCAGGGATTGGTTGTAATAATTCCATTTTCATTCATGATTTTATCTATTTGGGTCCTCTCCCTTTTCTTTTTGAGAAGCCTGGCTAGAGGTTTATCAATTTTGTTTATTTTTAAAAAAAAAAAAAAAAAAACAACTCTTGGTTTCATTGATCTGCTCTACAGTTTTTTTAGATTCTGTATTGTTTATTTCTGCTCTGATCTTTATTATTTCTCTTCTTCTGCTGGGTTTGGGGTGTCTTTGTTGTTCTGCTTCTATTTCCTTTAGGTGTGCTGTTAGATTTTGTATTTGGGATTTTTCTTGTTTCTTGAGATAGGCCTGGATTGCAATGTATTTTCCCCTCAAGACTGCCTTCGCTGCATCCCAAAGCATTTGGATTGTTGTCTTTTCATTTTCATTTGTTTGCATATATTTTTAAATTTCTTCTCTAATTGCCTGGTTGACCCATTCATTCTTTAGTAGGGTGTTCCTTAACCTCCATGCTATTGGAGGATTTTGGAGCCTGTCTTTTTGAGATGCACATTTATTTTTAAACCATTTATTCCAGTTTATCTTTGCTTGCTTGTTTAAAGCTTAATATTTCTAATAGCAAATAATTTTATGATGATTATTAGAGACAAGTCACTATTTTAAGTACTATACATATAGTAATTCATATATTCCTTATGAAGCCTTTTGGGTATTTACAATTAGAATAAGTCATTTTATAGATCAAGAAATTAAGACTGATGTTCAAGCCCATACTGCCTTTCTGCTTGTACTTAATGGCCAAACTGTACAATAGTTTCACTTAATCACTCATCTGCTAAACTGACATTTATTGATTATGTACTATTTAAATTAAATGACATTTTATGCACATGACCAGACTGGCCTTGATCAGACTCTGATCTTTTTATTGTTTTCTATTTCCAGAATAGCTTTGTAATAGATTCCAGAAAAGCCAGAAGGATTATTAAAGTACAAATCAAATCAAAACAGCAAGAAGGGAATTTTAAGGTGATTAGAATTATTCTTAAGGGAAAAAAAAGTGAATTCTGAAATTTGATTTAAATATACAGTGTCATTATGACAGGAAGTTACCAAACTCATCTCCATTTCCCTGAAATAAAGAAAGAATTTAAAATGGCTAAGGTGGAATTTTATTGAAAGCTATTTAAAAAGATACTCTGTTAACATTGGATATGAGATATCATAGGCAAGTTGGCAATTTTTCCCCCATGAATCAAAGGAAGGAAAATATGTTTTACCTAAAAGAACATAATCAAATGACATCCGAAGATGTCCTTCCAATCTTTTGTCACTTTGTAGCATAACTGATAAATGTAATAAAAACTTTTGTATTATATTTTTGTTTCTAATAGTCTTTAAAATTATAATTGATAAGTTGAAAAGTTGCTTAGAATCCTTCACCTATTTTAGGACATGAAGGCATCATTTAACTAATGCTTCACTGTACTAAATGGTCCAAAAGTGGTCTCAAAACCAAACTGGGTTCCAGTTTCATTCATTTGCATTCCACCACCATTTGTTGTAAAGACTGTCTTCTTTCCATTGGATAGTCTTTCCTGCTTTGTTGATGATCAATTGGCCATATAGTTGTGGGTTCATCTCTGGGTTTTCTATTCTGTCCTATTGATCTATGTTCCTATTTTTGTGCCAGTTTACCATACTGTCCTGACCACTTCAGCTTTGTAAAATAACTTGAAATCCAGAATTGTGATGCCTCCACTTTGCTTTTCTTTTTCAAGATTACTTGGACTATTTGGAATCTTTTGTGGCTCCATACAAATTTTAGGATTGTTTGTTTTAGCTGTGTAAAACATGCTGGTGGTATTTTGATAAGGATTGCATTAAGGGGCGCCTGGGTGGTGCAGTTGGTTAAGCGTCCGACTTCAGCCAGGTCACGATCTCGCGGTCCGTGAGTTCGAGCCCCGCGTCAGGCTCTGGGCTGATGGCTCGGAGCCTGGAGCCTGTTTCCAATTCTGTGTCTCCCTCTCTCTCTGCCCCTCTCCCGTTCATGCTCTGTCTCTCGCTGTCCCAAAAATAAATAAACGTTGAAAAAAAAATTTAAATACATAGATTGTTTTGGGTAAATTTGAAAACATGGCTAAAAAACAAAGGAGTAGTGTTAAAATGATGTCTTTTTTAAATGAGTAACATATTCTAGTACAATGTAGAATCCAAAAAGCCTTCCAGGAAGTAACATTTCAGCTAGATAATAAATTTTTACATTGCACAGTAAAAAATATATATATATATAAACACAATAAAAAATCACATTTGGAAAAAACACCTTTGTAACATATAAGCAAAGCACTAATTTCCTTAATCTATTTTGGATTTATATTACGGACATATGGAAATATTAAATAATTAACATTTTAGAAATTAAAAATGTGTTACATATATATGATGATTTCATGACTAGACATTATTAAACTAAATCTTGAGAAATTCAGAGTTCATTTAGTCCTGGACCTTTGTCCATTTTTCTTTAAATATTTAATATGTAAAGTATATATTATAATAAATAAATATTTAATATGTATTTTAGGTAGGGAGGAAAAGATCATTTGGTGGCAAAGGTGGTTGGTTTTAACTTTAGATGCTTGTTTTGTTGAGAAATTTACATTTTTCCATTATTTAGCATTAAGGAATAAGAAATGCCAAATTCTTTACATCCTTTCCCTTGATTTAGATTCTCTTACTTGTGAATCAATGAATGGTAAGTTGGATAAGTTTTCCCTTGACTACTTTGATGATCACATTTCTGCTGAAGAAAATAACGGTGATTAATAAAAAGTTTTACCAAAACAAATATCTTATTCCCTATGGAGGACTTGATTGAATATTTTATCAGAGGATAAAAATGCTATTAAATATATATTAGAATCTATACTTCTATATATGTATATAAATATATATATACACACACACTGTACACATACACGCACACACACTATATATATATACACATATATATACATTAGAATCTATGCATGTATATATATACACATATATATGTATACATACATATACATATATATGTATATATACATATATATGTATACATATATATACATATATATACATATATATGTATATATACATATATATGTATATATACATATATATGTATATATGTATACATATATGTATATATATGTATACATATATGTATATATATGCAAAACAACACATAGAGGGGTAAATTGCATATATCTAAAGAGTCATGAAAAATAAATTTAGCTGCATTTACTTTATTCTTGTTGTTTCAAGCACTGCTTTAAATAGTCATATGTGCAAATTGATTTAGTCTTCACAAAAGCTTATGATGTCAATACTCTTGTTATCCTTCTTGCATGCAAAGTTGGCCAAAGTCATAGAGGTTGTAGGATCTGGAGCAAGACTCGAACCTATACACATTGGCTCAGGATGAACTGGTTTTCACCAAGCTCTATTTATTCCAAACAATAAACTCTCCAAAGAAATTTTGCAGCTGTTTTATTTTTTCCTTGCCTCTTAATTAGTTTGTGTGAGAAATAATGTTCATAGGCTATTTCAAAGTTTATATTCTTTAAGCTGCATGGCCTTAAATAATGGAAGTAATATACGTGGGGTTATAAAAGAATACTGGGGTCATGTGGGGTGAGAGGTGTATTCAGAAAACAAAATACCCTTTCTCCACCAATTCATGCATTTGGGAAAAATGTCCAATAGCCTACTCCTCTCAGGATCTTGCTAAAATGACTTTTGCTATGCTTATTAATCTTTAAAAGTATCTGTGTATAAAGTATAAAAAGAAGTGTTCTATGATACATATTCAAACACTTTAATTTTTCCAGAGATAAGATTGCATACTATCTAATTAAGGATCACTATTCATATGAAGAAAACAAATTTACACATGAAATTCTGCAGGTGATATTTGGTGGACCGTATTTCATGCATGAATGTACAATTAATGTTCCATCACTGAAGTTGGAATATGCTACTTCTCTTTGAAATATGAAATACATTTTAAAATAAATAACACAGATGAAGAAGTATAATATTGAGATGGCATTATCTGTAGGTTTTTACACAAAGGCTATAAATCATGTTTCACCTAAATGTATTTAACATATTCCAGTGCTCATATTAAGTTTGAATAATGGAGCAAAATTACATATATCCCCTGATTCATTACTCTTTTGGAAGGTGACAAATTTGAAAGATTACTCTAATGTGTAATGCATAGAATTTTATGCAAATATATAATTTAGTCTTATAGGATATACTACCAGCTGAAACAAAAACTGTTCAATAGGAAACATCGGTGATGATGCGATGTTGGTGAGGTGTTCAAAGGAGAGTAACGAGTAAAAATTTTGTACCTTGTTAATTCATTATGCTTATGAATTCAGACATGCTTAAATTTGCTTTTCACAGACATTTAACCGAAACTGTTACCTTTCAGATCATAAGACAATCAAATTAAATCAGATTCTAAGCAACTTCGTGTTAATAATAAGTGATTTTCTTTCTAAATACCTAGTTTGCTTGTCCTAATCTATGACCATGTAAAGTGGATTGGTGAAATCTAGATAATTGAGACAAAATACTTGTATCTAAATCATTAAAATAGGAGTTAACAAAAATTATCAGTTTTAATTATATTGAATTTTTCCAATCCTTGTATACTTCCTGTTAAAAAATTTGTAGCATCATTCCTACTAAATATCCCAGGGTGTGACAATTTTCAAAAAATATCTGAATTTATTCTTCTATTTTCTCCAAATTGAATTTTTAAACTTTTGGATGGATTTCTATTTATTCAAATATGAAATATAATTATATACATTAATATATGTATATATGTCAGAAATTTTGTCATAAAACCACAATCAGTAAAAGAAGAGAGAATAGAATGTATGGATGTGTATGGATACTAAGATGTATAGAAAAATAGAAAATTCTATGGAATTATAGAATTTAGAATGAAGAAAAGCTCTAGAAATGATTTCTGAATTTAACAGCCTAATATTGAAATAGCACCAAAATCATTTGATGCTCTTAGTGAAAGATAAATATGAGTTATCTGGATCAGAATTCTGCTAGGTTCTATCTTAAAATGCAAGTAATACAACTGGGTCATAGTGAAGTGGGATCAGCAAAAGAGGTAAGGATACATAATATCTGCCTGACATTAACCAGAGCATTTGTTTTATGTATTGGGCGTCTGTATGATTTAAGACCTAAAAATCAAGTTCAGTGCAATTTCCGATATTCAAAGTGTTCTACCAGTTGTGTGGAAATACAAAGATGAACTAGAAACGCTCCTCACTTGGGGGAAAATTTGTCTCTTATAACCAAAGAGACAGAGAATAATAAGTACAATTCTAAAATTATATGCAAAGTTCTCAGGAGGCAAAGATGGAAGAGATACAGACTAAATTTGGGGAGAATTTGGCATTTGACCAATCCTTGGTGAGGTGTATCAATAAAGATCATTAAAATAATTAAACATATGTTCAACACCAACTGTATACAAGTGTTTTACTTGACAAACAAATGCAACAATAAACACAGATTACTGCGTGAGTCAGTTCAAGACTATGTTACACAGCTCAGGCTGTTGCAAATACCATCAACTGCATGGCTTAAACAATAGATATTTATTTCTCATAGATCTGGTAGGTTGGAAGTCCCAGGTAAAGGTGTCATCAGATCTAGTTTCTGATTAGGGCCATTTTCCTGTTCATACATTATAGTTTTCTCATTGCATTGTCATGTAGCAGAAAAAGAAAAGTTGGTCTTTGTATCCCTTTACAAAGTCAATAGATAAGGGTTCCACCCTCATAACCTAATTACCTCTCAAAAACCCTATCTCCGAATGTCATCACATTGAAGGTCAAGAGAATTCAGTATGTGAATTTGGAGAGGACACAAATATTTAACTCATAATAGTGATATATCAGTAACACATATTTATTAAAATTCCAGATCTTCCTCCTGTGAGATCTCAGATATCTGAGTTCAAATCCTGACTCCATCCTAAGAATGAGAACTTTATATTTATACACACACACACACACACACACACATATATATATATATATATATAGTATATATATAGTATAGTGTATATATGTGTATATATATACTAGAAAAATTCTTGGCAGAATTAGTACTCTATAATAAATGAGTGTTAATAATATTGTCATAATAGAAAAATTATTTCCATCTATTTCATCTATACTATGGTTCCAGTACTAATGATTTTTTCCTTAGCCGCAAATGTCAAGAATAGTATTCAACGTTACTGAGTAGTGATTGTCACCTGGCTGACAGCGGTTATAAGCACAATCATCTGTAAGACTAAGATTCTTTCCTATTTCAGCAGTGTTAAAATGTGCAAAGCTACCAGAATGCATTCAATTGAGTAAATTTCATAGTAATATTAATAATGACTCTGTGTTTCTTTAAGAATCTTTAAAGGGGATAATGTAACATAAAGTATGAGTCAAGATAGGCTTCGAATAGCTATAGGTTTAAATCTGTCCAGGCTATTTAGTAGTTATGTGAACTCTAGAAAATCTTTTATTTTACAGGTTGTCAGGAGAATTAAATAAGACAATATGTGGAAGTACTCAGCACACTATCTAATATATAGTTAATGGTTTAAATGCTACTTTACAAAGTTATAAAAGGGACTTCTGGCAAATATGGTGGAATAAGAGAATCCTAAATTCTCCTGGTCTCATGGATACACCTAGATAATACTTACACCAATAGAAATAATACAGAAAATGACCCAAAGATTAGCAGAATAGACTTTCCACAGCTAAACATAGGGAAAAGTCTGCATCAAAAATGGTGGGAAGGGCAGACATATGGTCAGAAACCAAGCTGACCTGCAAGACTATCCACTCAAGGGAGAGCCACCATAAACAAGGAGAAGGGAGAGGAACATACCCCACCCCATGCACCCCAGGCATGGGGGACTTTCACTGAGAAGACCAATTTCCATAACATTTGACTTTGAAAAACAGAGGGGCATAACTCCTAGAGTTCTTACTATCAGTAGGACTTAATGCCTGGAACTTTAAAAAATCAATGGGCTTGGCTCTAGAGAGCTGGAGGAAACTGAGTCCCTATCCTTGAGATAGCACAACACAGCCCACAGAGATAGACTATAGAAGCATCAGTTTGAAAAACACCTTGGGTATACTGGAGGGAGACTTGTTTATTAATATCAGAGTGTGTGCTGGAAGGATAGGGGTCTTTGGGACACTTCTCCAAGAACAAAAGAGTTGGCAGGCACCATTTCCTTCTCCCACCTCCTAGCCTAAACAGGGGAACACCTGCAGGAAACAGTGCAGCATGAAAACTCCCCACCTTGCTAACAGTGCTCCCCACTCCTGGGCTCTTCTACTGGCTTGTCCCCTCCAACTGACCCTTGTCAGCTCTCTAAATTGGTTCCAGTTCTCCTCCCACAGCAGACCTGGGCAATCTTTGCTAACATCACATGCTCTGTACCCAGGCTTTTCTTGGACTCCTCCCCTTCAACAAGCCCTTGGCAGGAATCCATCCAAATCAGTACCACAAACATGGCATTGAGCAAACAGTCCCAACAGGGGCCAGTGTCACTATAAAGTGATTCCCACCCTAGACAGAAGGAAAGATAACCACACACACCGGTTCAACTGAGACCTCAGCAGTGGGAATGGGGCAGACATCTGGTCTGATGGCAGACCTTTTCCACCAATGAAAGCCTTCCAGGAAACAATACAGGGAGGGTGTCGTGTAGTACTACCACACCTCTGGCAAATGACTGCTCTGACTCAACTCAAGCCCAGATAGCTCACTAACATGGCAGGGAGCAAACTGTACCCATAGCAGACAAAGAGAGCCATTGCATATAACTGGACTGAAGGCAAAAGTAGCTCAAGCACAATTGTAAGGTGCATGCAACACGCATAGGAGACACCCCTGAAGGGCCAGGTTCTGGTGAACATGATATATTGCACTACAGGGCACCAAAGGACCTCTTCTTCATAAGTCCACTACCTGCAAGATCAGGAGACATATCTGACTTTCCTAAGTTATAAAAACAGACACGGAGTTAGGCAAAATGAGGAGACAGAGGAACAGAGGAATATACGCCAAATTAAAGAATATGGCAAAATGACAGCAAAAGAGATACATGAAACAGGGATAAGTCATGCCTAATAGAGAATTTAAAGGAATGGTCATAAAGAGACTCACTGGAATTAAGAAAAAAATGGAGGACTTCAGTGAGACCCTCAAAAGTGATAGAACACATATAAAAGAACCAATCAGAGATGAAGAACTCAATAGCTAAAATTAAAAATATACTAGAGAGAGTAGAATAGACTAGAAGAAGCAGAAGAATGGATCAGTGATCTGGAGGATAAAGTAATGGGAAGCAATCAAGTGGAACAGGAGAAGTAAAAAGATTAATAAAAAAAATGAAAACAGATTAAGGGAATCCAGTGACACCATCAAGTGTAACAATGTTCATATTATAAGGATCCCAGGAGAAGAGAGAGAAAAAGGGTGAAGAAAACATATTTGAAGATAATAGCTGAAAATTTCCCTAATGTAGGGAAGCAAACAGAGATCCACATCTACGAGGCAAAGAAAGCTGCCGACAAAATCAGCTCAAGGATGTTCACACCAGGATACATAGTTACTAAAATAGCAAAAGATAGTGATAAAGAGAGAATTTTAAAAGCAGCAAGAGGAAAGAAAATAGTTACATACAAATGAAACCCCATAAAGCTATGAGGTGATTTTTCAGCAGACACTTTGTAGGCCCAAAGGGAGGGACAAGATATAGTCAAAGTGCTGAAAGAAAAGAAAAGCAGCAACCAATAACACTCTATCCAACAAAGCTATATCATTCAGAAGTGAAGGAGAGATAGAGTTTCATAGACAACAAAAGTTAAAGTACAACTCAACCAGACTTATAAGAAATGTTAAATAGGATTCTTTAAATGGAAATGAAAGACCATAAACAGGTGTAAGAAAGGTAGGAAGCATAAAAGCAGTAAAATTAAGCATATCTATAAAAATCAGTCAAAGATTCACAAAATAAAAGGATATACAGTATGACACTATATAACTAAAACCTGGGTGTGGAAGGAGAGGAGTAAAAATTTAGCATTTTTAGAATGGGCTCAAACTTACGCAACCACCCACTTAATATAGACTGTTATATGCATGAGAAGTTATATATAAACCTGATGGTACCCACAAATCAAGAATCCAATAATAGATATGCAAAAAGGAGGGAGAAAGGAATCAAAGTATGCCACTAAAGGAAGCCAGTAAACTGTGAGAGAAAAGAACAAGGGAAAAAAATAACAGAGAGAACTACAAAAACAACTGTGAAACAAGTAAGAAAATGACAAGCCCATATTTATAAATAATTATTTCAATATAAATGGATTAAATGCTCCTATTAAAAGACATCAGGTGATGAATGGATAAAAATTAAGATTCTTCTACAAGTTGCCTACAAGACATTCATTTCAGACCTAAAGATGTATGCAGATTGAAAGTGAAGGGATGGATAAACATGAATCCTACAAATGGGAGTGAAAAGAAAACTAGAGCAGCAATACTTACATTGAACAAAATATACTTTAAAACAAAGAGTATAACAAGAGACAAAGATGATACCTACTCCGAAAGGAAACAATCCAGCATGAATATGTAACAATTATAAATATTTTTGCACCACAAATGGGAGCATCCAAATACATAAAGCACCTATTAATAAACATAAAGGAAGTAATGGATAGTAATACTATCAATTAATAAGTAGTTAATTAATAATTAAGTAATAGTAGGGGTGTTAACACCACTTACACTGTTGGATAGATTAGTCAATTAGAAAATCGACAAGGAAACTGTGGCTTTGAATGACTCATTGGAGCAGATGGAGCTACCAGATTTATCCAGAACATTCCATCCTAACACAACAGAATATACATTCTTTTCAAGAGTACATGGACATTCTCCACAATAGATTGTATGTTAGGTCACAAAAGAAATCTCAAGAAATTCAAAAATATTGAAGTCATACCATGCACCTTTCCAACCACAATGCTATGAAACTAGAAACCAACCACAAGACAGAAATTTGGAAAGTACACAAATACATAAATAACATGGTACTAACAAATGAAAGGGTCAACCAAGAAATCAAAAAGGAAATTTAAAAATACACGGAGACAAAAGAAAATGAAACACAATAGTTCAAAATCTTTGAGATGTAGCAAAAGCTGTTCTAAGTGGAAAGTTTATAGCAATACATATCTACCTCAAGAAGCAAAAAATCTGAAATAAATAACTGATCTGAGGCCTAAAGGAGCTATGAAAAGAACAATAAACAAAATCCAAACCAATGAAAGAAAGGAAATAAAGATTAGAGCACAAGTAAATGAAATAGAAACTAAGAAAACGAATTGAACAGATCAATGAAACCAGGAGCTAGTTCTTTGAAAAGACCAACAAAACTGATAAACCTATTGCCAGAGTTATTAAAGAAAAAAAAAAAGGAGAGAGAGAAACAGACACAGAGAAACTCCAATAAACAAAATCAGAAATGGAAGAGGAGAAATAGAATTGACACCTCAGAAATCATAGGATTAGAAGAGAATATTAAGAAAAATGATATGCCAACAAATTGGGCAAGCTGGGACAAATGGATAAAATCCTAGACACATATAACCTCTCAAAACTGAATCAGGACAATAATAAATAATTTTAGCAAACTGATTATCGACAATGAAATTGAGTTAATAAAAAACTCCCACCAAACTAAAATCCAGGACCAGATGGCTTCAGATCCATCTGTATTTGATGAACACAACCAGAAATTTAAAGAAGAGTTAATATCTATTTTTCTCAAACTATTCCAAAAACAGAAGAAGAAAAACTTCCAAATACATGAGGCTAGCATTACCCTGATACCAAAACCAGATAAAAAACACCACAAAAAAGGAGAACTATAGGCCAAAGTCTCTGATGAACATAGATGCAAAAATCCTCAACATATATTAGCAAACAGAATCCAACATACATTAAAAAAGCATTCATCGCAATCAACTGAGATTTATTTCTGGGATGCAAGTGTGATTCAATATTTGCAAATCAATCAGTGTGATACAACACATCAACAAGAAAAAGAATACAAAATATGATCATTTCAATAGATGCAGAAAAACCATGTGACAAAGTGCAGCATTCATGATATGATATGATATGATATGATATGATATGATGATATGATATGATATGTCAAGAAAGTAGATTTAGAGGGACCATGCCTCCACATAATATAGGCCATGTATGAAAATCCCACAGCTAAAATCATACTCAATGGTGATAAACTGAAAGTTTTCCCCTAACGATCAGGAACAAGATGAGAACATCTCCTCTCACCAATTTTATTGAACATAGTATTAAAAGTCCTAGCCACAGCAATCAAATGATAAAAAGAAATAAAAGGCATCCAAATCAGTAGGAAGTGAAACTTTCACTATTTTCAGATGGCATGATATTCTATATAGAAAACCTGAAAGTCTCCATCAAAAAAAATGCTACAGTGTTCACTTCGGCAGCGCATATACTAAAATTGGGACGATACACAGGAGATTAGTGTGGCCCCTGTGCAAGGATGACACACAAATTTGTGAAGCGTTCCATATTTTTTGCATGTATGATGACAATATCTATAATCATGTTAAAATAGAAGTCAGCTTTTAATACAGAGGTCGTGTGGACATGGACTTTATATGTGGAAAAAATAAATATTTTTTGCACATTTAAAAAAAATGCTAGAACTGATATATGAATTCAGTAAAGTCACCATACAAAATCAACGTACCTAAGTGTATTGCATTTCTATACATCAGTAATGAAATAGCAGAAAGACAAATTAAGAAGTAAATCCCATTTACAGGTGCACCCAAAACAATAAAATACCTAGGAATAAATGTAACCAAAGTAGCATAAGACTTCTACCCTGAAAATTATAAAACACTGATGAAAGAAATTGAAGATGATACAAATAAATAGAAATTCTCATGGGTTAGAAGAACAAATATCATTAAAATGCCAATACTACCCAAAGCAATCTACACATTTAATGCAATCCCTATAAGAATACCAACAGTATTTTTCACAGAGCTAGAAAAAATAATCCTAAACTTTGTATTAAACTGCAAAAGACCCTGAATAGCCAAAGCAATCATTAAAAAGAAGAATAAAACCGGAGGTATCACAATTCCAGTTTTCAAGATACTCTACAAACTGTAGTAATCAAAACAGTATGGTACTAGCACAAAAAAAAAAAAAAAAAAAAAAAAAAAAAAAAAAAAAAAAAAAACAGAATAGAAAGCTCAGATTAGAAAGTCCAGAAATAAACCCATGATTATATGGTCAATTAATCTTTGACAAAGCAGGAAATATTATGCAATGGGAAAAAAAGATAGTCTCTTCATCAAATGGCATTGGGAAAACTGGATAGGTACATGCAAAAGAATGAAAGTGGACCACTTTCTTACATATACACAAAAACTCAAAATGGATTAAGGACCTAAATTTGAGACCATAAACCATAAAAATCCTAGAAGAGATAATAGACAGTGATTTCTCTGACATCAGCCATAGCAGCATTTTCTAGATATGTCTCCTAAAGCAAGGTAAACAAAAGCAAAAATAAACTATTGGGACTATGTAAAAATAAAAATCTCCTGAACAGCAAAGGAAACAATCAACAAAACTAAAAGACAACATACTGAATTGGAAAAGATATTTGCAGATGACACATCTGGTAAAGTATCCAAAATATATAAGGAACATAGACAACTCAACACCAAAAAACAAATAATCCAGGGGTACCTGGGTGGCTCGGTTGGTTAAGCATCTGACTCTTGATTTCAGCTCAGGTCACGATCTCATGATTCATGAGATTGAGCCCTCCATTGGGGTCTGTGCTGACAGCCCAGACCCTGCCTGGGATTCTCTTTCTCCCTTTCTCTCTGCCCCTCCACCACCTATGCACACACACTCTCTCTCTCTCTCTCTCTGTCTCAAAATAAATAAATAAACTTTAAATTAAAAAGCAAAACAATCCAATTTGGATTGGGCAAAAGACATGAAGAGATATTCTCCAGAATAGACATACAGATAGGCAACGGACACATCCAAAGATGCTCACTATCACTCACCATCAGGGAGATTCAAGTCAAAACCACAATGAGATATCACCTCCCACATGTCAGAATAGCTAAAATAAAAAATAGAGGAAACATGTTATGAGGATATTGAGAAAAAGGAACACTTGTGCAATATTGGTAAGAATGCACACTGGTACAGCCACTATGGAAAACAGTATGGAGGTTTCTCAAAAAATTAAAAATAGAATTATCATATGACCCAGTAATTGCCATACTGGGCATTTACCCAAATAATATGAAAACGCTAAAACAAAAAGGTACATACACCCCTATGTTTATAGCAGCATTATTTACAAAAGATAAATTATGGAAGTAACCCAAGTGTTCCTTGATAGATGAATAGATAAAGAAGAATGATACATATATACAGTGGAATATTAATCATAAAAAAGAATGAAACCTTTCCATTTGACACAACATGGTTGGATCTAGAAGGTATAATGTTAAATGAATATTTCAGTTACAGAAAGACAAATACCGTATGACTTCACTCATATGTGGAAGAATCAAAACAAAGAAAAAAGAGACAAACAAATGACACTTAACTATAGAGAACAAATAGATGGTTACCAGAGGGGAGATGGGTGAACATTTGCTTGAAATAGGTGAAGGAGATTACGAATACACTTTTCATGACGAACACTGAGTAATGTATAGAATTGTTGAATCACTATATTGTACATGTGAAACTAACATTACACTGTATATTAATTACACTGGAATTGAAAAAAAACAAATTCATTAAATAAAAAGTTATAAAAGGCAAGTAAATACATGAAAAGATGCCCTAATTCATATGTCACAGGCAAATGCAAATCAACACAAAGTAAGATACCACTGCTCACCTATTAGAGTGGCCCAGATCCAGAATACTGACAACACCATGTACTTGTGAGGATGTGAAGCAGAAGAAACTAATCTATTGCTGCTGGGAATGCAAAATGGTACAGCCATTTTTTGGAATACAGTTTTGTGCTTTCTTGCAAAACTAAACATGCTTTTACCCTATAATCCAGCAAATGCACTTCTTGGTGTTTACCCAAAAAACTGGAAATTTATGTACACCCAAAAATCTGCACTTGGATGTTTATAGCAGCTTTATTCATGATTGCTAAAACTTAGAAGGAACCAAGAAGGCCTTCAAGCAAGGAATTGGATAAATAATAAATTACAAACAATGGAATGCCAGTGCTAAAGAGAAATAAGCCATGAAGCCATGAAAAGATATGGAGAAATCTTAAATTTATAACACTAAGTGAAAGAAGTCTACATATTGTACGATTTCAACTATTTGACATCCTGATAGAGGCAAAGCTGTGAAGATTATAAAAATATTGGTGGTTGTTAGGGGTGGAAGAGAGGAGAGATGAATTGGCAGATCACAGATTTTTAGGTGAAAATGCTCTTTACAATATTATAATGATGGATATATGTCATTATACATTTGTCCAAACCCACAGAATGCACAACACCAAAAATGAATGCTAAGATAAACTACAGACTTTGGGTGACTATGATGCGTCAATGTAGGATTTATCCTTGGTAAAAAATGTATTTTGCCTGGCGAGTGATATGATAATGTGGAAGGCTATGTACGTGTGGAGGCAGGGAGCACATGGGAAATCTCTGTATTTTCCTCTCAATTTTAATGTCAACCAAAAACTGCTCTAAAAAAATAAAGCCATAAAAATTATTTTAAGTTACAGAAGTGTAAAAATATTTGCAGGCTACCATGAGCATGTGTTACTTTAGTGAGTAAAAAATCAAGTAAAACATTTAAATAAAATTATGAAAAATAAATATTATGAAACACACACTTGTGAATTGGTCTAGATTTTTTTCTTCTATATATCACTATACTTATACCTAGAAAATCATTTTTTGAATACGAACGCCATGCGTTCATGGAAAATGGTATGAAAGTTCCTCAAAAAATTAAAAATAAAACTACCATAGAATCCATCAATTCTCCTTTTTGGTATATATCTAAAAGAATTGAAATCAGAATCTTAAAGAGAGATCTGAACAATCATGTTCACTGCAGCAGTAGTCACGATCACAATGGCCAAGATGGGGAAACAACCTACATATGTGTCCGGGGTATACAGCCATTTGCAACAACATAGATGACACGACAACAGGGCCAGGGGATATTATGCAAAATAAATAAGCCATATTGACCTAAAAGAACAACTATATGATCCCAGTTACACAAAGTATCTGAAACAGTCAAAGTTACACAAGCAGAGGGTAGAAAGGTAGTTACTAAGGATTGGAGACAAGGGGAAATATGGAGGTGTTTCAAAAGGTGCAAAGTTTTAGCCAGGCAAGATGAATAAGTCCTAGAGATCTACCATATGACATAGTGACTAAAATTAACAATATTGTATTATACACTTATAATTTGCTAACAAAGTAGATTTTCTGGTGTATTCTTATCATAAAAGAAAAACAATAAAGAGAGGGAAAGGAAATGTTTAAAGGTGATGAATGTGTTTATGGCATCGATTATGGTGAATTTTATGAGTGAATCTTTCTCTCCAAACTAATCAAGTTGCATACATTAAATAAGTACAGCTTTTTGAATGTACAAAAAACTGTTTTGTTTTGTGTTATTTTTCTGTGGAAAATCATGAAATATCTTGATGTAATGACTTGTGATTCAAATAAATGGGTATAGAACTGTTAATGGTAACTTACATTATTTCCCAAGCCAATTGCCCTACTCTTCTCTTTATAATTATACTATTTGTTGATTGTGCATGTTTACAGTAGAAAAAAAATTCATTATTTTATTAATTTATTCAACAGATATTTACTGGGTGCCTAATATTTGCCCAGCATATTCCATTTCTGATATGCAGAAAAAAAGCATTGCTGATATGAAACTAATTTTTAATGGATATAGACAGACATTAAAAATAATTAATACGGCAGAAGGTGCCAAGTGCTATTACGATACATAAAAAAGGGCAAATGGACTAAGTAGCAAAGTAGAAGAGTATTTGCAATTTTTTTTGAGTTTATTTATTTATTCATTTTGAGAGAGACAGAGATAGCACCAGTGGAGGAGGGGCAGAGAGAGAATCTCAAACAGGCTCAGTGGTGTCAGTGCAGAGCCTGATGTGGGGCTTGAACCTATGAAACCACGAGATCATAACCTGAGCCGAAACACAGTGAAAAATACCGAAGGAAAGTGGTCCTTGCTCTGCTGGACGAAGCAGCAGGAGTTACCAAGCAGCGGAAAGTCAGATGTTCAACCAACTGAGCCACCCAGTCGCCCCAAGTATTTGCAATTTTAAATAATAATTATAAGTGAAAAAATCTGAGAAGCTGACGTGATCAAAGACTGGAAGAAAATGGTGGAGTCAGCCACATGATCATCTGGAAAGAGAATGTCTGGTGCAAGGGGAAAACGCTCAAAATGCCTCAGGAGTGGGGTCTTGTCCAGGTGTTGCAGGAAGAGCTTCAGAGGGATGAGCCAAGTGGAGAGTGGGAGATGAGATCATACAAGTAGTATGAGTCCAAACAGTATGGGGCAATGTCAGCCTTATTAAGACTCTTTGCTAGCACTGATTAAGATAGAAAGAAATGGAGAATGTTCAACATGGTCAGACTTATTTTACTAGTATCATGCTGGCTGCTGTTTTAAGAATAGATATGGGAGAACGAGAGTGGAAGCAGACAGACTAGCCAGCTATGAGGTTATTCCAATAGTCAAGGAAGGCAGATAGGGTGTATCAATGACTACCACTGTTGCTTTTTAGCCCTTACCTTACTTAACCTCTTTGACATAGTGGATCACTCATTCTTCCATGGAACTTAAAAATTTTATTTAACCTCTAGGCCACCACGTTTACCTGGTTTCCTTCTTAGAAGTCCAGTAAAGTGGTTTTCAGTTTAGGGTTGTTTGATGTCCCTCTCCCTTCTCCCATCTCTTTATCTGATCCCTACTCACTTCCTGGACATCTAAAAGATTGTCTCTGGGTACAGTCATGGGACCTCTTTTCCTCCAAAGCCTCCCACTTCCCAGGTGATCTCATTCAATCTCAGAGGTTTAAATAGCATTGATAAGAAGATACCTAAATTTGCATCTGAATCTGTGACTTCTACTCTAACCAATGCTCCCTCTAACCAACTGCCTATTCACCCTATGTGACACATGGGTGTTTCTTAGATCTCAGCAAATTAACACATTGCAAACCAAACTCCAGATTTTTTTCCCCAGAAACCCTTCTCCCATATTCTCACATATTTTGATGATTAACATTTCGTGTTTGTTAGTTACTTAAGCCAGATTTACTGGACTCACCCTTGATTCTTTCCTTTCCTCCCTCTACATTGGGTCCTTCAGTAAATTCTGTCTGCTCTGCTTTCAAAATATAGCACAAATTCAATCACTTCATCCCATGCCTACTATCTTAACAGCGGTTCAGTCTCGAACATCTTGTACTTGTAATAGTTTCCTAATTGATCTCCTCTATCTTCATCCCTGGCCTCAATGGTCAATTATTTACTTACACAGCACTCAGACAAATCATTTGAGATCTTAAGTTGGATCTTTCAAAATCCTTCAATGTCTTCCTTTATTACTAGTAAGAAAAGCAACTCTCAAAAAAAAAAAAATAGCGGCTCTTGTTGCAAGTTAATTGATTCCAAGACCTGAGATATAGATGTCCATCCCCTAGGATTGATTATCCATGACAGTGACCCCCAATAGTCCCCGCAGTTTTGTGGAGTTCTTAATAAGAGTGAAAGACTTATAAATAAAAAGAGTATACATCTGTAGGTCTGTAAGGTCTTGTCATAATAAGAGAGAAAAAAAAGACAGGCCAGGTTTTTAGCACTTCTGCTGTGACTCTGTCTCTACTTTCAAGGCAGAATGTATAAATATAATGAAATAGACTCAGTACCTCTCACATTTCTAATGGAATCTCCCTCTACAGTTTTCTCCACCGTATCTCCCTGCCTCTCAAAGACATACTCTCATATTCTGTATTCTCATCTATTAACACAGATTACTTTCTATTCTCTCAAATGACAAATGCTATTCTCTCAAATGACAAAAACAATAGTCAAATGTTTATTGTGTTAATAAACTTTTGACAAGTTATTGAAAGATGAACTATGTTTTAACCCTACCACAGAAACTGCTTATATTTGTTAGCAAATATATTGTTAAAATATGTTTCCTTTCATAATACAAAGTTATACTGCAAGCAAAAATATTTTAAAATAGTCCTTTTAATCCTAGATGAAATAAACTTGTCATGATCAGCTGCATAATTACATATCTGTGAGCAGTGTGAAGTCATGAGTCACAACACAAATATAACCTAAATAAGCACATCCAGCATCTAATAAACTTTCCTCAGCAATGTATCTTATTTGTTGTACATTTTTTCAAATATACACATTTATTATGCATCTAAGAATTTCAATACAGAGACATGTGTTCCACGAGAATAACATGTAAAATTAATTGTAGTTTTCAGTACTACAATTTGATTGTGAATTAATTCATAATAAAAGAAGTCAAAGTAAGCACATTATCTTTCTCTTTCATTGCACAATGGATTAATTACCTTTGCACTGCACCCTATTTATTATGGTGTTAGAAGAGATGAAACATTTTGAGAGAAATTAAAAGTGTACTAATGAAGGCAATCACGTTGGTATTTAATTTCTTTAGGGAGTAAAAAGTAGAACTCAAATAAAACAATGATCCATCTTCCTAAATATCTTTAATATAGTGTATCCTTGATTACTGAGGCTTGTAAACTTGTTCGTGTTTAATTAAGGCCGACTGGGCAGAAACATCTTTTTTTAACAGGGTGGCCTTTCTCTTTCTCTTTCTTTCTTTCTTTCTTTCTTTCTTTCTTTCTTTCTTTCTTTCTTTCTTTCTTCTAATCTGCCCCACGTTATTTTTTTAAAAAACTGGTATAATTAACACCAACGTGTTTTGGGGTCCTTAAGTACTTTATTATTTTTAATGTTTATCACTTATTTTTCAGACAGGGAGAGAGAGAGAGAGAAAGAGAGAGAGAGAGAAACAGTGTCAGCAGGGGTGGGGGAGGGACAGAGAGAGGGGGAGACACAGAATCTAAAGCTGGCTCCAGGTCTGAGCTGTCAGCAGAGAGCCCGATGTGGGGCTTGAACCCACACCTTGGTCTGGAGACCAAGACCTGAGCTGAAATCAAGAGTTAGATGCTTAACCGACTGAACCACCCAGGGGCCGCATTACGTCCTTTAATATAAAATATTGCATCAGCCCTAAAAGCAAGGCTATGTCTCCACCATTGTCAGGTTAACTTCTTTCATAAATACTCCAAATGGGAAGTTTCTTTATGAAATTAGATTGAGGAATATGTTGGCATACAGTTTAAAACACCCTGAAGGATTATATTTTTCCAAGTGATAATAAAATTTATATATATGTATATAAAATTAAAATTTATTTTATAACTATCTTTAAATTTTTACATTTAAAATTTTATGTTTAATTTAGTTATTTATATTATTCATAACATAAATAATATAAATATAATTTAGCTTATAATTTTAAAATCTGTATTTAATTTATTCATACTATTTAAAATATAAATAATATAATTGTAATATGTAAATTTATGCATTTTTAAATATGTAGTTATACACAAATTTATATATATGTATATTTTTATTAAATAAGGAAGTGAGGCTTTCTTCATTGAATGCTATGTCGAAGGGTGTAATTTCTGGGCTCATTTTATTTTCATTTAGTACCCTGAATTCTTTTGTTATAAGCTCTCATATTCTTTTGTATAAAGATTGTAACCAGAATAGCATTCTTACAAACGCTCTCACATTATTTTGGGTCAACTTTGGAATAACCAATTAATCATTTCCTATTATATAGAATAATGACATAGTTATTTCTCAGTGTAAAATAATAACAACTCATTTAAAGTAGTTATAAACTTAGGTATTATCAAGACACTTAATAAGTATTAAAATGTGTAAAATTGTACTCAAGATAATATCAGCTTACTCTGTATTTTAATATTGCCATTTTAATCATAGATGATAAACGTTCATGACAATTCATATTTTAAATATTGCTAATTTATGTCATTCATTTATAGTGGTTTATTGCAAGAGAAACAGCTAGCCACTATGTATTTTTTCAGAGTTATTTTTATATCAGTTTGTTTGCTGAAAATATGATATCCAACTGAAGTGACTTATACAGTTAAGGCATTTACTATCTCTCTTATTTGGGCCAGCACATACACCTACCAAAAACACATGTTGCACCTTGCACAGTACCAGGAACACATTCCCATCATGGTGGACAGTAGTCACATATAGACTTACCAAGAGCATACCTCCCTAGGTTTGGTCAGTGCCAAGCTGCACAAACAAACGTAGAAAATCGCCCAGCATTTTGGAAGGAGGCAGGTGCAAGTTTCAACTGCTCAATAACAATAGGGAAAGCTCAAGCCGTTCTCATCTTCCTGGTCTACTACCGTCCTCACTACATACCCTCTCTGGGTAGCTGACGCAAATTTAAGAATCTCATTACTCACACCACAATAGACAAAAGCAGAAAAAGCAGAGGTTGGTGAAGGTTATTTTACTTCATGCACTTAGCTTTTTAGATTGGAGAACAAAATTTGCTAAAGCATAACTACAAAGTTCCACTTGCATCTCACTGGCCAGAAGTGTTGATACACCTGCTCTAGATCATTGATTAACCAAAGGGAAAGTGGGGCACCTGCCTGGGTGGCTCAGTCAGTTGAGCGATCAATTCTTGTTTTATGCTCAAGTCATGATCCCAAAGTGGTAGGATTGAGCCCTGAATGGGACTCTGGGCTGAACATGGATCCTGCTTGGGATTCTTTCTCTTCCTCTGCCCCTCTCCCTGACTTGTGCTATCCCTCTCTAAAAATAAATAAATCTTAGAAAAATTATATCATCCCAATGTTGTACTGACTTAAAAGTTTTTGTAAGATTTTAGACTCATTTCTAGGAAATATTATCTTAAAGAAAAGCTAAAAAATAACTGTCAATTTAGCTTATTTAGGATCTTATTAAACTTTCTAGAAGAAAATAAATATATCAATTATATTCAAATCACACTAATATTTGAAAATATGAAGGCAAAAATATATAGTGAACAACTTTAAAGGGAAAAAAAAACAAAAACAAAAGCACCTGCTTTTGCTCATGTTAAGACCAATAGGAGACTTTATTCCCTAGAAAGTTATTATTTTTTATGAATCTGTTGTCTTAAGAAACAAGTGTGAGCATAATGAGCACTGAGGGAAAGAAACCACAAATGTTTCCTCATTTCTTTGGCTTCACAAACTACAAAGTTTCTCTGAATAATGAAAGTAAGAAAGAAAATTATTTGAAGCTTAGTGAGTCATAGCTTAACAGGGTGAAAAGAAATGGCCTTGGCCAAGACAGGTCAAGGAATCTGGAAGACAAAAGCAAATAGACCTTTTCTTCCCAAGACAGCACCACAGTGGGACAACTCTTAACATTTGTAACCCTTGTGCTGTGTCCTACAGAGGCAACAAGAGGACATTTGTCAGGCCTGAGTTGGGTCATGTGCCTGTGTACATGACTGACACTGCCATTAATATTATCTATTGTGCAAAGAGATTGTTCTCACAGAAAAATTGGGCTCCTCTTACTAAAAAAAAAAAAAAAAAAAAAAAAAAAAAGAGAGAGAGAGAGAGAAAGAAGTCATGAAGGATAGGAAAAATATAATATTCATTATATTCGATCCTTTGGTGGTCCAACATCCACACACCATTGTCTACATTCATTTATTTTAAAATTCCACAAGGAAAACAACAATGCGTGCTTAACTGAATCCACATGCAACTCCTACCCACAGAGATAGAATCCCATACGTACTATTTTGTGCATTCTGGGATATGTGAAGAGTGTTTTTCCCCTCTTAGACAAAGTCTTGTTCTTATTGAGGTAAACCGCATGGAAAATGTATTCATATGGGCCCCAATAGAAAACGGCAGAGGGTGAAAATAAAAAGTAGAAAATGTACGCACATGCTGAGACATACACATACACCGACGACAAAGAAGGTAAAAGTAGGGACTGTGGTCTTGTACTTATGTAACTGATAACCAGTTGAGACTGATTTTCATGACTTCCACTCTGATAACGCACTCCACGTTCCCCATGGTTTTAGCTAGCATTATGAGATGCTTTTGCAGGATCTTAGTTAATACCAGGGGAAGATCAGCTCAGCTTTCATTTCAAGGACTTTTTGTTCTTCTATCACATAGATAGTCCAGAGCAAGGGGTAATGTAGGCAGATGCACCTCCACACCAATGGTTAAAGCATGATGCTCTTTGGATTTCCTAGTCAGAAAATGGCATTTTCATGGGTGTACATAATTTCTAGACAAATAGAAGTTCTATTTGTGAAATATTTTGTGCATTTGTATTTGTTTACGGAACTTTTATCAGTACCCCACTATGAGTTTTTATTTCAAGTATCCATTTAACTTTTGTCAAGTCTTAAAAGTGGTTCATTGTTGCTTTGCTTTTAAGGATTGCCTCCACTAATTTGGCACAGGACCTTCAAGAATGATAATCTCTTCAAATGGAAAAGTCTTAAAGACAAAGTCTCCATAGCCTAAAATAGCAATTTAAATCTGAGTTGAAAACACTAAATATTGCTTATTCACATCTGGACCAGTGAACAACCAACTGATATAAGTGAGAAAGGCTAAAATGGTGTCTTTTGTTAACAACCGTACCTTCTGGAACCAAATTTCCTGAGTCAGAATCTTCCTGGCATTACCGCTTTCAAGCTGTGTAACCTTAGGTTGATTAGTTAATATCATTTAAGCCGCGGGTGACTTATCTCTAAAATAGGGATGCACTGAAACCTATGTTATGGGTTAAATTATCTCATTCATGTAATTTGTTTTCCTTTCTTTTTTTTTTTTCGTGTTTATTTATTTTTGAGAGAGAGAAGGAGAGAGACAGAGTGAGAGTGGGAGAGGGGCAGAGAGAGAGATGCAGAATCTGAAGCAGGTTCTGAGCTGTCAGCATAGAGCCTGACGCGGGGCTCCAACTCACCAACCCTGAGATCATAACCTGGACCGAAGTCGGACACTTCACTGTCTGACCCACCCAGGTGCCCCTCATGTAATGTTTTTAAATGTAATATAATTAAAATAACTTAGGCACTGAAAATTCTCAACAAATATTAGCTGTTTTATTATCTCTTAAGAGGGTTTATTTTGAGTATACCCAGTTCTAAAAATTTTGTTTCCTTGTTAAGGTATTAAGGAATACAATGATGATGATAACAATTACAAGGTATGTGCTCTGATGATAACAACTGCAAGGTATGTACCAGACTGCCTGGGATCTGCTACTTACCCTCTGTACGATCTTACATCAGTTCCTCAGTCTCTCGTTTTGGCTTTTATATATATATATATAAAATGGGGTAAATTATAGTAACCTCTTAACACAATTGTGTGAGGTGTTACCAATATTTTAAAGCACTTGGAAAGAAGGTTAGAGTATACATTTTATCAGCCTACTATATTTTAATGGAAAACATGCCTTTTAAAAAAATTTAAATAATTCATTGGCATTGTCAGAGAGTAATGTGTGTTTATGTGTATGTGTGTATATATAGAGATACATACTTTTCATGAATTTTAAATTATTAAAGAAAAATGTCATCTGAAAATGTTTGTTGTCTTCTTTCAAAAAAAATGGAAAAGAAAAACATAGCTATTTATAAAACTTTGACCTAACCTTAACTTTGGGTTATGTTATACAGTAGAATAGCAAGATTGAAACAAGTCAATGAACCTTTAAAACCATGACAACTTCGGGGGAAAGTATTTTATCTCTAAACACAAAATTCTAAAAAACCCAGATTATCCAGTAGGAAAATACTTATTAAAAATTAACATCTTCCAGCACAAACTCTGGCAATATATAAAAGCATGTAAGTTCCCAGCACAAAACTAAAAATGAAGAATGTGGTTAAAATAAAAGTTATTAAAATTTCTTTCTCCTGAGACATGTAACAAAATAAAACACGGAAGCACGGAAGACAGGAAATCGCTGAAACAACAAATAATAGGCAGCCAGCAATTTACATGAAAGAGCTAGATGGAGAAGAGCCACAGTGGAGAAGATAAAAGAAATATTATAAAGGTGTGCATTTTAAATACAGAACATATTTAAATGCCATCTTGAGGAATAATTCAAAATCATATTTAATGCTATCACAAATTTTGGAAAGGCAATAATAGTACAGTGCACACCTATTAGTATTTTCTTTATGCTGGCCATGTAAGTGGGCAGAAGTGCTTTTGAATAGTCTTTCACTTTCTTCATCCCGACGAGTTTCTCTCTATTTAGCTGAGTGCTGATTATCACCTCTCAAGAAATAGGCTGCCCATTGCATGATTTCTTTTTTCTCCTTCTGTCTTTCATGTGCAAGCTAACTTGAGTTATTCTACGGAGAATAGTGCAAACATAAGATAACACACATTTTCATCTCACTCTATGCCCTGGGAATCATCGAGTGTGATCGTAATTTCCATTTTGGTCCTGTTAGAATGTGAATAATTCCAGTCATTACTTATTGAAAAGAGATAGGCATTAGGGAATGGGCACGGGAAGCATACAAAGGTGTTTTCTGCAGTTCTTGGCAACCAAGATCCAGGTACTGAGGATCTGACAAACTATTTTTTTTCTTTCTTATTCAGATTTTTTTTCTTTTCTTCCCAAGCCTAGGATGCAAAGATTGAGAGAGAAAACACACTGTGTTTATTACTGATAACTATACCGAATATTTCTAAGAGCATGAAGTGTGTAATTGTAGTATTGCGGCTCTGGATAGTTATATTATCATGTAATTCTCGATGTTTACAGAGAGCCTTATTGTAACTTCAATTTTTAATTCGTATTTATACGTTTTTGGTCACATTCATCAAACCAACAATAGCCGGAATAGTGACTTTTTGAGAAATGGAAGATTTTCCATTTCTTCTTTGGCTCATATTCATAATTTAACTTCAGTTAGATT
Source organism: Acinonyx jubatus (assembly GCF_027475565.1). Classification (NCBI taxonomy): domain Eukaryota; kingdom Metazoa; phylum Chordata; class Mammalia; order Carnivora; family Felidae; genus Acinonyx; species Acinonyx jubatus. Next base: position 21,209,570 of record NC_069384.1, on the reverse strand, counting down.
ATATATTTACTAGATGTGCTTGGGTGGCTCGGTTGTTTGAGTGTCTAATGTCTGCTCATGTTATGATCTCCTGGCTTGTGGGTTCAGGTCCTGCTTGGGGCTCTGTGCTGACAGCTCAGAGCCTGGAGCCTGCTTTGGATTCTGTGTCTCTCTCTCTCTCTCTCTCTCTCTCTCTCTCTCTCTCTCTCTCTCTCAAAAATAAACATTAAAAAAAATAAAGATTATATATTACCATAAATTTACTTTTAAAGGAGAAAGATAATAAAAAATAGACAAAATTCCACATCTTAGAGAAAGCCATCTGCAATATTTTTGTTTTTCTGACATTAAAAATGTTTTAAAAGTGGTACCAGGCTGACTCGGTGGAGTGTGTGATCCTCAATCTCAGGGTTGTGAGTTCTAGCCCCATGTCAGGGAAGACTTTACTTTAAAAAAGTTATAAAACACTGTATTTTGAACTTTTAACTCAAAAATTAGCAATAATTTATTTTCTTTTTAATACAGGAACTTTGGTAACATCATTCTCATCAATAGAGATCATATATTAGGTGTTCAGAATGAGTCAAAAACTGTCCTTGGCCATGACCGGTGTTATTACATTTAATCTTTATACCTACCTTATGAGATAGTTAGGCAGGATTATTATGACCATTTATTGCCTTTTACTGACAAAGACACAGCCACAGACACATTAAGAACTTGGCCTTGGACTCACAATAAAGTGAAAGCGCGAATTCGAAGTAGACAGGCTGACGCCTGAGCTGTACAGTTAAAGCCATGCCTGCTTAAAGCCACCAAATATGATTGTAGGCCTAAACTATAACTTATGTAACCCAACTTTTTCATTTGTGCCATGGCCTTTCTTTAAAAACAAGATTGTTATTGTAAACAATTCTAAATATTTTTCCATCACAGAATATTACTATTTTCTTTATAGTTTCCAAATATAGTAAGGTAACTACAGTATTTTAAATTTTAATAGTTTCCGTCCTTGAATTGCACATGAGGTAAACTGTTAATGTAGCTTCATTGGTAAATTAAATTGTTGTTATTGTTCTTCTGTGAATACGTTCACAAGTTTTCAAATTTCTATGGGTAGGCTTGATTCTGTCTTTCTTGTACATCTGAGCTCTTCTTCCCATCTTCAAGTGCATGAACACAGCCGTCCACTGATTTTGCTTTCTTTCCAGAGACAAGTGTGATTTAATTTGCTTAAAACAAATGAATAAATAAAGATTATATATGAATAGTATATCATGGACTATTAACATTAAAAAGGAAGGCAATTCTGCCATTTGTGACAACACGGGATGAACCTGGGGAACATTACGCTAAGTGAAATAAGTGAGATTTGGAAAGACAAATACTACATGATCTGGTTTATGTGTGGAATCTAAAATAATCAAACTCATAGAAGCAGACAGTCGAATGGTTGTTGTAAGAGACTAGGGGGAGAGAGAAAAGGGGATGTGTTCGCCAAGGGTACAAATTTTCAGTGATGTACAATGAACAAGTTCTCAAGATCTAATGTATAGCAGGAAGACTGTAATTAACAATATTGTATGGTCTACTTGAAATTTGTAAGAGGTCACAGAGCTTAAGCATCCTCACCACAACAAAAGGAAGAGAAGAGAGGAGAGGAAAGGAGAGGAGAGGAGAAGATAAAGACGAGAAGAGAAGAGAAGAGAAGAGAAGAGAAGAGAAGAGAAGAGAAGAGAAGAAAGGAGAAGGAAAGGAAAGAAGAAAGAAATAGTAACTATGTAAGGTGATGGATAAGTTAATTATAGTGATCATTTCACAATGTATGTTTATACAAAAACATCAAGTACTACCTCTAACTGCATACAACTTTAATTTTCATTTATACTTCAGTAAAGCTGAAAACATGAAAAAAAATAGAAGTTTAAAAGGTGATCCGCAGCCAAGCTTTCTTTATTGTGTTCTGCAAATATTTATGCATATCTTAAGAAACAAAGAAACAAATATGAAGGAAATACATAAAAGAGATGAAAACATAAGTGACCTGAATAAGTGGGTGGGGATCACATGTCTTTAGAGATAATAAGTCAGTGTTGTAAAATTATAAATTCTGATGATTTTGGAATTCAAAGCAATCAACATTTTAAAAACATCAATACATATTTTGAGAGAAAAAGTAGGTAACAAGATGGATCTAAAGTTCATCTAATAAACCTAAGTCAGTAATTAATAAATGCAAATAACCGGGGCAACTGGGTAGCTCAGTCGGTTAAAAGTCCAACTCTTGGTTTCAGCTTAGGTCTTGATCTCACAGTTTGTGAGTTTGAGCCCCATCTCGGGTTCTGCACTGACAGTGCAGAATCTGTTTGGGATTCTGTTGCCCTCTCTCTGTGTCCATCCCTCACTTGCTCTCTATCTCTCTCAAAATAAATAAAAAAAAGAACTTAAGGAGTATTTTTTGAAAATGCAAATAACCATGAAAATTCAGAGAAAAAGGGATTGACAAGAAGGTATACTCTTACTACAAAATAAAACATTATATAGGACTGAATTAATCGAAACCTTAAAGTACTGACTAAGGAATGATGGGTCAATAAAAAATAATTAAAATATCTAAAATAAATATACATGAGATAATTTATTTTAAGAGAGAAATGAAATTGTTTCTAGCAGTGGTATGTCATACAATTCAATAAATGATGCTGGGAAAAGTTATTAGTTATGTGGAAACAGTAATAATAATAACTTTTTTATCACATTTTTATGATAATGTTAGGTTATGCTCACATGTACTCCAATTTAGGCAAAACTATCTTTATAAATTTGGTTTTAGAGCATATTTCTAAGCATTCCACAAAATATAGAAATATATGTCTATATAATAATCAAATGCTTCTATGGTTAAAAAAATAAGTCAACATTAAATGGCATGTTCTAAAAAAGCATCACATTTGGCAGATAAAGGCTAATTAAATTAAAAAGATAAATAGAATCAACATAGTAAAAAGGAATAAACATCTCCACAGTAAAAGGCCAACAATGAACCAATATTTTATACAAAATAAATACAAGCATTCCGTACCTGAACACTTTATTATGATGCAAATTAATCCATGAACAGACACCAGGATTCATTTATGACATGGTCACATTACAAAAATTTTATCAATATCCAGTGTACACAAAGTACACAGAAAGAAGCACTTTTTGTGTCTTGTAAGGTAGTATAAATTGGTTTGAGAGGCTCTGATTTCCCAGAGAGAGGACATCCTGATGCTAGCCTTGGGTGTAAGAGCTCCAGTGAGGTGAGGAGAGTGTCCAAGCTGGAAAGAAAAGCCAGGTGTAGAAGGTAGGTGTGGCTATCCCCTAAGGTTTTTGACACCAACCAAGAAAAGAGTGAATGGGTTATTTCTTTAAACCTTGCGTCTTGGAAAGACGTAAGCACCAGTCTCTGTTTAAAACCTTTTTCTCAAATTCAGGGATCACATATCAAGATCTCCCAAGAATAGTAGCCCTTCAGATTGTCAAGTTCATTAGAAGACCATCCAGGAAACAAGATATTGGCCTCACCATCTGAAGCATGTTTTGGATGTGGCACTCGTAAAACCAGCTTCCCTTTCACTGAATCAGGAAAGGAGGCAGTGAACGTCCCTCTATTTTATGGGTCTGAAGAACCACAGCAGTTTTCTCGAGAACAAAAAAAAAGACCCTTGATTCGAAGAATTTTTCTCTCTTCTTCCTCTTAGGTCACTTTATATATTTTGGGAAGGAATGGAATATTGATGCAGAACAGGTGGTACTTCTTTCCATTGTTTGGTACGCCTGTAGTTAATGCCTGCCCCAGCGATTGATGGCTCTCTTTAGAGTGAACAGTATTTGACAACTGCTTTCTTCAGCTTTGGTCCCTAGTGAATAATTCTGTTTCAACTTTTTCAAATCCAGAGTAACAAGAAAAGGCTTAATTGATACCCCATTATTTACAGATGTATTTGGAGTCTGGAAGATAAATAACATGATATGAGATGTGTACTAAGGAAAGGAGGATTATACCCTTAATTTCATATATTTTATATATGTTATAAATATGTATTATTTCTAAAGTATTAGAAGTATAAGCAATGATAATATTCTCTATAGAAACATGAGGGCAGAAAAGAATAACATTTGAGTGAAATGCAGATTACACAGTAAAAGTAGGACCTTCCAGAATGAGAACTGTCAACTTTGCTTGTATCAAATAGGTTTGTTCACCAGCTTGCCTGTACGTAAGAGGGAATATTTGCTTTCCTAACCTCTCTGTGCTCCTCGATCCTTGCCTCATCTGTTCCTATGTTTGATACTGGCATGCCACTACATTACCGTAAAACATTTTCTAACCAGACATTTGCTTGATGACCCCCTGCCATTTCACACTTTGTAGGAGTGGACCCTGACAGGAAACTGAACGAACCAAATCTCAAGGGAGTAATTTAACTCCTGACTAAAGCCACGCTGCATATCAAAAATTCTGTTCCCACTGGGAGGAAACATTTTCTTCATCAGTTACATTTCCCAGTAATTGGTTACAATGATTTAAGAATAAAATACAGGAGTGTGAGAGTGGCTGAATAATTTTCTCCTCCTAACTCCATTGTGACTCTGGCAAGAGTACCTGTGATGTTCATCTCTGCTATATGTACATCACTTAAAAAAGTGTACAGAATTGAAGATTATGTAGACATTAACAAAGTGTACCAAAAGTGTTCCAGAATTGAAAGCATTTGTTGTTTTGCCTGTGGGACACTGAAAGAGGGATACAGGATCTGTGTGAGTTTATAAGAAATAAGCAACAATAGGCATAGATTTCAAATATCCTTTTGAAAATTAAGTCTATTTTTTTTAAGTTTTTTCTTAAGGTTGTTTGTTTGTTTTGTTTTGTTTTGTTTTTTTGAGAAAGAGAGACACATACAGCAGAAGTTAGGGAGAGACAGAGGAGAAGTGAGATAGATAGGATTCTAAGCAGGCCCCACACTGCCAGCGCAGAGCCTGACATGGGGCTCGAACTCACAAAACCTCGAGATCATGACCTGAGCTGAAACCAGTAGTCCCACGCTAAACTGCCTGAGCCTCCCAGGCATCCCTTAAGTTTCTTTGTATCTGTTCTTTAAAATGCACACAGTAACACATTTGAGATGAACAGGATTAGAGAGATGAAGAAAAATATTAACTGTCCATAAAACCTCTTTTTGGTTCAATAGAGGATGTATGATATGCTTTGTTATTGTTTGGGGGGTCAGTTTTCAGTGTTCACAGAACACAAAGAAAATGTATATTCAGGTTTTTAAAATTGTTTGCATATGAAACAATGGATGGCTGTCTTCGCTTTGCCTGTTGATGATGTTCACAAATTCTACTTACCATTGTGAATTAAAATCAGCCCCCCCAAAAATACGATTCAAGTTTCTAACCTAGGTGAGTTAACTGTTAACAATTGCAATAAAGCACAAACATCAGTCAGTTCTTCAGTTCACAAATCACCATATAAGTAACCTGTTCATCATAATCATTTACATTCATATACTTTCAAGTCTGATGGTAGGTGGTCACAGCCCATCTTTTGTTCAGTTCATACAGACAGCAAACATGTAGTTGTGTTGCCTTTTTATCTCCTAATGATAAACCCAAGTGACATTTTACAAAACGGATCACAGAAAGAACTCATTGGGCCACAAAAATATGAGTTCAAGACCATAAGAAGCCAACACTGGAAGTTCAATTCAAATATAATATAAATGGAGTTCTAGAAGAAATAGGGGACCATGGAAATGTTGATACCACCATGGTTTCAGAGACTTGAGATAAGCAGTCAAGGAATTTCATTAAAGGTGAGCTTCCCAACAAACATGGGGAAACACATTGTTACAGAAAGGATGAAGATATTTCAAAGTGATGTCAGTCAAATTTCACATGGTGGAACTTCTCAAAGATGTTTTATGACAATGAAAATTCACAGGATAACATATTAGAAGATGACCCAACCTTAGAAAGTATTATGGCAATTCACTGGGGCTTAGAAAAAAATGCTCAGTCTGAAGTGTAATTTTGTTTTTCTTTTTGCCTTCTTCTGAGAAGACTGTTAAACTACTCTTTTATAGCTGGTGTTTAACATTTAGGTATGTATTTAGCAAAGAAATAAAATGTTTCAATTCTCAATGTTTTTGTAGAGTTTAATCTGTCCAGGACAACAGATTAGTAGTTGGGAAATTTTCACGCAAAACTATAAAATAGAAACAAACTTGATCTTGCATTAATTCCTTGAATGCCTATGCAGGATGAGACACTGAGAATCAAGTAAAAACAGAATCAGACACTAAATCAGATTGAATACAACTACATGCATGACACAACCGAACATAGCTGTTCAGATATCTTCAAAATCATTAAATTATTAATCTTAAATTTTATGATTTTTTTTTAAAGTTCTCTGAAGTAATTATGTTTAATCAAGACTGTCAATGGTTGTTAACTTGTTTTTTTCAAAATTTTGTAAATGTCGTTCACTTTTATTTAAAGTACATAGAGTTAGGGGCGCCTGGGTGGCTCAGTCGGTTGAGCGGCCGACTTCAGCCAGGTCACGATCTCGCGGTTCGTGGGTTCGAGCCCCGCGTCGGGCTCTGTGCTGACAGCTCGGAGCCTGGAGCCTGTTTCGGATTCTGTGTCTCCCTCTCTCTGACCCTCCCCCGTTCATGCTCTGTCTCTCTCTGTCTCAAAAATAAATAAAAGTTAAAAAAAAATTTTTTATAAAGTACATAGAGTTAAAATAATACAGGATTGAAAATGCGTTATTTTCATTATACAGATGTTTTTCAATTACACTTTGGCTTATTTTATTTTTTTTTAATTTTTTTAACGTTTTATTTATTTTTGAGACAGAGAGAGACAGAGCATGAACGGGGGAGGGTCAGAGAGAGGGAGACACAGAATCCGAAACAGGCTCCAGGCTCCGAGCTGTCAGCACAGAGCCCGACGCGGGGCTCGAACCCACGAACCGCGAGATCGTGACCTGGCTGAAGTCGGCCGCTCAACCGACTGAGCCACCCAGGCGCCCCAATTACACTTTGGTTTAATAAATAACAGAATTAAAAAATATATCTGATGAAATGTTTTAATAGATAAACTTTATCAAATGTCTAGGCATCTGCCATTGAAACACACTTGGTTATTTTCAAATATACTTCTTGTTATTCATTATTAGAGGAGAATTGACAAATTTAATAGTAACTGATGATAGGACTTTTAAAGCTCACAGATTTTCTTTGGCTTATTTTCTGTAGTAGAGTCAGATAAGAATTTAAGAACTATTGACTAAGTAGAAGAATGAATAAAACATGGATAAATGAATGTTTTGTATTTCATCACCAAAGTCATTAATGGGGAAAAAAAGGAAAAAAGACAAAAGAAAATAGACGAGTTCCACTATAAACGGTATGGAGGCATGATGTGGCTGTTAAATAAGACCAAGAAAATAATTTTAAACTATTTTTTTCTTTTTTTCTGAGAGAGAGAGAGACAGAGAGAGAGGGAGAGAGAGGGAGAGAGAGGAAGAGGGTGCATGAGCAAGAGGCAGAGGGAGAAAGAGAGTCTTAAGCAGGTTCCACACCCAGAGCAGAGCCAAGGCTTGATCTCAGGACCCTGAGATCATGACCTGAGCTGAAATCAAGAGTTGGAAGCTTAACTGACTGAGCTACCCAGGAGCCCCCCAAAAATAATTTTTAGTTTTGTATACCTGAAACTTTCCATTTTGGCAATCAAAAAATACAGTATTCACCTACTTATCATACTATTACAAATGAAACAGTACATTTACTAAACCTACATATGCATCTATAAAAGGCAAGAAGACAGATTCATTCATGCTTGGTACAGTATGTGAAGAGTGATTAAAATAGTTAATTTAAAAAGACAAGCTTGTGAGGTGAAATGACTGCAGAAACTAAGTCCTGATTGAGGAGAAATATTTTTTTGTTAACTTATTAGCAGATTAATTTTCACTGTCCATAAAATGTAGTCCTGTGTCAAGTCAGCCAGAGGTGAATAAATTATATCTAAGAAACAATATTAGTTTGAATTAAATGTTTCACGTAGAACCCCAGCATTATTTTGGATCTTTGACAAACATTGTAAGGTTGAAGAACATTAGGTATGAAGGCCACTTAGGTGCCTACATCCAATTATATAAAAAGTTACAATTACAAGTGGATTGTCCTGTATGAACCTAAGCCACATTTCAGTTCTTATCCTCCTTGAGATTCTCAATGGGAAAAGTGGGGAAGTGGGGAAGCATTTAGTGTCATTGTACTTGGAGGAACCCCAGCTCCCTTCATTGTAGTGAAATGTCAGTCCTGGAGCTGTTTCCACCAGGGAAATGGCTTCATACTCACTTGTAATGGCAGCGGGGAACCCACGTGTGGCCATTGAGACACATGCCACTATTTCAGTGAGAAATAGAACACTACAATAAGATGTACCATCCTGATAAAACATGGCTCCCTACTGAATTTTTAGAGAAGATATTGATCTAATTTCCCAGCGGAAGAACATCCTCTCCCTAAAAGTACCATTCTAAACGGAAAAAATGCAGAAATTCACGGAAAGTGAAAATTTTAAATTTCAGACATGCTGTTTCATTGGGTTATATTGGAAAATCTAAATAGGTAGTTGCTATAAGCTGCATCTAGTTGGAGCTTGAATAAACTAATAAAATTTTATAAAATATGAGAATTTTTTTATAAAACCTTTGCCGTTTGATAGCATTTTTATTTCCATGAGTTTGGAGCTCTCAATTTATGTTCAACTGAGCAAAGAAAAAAAAATTAAAAATCACCTTTGAATTTTACTAATTGATGTTGTTTATGGTCACTTTTTGTTTTGCAAAATTGTATAGTGGTTTTTAATGTCATATGGACTTTCTCAAGGGTTATGCACAGATATCACTGTCTCCTTGCTGTGTTAGTGTATTTTGATCATTTATTTTCAATAGCAGCTATATATTTCTCCTGACAAATACATCCTATGCAACACAACAAAGTTAAATAGAAATTAAAAGTGTCTATGGATGTTTAAGTAATTATTGATTGAAACAGTAGAAAAACATGTTCTAATTTAACTTTGTTCTTTGATATCTATTTATCTAATCTATCATCCAAAAAAAAAAAATAAAGACAGTAATTTATATAAATGTGTCAATTAGTTAGCATAGGCAAATTTGCAGGTGGGTTGGGTAGAGGGGAGCCGAACTCCAAGGCGGTAATGATCTAGAAAACCCGCATCCCTGCTACGGGGCTGGTGTGGGATCTTTGAGCCTGGAGCAGATAATCTGGGGGACCGGAAAGATAGTGTCCTCTTGAAGGCCTCTGCTTTGTCTCTATGTGATATAGTGACTTCTGTGACTAGAGTGATTATTTGGAAAATTACCACAACTCCCAGGGAGAAATGTTCCTCACATTTGGAGTGGAGGGAACCTGAACCTCCACCCTCGTTGGTACATTTAATCAAGGAAACTAGGAACAACAACTAGGACTGCAGTAGAGGAAATTCAATCTGCAATAAAGAGATATAAAATCCCGCAAGAGCAGGTCTTTAAAGAAGACTTTGGTTTATTTCAATTAGAAGGTCGAAGATGCAAGGTACATACACCAACTATTAGAAATCATTCAAAGTAAAATGAAAGTAATGACACTTTGCCCCTTTGAGACATTGAGGAAAAAGGGTTTAGCTCTGCTTCAGCTATATATTAACAAGTTGGATTCACAAGGAAAATACACATTACTTATTGATGCTTATTGATTACAAGTAATCATTCAGGTATGGAAGCCTTTCATATTCAAAATATCAATATTAAATTGATATGTCATGAAAGAAAACACTTAATAGCAGGGCCACAGTTGACTTCCCTTCCAGATTTGATATTCTTTCTTCCAAAAGATGTTAAAACAGACTGACTGCAAAACTCAGATAGGACTATGGCTTCATTAAATTTGTTGAGATATTTGCTTAGCAAAAATAATAAAAATGAAAATCAAGCTGTATTATGGACAGAACTCAGGAAAGTTGGGCAATATTTTCTTAAAGTCCTTCCATACAGGACTTAATATGTCTAAAGGGCATTATGAAGCAGAAATTTAAATCAAGAAAATAGGCAAGAAGCCTAGAAGTAGAAAGATTTTGTTCTATAATCTTAAGTAGATTGAAAACCCCTAGTAAGCCTCCTGAAATACAGGTTAGGTCCTCTGTTTAGCCCTTTACACATTTAATTTAACCCCAAGTGTTCTGACTTGAGTAGATGACCTTACTGAAATAAAAACAAAGTTTGGGGTGCCTGGGTGGCTCAGTCAGGTGCCTAAGTGCCTGCTCTTGATTTTGGCTCAAGGGGTGATCTCTTGGTTTGTGAGTTCGAGCCCCATATCAGGTTCTGCACTGACAGTGCGGAGACTGGTAGTCTCAATCTCTCTCTCTCTCTCTCTCTCTCTCTCTCTCTCTCTCTCTCTGCCTGTCCCTCGCTTGCTCTCTATCTCAAAAATAAATATTAAATAAATAAATAAATAAATAAATAAATAAATAAATAAACATTAAAATAATTTTTTAAAACGAAATAAAAACAAAGTTTGCCTCTGAAGAAAATATTGGGATAAAGTGTCCACAACCAAAATAAAAACTAATAAAATACTACATATTCCATTTTGACTTATTCAATACATTTATATATATATATATATTTTTTTTCTGTTAAGAAGTTACTGCTAGAAAAATAAGTACAGCTTTTCTCATTTAAAAAACAATGGAAAAAGGAAAATATTTCAGCTGAGTCTTGAATATTGAACGGTTACACACACCAAAAATATTAAGATTCTGTCATTGGAAACTGCCAGCCATAATACACAGATGAGTTTTTCAATCAGTAATTGATCATTAAGTACAAGTAAATAATTTTGGTTGTTTGGACATATTATATTCTTTGTGGGAACAAACCAATAACTTCACAAAACTGTCTAAGCTTATGATAAGTAGTTAACAAGAACATATGAACCTATTTTTTTAAAAAAAGTATTACTTTAACAGGCTCGTCTCAAAAATAATCATTATTTTTCAAACACTTTGTGACATTAGCTAGTCCTAGAGAATGAGAGATTTACCTAAATGTTAATGTCAGGAAAGGTAGCAGAATGTGCCGCCCCAAAATATGCCTCTTTGTCAGAAAGATTATTTTGGACTGATTGAGAAACAGCAGACTCGGGAGAAACTCTGAAAACAGAGTAGAAGTAACCCTTTTATACAGAAAACTTACTTTTATAGAGGATTTGTCCATTTGTAAGCTTAGCTTCCTCTCTGAGCCAGGAGGAGAAAGATGATTCTAAATCACAGGAGACCCTTATCCATAGAGAAGGCATAGACTCTTCTGTACAAGTCTACAAACAAACCCTACCTTACTTTTCCTGGTAACTTCCCAATACTGGTCTCACCACACTTCTCTCTTTGGTCTTTAGCTGAATATGATATCTAAGCTGGTGGTTTAGAACACCTCAGGGAGTTTCCCATTTTCCCCTGGGTATTTCTCATGTATACATGAGGGATACATGTTAACAAGCTTGTTAGTTTTTCTCTTGTTAATCTGTCTTTTATTGCAAGAGTCTCAGCTAAGAATTCTGAATGGTAGGGAGAAAATTACTTTTCTCCCCTACGATTATTAAATAACAAAGCAGGAACACGCTTATTAATTTACAGTGTTCTTTTAAATATACTGTTAATGTTTGGTTTGCATCCTAGTATTACCCACTCATTTCCTGGTTAACAAAAACAGATTTCCTGAGTTTTAATTCACAATTATTATATAAAATCAGAATAGTTTTTCTGAATTTGAATTTAGTGAATAGTGCTTGTAATTTTTAACATGTCTCATCACATTTTAGCTGATTTTATTAGTAAGAACTCACAGGACCTTAACAGAGGAAATTACATTCTTAGGTGTCCATTGAATGGTGTAATTGTTTGCATTCATGTAACTTCAATCTACATGATATCTGGAAGGATTTTCGCAAAGCACTGATAAATTTCCTAATAATATTCCAAAATAGAGGATAACCATCTCTCTTAGTGCATAATTTGGTTACTACAGGTCAACTCTTCCCTCTCTTTTACTTACGTTGATCTCTGATACCTCTCCGTAATGTCTGTTCCTTCATTCATCTTTGCTCATTCTATGTATGGGAAAAGTTCATCTATTTATGATAGATTTCAAATATATATCCTCATTTCCACTTCAATTTAACATCAAAGATATTCCTTTTTCTAAAAGAGTATTATTTGACAATCTAAATATTTGAGTTCTTATGAAGAAAGTACATAGCAAAAGAAAAAAAATTAGTTTCCACAGTTCACAAGAACTCTCAAGATCCTGAGACAGTACACTTTGCAATTCCACCTTTTTGACTTTTAGAAAGTTAAGAACGTTTTATTGTTTCACCCCCTAAATAAATGTCTTCTGGAGAAATAAATAAATCATAACTTGCTTATAAAATGCTGAAATGCCTAAAAAGAACTCTAATAAATTAACAAAAAAGGTTATCAAAAATCAAAGAAAGATGTCATAACACCAGGACTTTAAAGTACGTGTGGTTTTCCTACCAGTATTTTTGAGGCCTGGACAATTTCAGAATGAAATCAAATTCCTCAGGTCTGCAAGTCTGTTCAAATGAGGTGCCATTCTCTAACTTGGCCAAGATGAATAGTGTGTACAATTGTTCTACTAAACTTTGTCAGTTATTGCTATTTGAGCAATATACAATGAAATAAAAACAACTTGAAAAAAAAAAAAAAGCATCTCAGAGCAGCTTGTTAAAAATGAAACAACACGCCCGAAATAATCACCTGCCCCCACCTTAGGCAAACCAAGGCTTAGTTGCAAAATGTAACCTTTTAACCAGTCAATCTGGAATAAAATGACCAGGGCAAGTGAGGTTATGTGCCTGATAGACATCCCTTTCTCCAAAAGAAGGTGACCTTATCAGAAATAATCTTGTCTTTACGACTCCTTTGTTTTACCCACTTTCTGACTTTATAAATCTTCTATTTTGTACAATTCCTTGGAGCCCCTTTCTACTTCCTAGACTGGATACTGCCCTGTCTGTGGATTGTTGAATGCAGCCAATTCAATCTTCAAATTTACTCAGTTGAATTTTGTTTTTTAACAATGAGAAAAAAAACATACCTTTTTCAGTGTAATTAGATGTTGTAAAACAAAAACAATTTTTTCTTTCTTTCTTTCTTTCTTTCTTTCTTTCTTTCTTTCTTTCTTTCTTTCACTTAATCCTTCTAGGTCCTTGGCTAAGTCTCTGTTAGAAGAGAGAGATTGACAAGAGAAAACCAAACAGAAGAGTATTAATATGTATGTCTTGTATATACATGAGAAAAACTCAGAGATGATTGACTCTAAGGGGTGCTTACTCACTAATGTCAACTCAAGAAAAGAGATTTGAGGTTTCTGGGTAGGTGATGTAAATCATGGGAAAGTGGTGGGGCAAAGTACGGCGTACAAGGGTAAGGTTTGATAGACAGATTTAAGTCAGTGCCTTCTCTATTCTATATAAAACTCTTGCAATTAAGAATCATCCTTCTCTACCGGATACAGAGAGGGAGGCACCTTTACAAATGAGATTTCCTTTATAAATGTAAATTTCTCTTAAAAAGGGGAAACATGCTCTATCTTCAGAACTTCTCTTGTGTCTGCTGTTTCTTAAGATAATCAGTTCAGAAAAATCCGTATGCCAAAGAGAGACATTTTTGAGTGACACACAGGCATACTTTGGTGATACTGTGGGTTTGGTTCCAGGCAATTGCAATGAAACAAATATAGTAATAAAGCAAGTCAAGTTAATTTTTTTTTTGGTTTCCTTGTGCATTCAAAAGTTATGTTTACATAATACTGTAGTTTAATGAGTGTGGAATAGCATTATGGCTAAATACACAATGTACATAACTTCACTAAAAACAATTTCTTGTTAAAAATTCTAACCATCATTTGAGCTTTCAGTGAGTCAGAATCTTTTTGCTGGTGGTGGGTACTGCTTTCGTGTTATTTATTTAACTTTTCTCTCAAAAAGCAAGTGGAAGCTTGGAGTACAGCTTACATATACCAAGCAAGCAATTAGTAATTGTGTTAATATTTCAACTGTATCTATTTTTTAAGGGATCTCTCCATGTACTGAATCTATTGTAGTTCAAAAACTACCGATCATTTTTCCATTTTTCTTTCTCAGGTTGGGATATTTCAAATAAAACTTGTAAGTGCAATATTTCCTTTCCCTCTATAAGTTTCAAATTATGTTTATGTTTAAATCTTTTTCATTCAAGGGGGTTCTACTCTAAAAATAAGGTTTTTGGACTTTCTAAATTTGTAATATTTGTTGTTTCTTTTTTTTTTTATTTAACCAGGGAATTCTTCTGTGTATACTTGAATAAAATGCACATTCTATTCTTCATGGATGGAGATATATGTGTGTGTGTGTGTGTATATATATATATATATATATATATATATATATATATATAAAACCATGTATACTTCAGTATGCTTCCAGTAAAAAAAATGTTCTTGTTGAAAAAAAAATAAATTTAACTGAGGGTACTTGTTTAAAATAAAGCATGTCAGGGGAACCTGGTTAAGCATCCTATTCTTGATTTCATCTCAGGTCATGATCTCATGGTTCATGGGAGCCAGCCCCACATAGGTGTCCGTGCTGACAGCACAAAGCCTACTTGAGATTCTCTCTCTCCTTCTCTCTCTGCCCCTCACTTCTTATGTGCAGTCTCTCTTCCTCTCTCTTTCTTTCTCTCTTAAAATAAATAAAAAAACTTATAAAACAGTTGAAAAAATAAAATAAAGCATATCAGAGGGGAGGTGGATGGGGGCATGGGGGGAATACGAACAGGGATTAAGAATACACTTATAATGAGCATTGAGTAATGATCTATAGAAATGTTAAATCACTACATTGTACACCTAAAGCTAATATAACACTGTATGTTAATATACTGGAATTAAAATAAACAACTTAATAAAAAAGAATAAGGTTCTGTGGAGTACAATTGTAATGTATGGTAATGGTGATTTGCGTTATTTGTAATGATAGCTTTATATCACATGAGTATGTCTGCTTTACTTGATTACTAAAGAGACACTCAGTGCAAATAATTGAATGGTAATATTTCCATTTAAAGTTATGTGTTTTTCTATTGATACTTCCACTAATGTGTTTACAAATTCTATGTGAAAAAAATATAAACTGTTTAACCAATATCTAATAGCATTCTAAAAGATGAAAAAAAGCTGTCTATAGTTACTTAACACATTTCTTTTCCATAATAGTGCTACACTAAAATTTAATGATGTAATTCTCTATAATTATGTGTAAATTTAAAAGCACTGTGTGGGCTTTTCTGCAAGAGTATATTAAAATGCTGACGCTGAATACAACCTATGCATTATATATCTTTAATTTTTAGTGCAATGGCATTTGCATTTGAGCAATAAAAATAATCAACTTAATTTGCCCTCCTAGAGAGCATGGAAGTGGCTTTGATTAGCCTATTGAAAGCCTGTGTTGTTCCCCTTGAGTTTGGATGCAGGGGGTAGAATTGCCAACATGATGCAACTCAGTGGGGATCCAGGGTGTCATGGCAATGCTAAAGTTGACTACATTAAATGCAAAGGAGAGGGTCATTGACTGGGAACAAACAAGTTGTTTATGCTGCTGAGGGTTCTATCTTCTGGAAATAATTTATCCATGTTATTATGTTATAATCCTTAATACGTACATTTTTTCTTCGTTGTTCATTTGTCTATTTTTGTAAATGACCGTCGAAAGGATTAAAGTAAACAATGCCTAGTGCTCGAGCAGTGTTGTGTTTGCTCTCACCAGCTATGCTGGAAAATCCCAAAATTCATGGGGTATTGGGTAGAATACTTAAGTAGGTCTTATTTGGGTAGTAGGGACTAATAAACCCTAGAATGAGGACTGCATTGACTCTGCCTTAAAACATCAGAATCAGCAACAACAAAAGAATACCAGGAAGGATCAACCTATTCCAAGTAAATTAATTGAATTACGCCCTCCATAAACTCAAAAGAGTTTGTTTTTTTTTTTGAAACTCAAAAGTTTTTTAGATATATAAAAATAGCCAGCATCCATCAAGGTAAAATTCACACTGTCTTGCACCCAAAGATTATCATATAAACAAAGAATCAGGAAAATGAGAATATTCAATCAATGAAAATACACCTAGAATGGACATATGTTATAATTTGCAAAGACATTAGTTATTACAACTATATTCCACATATTCAAAAGTATGTATGAAGTTTATGCACAAATACATTATGTTTAAATACGCAGCATATTTATATAACATATTTAAATACATTTAAATGTACATATTTAATGTGTTGAAATATACAGCATATTTAAATATACAACACATTTATCTATCTGTGTGTATGGTACACACAGATACATAACTAAGAATAGTATGTTAGTATACATGGTTTATTTTATAAACATGAATTTCCTGTCTTTTTCCACAGAATGGGGCTAGAAACAGTGATGACTCAGTACCAATGAACACACTCAAATCTTATAACTTGGTTTCTAAATATCATTCTACAATAAAAGCAACCAGGACTCTATTTGTAGAGATTGGGCAAGGAATATACAAGGTGAGTTTCAATCATCTTATAGTACTAAAAACAAAACAAAAACAAAAACAAACAAATAAAGAAAGTGCTCTTAAAATAAAATGAAAAAAGGGGAACAGCCGAGAAGTATAAGGGTAAGACTGAAAGTGTTCCCAGTGGCCAAAATGAGAATAATTGGTGCAACAACTAGATTATAACCTAACGAATATAATAACTAATATACATGAGTGCATATTGGCATAAATAAATGAATAAAAAATTGGGAAGGAAAGACATATCTTTACAGAAGAAATCTGTATTTGTTTGCAAGGTCTACGATTATAAAGCACCACAGACTGGGTGGCTTAAACAATAGACCTTATTTTCTCACAGTTCAGGAAGCCAGAAGGCTGAGAACAATGTGTGTCTGTTGCTTCTCAAACCCCATAATTCCAGGATAATCATAAGAAAACAGCACATAAGGTTTGTGGGAGGGGCCAAGATGGTGGAACAGCATGGAAGTTTTTTTGGTTTTTTTGTATCTCTTGTCCCTGAAATGCAGCCAGAGCAACACTAAACCATCCTGCACACCTAGAAAACTGGTTTGAGGATTAACACAACAATCTGCACAACCTGAACCACAGAACTCGACAGGTATGTGGCCTAGTGGTACTTTGGTAGGAAGGGTGAATCCCTGGGAGCAGAGAGCAAGGTCTGAGGGGCCTGAGGGCCACACGGGGAGAGGAGGTTCACCTCCTGGGAGGACATTTGGTAAAGGTGGCACGGCCCCCCCCACAGGCAAACGTCCCAGGGGATCCTGGAGAACGGCAACATTCACTGGTGCTGGAACAAGGACATTAAGGGTGAGCCTGGCACCAGATGTGTGTGGTGATTTTCCATAGTCCCTGAAAGGCTGCTTCTACATGATCCCATGAGCTTTTACTGGGGTGGGCTAACGCCAGACCACAGTCTCTGGGCAGCAGCAGTGGCACTGGCTGGTGAACGTCCCTGGGGGCAGGCCGGCACCAGCCATTGCTCCGCGAGACCCTCCCCCAGAGGGTCAGAATGGGTCAAAGTCACAGTTCCTCAGAAGGGAGGGCCTGGGAAACACAGCGCCATCTGAGATAAAACTCAGGAGGGAGATGCCTCCCAGCAGCTTGACAGCTTGGTCACAGACAGTGTAGAAGTGGGAAGTGAACAAAAGCCAGAGACAAAGGAAGGGTGCTTAATTGTCAGTCAAGAGAGTACAGAATTCTGATCCTAGAGACTGGGTAGCTGGGTGATGCTATTTTCACCCCTCTGGTGCCTGTACAAACACACCTACAGGCAATAAGCTACTGCAATCAATTACAGTAAGCTAAGCAACGCCACCTAGTGGAGAGTACAGCTGTTACACCAAGCGCCACCCAACTGGGCCAACCATGCTCTTAAGAACACAAGTCTCTCCACCTGCTTAGTTTAGGGACTACAAAGTGCTTCATAATTTGACATCTATGGGAACCTGGATGTGATTTCAATCATATTTAATTCTGTTTGCTGGTCCATGTATTCAATTTCTTTTTCTTTTTTCTTTTCTTTTCTTATTCTTGAATACAGAAAGAGAATTTTTTTTATTTTCAGTTTTTATTAAAAAGATTTTTCTTTAAATTTTTTCTACTATATTTTTTATTTTTTTGTAAATTTTTTATATTTTATTTTACTTCCATCATTTCGTTTTATTCTATTTTATTGTATTCATTTTTTCAAATGTTCAAACATTTTCCTCCCCCCCCCTTTTTTGTCTTTATTTATTTGATTTTTTTTTCTCTAATCTATCAAGTTTCTTTCAAATACCAGACCAAAACACACCTAGGATCTAGCCTTCTTTGTTTGATTTGTGTGTGTGTGTGTTGTTTTTACTTGTTTAGTTTTTTTTTGTTTTTACTTTATTAATTCCTTTTCTTCCTTCAAAATGATGAAATGGACCAATTCACCCCAAAAGAAAGAATAGGAAGAAATGACATCCAGGAACTTAACACAGATACAAGCAAAATGTCTGAATCAGAGGCACGTGGGTGGCTCAGTCGGTGGAGCGTCCAGCTTCGGCTCAGGTCATGATCTCACAGTTTGTGGGTTCGAGCCCCGCATCAGGCTTTGTGCTGACAGCTTAAAGCCTGAAGCCTGCTTCGAATTCTGTGTCTCCCTCTGTCTGCTCCTCCCCCACTCATGTTCTGTCTCTCTCTGTCTCCTTCAAAAATAAATAAAAACACTAAAATTTTTTTTTAAATGTCTGAATCAGAAAGAACCAGCAAGTGCAAGTAAATATCAAAGTACTATAAAGCAAGAAAAATAGAAATTAGGATTTGCTTATCTTTGAGGGATATAAAGGAAGGGGTAATAATTTGACAATGATATCCTTGAGACTTTGGGACACAGGCAATATTCTACTTTTGACTCAGGCATTTAAATAAATTAATTAATTAATTAAAATAATAATAAATAAATAAACCCCCTCAAACTTCTTTTGTCAAATTTCCTTTAAGCCCACTAATAATAGAGACAATTCTGTTCCAAGATCACAAAATTAGCATGCAATACCAAAGGCACAACACTGATAAATAAAGTAAAAATGCTAATTTTGATGGGGTCAGTTTGATGACACCTATGCATAAATAAAATGAAAAACCTTAATAAAGCGTTGAAACTGTCATTTTAAATCAACTTTCTGTCTATTTAACATTTTGGGAAGCACAGAAGATTTATCAAGCATGTGGTTTTCAGAAGTGAAGAACAGGAAGTCTTAAAGACATAGTTTAAATTTTGGAGCCAATCATAAGCAGAGAACTTTATGACTAATACTGACTCACAGAAAGGAAGGGGGTTAAAAAGACGGCTGTTGTAAATGTAGCAATCATCACATTCTATGTAATATTCAAGAGTAAATTTTCAAATTGCATTATTTATCGGTCTAACCATCTGGACTGGTGGTAGGGGGAGGGAGAGCTCCCTGATTCAGGTCATCTGGATTGCATGGGAGATTAAACAGAACATTTGGTGGGCAAATATTCATCTTTTCCCAGTACAAGTTTCCTGAATATTGAAGTGTTTTTTTATGTTTTTTGGGGGTTTTTTTGTTTGTTTTTGTTTTTGTTTTTTGCAGCAATTGATTCAGGTAGACTTGAAAAGAAAAAAAAATGAATAAGATATGTCATGATTTATCACAAGCAGTAATTTGAATGGTCAATATGAGAAGCAGCAAGTCAGGGTAACCAGTAGCCTTCCAAAGCCCACAGGTTCAATGTGAGGATACTTGAAAATTAGTAAACTAGCCCAGGCAATGTGTTAATCCGATCTACAATCTAGATGCACATGACTTGCCTTATTCAGACATTCATACTCTAAGGGGGAGTCAGCTAGCATTTAATTAAAAAGTCACTTTCTGGAAGGTAGCTACAGGAAAACTTCATCTATCCTTTGTATGATAAGCTCCATTGCCTGGCTGATTTGCAAAATGAGATTTAGATATAAGTTTTCATTAGTGGAATTGGTGGCAACAAAGACAGGTGAAGTGACTGAAATTTTTTGGGTAAGTTTAGTGTCCTTACATGAAAAAGGCGAGAACCTGGGAAGGCTTCTGTGGACAGCCTCCATGTTTGCTACCTTCAGTTTGGTCCTTAGATGGTCTAATTTCTAAAAAATGGTAAATCAAACCCTGTGCCTATAATCACTATGGTTACATTCACTTCCAGTAAAATGGCTCAAAGTTTTTGTTTTCATTTCTTCTAGAATATTCTAAAAGACAGAGAGATGGGTATTCATCAAGCATATAGAAGAGATTGCAGGACAGTCTTGTGCCTACGTGGTTAATAAACGTCTATAAACATAGCAGATGTGGGGTCATTTTAACCTAGTAGCATGGTGTAACGGAATAGCCAACCTTTGGTATTGTCTAAATATTGGCCACAGCCAGAGAGCTAACAAAGAAATATAATACTTGTGGGGAATGAAAAAAAGCTTGTTTCCATTCACAACAATCAACTGAATCCTTTTCTGTTTCATAGAAGTGTGTGTGTGTGTGTGTGTGTGTGTGTGTGTGTGTGTGTACACGTTCCCAACATGTTTGGAATATTTCTATGCTTTCATTACTGTTTACATCACTGGATATGGGATGTCCTCTATTTCATTAAATTGATGTCACCATAAAATGATAATTATTCTTTTGATTGAAATAATGAAGCCATTCCACAGTGTCTTTAGTTTTTCTTCATTTGGCACTCTTTACTCCAAGATTGGACTCTCTCAACAATCTCTTATGAATCTCTCTCATTCCTCCTATGCCTCACACTAAACCCATTGGTTTTCTCTCATCCTGCTTGCATCATCAATTTTCTTTGAAGCGACACTTCCCACTCAACATTTTCTTGCTTCCTATGTGTCTTTCCAAATGCTCAGGTCTTTGTGAAAAGAAGTCAATTTGTATTCTTCCCATAATGTTGCAAAAGAAATGATGACCCCTGTCATTTAATTCTTTGTAATAAAGTCTATAAAATATCAATGACACAATTTTTTCTTCTGGTGGACCATGGCAATTCTGAAGGAGGTGTTTGCATATTGGACTTACCCAAAGCAAAATAACTATTGTGAGTGTTCTCCAAGAGGCCAAGGCTCCCTTGCTACATTTTAAATAATTGCCTATTGTGTTTCCTTTAAGTCATTCTAAAACCTCTAATTACAAAGCACTATTACAGCTTCTCTAAAAATATTGGAGCAGTATCTTAGTCATGCATTCCTCAAAATTGCAATCAGAATATGATTACATCTTGCCTTACCTCTACCTTGGCTTCTGTAATTTATCAGAGTGACTTTTGCTGAGATACCAACACTGTGCACATTTAAAAGGTGATACCCCTCAGCACTCAAGCTCTGTCCAGTTGATTTTCTCAAATCTACTGACACAGTGTTCGTCCAGCTGGAACTATGCTAAGTCATACTGGCTTAGTTAGAGAAAGCATTATGAGGCCAAACACAACAACCAACAAAGTTCCCATACAACTTATATATATGTATTGATTTATTTCAGAACATTCTTTTTTTTAAAGGTCATTCTTGAGATACGTATGCTGTCACCCTTTTAATTTTCTTCTTTTTTTTCAATTTTTCCATATACATGTGATTGAACTATTGTGATGCTCTTTTGTCTTATGCATGCAAATTCTTGATTGTTATTTGTGAATGATGACGTTTACCATTGTCCTATTTTAAGACACAAAAACTAAAATCTTATGCTGCTACTTTGAAGAGGTTAGTATTTACTTTTTGGTATTTAGTATTTGGCCTTCTTACCAACTTCTACTTTTGTGTTTTTATAGTCAGGCTATCTTGTTAAATTTCTTTTTTTTTCTATTTCACTTCTTTGTCAGTAAACAAGGTTAAATGGGTAAGTCAAACTGATCAAATCATGATATCATATCATCTTTAGCCAAAGAGATTTATTTCATTCCTGAGGAAAATATGAATCCAGTTATTCCAATTGAAATTCTTTTCTTTTAAAAATTTTTAAAGGTTTTCATTTATTTTTTCAGATAGAGAGAGACAGAACATGAGCAGGGGAGGGGCAGAGAGAGAGCGAGACACAGAATCGGAAGCAGGCTCCGAGCTGTCAGCATAGAGCCCGACGCGGGGCGCGAACTCTCAGAGTGTGAGATCGTGACCTGAGCTGACGCTTAACCGACTGAGCCACCCAGGAGCCTCTCAACTGAAATTCTTCAAGGGACACTTTTGACATTTTCTTTCTCTTTGAATATAGGTAGATACGAACACAAATACTAGATTTACAGTTTCATATTTCTGGGAACAGCTAACCTTAGAAAATTAGTGTCCATTCAAAGAGAAACTGTCAGGAGTATAAAGAAAGAAAACGTTTCAAGTGATTGTAGTCTTATTTGGATTCTATCACTATCCCCTTCCCCCACCTCTTCTTTTTCTTCTTCACTAGTTCTCAGCCTTGGCTGCATGTGGGTATCACCAGGCTCCCATTCCCAGAGATTCTGACTGAAATGATACGTGCTGTGGTCCAGATATGAGAATGTTTAACAGATTCACATGTAATCGTGCACAACCATGATTTAGGTGCACAACTATTTAGCTGCACAGTAAGTCAATAAGTTTGTCCTCTTTCTACCACGCCATAAAAAAAATCATGGAGTGATATTTTCATTTTCACTCCTCTTCTCTACTGTGTTTGTTGAAACCATCTGAAGTATCAGATTCAGACATTTAGTTCTTATGGCTTTTCTTTCTTAGTTCTTATTCTTTTAAAAAAATTGAGTTAATCCAATTAAATCACTAAATTGATTAAATTCAACTGTTTTAGAGTTTTTTTTTTTTTTTTAACTTTGGTTTTTCATGTGTTTTGGTGATGACAACTATTTCTTCCATTGTGTATGCCTTCTATTTTTAAATTAATTTGATTTAGGGGCCCCTGGGTGGCTCAGTTGTTCAGTGTCTGACTTTGGCACAGGTCATGATCTTGTGGTTTGTGAGTCGAGCCCTGCATCAGGCTGTGCTGACAGCTCAGAGCATGGAGCCTGCTTCGAATTCTGTGTCTCCGCCTCCCGCTGCTCACACTCTGTCTCTCCCTTTGTCTCAAAATAAATAAATATTAAAAAAACATTTGGAGATTATCTGATCTTATTGCAGGGCCCTGAAAACATGACCTGAATAAGCTGCCTCAATTCTTACTCTTAACATACCTGGTTATTTACATGTTACTTTTTATCTTTTCATCAAATTATTTTTTTGTGTTTTTTTTTTGTTTAAATTGACCAGATTCAGATTTGATGTTTGAATTCAAAATACAAAATGAACAAGGAAATTTGGACTAGGAATTTTTTTAAATGCACCTGCAGAAATAGAGCATTTTGATATTTTTTATAACTCTGAAATTGTCTGAAATGCAGGAAAATTCACATTCATGTTACAAATAGAAAACTTGCAATTCCTTGCAATCAAGAAACATCTAATCACATGTGTCCAACACAATGAACGATCTAAAAGTTCATGCGTACAAATGTAATTCCCAGAAAGGAGAAGATGGAAATGATCCCTAACATTTATCAATTGGTAAATGGATTAAAAAATAGCTAGATGATGGAATACTGCTCAGCAGTAGCAAGAAATAAAGTATTGGTACATGCAACAACACCATTGAATCCCAAATGCATTATTCTAAGAAAAAGAAGCCAAGCACAAAGAGTACATATTGTATGATCCCATTTTTATGAAATTCTAGGAAAGGCACAAATAAAGGATAAAATGTGGGCCAGGAGTTTCCAGAGTCCAGGGCTTGGGAAAGAGAGACTGCACCAAAGGGACACATGGAGTGATGGAAATGTCCTATATTATGGTTTTGTTGTTATATCATTATATACTTTTTAAAACTAATCAAGTTGTACCCTTAAAACTGGTGGATTTTTATTATAAGTATATGTTAATGAAGTTGATAAAGAACATTAGGAAACAGCCTTATCAAGGGGCACATAGGTGGGTCAGTCAGATAAGTGTGTGACTCTTGATTTTGGCTCAGGTCATGATCCCAGGGTCATGGGTTCAATCGCTGCATTGGGCTCTGGGCTAAGCATGACACCTGCTTGGGACTCTCTCTCTCTCTCTCTCTCTCTCCCTGTCTCCCTCTGCCCCTCCCTCATTTGCACTCTCTTCCTCTCTCTAAAATTAAAAAAAAAAGAAGTAAAGAAAATTTTATAAATAAAAAGAATCATCTAATTAAGTTATAATGTGTGATCTCTTAGAACTTTGTGCTTCATTAGGGCACAGATTTAGGAAAATAGATGCAGCAGGAAAACATAGGGTAATAATATTTATAAGATCATGGTGAATAAATGCTTCTGAAGAAACTAAGTAAATTGAAATGAGTGTCAGGCTCAAAAAATTAAGATGCTTAGGGAATTTTATGTAATGAAGTGCCTTTCTATACCTGAAGTTAAATTATTGTCTCGTGGCATTTAGTAGTAAAGTGGAGATAATTAATAGTAATAATAATACTAATAGAAAATTAACTTTGCGTGTTGATGAACTTCAGCTGAATTTAGAACTTGACACATTCTTTCAAGTGAAAAGTACCTCCTTTAATGGGTAAGGGGGAGATCCAGACTATTGATTTGTCCATACCTCAGGAGTTATGGGTTGCATAGATCACATCTACCAGGAGTTAATAAACTATCGCCCATGGCCAGATTAGATTCACATCTTGTTTTTGTATAACGAGTGAGCTAAGAATTGTACATTTTTAAGGAGTTGTGAAAGAAAACATGAAAGTTGCAACAGGGACTCTATGTGGCCCACACACTGTAAAATATTTATTATCAGAAGTTTTATAGAAAAAATTTGCCTATCCATGACCTAATGGTCCTGGAAATACCTTCCAATGAGGCTTCTTGCCAGAATAAGATAAAAAATTCCCCTCATTCTAACACCCAGAGATATGGAATATCTGAGGTCTAACTGAAAAAGAATTCGAAACAGCTATTATGAAGAAATTCAACAGCTACAAGAAAACTCAAAATGACAATACAAGGATTTCAATAATAAAATTATTAAACAGAAAGAGTACTTTACCAAAGATATTGAGATTCTTAAAAAAATAACCAAACAAATTCTAGAGCGGAAGAAGTCAATAAATGAGGTGAAAAATGCATTAAAAGCATTCAAAATAGAGAAGATCCGATGGAAAAGAGGATAAGTTAGTTTAAAGATGGGAATAGGAAATGATTCAGGAGAGAAGAGAGAACTAAGATTTTAGAAAGTGAGACAGCCCTACAGGAAGTATCAGACTCCATTA
Source organism: Acinonyx jubatus (assembly GCF_027475565.1). Lineage (NCBI taxonomy): Eukaryota > Metazoa > Chordata > Mammalia > Carnivora > Felidae > Acinonyx > Acinonyx jubatus. The sequence goes on along the minus strand of NC_069384.1, from coordinate 21,184,050 downwards.
GGAAAGCCACCATAAGAGTAATTGGTATTCCAGAAGGAAAAGAGAGAAGAGGACAGAGAGCATATTTAAAGAAATGATACTGAGAATGTTCCAAACCCAGGGAAGGAACTGGATATACAAGTCTATGAAGTTAACAGAACACCTTATTGTCTCAAAACAAAAGATCTTCTCCAGGACACATTATATTAGAACTGCCAAAAGTCAGTGATAAAGAAAGAATTTTAATGAAACAAGAAAAAAAAAAATAGGTTAAACTACAGGGAACTCCCATTAAAGTATCAGCAGATTTCTCAGGGAAAACTCTATGGCCAGGAGAGAGTGGAATGACAATGGAAATATTGAATGATAAGAACTGCCAGCCAAGAATACTCTATTTGGCAAAGTTTTCCTTCAGGTTTGAAGGAGAAGTAGAAGTTTTTCCAGATGAACAAAAGCTGAGAGAGTTCACTATCACCGGACCTGCCTTAATAGGATGTGGAGGCCCTTCAAGCTGAAACAAAAAGATGGAAGCACAAAGAATTCTGATTAAGGTGATAAGTAGTCAAAATTAGAAAACTGTAATTCAGGGGGGCCTGGGTGGCTCAGTCAGTTAAGCGTCTGACTTAGGCTCAGGTCATGATCTCACAGCTGGTGAGTTCGAGCCCCTCATTGGGCTCTGTACTGACAGCTAGAGCCCGGAGCCTGCTTCGGCTTCTGTGTCTCCCTCTCTCTCTCTGCCCCTAACCCACTCGCATTCTGTCTCTGTCTCTCTCAAAAATAAATAGACATTAAAAAAAATTAAAAAAATAAAACTGTAATTCACGTTTAGAATAGTATATTAAACTCTTAATTATAGCATAAAGGTGAAAGGAAGAAGAACATTAAAAAGAGCCACTACAACTTGGTAACAAAATCATACCATAAAAAGATATTTTGTGACATCAAAAATATAAAAGGTGAAGAGTAAAAGTATGGAAACTTCATAGGGGAATGAAAGTAAATTGCTATCAGCGTTAAAAAAAACAAATTTTTTTCTATAAAAATTTTTGTAAACTTCATGGAAATGCAAAGCAAAAGTCAAGAGCAGAGACACAAAACATAAAAAGGGGAAACTGAGAAAATCACCATGAAAAGACACCAGCTTACAAAGACAGAAACAGAAGGAGAAAGAAATTATGGAGAGGCAAAATAACCACAAGGCAAAACATGACAGTAGTAAATCCTTACATATCAATAATCACTCTAAATATAAATGGATTGAACTCAACAATCTAAAGGCACAGAGTGGTTGAATGGATAAATACAAAATAAGACCCAACTGCATGCCTACTGTCTACAGGACGCTCATTTCAGTTCTAAAGACACATGTAGGTTCAAAGTGAAAAGATGGAAGATATTTCAAGCAAACAAGTATGGGTGTAGACATACTTACCTTAGACAAAACAGACCTCAAGCTAATAAAAGTAAAGAGATACTAAAAAAGGTTTTATATAATGAAAGTAATCAGTGTATCAAGAGGATATAACACTTGTAAATATGTGCACTCCCAACACCTGAGCCCCAAAATATATTAAGCAAATAACAGATATTAGAGGAGAAACAGACAACAACCCAATAATTGTAAAGGATTTCAATGCCTCCTTTTATCAATGGACAAGTTGTCCAGGCAGAAAATCAACAAGGAAACATTGGAATTGAGCAATACTTTAAAACAAATGGATTTAATAGATATAAACAGAACATTCCATCTAACAGCATCAAGTGCATATGGAACATTCTCCAAGGTATATCACATGTGATAGTTCACAAAACCAGTTTTAGTAAATTTAAGAAGATTAAAGTCATTTTAGCTATCTTCTCTGACCTCAATAATATGAAACTAGAAATCACTAAGGAGAAGAAGTGAGAAGATCTACAAATATGTGGAACCTAAAAAACACATTTGTAAACAACCATTGGGTCAAAGAACAAATCAAGAAGAAAATTTTTAAAAAAATATTTGAAACAAATGAAAATAGAAATACAACATATCAGATATTACGGAATTCAGCAAAAGCTGTTCTCAGAGCAAGGTTTATATTTTTTAAAATTCACCTATTAGTAAATTAGAAAGATCTTAAACAACCTAACTATAAAACTTAAAGAACTGGAAAAAGAAGAACAAATTAAGCCCAAACTTAGCAGAAGGAAGGAAATAAAGCATCTGAATTTGGCTCAGGGCATGATCTCACAGTTCGTGGGTTCAAGCCCCACGTTGGGCTCTGTGCTGATGGCTCAGAGCCTAGAGCCTGCTTCGGATTCTGTGTCTCCCTCTCTCTTTGTCCCTCCCCAGCTCATGCTCTGTCTCTCTCTGTCTCAGAAATAAATAAACATTAAAAAATTTTAAAAAAATGTTTTTATTTTTCAGAGAAAAAATTTTTTTTTCAAGAGTACACATAAATAAATAATGAAACTATCATCTTCCGTTTTCTGTACAACTCTTCCACCTGTGCTAGTCAACCCACTAATGGACAAAAAGAAAGATAGTGTCACTGTCACCAATGAGTTTTAGCCTTTTCAAACGATGAATAAGGTGAATTATGCACAGACTACACATAATGCAGACTCATGTTAAACAAATGTGGCATTCATAGACAATACAACATCTTACACACTCTTTGTGACGCCTGGCCACATGGGTGCTGGAGTTAATAATATACCTTTGACCTCAAGAAAGATTTAGGTCAGGGGTTATTTGCAGAAGTTGCGGCAGTTTGGAGGTGGAGGAAGGGGCACCGATTTCAGATTTTCTCTTTACTGCTGTGATGCTGCTTGTCTTAATTGTCTCCCTAATTTATGTCAAAAAAGCAGAGGGTATTATGCTAAGTGAAATAAGTCAATCAGAGAAAGACAGATATCATATGTTTTCACTTACATGTGGAAGTTGAGAAACTTAACAGAGCATCATGTGGGAAGGGAACGAAAAAAAAATTAGTTACAGAGAGGGAGGTAAACCATAAGAGACTTTTAATACAGAGAAGGTGTTGGGGAAAATTGGTGATGAACATTGAGGAGGGGACTTGGGATGAGCACTGGGTGTTTTAGGTAAGTGATGAATCATGGGAATCTACTCCCAAAGCCAAGAGCACACTGTATACGCTGTATATTAGCTAATTTGACAATAAATTACATTTAAGAAAAAGTAGTACAATGTTATAAGTGCCCCAACTTCCAAATGGAAAATATCACTCCTTTGTGGTAAGAAAACAAAGAAAAGACAAAACGCATTTGTTTTAAAGTCTATTGACGTCAGGTGCTTTTAATTTGTTTTTAAATCTCATTGGAACACTTCAAAAACTTTCGGTCTTCCAAAAGTTTGGAAGATCTGTAACTGAAAGCAAATTCAAACAGATCCTCATTTTTATAATATTTAGTTCCACATTCTAAGCAAATTGCAGTTTCACAAAAGTACTCAGGCTAATCGTTGCTCCTTCATATCATAGTGACTCTGACTAGGATCAGAAAAGAAAATCAGTGGTCTATTTTCTGTTCACTGTATTTTATCTGCACAATCATATGCTATTTTCATTCTAGAAGACTGTGGAAGTGGGCAGTCTGTACTTTTAAGTACATCTATGACTACATTTTTTTATTCCAAGACATCAGTTATATTCCTTTACAAGACCAGATGAATCAGGAGCTTGGGATCTATGCTAATCACATTATAAGATAGAAACACCCTGAAAGCTCAGTCCCTTATCACCTAATCAACTTCTGAGCCTGTCCCTGAGCCTTGTGCTGGGAAAGGAGAAAAATAGGTTGTAGTGAAGTTTTGTGAAGTGCGTTTAATCAACACAGTCCCTGACTGGAGTATGAAAAATCATGGACTGTCACTGCCCCTTCAGCCCAGGAGAGTTTCTTGAGATCATAGGAAGAAGGAGAAAGAGCCTGTTGTCTCTCACCAAACAAGAGTGCGCCAAGCAAGGTACATTGATCATTCACCCTGGGTTCTTAAGGGGAAACAGGCAAAAGAAGAGAAAGCAAAAGCAAAAACAAAACCAGAACAAAAGAAAACAACAAGTAAAAGAACCAATTTAAAATCTTCAATTTCAAATGCAAATGAAAAACAAGTAGTATGCTGTTAGCTACTATTGTTTTGGCTAAATAGTAAGCATTTAGATTTGAGGAAGTGGTGAGCTTAATCACGGGCAGGAAGAAACCAATGGGCCTCAACAATTCTGCAAAAGTGTCAGACTGAAAAAGTGGCCAATTTTCAGGTGACTAATAGCGCAACTTGCACTGCAGATGAACTGCTATTAATGACAATAGTAAGGAAAACCAACGTCAAACAGGAGTCTTGTCTTCCAAATTAGTTTGATTTAAAGTTGGGCTGGCATGATTTTAATCCTACTTTTCTTTAGACACTTGTGTGAATAGTTTCATAGCACTACAGAGTGCTTTTTCAAAAACTAAAAACAGTGTAATGCAATTGATATAGAATCTGTTTTATATTGACATAGATGCACAGATCTATCATATGCTTGTCTGTGTACATTTACGTTCATACGGGCATTGAAGGCAAATGCTTATCACCAGGTTGTTGAAGCAGTGAAGAAAAGAACAGGAGTTGTATGTGTGTACAATATGAAATATACTAGCTAACTTTTACTCTGTTACGTGAGGTTTCACTTGACAAGGTACAGAATTTTTTTTTTCCTTGGGTATAAATTCATTTGAATCATCACTAATGTAAGAAACCAAGACCAAAGTTAAATGTGGCGCTGTATTTAGAAATCCTGTGCCTTTCATTAAAGAAAAACAGAACATTATTGGTAGATGATTTCAGGTACGTGAGCGTCAGTGACAGAAATAATATAAAAATCTCTAAGTTGACCTTTAAAAGATTAGTAATAATTTTACCACAAATATTTTCATCTGAAGGCAACAAAGTATTTGAAAGTTTTATCATAACGAGGACAGTAACATAGTGATACCTGCGTTGGTGAAACACATCATACCACATTCTTTATCTGCCTGGAACATCATGGCAGAATTTGAACTGTTGGTTAAAGGGGATGGAGTGGATTATTACTGCATCACTGAAGTGTGAATGCAGTCTAATTAACAGAGTGGAGGCTGCTACACCCATGCTCTTATTGTATTTATGTTATTTCACTTCCTTTCTGTAAGCTGTTGTAGTCACTGAAATATTGTCTCTTGCTGGCGTGCTGTAATTCTTGCCCACCTGCTGCATTTTGACTGCTCTCTCAGGATGCTGGGAGTGCAATTCTCTTTTTTGCTTGGGAGTATTCTAATTACAATCTATCGTCTAGCTGAGATTCTGCCTCAAAAAGCAATTGAAAATGCTCAGTCCCCACCTTCCCCCAAAGAATAAGTGGAAAGATTGTGAAAATGCATTTGTCAATTGCCTTGGAATCACACATTGTATTCTGACAATGTTATATATGTAACATTCAGTAAATCTCTGGCTTAACTCTTTGCTGTCATTTTTTTTTTTATGGAGGAAATAAACTTACAGGAGGGAAAAATAAATGAAGATAAAGTACCTTCCTGCCTCCATCATAGGTAGTGTTATATTTCTTTATTAAAAAAAAACTTAAACGTGTCTTGCGTTACTTAATTTTTATTCGATTTTAGCTGGTATGTGACGTTACATTAGTTTCAGCATCTCTTTAAATATATCAATTCGTTTTCTTCAAGATGTCAGCTTACATTTGCTTATTTATTTCATCCCCTTTCCAAAGAACCAAGCAATTATTTTCTTGTATTTTGATAATATTTTTAAGATATTATAGCATGATTATTTGTTTGGCTTTGTGAAGGAAGGGGCATCAAATGAAACAGCAGCAATCCTGTATTTTAACCCTGGATGTCATTAAAAGTTTGACCAAAACAGGCCATTTATACTTCTAAGCGTTCATTTCTTTTTTTTTTTTTAATGTTTATTTTATTTTTGAGACAGAGAGAGACAGAGCAGGAGTGGGAGAGGGGAAGAGAGAGAGAGGGAGACAGAGAATCCGCAGCAGGTTCCAGGCTCTGAGCCGTCAGCACAGAGCCCCACATGGGGCTCGATCCCACAAACGGTGAGATCATGACCTGAGCCGAAGTCGGACGCTCAACCGACTGAGCCACCCAGGAACCCCAGCTAAGCATTCATTTCTTAAATGAATTAAGAAGCATAAATAAATGCCTTTTAGAGACTTGTTAATTCTGACATTTCTGTGATTCCTTTTGTGGTTTACTCCTTCACCAGCTGCAATTACATGGGTAGGTCCATACTGAAAGGAAAAACACGTATGAGAAAGATACTCTAAGACATATATATAGTCTTTCCTATGCCACTCATTTTGTATTCATGACTGTCCTTGAGATCGACGGAACTTACACCGTAATGCTAGCATTCTAGACGTTGTGAGTCGTACGTTGTGACCGTAGTAAGAAAGGCCTTATACTCCACAGTATTTCCTTCAAATCTTAAAATGACAAGTAAAAGTAAACCTTATTACAATTATTTTTTTTTCTGTTTGTAAATGTTGTGGGATAATATGTTTTATACAGAAAAATATAAATATTTGACATAATGTCAACTTTTGGTATGCGTAGATGAAGTCCAGCTCCATTATCCTCAGTCTTCTCTAAAGGCCAAGTGTGATTATTTCCCCACGTCTCTGGTATTGGTCTTCTGACACCAACATTTTGGTCTTGGCTATCGTGTTACTTCACTACCTTCATGTTCTTGACACCAGCTCACAAATATTTGAAGTAATTTTGAACTCTTGGACTTAATCAAACAAACTTGGACTCTGTGGCAACAACTAAGCTGGTTTATATCTCCAATCTAAGATGTGACCTTGAACTACTAATTTAAAGCAAATCTTTCACTTGCTCATCTCTCAAGGGGGTAATATTGCCTGCTTACTAGAACTATTATAATAATAAAATATTATTTGAGGTAGATGCAAGAAAAGATACCAAAACAATTCACTTGAATTTTATAAAATAGGCTTATAAATTTCACATGCTGGTAATAATTCAGTATGCTATACTTTTGAATACATTGTTTCTCATTAACTGTCAGAACACTGATTTAATGTAATAAAGCACCATTCTCAGTCCCAAGTTTTTAGTAAGTACCTCTTGATTACTCCCTTTTCTTAATTCCTACCTCCATTGACTTTTATCAGGTTGTCACTATCTCATACCATGACTATTTTAATAGACCTTTTAAAGGCATCTCATTATTCCTCTCTGGTCTATTCTCTCTTTTACATTATTCCATTAGAACATGGATCTAGTCATACCTTTCTCAATTTTTGCTCTTTGTAACATAGTTGCTACTGATTGAAGGTAAAAGAGTGAACCTCTTTTTGCAGTCTGAAATGTCTCTGAAATCCCATTCTAATCCCACTTTTGGTTACAGTCATGACTCATGCTTTCTATGATCTAGTTGTATTAAATTTCTCCTATTTTCTCAAACATAAGATTATGTTACAAGTATCTGGGCTTTATATTTCATGTTACTTCTTATCACTCTAATAAAATACAATCCATCCTTGTGGTCCCGAAGGAGCTAACTCAAATATTACTTCCCCAGTTTCTCAGGATGGATTTGTCATGCCTTCCTTTATTACTTCTAAGGCATTTTTTATAACATAATATAATTGTCATTATGTCTGTTTCCCACAACAGGGGCTACAACTCTTAACCTTGAAATTTCAGCATCCTGAGAATGTGTAGAAAGAGAGAGAAATGAACCACATGATTGCTGAAAAGAGAAATTGTAAGCATCAGTTTTTATGTTAGAATAATTTTAACTAGAAGAATATAATTTTATATTACCCCCAAATTTATATATTGAACATAGTGATACACATGACCTAAACTTCTTTTTGAAGATTATTATAATATATCCTTTATTAATCTGATGCTCAGTAATATCATAGTCCTAATTAATTCCCCCTTGCCTTCTCTTCCTTCTCTTATTTTCTCCATTCTTTCCTTCCCTCCCATTTCCTTCTCTTTTCCCTTTCCATTCTCTTTCCATTCATATTGCAAAGGCCAATGACAAAGAGAAAAATATGCATCTATGGATAGGATATTTGAGTTGAAAGAAACCTTAAGGGTTAGGAAGATCCTGAAGATAAGCTCTTCTCCATCACATTTATGTTTATCCTGGTTTGATCAAAACGTATTACCTAGATAGAGTCAAGTAATTGAAGGTGCTGAGATCATAGAGGAATATACACAAGTCTTTGTGCAGAAAAATGTAAATACATTTCTGTCGATCAGGAAATGGAGATGTGTATAAATTGAAGTCCTATAAGTTTAATGAGAAAAATGTATCATTTCTGTTACACATGGAAAAGAACATCTTCATTGTTAGTAAAAATTAGAGATGAGATAGGAGGCAAGCTTGAGAATATGTGTGTATAAGGGTAATGTGATTTTAAGTACCAGTCATGTACAGATCCCTTTCAAGCATGATGCAAGTTAACATTACTTTCTCTGTGGCATTTGTGTTAACAGACTTGAGGGTGAGTGGTAGCAATTCTGGAGACTGTTCAAGTCTATGTAAGGTTGACATTTAATTCAACTGATGATCAAGCATGACTGCAAAGTAAGAGGATTACATTCCATGTCCAGATTGTGGAATTAGTATCATTATTTAAAAATGACAGTTTATATAATGACACTAAAATGTGTTTATCTTTCAATCTATTTTTTCTTTAGAATACAACACTTATTAATTATGGTGTCTAAATGTGGTGTCTCTCCCAATCCGATGGTGCCCCCAAATGTGGGGTGCCAATTGGATGGACGTCAATGGCATGGGCAGTGAAAAGAATTCACCTGAAGCAGAACAAAAGAGATAGAAATTTATGGAAAATATCACAAGGGAGCAATAGGCAGGACAGCAAATGAGAGGCTGTCTCCAAGAGGAAGTGGGTAGGGACCATTTTTAAAGGGGAAGGTAAGGAGGTATGGCGACTTATGAAATTTCCCCCTTTTTGGGAACTGGGCTTGGTTGTAAGTAGCCCATTGGCTGGTTAGGACCTTTGGATATGTTGAGGTGGGTTGCCTGATGGACCTGTGTGTATTCAGGCGGCTAGTCACTGTGGGCCCTTTCTATATTCCATCACTCAAACCTGTATGCCCCAAAGCAGCCTCTACATTAATGATTAAAAAAATATTGATTCTTGCAACCACACACCTTAATATATATATTTTTTAATTTTAATGTTTTTATTTATTTTTGAGAAAGAGAGACAGAGACAGAATGTGAGTGGGGAGAGGGGCAGAGAGAGAGAGAGAGAAAGAATCAGAAGAAGGCTTCAGGCTCTGAGCTGTCAGCACAAAGCCCTACTGAGGACTTGAACTCATGAACTGTGAAATCATGACTTGAGCCCAAGTCAGATGCTTAACCGACTGAGCCATCCGGGTGCCCCCTACACCTTAAACTTTGGCTATCATTTCTCTGAACTGTGCCAAGTTCACAGTCTCTACTAGAAGCCTTATATCTCCTTTTCAGCAGGACCATATATATATATAATGATTATTTATTTTTGAGAGAGAGAGAGAGAGAGAGGCAAAGTGCAATCAGGGGAGGAATAGGGAGAGAGGAAGAGACAGAATTGGAAGGAGGCTCCAGGCTCAGAGCTGTCAGCACAGAGCCCGATTCAGGACTCGAACTCACGAACTGTGAGATTATGACCTGAGCTGAATGCTTAACCAACTTAGCCACCCAGGTGCCCCTGGACCACCTTTTAAAAGAATAGTGTCTTGATTGTTATTTTTTTTTTCCACAAATTCCGTAATATATCTTTTGGCTCTACCTTGCTGCTATGTCTTCGTGCCTCAACTGCTGTGCAACAGGTGAAGACATCCATTCAAAATGTATCTTTTTCCTAAAAAAAAATAAGAAATAGTATTTCCTATCTGGATGTTAGACAGCTATGTTATATCCAGAGGATAAAGAAAAAAAAATAGAAACTGAATGATAACAAAACAAAACAAAACAATGATGTACTGCTAAATCCTTTCTTAGCCAGTTTTTATGCTTCGTGGTGTGATCCTGGTTGAATGCCTCAATATTCATTAAACAACACCAACTAAACTTTCTGCTTGACAAAGATTAGTGAAACCCTTACCACTTCAATATGCTACCTTGTAATATTTCAGTCTTTGTTAGTTTCATAAAAAAACTAACTTTGTTAGTTTCAACCTGTGTTAAAATTGGCTGTGAAATTAATAGTCATAGAGGTTTTTCAGAAGGAATTACATTATTATTCAATTAGACTATTTTTCCTACTTAAACTATGGGAGAGATGTGTAAAGAGTTTGAAATTTTACAACCTCATAAGATTGACTTTTGGCTTTTTGCATCAGCTAGTTTTGAATATTATATAAGAAATAATATTGCAGGTCCAAGGAAGAATATCAAACACATGTATTCAAAGATCAACTTTTGTAGAACATCGATTTAATGTAGTTTTGTTTTTATAATGTCTTCTTTACCATCCTCATGGAAGGTTGAAGAGTTGAAGAAATTATTATGTCATTAAAATTAATTAAATCAAATATGCTTGATTTTCCTGTTTTTGAAACTAACACCTTTTGGTTCTTTTAAAGGAAGTCTTTATGGATTGCTATAGTTCCTGTCTCCCTCACTGCCTACCTTAGTCTAAATACTCTCATCAGTTAATTGTTTATTTAACTAACACTCCTTACAACAAGATGTTTTCTGGAGAAAAAAGCTAGAAAAGAATACAGCTTCTTCTTCTTCTTCTTCTTCTTCTTCTTCTTCTCCTTCTTCTTCTTTTCTTCTATTAATTCTAAGTTTATTTGAGCCAGGGCCCCTGAGATTTTCCAGCAACTGCCTGTGAGTTGTGAATTAAACTCTTTTAAAGTTCAGGTTCTCACTGTTTTTCACAGGAAAGATAAATACTCAAATGGAGAGTGGAATCTGAATCTAAAAACAAAACTTGCCAAAGAAAATCCTCCCTCTCTCTCTCTCTCTCTCTCTCAGCCATTGCATGTTCTCTGGCTTTTGGGAGAAAACAACCATAATGACCTTGCACTTATTGAGCTAGGTCTTTTTGACATTCAAAGGCTGAGACAAAGTTGAGCATTTGGTAAAGTCTTATCCATCCTGAGCTGGTGAGAATGGAATACAACACAAAAGAAGATTCTTCCCAAGTTACTAGTAGGAGGTTGAGAGCTGTATTTGGGTCACAGACATACATGACAAAACATGTTTGTTTTTTATCACTTTGAGATCTCAGATACAAAAGATATTTTCACACACCCAATAAGAGTTTTAATTATTATTATTATTATTATTATTATTATTTTTAAAAATGGCTCTTAATCTGATGGTTTCCAGCTAACTTTCAAGGGAATCATAAAGTAGAAGTTCTAGAGGACAAATATATGCACAGGAATAGAATTATTAAAGGCTTAGAGATTTGAATGGAACACAAAATTAAATTTTTGTTTGGTAGAAATGTAGAAATATATGTAGAAATGTAGAAATACTTTAATTTAGCTGGTTTCTGGTTCTGCATTTAAATAGCTTGGAAGTTGCCATTCCTTCTTGACCAGTAAAAACCTGAGCAGACTGAAAAGATCAACAATTTTTCCTTGGATGTATAAGAAAAGGGAGGCAACAGGGCAAACCATTGTGTTCAGGATTGAAGACCAACAGGCAAACACAGCAGAAACTCAGGACCAGAAATTCTGCAGGATCCGGTGGTGAGTAGGAAAACCTGAACTGGAATTGACAAATTGCTAGAGGCTCAGGGTGGAGAGTTCTATGAGCTAAAAACTTTGGGAGAACCCAATCATGGGATAGGATGGCCTCCACATTACTGTGACATTAGCCTCTAGGATTTTGACCAAGTTCCCACAGTACATGTCAGAGAAATATCTCTTCCTGTTTCTAGCAGGAGAAATGGAAAAAGAATCATTTTGAAATATCCCAGAGCATTTTGTTTGTTTGCTTGTTTGCTTGTTTGTTTGTTTGTTGTTAACAAGGTTTGCCCTTACAAGAAACTATTTAACCAGAGCTTAACCTGTTGATTTTATCAGATTTTATCAGAGCCTAATTTATCTAGAGGAAGGAAAATACCCAACTGCAGAACACTTTAGTCATCTTGTCCCAATTAAGGAGGAGAAAAACAAAACTGAGAACTTGTGAAGTTCATCATCCAGAGAAATAGAAATAAGCTCACTAAAATACCTAGACCTAATCTTAGGGCCATAGAATGGTTTCCCTCACCCCATACCTTATCAACACATTACCAAGGACCTATGTGCAGCAATCCCCTTTATCTGATCCATGATGTTTAGCTAGCAAGAAAAAATTACAAACCATATCAGAAGGAAAATACATACACATACACACACACACACACACACACACACAATTTGAAGAGACAAATCAAGCATCAGAACAAGACATAGCAGACATTAAAATTATTAAAAGGCTATCAGGGATAACGAAAAACATTACATAAAAATAAAAGGGTCAATTCTCCTAGAAGACACACCAATTCTTAACATGTATGCACCTAATAAAGCATGAAAACTCTATGAGGCAAAAACTGAGAGAAATGCAAAAAAGATAGATAAATACATGATCATAGTTGGAGACTTCAAAGCTTTTGTCTTAGAAATGGACAGATCAACCAGACAGAAAATTAGTAAAGGCATAGTTGAACTCAACAGCACCATCAATCAACTAGATAGAATTGACATCTGTAGTCTATTCCAGAACAGAATTTACTTTTTTTCTAACGTTTATATAAAACATTCATTAAGATAGACAACATTCTGGACAATAAAACACACCTTAACAATTTTAAAAGAATACAAATCATACAAATCATACAATATCTGCTTTTAGACCCTAAGGGGATGAAACCAGAAATCAACAAGAGAAAGAAAACTGGACAGTCTCAAAATACACGGAGATTAAACAATATACTTCTAAATACCATATGGGTAAAAGAATAAATCTCAAGAGAAATTTAAAAAGTATTCTGAACTAAATGAAAATGAAAACACAACTTAATCAAAATTGTGGAATGCAGTGCTTAATAGGAAATGTATAGCATTGAAAGCATACATTAGAGTAGGAAAAATCTAAAATCAGTAATCTAAATTTCCATCTGAGGAAATGGGGAAAAGGAGAGTAATTTAATCCAAAGTAAGCAGAAAATGATGAGAATGATCAGGATGAGAAATGAGAAATGATAAGAATCAGAATGGAAATCAATAAAATTGAAAACGAAAAAAAAAAGTAGGGAAAATCAATAAAACAAAAAGCTTGTTCTGGGAAAGAATCAATAAAATTGATAAAGCTCTAGTCAGGCTAACTAAAAAAATAATGTGGATGACACAAATCACTAATATCAGAAACAAAAGTGGGGGCATGACTACAAATATCACAGAAACTGAAGGAATGCTATGAATAACTCTATGCTCACAAATTTGAAAACCCAGATGAAATGGACAAATTCCTTGAAAAACAGTCTGCCATAACTCACCCAAAAACACACAATTTGAATATGTCTATGTTTATTAAAGAAATTAAATCAATAATAACTTTACAAAACAGGAAGTACAAGAGCAACTTGGATTTATGGTGAATTCCACAAAATTTAAGGAAGTTATACTAACACTCTATAATTGTCTTTTTAAAATTTTTTTTAATGTTTATTTTGATTTTTGAGAGAGACACAGAATGCGAATGGGTTGGGGCGGAGATACAGAGAGACACAGATAGAGGGTAGAGGAAAAGTTTCTCAACTTGATAAAGACTATCTATAAACTAACAAACACACAAAACACAGCTAGCATCATACTTAATGGTGAGAAACTTTCCAATTAAGATCAGACACAAGGTAATCATATCTTCTCTCTCTACTTCTTTTCAACATTATACTACAAGTTCTGGAAAATTCTATAAAACATAAAAAGGGGGAAAAGGAGATTGGCAAAGGAGACATAAAACTGTCTTTGGTCACAGATGACAATTTCATCAGTGTAGAAAATTTGTTTTGAAATGACAAAAAAAAACCCTCCTGGAACTATTAAGCAATTGTAGCAAGTTTACAGAAACCAAGGTTAACATACAAAAGCCTATCACTTGCCTATGTTACCAGAAATGAGCAGGCAGAATTTAAAATTAAAACCACAGTACTATTTGAATTAGCACCCTCACAATGAAATGCTTGGGTATAAATCTAACAAAACGTGTACATGATGTACATGAAGAAAACTACAAAACTTTGATGAATGAAATAAAAAATAACCAAATAAATGGACAGATAGCCCATGTCATAGTTAAGACAATTTAATATTGTCAGGATGCCAGATCTTCCCAACTTGATCTGTAGATCCAGTGCAATTTCAGTCAAAATACCAGAAAGTTATTTTATGAATATAGACAAAGTGATTCTACAGTTTATATGGAGAGGCAAAAAAAAAAAAAAATTAAGAGTGGCAAACACAGTGCTGAAAGAGAGAAACAACGTTGGAGGACTAACACTACCTGACTTCAAGACTTACTATAAAGCTGCAGTAAGCAAGACAGTGTGGTATTGGGGAAAATATAGACAAACACATCATAGAACAGAATAGAGAGCCCAGAAATAGACCTACAAAAATATAATCAGCTGATATTTGACAAAGGAGCAAGCACAAAACAATGCAACAAATTGTTTTCAACAAATGACACGGAAAAAAACTGAACATCTGCATGTAAAAAAAAAAGTAGAAAAAGAAGAATCTAAACTTAAGATTTACAATCTCCACAAAACTGAACTCAGAATGGATCATAAAACTACATGTTATGTGGCTGTTGGCCATCCGTATGTCTTCTTTAGAGAAGTGTCTACTCATGTTTTCTGCCCATTTCTTCACTGGGTTATTTGTTTTTCGGGTGTGGAGTTTGGTGAGCTCTTTATGGATTTTGGATACTAGCCCTTTGTCCGATATGTCATTTGCAAATATCTTTTCCCATTCCGTTGGTTGCCTTTTAGTTTTGTTGGTTGTTTCCTTTGCTGTGCAGAAGCTTTTTATCTTCATAAGGTCCCAGTAGTTCATTTTTGCTTTTAATTCCCTTGCCTTTGGGGTAGAGTGGGAGAGAGCCAAAGCATAAGAGACTCTTAAAAACTGAGAACAAACTGAGGGTTGATGGGGGATGGGAGGGAGGGGAGGGTGGGTGATGGGTATTGAGGAGGGCACCTTTTGGGATGAGCACTGGGTGTTGTATGGAAACCAATTTGACAATAAATTTCATTTATTGAAAAAAAATTACATGCTAAACACAAAACTATGAAACTCCTAGAAGACAGCGTAGAGGAAACCCTAGATGATATTGGTACGGCGATTATATTTAGAAACAATATCATCAGCATGATTATTGAGAAATATATTTTGAAACACCTTTCTTTTCATGTCCTTAATTTATAATATATACTACTTACAACTGGACTTTTTTAAAGTTTTTATTTAAATTCCAGTTAGTTATCACACAGTGTAATATTGGTTTCAGGTGTACAATATAGTGATTCAACATGTACATATAACACCCAGTGCTCATCACAAGTGCCCTCCTTAATTCGCGTTACCTATTTATCCCATCTGGCCACCCACCTCCCTTCTGCCAGCTGTTTGTATTTTTCTTATTTATTTATTTATTTATTTATTTATTTAGAGAGATAGAGAGAGAAAGAGAGAGAGTGAGCAGCGCAGGGGCAGAGAGAGAGGAGAGAAAGAATTCCAAGCAGGCTCTGCACTGGGAACACACAGCCAGAAGTGGGGCTAAAATGTCTCAGGAACCGGGAGAACATTACCTGGGCAGAAATCAAGAGTCAGATGCTTAACCAACTTAGCCACTCAGGTGCCCCTGTTTACTGGTTTTAAAGATGGAATAGGGAACTGTATTTATTTGTCACTTACCATACACCAGGCTCAGCAATGGATCTACAAATGAGTGTATTTAATTCTAATTTTGAGGGTGCTATTGTTATCATAATTTTCAGATGACAGACTGAGTGTGTGTGTGTGTGTGTGTGTGTGTGTCCATGTGCATGTATAAAAGTGCAGGTAAGTGAGCCCTTGGATAGGTATGCATATTTTATTTCTTTTTAGGGTCTATAAATAGCAGCTTTAACCCAATTTAGAAATGTTGTACATGCTATAAGCACACCAAATTTTCATGATTCCAATATCCTAATATGTAGAAAGAAGAGGTTAACATTATATTTATGTGGGCAAAATACTTTGGGAACCCACGTGGAATTTTCTCCAAGCTTTCTCAATTTTACGAACAATATCTGTTGTCACTAAAGTGCAATGAAAAACATAATTAAGTGTCCTCATGCTAAACACTCCAGGTCCTTAAATATTTAACAGCTTAGAATTAATGCCCCTGGTGTAATATAGTCAGCACATAAATATTTAATGCCACTCTGTAAACTTTCAGAGTTAGCATATACTGTGGTCGTGTTCAATACCCCTAGCACATACAGAAGTAAAGCCTACTCAGTTCGTTTTCGCCAGGGCTTGGATTCCCCAAACCTCCTGCTATAACTACATTATGGGGCAAAACCTCCTTCTCCCTTCAGTTCCTAGTCACCTGTTAATGGATGCAGCAGTGTTTTGTGGTTGTTGTTTGTTTTTGACAACAAGGTGAACCATGGAAAACCAGAAAGGGCAGGAGTAATGCGTAAAATGCTTACTTCTTGAACAACCTATAAACTGCATATACACTTAGACTGCATGCATATGCTTAGAAACAGAGATGAAGCCATACTAAGAAATGAGGTCAAACACTGTTTAGCTAAATCAGCAGACGCTGTGTGTTGGCACTAACCTCAGAGTGAGAAATCACTGTCACCTCACCTTGCTGCAGGATTTTGGCACTTCCAAAATCAGACCCTTCAATTTTCATCTATGGGTGAAACTGCTTTAATGTGAATCCTCAAGAAATCATTTTAAAGTCCTCTAAACTCCCAGAATAGAATTGAATATTAGAATTTGGATGATGCCCCCAATATCTTTTATGACAGGTGTCAAACTTTTAAAACAACCTAAGTTGCTTACTTGATCCTAAGTAATTTAACAGTAAAAGAGAAGTAGAGCTGGGATATTTTTTTCTTGTTATTTCCTTTTGGCTCTTTGAAATAGAACATTAAAAGCTTGCACTGATGATACTGGGTTTTGCTGTGACACTTATCAGCCATCTATGTTTTGCATTTGAAAAACAACGCAAAAGCAAACACTGTTAGTGAAAGCTATTTTTTTTAAACCACCTAAGAATAATTTGTGCCCCTAAGAAGATAGTGTGTCAGCAAAATTGTTAGGTTTATGATGAAAAGATATATGCAATTTAATAAGGTTTTTAGGTCAGTGAATTGGATTCAGGATTTCAGGCAGAAAGGAAAACAAATTCAAAACAGTTGAGCATAAGAACTACAAGAACAAAAAGAGAAAAACCATCAGAAAAAAAAAGTCTAAGACTAAATTGTTTCCTCAAGAATGAAATTTAGTATGATGATCACACACAATGCATTTCCAATAAAATACAAAGTAGCAACTGAGGATTTACATTATAATTGCCATATAAATGTAGCACTAAAGTTGCTACATTGTTAGTACCTGGTCCTGTTTCCTACAATGCCAGAAAAATGTAGGTCAATAATTCTCTGGTATTGGCCTCCTTTAATTTATTTAATTTATTTTTCATTGGCCTGCTTTTAATAAGACTGTCTCAAGTTTATGGAAGCTAAGTCCACAGGTGCAGGCAATCAATTTCATGCTTTTGTGTGTTTGTTTTTAAATTCCGAACTGTTCACGGAAATGCTTAATCTAAAAATAATTTAATAATTAAAACTACCAATGAGTGCTAGACACATCGTTTAAGTGTGCCAGTGTATTGAGACACGAAAGGGTGAGAACACTAATGTCAACCAATTGTATAGAGAAATTTTAGGTGAACAAATAGGCATTTGCTTATTGATGAAATAAAATAAGGTCAGCCAAATGAGCATACAACCTAATTTTTCTGAGTTAGTTTTATTTGATTAATCAAGTTTAGTCCACTGGTGCTCTGTCATCTAAACTTTCTATTCATCACTAACTTTTTAAAAAATGGTCCAGTTTGAAGTTTGTTGTGTCTTCTCATTATAATTCCACACTTGTAACAGAGAAAGCTTTCTAGGGCTGGACAATTGCGTATTCAATCTTGACCTTCCCTAGGGCACTATTTTTTTTTTTGGCTCGTGAATATTCTCGCCTTTAAGAAAATAATGTTGCTTTAGAATTGGAAGATTCTTCAGAATTCTCCTCAATGGCTCATGAAAATAAATTTATCTTCACCCACAACCGTGCTCTGCTATTTGCTTTTCCTCCTCATGTCTCAGAATAAATTCTCCAATGAGTGTAAGCTATTGGGAAATATATTAGAGGGTTTTGACTATAAGGAATATTTTCTAAGGCAAATAAGAAATTAAAAAAAATGATAATGTGGAGGACAATCCTATACCTTAAAACATCTTGGAGGGGTTAGAGAAATAGCCACTTAAATAGAATAATAAAGCAGACTCCATGCCATATTTCAAGAATTATTTTGCCATATACATACTATGAAAATCAGGGGATGGGTAAAAATCCTTGTAAGAAAGAGATTGAAGAATTGAGGGGAAACAAACCAGCTGATTTGCCTTCATGAGAACAGCGCAAACCTGGCGATGTTCTAGCCCTCACATAAAGCATCGTCATTATTCTAATGAACAGATATTTGTCAGGTTTCAGCACTGCCTGAGTTGTGTATTTGTTAGACAACTCTTAATCAGTTTTATAATCAGTAGCTTTATCTACTATTCTTAGCATGTATATTTCACATACAGACCTTTCTCTTTCTTCTAATTTAGAACTCTCTATGTTGGTATACTTCTTATACCAAGGTCTATATGTGTTTATTTCCACACAGCTTCTAAAGTCACTTACAAAATTAAACTCAGAATATAATAGAAGGGATTACACATTAAAACACCCCCTCCCCAAAGGACGAATTGGTTATAAGAAGCAAAGAAAAGGCATTCTAAATTACCTCGACTGGGAATTCTGCTATTTCATAATCTTCCTAACAGAAAAATAGGTATGCTTTACAAAATTGTGGCAAATTAAAGAAATGAGAGAGCCCCAGACATTGTTTTCCCACTTATGAGATGACAACAATTTCCAGTTAGCAATGATATTAGATATTTTAATGAATTATTGACTTTCCAATACAGATTACACCTGTGAGCCCAAGAAGTCCAAACTTCTGCGGCTGAAATCTTCTTTTTGCCATCACCATAGTAATAGATCAGTGTTAATATACCTATGATCTGGACATCTGATATGTTCTTAAAAAAAAAACCCTTTATTTTATGGAATCTCTATATTCAAGATGGAACTCAAATTTACAACCATGAATCTACAATCAAGGGTCACATGGTCCACTGATTGAGCCAGTCAGGCTCCCCCATTATGTTCTTAATCTAGAGAAGTAACAAAGAGACAGGTAGCTACAGAAATTAACCCAATTAGTCACTCTATTCATCTCACTACGTAAAATGACCAATCATGGTATTGCTGGGTGAGTAATAAGAATCCCATTCTCTATTCCCACACCATGTTTCATGAATTTTAATGTGTATTTTCATATAAGAAGCACTAATGTGACAAAAACTTCCCTAGGATGCTGCTTTACTTGAAACCCCATATTTTCATTTACTTGCTTGCACCATTTTACATTAAATACTTTTTTTTTGTTTTTATTTGTTCTCAAATTCTCATATATATTTGCCTCTTCAATAAAATTTCAATAAAACTTGATTATAAGAATATTAAGTACATAACAAATGTTTTCAATTATGGAATGGGGATTAGAGAATATAAAGCCGTAAACCTAGGTTTTAATCTTGACTCCAGCATTCACTAGCTTGTATTGTTGGTAGGGTCCCTTCCCTAAGGAAAAGGAACACAAAAACAAAAACAAAACCTCAAGGCAACCTGGCTGTATACTTACATGACAACATCCTTCATGACCTTGTAACATGAGACTGTTTAGGCAGACTACATGTTTGTATGTTACCATATATGGAAGACAAAGAAGTAGAAAATATATAGAAAACTACCCATGTGGTGGTTCGGGGCTCAGTTCTTAGGGTATGAACCAACTGAGTGGTGCAGGAAGGAATAAAGTTGCTTCCTGGAAAGAAAAGCCTCCCAGTCATGACTCTCTGTGCAAGAATCCTGCTACAGTATGACGTTGGCAAGTCACAGAACCATTTTGAGCATCATCAACTGTATTATCCCTAAAATAAACATAATAACAAGACTCATCTGCATAGATTGTTGTGGAGATGGAATTAGTAGTTTTAAGGATTAAAAAACACCACTTAATATGGGGAAAACTGTATGTATATTTATTGTTAAATAAGCATCTAAGAAAGATATACCAGGGTCTAGATTGGAATTTGACAAACTTTGTAAGGACCAGGCAGTACATATTTAGGTTTTATAGGACATGAACGTCTCTATTACATTTTATTTGTTTGCTTTGTTTTATTTTTATGTTTCTTTAAAATGAAAGAAAAAAAAAACATTCTTAGCTCATAAGCGCAAAAATGCGGGCTAGCTTTTTGGCTCCTGGCTATAGCTTGCCAAACCCCTGGTCTGGAGGATAAGAGTCCCAGTGGACTATATAGTAACCGACAGAAGGGAAATTAACATAGCCCTGGGGAAGAGAGTAAAGCATCCTGTTGTTCCTTGATGTTTTTGATCCTTTTTTCTGATGAGTACTGAAAAAAAAATGCATTTGCCAGACCAGTTGCAAAACATCGAGTGCCAGATGGTCTGTTGGTTAGTGCTAGTAAAGACCCCATAACTGGAAGTAAATGGAGATTGAGGCATAACTATTGGTTGCATTT
Organism: Acinonyx jubatus; assembly: GCF_027475565.1. NCBI lineage: Eukaryota > Metazoa > Chordata > Mammalia > Carnivora > Felidae > Acinonyx > Acinonyx jubatus. The sequence continues at coordinate 21,163,084 of NC_069384.1, read as the reverse complement.
GGGCTAGTCCATATAATTCAGCTTCACTTACCTGTTTTGGATTGAGGATATGGTGGGAATTACTTTCTATCATTGAGGGTGACCCCAGAATATAATGAATTATGATTTTCCTGGTGATACTTCCTCCCATCAGGGAACAAACATGAAGGTTCTGTTTGTTCTTTGATTATCTGTATCAATTAAGCGTTTAAGAACCAGGAACACGAACAGCAGTTAGAAATTCAGAAATATTGGATAAACCATAAGAGACTCTTGGGCCAGGATTCCATTTGTGTTTTGCATCCGTGAGAACTTCACTGTCACTACAGAGCTATAATAGTATTCGTGTCCTTTAGAATCAGGACCAATAGACATCAAATACCTTAGGTATTCAGTTTTCTCCAGTATACAGTTGCTAAGGTTACTGGTTGCATATACCTTTGAGAAAGGACTGGAGGAATAATTATAGAGTGATACAGTGGTATTTCTGTCTTGCTTTCATTATGCGGAGCATGGATCTTAAAATCGGTTCAGAACTGGAAAGGGTGAGGACTTGTAATTTTCCATTGTCGCATCTGACATCAGTCTGTTTCTCACCAACTCTTTTTTTCCTGTTTGTAGAAGTAGGCCATTGCCTGGTTGCCTACCTATTTTTCATGGTTAAGATCTCCCAATCGAGAGGGGCATACATCCTTTCAAATTACTGTTTTCATTTTCTTCGGATAAATATCCATTAGTGGAATTTCCGGATCATAGGATATTTCTTTTTTTTTTTTTTTTTGAGGAAACTCCATACTGTTTTCCACAGTGGCTGCACCAATTTACATTCCCATCAACCGTGCACAAGATTCTTTTTTCTCCACATCCTCACTAACACTTATTGTCTCTTGTGGTTTTGATTGCAGCCGTTCTGACAGGTGCGAGGTGATATCTCATTGTAGTTTTGATTTGCATTTCCCTTATGATGGATGAGTGATGTTGAACATCTTTTTATGTGTCTGTAGGCCATTTGTATGTCTTCTTTGGAAAAATGTCTATTTAGGTCCTCTGCCCATTTTTATTGGTTTATTTGTTTTTCTTTTTCTTCCTCTGTGGTGTTGAGTTGTATATGTTCTTTATATACTTTGGATATTAACCCCTTATTTGATACATCATTTAAAGATATCTTCTCCTATTTATCAAATTGCCTTTTTGTTTTGTCAATGGTTTCCTTCAGTGTGCAAAACCTTTAAATGATTATGTTGTACACTTAAAAACTAATGGAAACTTGTGTGTCAACTCTACTAAGAAAAAAATAGAATCCATCTTATAATATGTATCAATGAGGCCACTTGAAAAATAAATTGAGCACCTTGTAAATTCAGGTATTGGAATATGTACCTACTCTGTGATGTTCATGCATATATGTTTCCAGCTCTTTTTACAAGATGTATTTAACAAGCCATATCAAAGACCCATTCGGGAAAAAAAATCACAATTTATTAACCAATGCCATAGACTTGTATACTAATTTCCCATATTCTGCTGCCCATTCTAATGTTGATGCTTTTAGTGCCTCTTATGGTTGAGGGTCAAAACTGAACTTCTGCTGTTCAGATTCACATCATAGCATCACTCAACCTTACCGAGCCTAGTTCTATGGACATATCTCTCCACCATCAACCCTGACATACAGAGGACACTCACCATGTGCTTGCCTAATGATGCAGGTTCCGTTTCTTATTGTCTGAGTGGAGTGTGTGTTCTCTGTGCTTTTCTGGTAAGCATGGCCTGACCAATTTTATAAGCCTCCTAACTGTTTTGTATGAACAGGTTCTGTCATCTACACTTCATGACATTATGGCATTGTCTAATGCAACTTTCAACGGAGCGTCCCCGAAGTAAACCTGGCTTTATTTATCATTGATAAAATATTAAATCGGGAGACATAGGAAATGGCTCCATGATCACATGCCAATTCAGTTTTCGTTAGGCAGCCTTCGAGACTGTTCCCCCTGTTTCAGCATACTTAATATGTATTTGGACATAGCTTTCATTGTTCTTATCAGTACATATATTTTTTTGGTCTAGCAATATTTCAGGGAGTAAGCTATTTTCTCCTGGGCCAGAATATACTTCTCTCATACTAAGACCTGACCACACTTATTGGTCTAGATGCAGTGAAGAGAAACTAGAGAAGAACTTGAGAAGTGCAACCATCATCTAGGGGCACCCACCCCACGGAGGTCTACACTGTCTCCAGGGAAGTAGGACTACTTCATCTTGCAAGAAAGATAGAGCTGTATGTGCTGAACCAGAAGTTTCAGAATTGGGGGCTAGAAGATTCTCCAGTCATTCACACTGATTTTCCATCCCCAATACTAGGTTTCTCCTCTTTCCACATCACTGCCTTGACTGTAGACTAGGAGATACCTCACAGTTATGCATTTAGTCTCCTGTTTGCTTTGGCTGTTGTTACAATTAATTGCAGTGTCTAATTTCTAACATTATTTATCTTGAGGCCTTAGAAGATAAGGACCTTTCTAACTGGTAATATGGAGGATGTTAGTATACAGTAGTTCCCCTTTTCCACATGGGATATGTTCCAAGACCTTCAGTGCATGTGTGAAACCACAGATAGTACTGAACCATATATACTCTGTTTATTCCATACTTGCATCCCTATGATAAAGGTAGCTTCTAGGCTGAGCGATGACTGCATAGGAAAACTAAAGGACCTAGAGATTAATTTACATGCATTATTATCTACTTTACTATAATCACATTAAGTAGGAAGAACTACTAAAGTATGGAAATATCCAAGCACACAGACCAATTTTAACCACATCACAACTTTTAGCTTGTCCTTTGTCTCTAGCATTACCTGCCTTCTGTTCTAAAATTCCAGTTTAGATTTTTTCCCCGAGATTAGATTAGATATTTTGATTCATCACAGACCTACCTTATACTACGTTTGTTTCACTGCCATCATATCCTTTTATTTTTTCATAATTTTACTCAAGTAGGGATCTGATGACTTAAGAAAACCATGAAGAGCACATCCTTTTTTCAGCATCCACTCTATTTGATTCAATTCCTGGTGACTAATGATATTTTACAAATTTTAAATACTAATTGGTCATTAGAGTACTTTTCTTCTGTAAAGTAACTATTAAGATTTGTGCATGTTTATCTGTCATTTTCTAATTGATTGGTAGGGATTCTTCGTAAAGGATATGAGCCTATTGTATGATATGATGCATATATACCTTTTGTCTCTCTATGTCTCTATCTATCTATCTATCTATCTATCTATCATCCATCTTCTTTTTTATTTTTTCTTAATATTTATTTACTTTGAGAGAGAGAGAGAGAGATATCACAAGTGGGGGAGGAGCAGAGAGAGAGAGGGAGACACAGAATCTGAAACAGGCTCCAAGCTCTAGGCTGTCAGTACAGAGCCCAACTCAACGGACCTCAAGATTATGACCTGAGCCTAAATTGGACGCTTAACTGATTGAACCACTCAGGCACCCCTATCTGTCATCTGTCTTTCTACCTATCATTTTATATCTTCTCCAGTCTGTCAGTTATCTTTTCACTCTCATTGGTGTTTTTAATCATGCAAGTTATGATCTTAATATAGTTAATTATGCTCCTTTTATGACTGATTAATTTTACTTCTTGTAAGAAATGTTTGTCTAAAGTCATGAAGTTGTATAGTTTTCACCAAAAGATATATTGTTTTACTTTAAGCGTTTAAATCTGCAATTTTCTGGAATCATGAGTGTGTGTGTGTGTGTGTGTGTGTGTGTGTGTGTGTGTGTGTGTATGCATGCTCACAGTTATGTGCTATTATGTGGAACTATTGGGCTTTTTTTTTTTTTTTCTCATGGATATCTAATTTACCCACTACCTGTCATTGAAAAGGACAACATTTTCCACTGGTCTGCTTCATCATTCTTACAAATCATATAGCCATGTATATAGAGATCCATTTTTGAAATCTCCATTCTGTTCAATTGGCCAGTTTGTCTATCCTTGTGCCAATATTATAGTGTGTTAAACACAAGAGCTTCATAATGTATTCTAAAATTTGATGAGACAAGTTCTTCATCTTTAGATACTTTCATCAGGATTTCCTAGGCTATAACAACTAATTTTTAAGTTGTTGCTATTTCCACAAGTGGAAAGATTTATATTATTTTCATGTGATACTTTAAATAAAAGCAAACAATGGAATCCAGAGATGGATTTCTTCTTCTGAGACTCATACTATATTGTCTAACAAATAGTAGTTTGGTAAATTATAGCTCACAAACTTATATTATTTTTAAAATACAGTGTAACATTTTAAGAGTCTTCTAAACACTGGGTATTTGATTCATATTTTGATTTCACAGAATTGTTTTTATTTTTACAAAAAGGCAACAGGTTGGACTATATTACCTTTTTTTAAATAAGAAAAATTAAACAAAGCCTTCTTAGCACTAATGAATATGAGGTGAGAGATGTGAATTATTTTGAGGGGAATGCCAATTTGAATGGAAAGTGTAGAAAAATTTTCATTGTTAATACAGTAAACCACGTCTACAAGGACTGCACATTTTGAGTACAATCAAGTTAGCATATTTCTAAAACAACAACAACAAAAACAAAGGACCTTTTTTAAAGGAAAAAAAATAAGAAAAATATTGCCAACACACTGAATGACTGACCACATTGTGTTTGTATAGAATAAGACTGTACCAGCAACATTCTGTGAATTCCCAGTTCCTTGGAGAGGGATTATGCTTGCTGATGGGCAATTGCAGTAGTTCATACACAAGAACACCATAAATAAAGCAAAAAAAATATTAGAAGGGACTCTGGGACAATGAGGGACTCTGAGACAAGAAAGTGCCAATGTCTCAAGGGCATCTGAAAAGGAAGGATTTTTTATTTCAATGTATCAATGTCTGACAATAAACCTCAGTACCTCTGACAATTTCCCTTGGCTACGTCCTCTATCAAAAGTAACTCAGTTATCTTATGTATGATACGATAATTGTAAGAATGTATAACTCTGGATTATTCCACATTTTGCTTTTTAACAGTCATGCATGTGCTCTATGGGTGTGTGTAGAGGGTAAGAAAGAGGGGGACGGAGGGAAAAAATAAGAGCGAGGAGAGAGTTCTATCAGCATGATCTCTGGATAATCATGTATAGATTTTAAATTAATATATAATTCACATATATTACATAAAGTTAAAAGGAATTAATACGTACTGTGTAATTCTATCCCCATTAATATATGAAAATATATACATATGTCATTCAATTTATGGATTAAAAGTTTCTTAATAGGTTGGTAGGATGCTAGGTAAATAGGTCACCACCATTTTCATATATTATTAATTTTATTTCTTAAAATAAAATACATACCAACATTGCTAATCACAGATAATGAAATTTAAATGTTACTCTTGATATAATTAAATACAAAATTAGTTTTTAATTACATAAAAATGTCACTTTCAATGTTCAAGTCATTTATTTAGATATTTTGACTAAAATAGATACAAAACCTCTGTATGTTCAAAACTTTATAAAGGTCTTAAAAATTCAAAAGTCTCTTAGGATATAGTCTTTATTTTAAGAGATTTTAATAGTTTTGGAAAAAAGACTGAGGCATGTAAAAATGTTAGAAAGCAAAGCATTTTGGTGTAAAAGAGAATGCTATGCATAATTTTCCATAATGTAAATATAGCAGGATTTGGGGGAGACAGAGAGATCACAAGGGATTAGAATACATTAATTTGTCTCCCAATTTGACTTATGCACTTGAATGTAAATACTTTATCTATTAAGAATTTGTTTGCTATCTATTTTGTCTTTAAAAGTACATTTTGGAAAATGTACTATGTTCAATACAGATTTACTTTAATTTCCTTTCCTTTATAATGTGGGTGGGAGGGACAATAAAAAAATTTATTTTAAGTACTTGCGAATTTTAAATGGCCTAAACATTTTGAAAAAGAAAAAAAACTTTCCCATTACTTGTTATTTTCCTCCAAAACCACTCAAAAATATCCTTTATCTTTTATTTCAGGATTTTAATTCCTTGATGAGGGAAGCAGGAAAAGGAATGCAATTAAGGCTTAATTGTATCTTTATATGAGTGATTGTAACTGTGACTGTAATACTTACTACCTCTGAGAGGTAGTAAGAAAGAAGCTGGAAAGAAACAAAAAGCATCTTTCTTTCTGGTTACAGTGTAGACTGATGACTAACTGGACACCTATGCAATGTATGACAATAAAAGGGAAAATAAAATTCCTAGCTGATTTTTGATATAAAACAAGACCATGTTCAAATAATTTATCTATAACTAAGAAGTTGCTAACTCTAACTGGTGTATCTACACAACTAATGTAGTAGATATGTATTATTAATATTTACCTTAAAATTATACTGGTTGTTCATGCACTGTTGCTGGGAATGCAGACTGGTGTAGACATTATGGAGAACAATATAGAGGTTCCTCAAAAAATTAAAAACAGAATTACCATATGATTCAGTAATTCCACTACAAAATATTTCCCTAAATACTACAAAAACACTGGGACACCTGGGTGGCTCAGTCAGTTAAGCCGCTCTGACTTCGGCTCAAATCATGATCTCAGAGTTCATGGGTTTGAGTCCCACATCGGGTTCTGTGCTGACAGCTCAGAGCCAGGAGCCTGCTTCAGATTCTGTGTCTCCCTCTCTCTCTGCCCCTCCCCTGCTCGTGCTCCCTCTCTCTCTCTCTTTCCCTCAAAAATAAATAAAAACATTAAAAAAATTTTAAAAAGACTATGAAAACACCAATTCAAAAAGATATATGCACCCCTATGTTTATTGCAACACTATTTACAATAGCTAAATTATGTCAAGTGCCCATTGATAGATGAATGGATGAATAAGATGTGTTATATATACGGGACATTACTCGGCCATAAAAAGAATGAAACCTTGCCATTTTCCACAGCATGAATGGATCCAGAGGGTAAAATGCTACGTGAGATAAGTCAGTCAGAGAAAGACAAATACAATGTGATTTCATTCATATTTTGAACTTAAGAAACAAAACAAATGAACAAAGAAAAAAAGAGGCAAACCAGAAAACAGACTTTTAACCACCGAGAACAAACTGATGGGCACCAAAGAGCAGGTGGGTGGGAAGATGGATGAAATCAGTGAAGGGGATTAAGAGTATACTTATGATGAGGACTGGGTGAGGTATGGGATTGTTGAATCGCTATATTGTACACCTGAAACTAACATAACGCTGTATGTTAACTATAGTGGAATTAAAATTAAAATATATATATATTGGTTCGTCAAATTATAGACTTGAAATGTTATCTGTCTTTATTTTTTTTTTTACATTTGTTTATTTTTGAGAGACAGAGAGAGACAGAGCAAAAGTGGAGGAGGCACAGAGATAGAAGGAGACACAGAATCCGAAGCAGGCTCCAGGCTCTAAACTGTCAGCACAGAGCCTGATGTGGGGCTCGAACTCACAAGCTGTGAGATCATGGCCTGAGCCGAAGTTGGACGTTTAACTGACTGAGCCACCCAGGTGCCCCATTATCTGTCTTTTAATTTTCAATATTAAGTGTTTTGCTATTTAAAAAAATGTAAAGGAAATAATAATGCAAGTATATGACTAGCTTCATCTTTTGTCCCATTGCCCTACATATCTGATTTGCCCATGCTGATAATCCCAGCAGGCCAACACTCAAAATCTCCTACAGAAGTGTTTTATTTATTACAACCACCCATCATATATATCATTGTTTTCTCCTTTTGCCCATAGCTAGACTCAAAATATATATCCTTTCAGAGAGGGAATGACCTGCCTTTAAATATAACGTCTGGCAATGCAATGGTTTCCCTTCTCACATTAATAACCTGAGTAAGAACAACATCTTGTCAAATGCCATTAACTGTGACCTCAGTGCTGTGTCATAATACCCCTTTGGTATCTAATAAACGTTTTCAGCCGAAACCTACTGTTTAAACGACCATAAGCTCTAGAACCATTCTTACCTGAATATATATTCACCTGAAATTCTCAAAATCCTATCAATGACGATAAATGATTATAAAAATTGTCACTTAACCTCATTATGTCTTTTTCTCTCTTTATACCATGAGGATATCCACTGAAATTACAAATAGTTTTTAGCTTGTTTTATCTCATTGAAGCTACTTCAAGCCAGGGTTGCTTAGTATTTCTCTGGAGGTGTATACATCCCAATATATTTTAATTGTTCTGAATGCACTTTAATGTTTTGAAATATAGAGAAAACATATTAGGACATATTAGTCTGAGGCTCCATTTATTTCATTCCCTCTAGAATCAGTGTCTTTAAAAATAAAACAGATGCAAATGTAAAGTGCTGAGAATATACTGAAATACTGAAATAAACTGTAAACTAAGCCAAATAGTTTAGGAAAGCACAGACATACGGACAAGTACAGCTGCGTTTTCCAAACATGCATGCAAATCATAAATTGCTTTTGAACAAAATTTTTAGGGGCGTTTGGGTAGCTCAGTCTGGTTAAGTATCCGACTTCAGCTCAGGTCATGATCTCACAGTTTGTGGGTTGGAGCCTCATGTGGGGCACTGTGCTGATAGCTCGGTGCCTGGAACCTGCTTTGGATCCTCTGTTTTCCTCTCTTTCTGCCTCTCTTCTGCTTGCATTCTGTCTTTCTCTTTCTCAAAAATAAACATTAAAAGAATTAAAAAAAATTAAATTTCAGCAACATTTCTATCTTTAAATGGACATTACAATGACTGTTTTTTTAAAAATTTTTATTTATCTATTTATTTTGAGAGAGAGAGAGAGAGAGAGAGAGAAAGACAGAGAGAGAGACAGAGAAAGAGAATGAGTCAGGGAGGGGCAGAGAGAGATGGAGAGAGAGAATCCTGAGAAGGCTCTGTGCTGACAGCTGAGTCGATGTGAGGATCAATACCATGAACCCTGAGATTATGTCCTGAGCCAAAATCAAGAGTCGAAAACTTAACCAGCTGAGCCACCGAGGGTCTCCTCTTTTTTTTTTTCCAAGGTATCATCAGTAAAAATAATTCAGTGTGTTACATTTAACTAAGACTTTACATAATTATGCTAGCTGGTTCTTCTTTGATAATTGTATTACCTTAACCATGCATGTAAGAAAAAACAATAAAATAAAATTTCAGTTAAAAGTTAATGCTTTTTTTTGTTTGTTTGTTTTTTGTTTTTTTTTTAGAAAGAGAGCGAGAGAGAGAGCACATGTGCCAGCAGGGGAGAGTGGTAGAGGGAGAAGAGACAGCATCTTTTGTTTTAAATGTTTGCTTGTTTTGGAGACAGAGAGCTCAAACAGGGGAGGGGCCGAGAGAGAGGGAGAGAGAGAACACCAAGCAGGCTTTGTGCTGTCAGCATGGAGCCTGATGTGGGGGGTCTATCTCACAAACGGTGGCATCATGACCTTAGCCGAAATCAAGAATTGGACACTCCACCAAGCCACCTGGGCGCTCCTAAAAGTTAATCTGTTTTAAGTGCTCTTTGCTAACTCAGTTGGTAGAGCATGTGACTCTTGATCTCAGGTCACGAGTTCAAGCCCCATGTTGGGTATAGAAATCACTGAAACAAATTATGCGTTCTACCTTACAAAATAATAGTATTCATATCTAAACTATGGTTAATTTTCTACCTGGAAAGCCTGTGGTGATTCTCCTGCTCTTTGTCTTGTGCTTAGGAGAGAAGGTGGCTGCTTCTGACGTGACATTGCTGCCACCACACTGGAGTCTTTGCAGTGAGAGAACAATTAGGACTTTCAAAGGATTCCGCGTGCCAAAAATTCATATAAGTGGCACAAACAGCAAAAGAGATAACGACAGACTCAATTATCACACCATTTCATACGCATTGGGTGAAGCTAGTCTTTTCCAGTCCACAATATGGACAAATGACTTCCTTACAGGGATTGTTAGAAAATCAGAATCTCCATGAGTTCCCCTCTGAACCTACTGAAAATATAATCCCCTTTTTTTCCGTTCCAGATAAAAAATAGGAAACGGACAAAATCCAGCGTTGCAGCAGCATTGGACAGTAGCAGAATATGAGGTAAACTAAGGCAAAGAGAGGCAGAGTTAGCATTAAAAACCAATGATGACAAAGAGATCTACTTACATTCCCAAGGCTCTGTGTTTAGCTGCCATCTGGGCAAGAGGTGGAAAGACCCATGGATTCTCTTTTCTTTCATTTGCAAATGTAAATGTGTTTGAGATGTATCTAATTTGCTTTCTAGTTTGAGTGGGGTCTCCATTGTTTGCAACCCAAAGAGAACACTGTCATACAGATTTCTGATAAATGACAGAGGATTTCACAAGTGACAAACCTTAAAATACAGAACTAGCTGTGCTAAAGGGGCTTCGAGGCCATGGACTGGACACTGTCTCCCTCCACCTCCACAGGAGATATTAAAAATCTTGTTTATGGGGGTGCCTGGGTGGCTCAGTCGGTTAAGCGTCTGACTTTGGTTCAGGTCATGATCTCACAGTTTGTGAGTTCGAGCTCCGCATCGGGCTCTGTACTGACAGTTCAGAGCCTGGAGCCTGCTTCGGATTCTGTGTCTCCTTCTCTCTCTGCTCCTCCCCCACTCATGCTCTGTCTCTCTCTCTCTCCTTCAAACACAAATAAAAACATTTAAAAAATTAAAAAAAATTGCTTATGGAACCAAAACCATTTCATAAGTCATTCAACAGGCTAACCTTAGGATTCTCATTCACGCAACTATGACTTTAAGGGGTATGGTAGAAAACTGTTCAGAGATCGGGGTGTTGTGGCTATGTTTTGTGGCTTTTCCAAAAGGTGAAAAGGACAAAGTCTGATTGTACAAAGCAGCAGTTAGCCATGCAAACAATTGGACAATGATAGGCCCCATGACAGTGTTTACACCTGGTGCAAAATGTGCTTCTCATCATGTCGCAGCTCTCACTTGCTTCAAACAGCCTCTTCTCCCTTCAACATGATCTGGGAAGACATCTGAAATGACCATTTCAGAGTCTAGAAAATTAACATTCAAAGAACGTCCACTTCATTAACTGTATACAGACACATCGTTAATCGCTTTTTCATTTTACAGAAGAATGTGGTGAAATGAGTACACAGCAATAATCATGAACACTTACGTTGAATTTCTTCAGTAGAAAGTAGAATGGTATTGAACTTAGTAAGTTCAACCAGAGCCCAGAAAATGGCTTTGCTATGGACATATTTATAACTTAACACTTTTGCAAGAATTTTCCTGTGATGTCTTCTCATTGACTGGTGACAGAACATAACAGTATTAATGGACATAGGAGCCTAGGTCCTTTTGTGAGGAGGTGATGGATGGTCTTATTTCCTTTTGTTTCATTGTTCAGTATATCTCTCTGAGTAAATGCGGAAGACTATAATAAATTCTCATCATATTTCCAGAACCTCTCCTTTATACTGAAGGTTGTTTGGATATGAGCTTGCCAGCACTTTCCAATAAAACCCCACTGTCAATGTCAATTAAAGTAATATTTGTCACACTGCCTGTCTAAAAGTCAGATTAATGCTAATTATCCCCAGAAATAGATGCTTAATTTGATGTGTAATTTTTTAAAAAAAATTAAGAATTACTCCATTAGAAATAATGCATCGTGTTCATCTTTTATTTTCTCTAAAAGCTTTCAGCATAGCAAAAAATTACTTTACTTTTAATGTCAAATGTCCTTTAAGTATCGCGGTGATAAATGGTAAATGAGATCCCATCCTGTTTGGAAAAAAAAATGTGTACCGCTTTTTCACTCCCTAAATATAGTGGATATAGATATAAAAATGCATATACATGAGAAACAGAGAGGGAGAGAGAAAGAAAAATGATAAGAATAAAATTGCAACCTTACCAAATTCTTTAAATCCAGAAGTACTTTTCCTGGTAGGAATTGTGTGCTAGCAAACCCAAATTAGTAAGACCTTGTTACTATAGCAAGCTCTGTAGTCACAACAGGCTTTGAACCCTGAGTTTGCCACCAAATAGATCTGTGACCTTGGACAAGTTATAGAATTTCTGTAAGCCTCACTTTCTTCACATAAATAATAGAAATATAACAATTTGAGGAACAATTGATATAAATTATTTAAAGTTGTTGGAAGAATATTGATCATTTAATAATTTGCCCATAAATATTTGTTGGTGGTAGAGTTCCTGTGATTCTTTTTGTTTCTATTATTGAATATCTATTAGCCATTGAAACAAAGTTCTTTATATTCCAAGGATGAAACTAGTGATGTTCAGTTATAGCAAAAATACATGTTTGCAAGATTTTTGAGAGAGAGACAGAGCGTGAGTGAAGGAGGGCCAGAGAGAAAGAGAGACAGAATCTGAAGCAGGCTCCAGGCTCTGAGCTGTCAGCACAGAGCCAGACGTGGGGCTTGAAGTCACCAACTGTGAGATCATGACCTGAGCCGAAGTTGGATGTTCAACCAACTGAGCCACTGAGGAGCCCCTACAAATTGACACTTTATTAATTCCTATATTATTTGTTGGTTGTACATTTATGTTGCTCTGTGATGTTAAGGTTTAATGCCCACCTGAAACTTTAATACTCATGGGTACACCTTTGTTTATGTAGTATTTAAGACCAGAGACTTAAGAGTTTTGTAGAATCTGATGGGAGGCATGTATGTTAGACATGCATGTATCTTTCCTAAATCAAAAGCATTCTCAGTATAATCATAATTATTGCAAATGTGTCTCTATGGTATAAAGTCCCCTACAGAATCTATGAATTTCCAAATACATTTATATTTTTAAACAGACTTTAAAAACTCTACAGATAACTTAAAGATTTGAAAATTGTAAATGTTTAAAAATAAAGAACACTAATCTCTCCATTAAAAATAACCCTTGCTAAAATGGCAACTAATTTCTTTCCAGTCCTGTGGACCCACGTGGTTGAGACACAAGAGCGTATCTCATTTAAGGAGACACAGAGCACATTGGCAAGTTAATGTTTGTGTATTTCAAAAATGATAAAGGATTTCCAACTAAAAAAAAATTGCACTGACTTATTTAAAATTTCTATTTCTATTGTTCATATACCACAGTTCTAAGAAGCTTCTCATTTCTGCTACCCCCAAACCCTTCACTTTTGGTCAACAATTATAGTCTCCGTCTTATTTTTCTTTCTGTCTTCTCTCTTCCCTCTTTGGAAATCTCTAGACTCTTTAGGCACTCTGGGCATGTCATCTTCCTATTAACCTCCATGCAGGAGCAGACACATCATTTACCTATAATATCATGCTTCTCTTGCAAAATCTTTCATGGCTTTTTATTTAGTCAAAAATCAGTCAAATTTTGTATTTTTATTAAATTTTGAGTTGTGGGACATTGCTTGATCAATCAACATAATGCTGAAATATTCAGGAACCAGAGTTTTATTAAAAGATAAGAAACATGAAGCGAAAAGAGAAAAAGCTGACAGAATTACAAAATTAGTTGCTTTAGGATTATAGAGCCTTGAGACAAATATCGGGAGCTGCCTCTCTGGGCTTTCATTCTGTAAAATAATAAAGCCTACTTGTTAAAGATAGTAGTGGGATTTATTTTACATACAGTTTAATCATACTTATACCATTGAATTAAAATTTTGTGCTTTGAACTGAAGAAGGCTACCTTTCTTTAAATTGATATCACATATATTCCTGGGAAAACAATTATTACATTAGTGAGATATAGAATATCTTTGAGTGCCTCAGAACTATCTAAAAAAATTAGATTTTAAACTTTGTCAAGGAGGGGCACCTGGGTGGCTCAGTCAGTTAAGCTTCCAACTTGGGCTCAGGTCATGATATCACGGCTTGTAGGTCTGAGCTCTGCATCGGGTTCTGCACTGTTAGCTCAGAGCCTGGAGCCTGCTTCAGATTCTGTGTCTCCCGCTCTCTCTGCCCCTCTACCACTCTCTCTGTCTCTCTCTGTCTCTCTCTCTCTCTCAAAATAAATAAACATAATAATAAAAAAACCTTAAATTTGTCAAGGAACTATTATTAGATTGAGTAGGATCCTCATATTTAAAAATCTTGTTTGTATGACTTCCTGACTTTCCTCAAAATTGGCATTTTTTAATCTCTGTGATCCCCTGGCTCCATGACATATTTTTGCAATTTTAGTAGGTCTAAACAAGTATTTGTTAATAATATTGATGAAAGAATGGATGAAAAGGTGGTGAGTGGGTGGATTATGTAACGGAGGGATGGATATTTACATTGTCTTTGTTTCTGTCCGAGAGATCTAGTCAGCAAAATAGCTCATTAATAGAATCTGGGTTCACTGAATGGAAACATTAAATCTAGAATAAGTCTATGTTGAATTCTCCCTTACACTTGATTTACATTTTATTGCAATGAAATATTCATACTTGATCTATGAAAATACTTTTTCTTTCATAATCATACATTTAATAATCTGTAGGCTCTGCCCTAGATACGTTAATAGCTATACTTCAGGCAGGCTTAGCTTTCAAAGACTCTAAATGCAATGATCCCTTTTCCAATAAAATGGCATCTATTTTTTTTTTTGAAAACTACTGCTATTCTACTGGGTATTATGTCAATGGATGTTCATAAAAGAGTGGTTTGAAGGATGAAAGAACAAAGAGAGCAGTGTCATTATACCTGTCAATGAATGATAACCATATGCACAAATGACTTTTCTTTCTTATTCCTTGTACATAGTGATTTAATTTGTATATCCTAGGATACACATTCAGACTATGAGTTTCACATTCACACACACACACAAACACACTCTCTCTCTCTCTCTCTCTCTCTCTCTCTCTCAAAACATTTATTAGAACTGGAAACTTCTTAATGTTTCCAGTAGAATTATTATAATGGAGGAGAAAACCAAGTGTGATTTCTGTTATATTGGCTTTTCAATATGGACTGAGTAAATAAGAGATAATGCTTCTGACAATTTGTAATTGTGCAAGCAGTTCCACTGTAGTTTTATGCAAAATTGCCTTATTGTAACAACTACACACAAAAATTTTAAGATGCCATATTACCTTAGTTGTAAACAAAACTATATCACATTTTATTTGTGCCCATTTCCTTCTCCAGGGATAAAGACAACAATTTTCTCCACTTTTATCTAAAAACTCCTCTTGATACCCTGAACATCAAGGACACCTATGATGAAAATAAGCTAGATTAAAAATAGAGGACACAGCTCATCAATTGAAAGAGGTATCACAAAAGTTCAAAAGTAGTTTGAGGAAGTCACCAAATGTTTTCAATGTATTACACAAAGAGACGTTTGAATATATATGCTTTTGTCAGTGTCAGATTGTGTTGTGTTCAGTATAGACATATAGTTCCTTAACATAAGCAGGTATGTCACAGGTGCATAGGAAAATGATTACTTTTAATGACATAATAGATATTGATTATATTTTAGCCAGTAGGGATTAATGAAATGTTTCCCTTGTTGTAAGGTCTTCAAAAGTAGGAATTTAAATTAATTGAAGTAATTTACTGTACTCTGGAAAACAGCGGGACCTGCATTTAGCCTTTTCTCACCAATTAAGTATTATGTAGCTCAAATACATGCGATTGCATATATTTGAATTTCAATTAATTAGTCAATTCCTCCCAGGGATTTTTGCATTTTTCAGTTATCTAGAAGGAGAAATTTTCTACAAAGCAATGCAATAATATATAGCTCTTTAACAACTTAACACATTATTACATATATATATTTTTTAATATTCAAACAACTCAACTCATGGGAATTACCGTAAATGTGGTTTAAAATTCACTATGTTAACTGTAAACTCACTGGGCAAGTGAACATTATTTTTATTGTCATCTACACAGTCCATATCTCTCTATATAAAATTTCTTACAATATTGTCATAGGTACTTAGGAAATCTCCAGAGACTTTTTTTGATGATTAAAAAAATGTACTGAAAAGATGAAATATATGTATACACTTATATACAATAACAGACAGTATTTAATTTTACACGAACCATTTGCCTAAATATCTACTATAGGTGTCATTATAGCCATATGCTACTGCTGACTCATGTTAGCTCAGGACATCTCATTGTTCTATTTTTACAAAATTTTATAGGCAGATTGCTAGCTTAAAACCCACACTGGTGGGGGTGACTGGGTGGCTCAGTCAGTTAAGCATTGGGCTGCAACTCAGGTCGTGATCTCCTGGTTCGGGAGTTAGAGCCCCACATGGGGATCTCTGCTGTCAGCTCAGAGCCCGCTTCCTAACCACTTTCTGCCTCTCTCTCTATGTCCCTCTCAGATCTTTCTCTCTTTCTCTCTCTCAAAAAATAAATAAACATTTTTTAAAAAGTAAAACCCATCATGATGGGACTGTAATATATACACATAGAAAAAGTGCAAATACTACAAATCGGAATGCTATTTTTTTTTTCTCCAGGAAGTCAGTTATTACATATTTACTAGTTCACTTGGGCTTATTTTCTCAACCTCTAGCACTTTCTTTTTCTTTCTCTCTTTCTTTTTAAAATTTGGCTCTTTATTGTTTTTCTTTTAATTTTTAAAATTTATTTTGAAAGACAGTGTTAGCAAAGGAGGGGAAAAGAGAGAGAGTGTGTGGGAGCAGAGGAGGGGCAGAGAGAGAGGGAGAAAGAGAATCCCAATCCCTATGTTGGCTTGATCTCACAACCCTTGACCCTTGAGATCATGACCTGAGCTGAAATCAAGGTTCTCAAGCTTAACTGACTGAGCCACACGGGTGCCTCCTAGCACTTTCTAATTTAAGAACTGACTCAAAATAGTCTCACTTCAGTTATGGCTGTTTTTCTTCTCCTTGTATTGTCCCTGTTCAAATAGTCGTGTTTGTAAGTCCTGTTTGTGCTTTTTTTTTTTTTTTTTTATCATTTTATAAAAACTCCCTGAGTTTGAACCGTATTATAGTTTGCAGACTATTCTCAATCACTGCTCATGCAATTTTCAAAGTTCATTAGGGAATATGCATTTTAATCACTTATTTGTAAAATTATGAGTAATTTAAAAATGGTCTAAAAAAAAAAAAAAGACCAAGACAACCACAATTGGTTTATCTAAAAAGATGGCCTTCCATAAATTCTTTTCCTTTTGTACACGTGCCACACTGCCCACCAAGAGGTGGAGTCTAATCTACTCCACCACATTGAATCAGTGCTACTTTGGCCAATACAATACAGCAGCAGTGACAGGGGGCGCTATCATTCCTGGGGACTGGCCATGAGTGCAGAGTACCCTGTGCTGCCATGTTGGAGCTGCGGAGAGGGGACGCAGGGAGGAGCATAAACGCACAAGAAATTAAAAACAAACAAACAAACAAACCAACAAATAAATACATACGTACATAAATCTGTTGAGCTTCCAGATCATCTGCCCACCACCACTACTAGTTTATCTTAAAAGCTTGTAAGAGGACATGGTCTTAGACCAAGACTGAATGGGTAAATGCTTTTTGGCACTAAAAGATCTTTGCTAAGAAAGTTCTATTCTAGGATGACCTGATTTTAGTTTCTAAAATCTAGCTATTATTAAATATATCAGATAAGCATTGTGTGTCCTGTGGCAGAAATTATCTTCCATTCTTCAGAAGGTATTGCAATACATCACTCTTGTTCTCACTGACACTAAACAAAACTGGTCCCCATTCACTCCTCTCCTTTACCTTCAGCCTTATATATGAAGTTAGTATCACTCAGGCACAACCTTTCATGTTAATGATCATCTCCTGCCTATAAAAAAAAAATGGTTACAGGGGCGCCTGGGTGGCTCAGTCAGTTGAGTCCGACTTCGGCTCAGGTAATGGTCTTGCCTTTCATGAGTTGGAGCCCCACGTCGGGCTCTGTGCTGACAGCTCGGAACCTGGAACCTACTTCGGATTCTGTGTCTCCCTCTCTCTCTGACCCTCCCCTGCTGGCACTCTGTCTCTTTCTCTCTCTCAAAAGTAAATAAAAACATTAAAAAAATTAAAACAAAAATTTTGGTTACATGTGTTCACCTTTAGGTGTAGTCTCCCTCCTATAATGATTGTTCAAGAAACTACCTCCCTTCTCCACCTTACTTTTAACCTTTCTCCTCTGGCTAAAGTATTTCTGTTCCTAACAAAGAAGCAAATTTTTCATGAATCTACCTTACTCTCAGAATTTATATATAGCTCTTTTTTTTTAAATGTCTTTGTAGCCAATTATCTTTATTTTATTTTTTGTAACTAGTAGAGCTAGTTAAAATATCACTTTATTCAAAAAACTCAAAATGTGGAAAATTGCATGCCACTTCTGTTAGCTAAAAAGATTGTATCTCTTAATATCTTTATGAAAATGATAATTGCACATGCTATTAAATAGTATGGTCTGTAAAACCTAGAATTAAAACAGAACAGTGCTATCTCCAACACATAATTTCTTTAGCCACTTGCTACTCTGTTGAGCTCACTTTTCAACATTTTTAGTTTTATCTCCCTCTGTTTTTCTTTGTAACAGGCTCCATATGTTTTTGATATTACTTATTGTTACTATCTACTGATTTTCTATGAATGATTACTATTTATACTTATATGGCCCCTCATTCACCCTCAGTTTTTTTTTTTTTACCAAAGTTCTTTTAATATATTGGTATCATCTGCGATACAATTATATTTCAATTGGAGACTGCTTACAACTATGCAAATATTACTCAATGATAAGTGAGTAGCATATTTGAATCACATTTGTTTTCCTGTAACATTTTATTTTTCTAAGCATCAATTGGCAATGTTCTCATTACTTAAACCTGCTTGGCTTCCCCCTCTCCCCCAATCTAACTGTTCTGTAAAACCTTATTATAACTTCCAACAACTTGGTAAAACACCTCTCAAAAACAATTTTGCAACAATTAAATCTACGTGTTATCTGTGTCTTTGAAACTTCTTTCCTAGAGTTATTCACGCTCTCATTCCAAACTGGACTTGTGATTTTCTAGGAAAATTGCACAACTGTTGTCCTTTGACTTTTTTTGGTCATTGTTCTAGGAATTTCCCTCTCTTGTATTCTAAATTGGATTCACTTTTTCCAGGATCCTGTGCCTTTCTAATTATTGTTGGGCTTGTTCATATACTCCCTAAGAAAGGACAGAAAAAAGGGAAATTTTGAGATGGTTAATTTTCCAAATATGTTTATTCTACTTATATACTTATTTTCTAGTTTACCACATACAGAATTCAAGATTGGAATTCATTGTGACAATATTGAAGAGACTGGTCTATTGGCGATGTGAGTTTGGTTTTGAGAAATCTGCGAATTTCCTATAATTTATCCTTTTTATACTGGCATTTTTTCCATTCAGAAATCCTTAAGAATTTTCCCTTTATTCTGATAATACTCAGTTTCACATTTATTTGTCTTTGTTTGGGTTCTTTTATAGGTTCCTTGTGGATTGGATGCATGACAAAACTTCTCCATCTAGAAACTCCTCTCCTCCAGGGCACCTGGGTGGCTCAGTGGGTTAAGTGTCTGGCTCTTGGTTGCAGCTTAGGTCACAGTCTCAGTTTTGCCAGGTGGAGCCCTGTACTGAGCTCTGTGCTGGCAACATGGAGCCTGCTCGGGACTCTCTCTCCCTCTTTCTCTCTGCTCCTCCCCCGCTCGCTCACATTGTCTCTGTCTCTCTCAAAATAAATTAAAAAAAAGAAAAAAAAAGAAGCTCCTCTCCTCCAATGTTTATAATTTTTATTTGAAAACAATTATAGATCCACAAAAAGGTTTCAAGTATTGCTCATAGCATTCCAGGTAACCTTCACCTGGCTACCCCCAAATGGTGACATCTTATGTAGCTGCAGCACAATATCAAAACTACAAAACTGACACTGGTATACTACTGCTAGCTAGAATACAGCCTTCTACAGATTTTACCGTTTCAGTTAACTTACACAGTTTTTAAAGTATGTGTAGTCGGTGCATTTTTATGCCTTATATTGATTTGTGTAACCACCGGCACAGTCAAGACACTGGACTATCCCATGACCACAAAAACTTGCTTGGGCTCTTTTGTATTCGCTTCCACTGCCTTTCCTTGTCCACTAATCCAGTGTCCATGTCTGTGGATGTATTACATACATAAATATTGCTATTATATACATAATATTACCAATGTCTCTGCAACGTCACCAGTATTTGCAATACTGCTATTTTTATTTTAGGTGTTCTAATAGATATGCAGGAATTCTGCTCTAGTTTTGACAAAATGCAATATATTCATATAATTTCCTAGGATATTTTTCTTTATTTTTTTATATTCTCCTTCTTCTAGTTCCTTTTACTCAGATGCATTGATTGCATACATCACCTGTTTTCTTAGATCTTTGCTCTCTCTCTCCTCCCCTCCCCTCCCGTCCCCTTTCCTCTCCTCTGGTCTCTTGGCAAAAGGCGGGATAAGTTCTCAACTTTATTATATCCAACCTTTTATTTTTATTTATTTATTTTTTTGCTTCCACCATATCATCTGCCATTCCTATGCAGAATCAATGCTGTAAGAAACTTCCAAAGACCAGAAACTGCCTGCATGGACACTTAGCATATTCACATATCTATCAAAATTCATTCTCATGGCAAAATGTGACTTACTGTGTACTTAAATGGGAAAGAAAAAAAAAGCACAAAATGTGGTTGTCAGGGTTGAGAAGAGGAATGGGAAAGGATGCTGGTGGATACAAGGTGTCTTTTGGGGGGTCATGAAAATGCTATAAAATTAGATTGGGTTAACACTTGCACAACTCTGTAAATATATAAAAAAAATTCGAATTGCATACTTTAAGAAGGTTAATTTTATGATATTTAAATTATATCTCAATAAAGTTGTTTTTTAAAAAGTACATAGCACCAAGAATGAAAAATTCCACTGATGGGGGGCCAGGGTGGCTCAGTCAGTTAAGTATCTGACTTTGGCTCAGGTCAGGATCTCATGGTTCATAAGATGGAGTCTCACATCAAGTTCTGCACATCAAGTTCAGCGTGGAGCCTGCTTGGATCTTGTGTCCCCCTCTCTCTCTGCCTCTCCCCTACTCATGTGTGCTCTCTCTGCTCAAAAATAAATAAACATTTTTTAAAGAAAAATTCCACTAATAAAGGACTCCTCAGAAGTCTAAATTCTTCCCAAGTCTCTAATGTCCCATACCCATGAAACTCCTTATTGTTAATCCCACGGTAAGACCAATGTTGTATTCACTCAGGTGGCTTTTCTTAGTCACAATCCTTCCTCTTGGGGATGCATGTAGGCAGGTGGGCAGATACCACATAGCGGAATGGCAGTAAATTACACATGCCCAATTCCTTGTCAGAAATGTGCTAATCAGGCCAAGCATTTCAACTTTTTATGTAAGGAATAAATGAGGGATGGAAAAAAAAAATAGAAACTTTATGTTAATGGAGGGCTTTTCCCAGGCAAGGAATCACTAGAACAGTGAATACTTCTTTCTCCTGATCCTCATTACTTCTTTCCTCGACTACAGCATGCATTCAGTATTCAACTGACTGGGGATATTATTAGCAAAAATGTGCTATATTTGCACTTTTGGAAGAGGGAAAAGTTACAAATTTTGCCAGCCCTCATATTCTTCTCCTATCCATATCCAAAGTCTTTTAGTAACAACTCTCTCCATTAAATGTTTGAGATATATCTTTCAGATCTAGTTTTTCTTCATGGTTCAGTTTTCTGCTTGCTCTATCTATCTCCTTCCCCCCTCTGAAATCAATGTTTATAGTATACAATTTTTGTTCTATGACTTATTCTAATCTCTATATGAATGACTCCTATGTAAGCTCCAAACATTTATTCTGGATGTACTTATTCTGTCTGAAACTGCTTGCCAAAAATTAATGTAAATATCCCTGTAGACTATAATTCAACTTATAAATGCTAAATATATTACCTTCTTTTCTAAATAGATTTGTCTTTTCCTCTTTAATGTCTTTCATTTTCTAATAAGACATCCAGAGGCACATCATGTCACCATTTTTCAAAGTGTTCAAGCCAAAAACCTTGATATCATTGTTCAGTCATTTATCCTCTTCAATATTCTTATTTTCTCAATCAAAATGATCATTTATTTTGTCTCTGAAATGTCACACTTAATTCTGAGCTCCTTACTCTCAATATTGCAACTGTCGCAAATTCTATATATGTCCTCAGCATTCCTCACTTGGGTAATTGCACTAATGTCCTAACTGTTTCTCTATGGCCCTGAAAATTAGCCTTGCTAGTTCATTCTTAATACTGCTGGCAAAATCCAATTAGACCACTTGCATATTTGAAATCTCTATTGCCTATGGAATACAGCCTGCATTTCTAATAAGTCATTCCGCTATCAGATCAAATTACTACTTCCTATAGGTGAGGTATATTTCTCCATAGTTTACGAATGCACGTTCCTTTTACTTTGCACATTTTTGCAATCTAAACCACATAAAACTAGTTATTTATTTAAAATAAGTACTGCTTGGAAAAACATTCCATGCTCATGGATCGGAAGAATAAATATTGTTAAAATGTCAATTCTACCCGAAGCAATCTACATAGTCAATGCAATACCTATCAAAATAACACCAGGATTCTTCACAGAGCTAGAGAAAAAATACTAAAATTTGTATGAACAAGAAAAGACCCTGAACAGCCAAAGCAATCTTGAAAAAGAAAACCAAAGCAGGAGGCATCACAATCCCAGACTTTAGCCTCTACTACAAAGCTGTAACCATCAAAACGGTATGGTATTGGCATAAAAACAGACACATAGACAAAAGGAATAGAATAGAGAATCCAGAATTGGACCCACAAATGTATGGCCAACTAATCTTTGACAAAGTAGGAAAGAGCATCCAATGGAAAAAAGACAGTCCCTTTAACAAATGGTGCTGGGAGAACTGGACAGCAACATGCAGAAGATTGAAACTAGACCACTTGCTTACACCATACACAAAAATAAACTCAAAATGGATGAAAGACCTAAACGTGAGACAAGAAATCATCAAAACCCTAGAGGAGAAAACAGGCAAAAACCTCTTTGCTCAGCCGCAGCAATTTCTTACTTGACACATCTCCAAAGGGAAGAGTATTAAAGGCAAAAATGAGCTATCGGGACCTCATCTAGATAAAAAGCTTATGTACTGCAAAGGAAACAACCAACAAAACTAAAAGGCAACTGATGGAACAGGAAAAGATATTTGTGAATGACATATCAGATAAAGGGCTAGTATCCAAAATCTATAAAGAACTTAACAAACTCAACACCTGAAAAGCAAATAATCCAGTGAAGAAATGGGCACAAGAAATGAATAGACACTTTTCCAAAGAAGACATCCAGATGGCCAACAGACACATCAAAAAATGCTCAATATCACTCATCATCAGGAAAATATAAATCAAAGCCACACTGAGATACCACCTCACACTGGTCAGAGTGGCTACAATGAACAAATCAGGAAACTATGGATGTTGGCAAGGATGTGGAGATACGCAAACCCCCTTGCGCTGTTGGTGGGAATACAAACTGGTGCAGCTGCTCTGGAAAACAGTATAGAGGTTCCTCAAAAAATTACAAATAGAGCTACCCTATGACCCAGCAATAGCATGGCTAGGAATTTACCCAAGGGATACAGGAGTGTTGATGCACAGGGGCACGTGTACCCAAAATTTATAGTAGCACTCTCAACAATAGCCAAATTATGGAAAGAGCCTAAATGTCCATCAACTGATGAGTGGATAAAGAAGATATGGTTTATATGTACAATGGAATACTACTTGCCAATGAGAAACAATGAAATCATGCCATTTGCAGCAACATGGATGGAGCTGGAAGGTATTATGCTAAGTGAAATAAGTCAGCCAGAGAAAGACAGATATCATATGTTTTCACTCCTATGTGGATCTTGAGCAACTGAACAGAAGACCATGAGGGAAGGGAAGGGGGGAAAAAAGTCACAGAGAGGGAGGGAGGTAAACCATAAGAGACTCTTAAATACAGGGAACAAACTAAGGGTGGAGAGGGGGGTGAGGGAGAGGGAAAGTGGGTGATGGGCATTGAGGAGGGCACTTGGTGGGATGAGCACTGGGTGTGGTATGGAAGCCAATTTGACAATAAATTATATTCATAAGAAAATAAAATAAAACAAGTATTGCTTTTCTCATATGTTATGCACTAAATGTTCATTTCTCCCCAAATGCATACGTACATATATTACAACCTAATTGCCAATTTGAAGGTAGAGACTTTTGGAAATTATGAGGTCATGAAGGCGGGGCCTTCATAAATGGGGTTAGTGCCTTTATAAAAGAGACCCCAGAGAGTTCTCTCATCCTTTCCACAATGTGAGGACACAGCAAGAAGACAGATGTCTACGAACCTGGAAGCAGACCTTTACTGGACACTGAATTTTCTGGTACCTTGATCTCAAACTTCCCCCAGACTCCACAATGGTGAGAAATACGTTTCTGTTTTTGTTTTTTGTTTTTTTAAATTTTTTTAATGTTTATTTTTCAGAGAGAGACACTGCCTGTGAGCAGGGGAGGGGCAGAGAGAGAGGAAGACACAGAATCCAAAGCAGACTCCAGACTCTGAGCTGTCAGCACAGAGCTCGACACAAGGCTTGAACTCATGAACTGCGAGATCATGACCTGAGCTGAAGTCATACGCTTCACCAACTGTGCTAACCAGGCACCCACATTTCTGTTGTTTTTAAGCCACCCAGTGTATGGTATTCTTTCACCGCCGCGTGAACAGACTAAGAAAATATATCACACTTTCTTATATTTAAGCAAACTTTCAAGTTTTCATATGGCACATTATAAAGGTTAAATTAGAACTTCTAAAATTAGTTTTACTTCATCTTTCAATGTTTTAGCAGTTTTTACTAAATTAAAAACATCACATCTTAATTGTTTTTAAGTTTAAAAAATACTCTTTTCTTGCCAGTTTTAAAATGGACCTGGGTCACCTTGATTCTGAGCTTGTGAGCTCAAATATAAATTATCTTACATATCCAGGCTACAAACTTACAAAAGGGTACAGTGAGATTGCTGTAACTGGTCAAGAACTCGGGCAGTTTTAATCCTAGTTCTGCCACAAACCTGTTCTAGGACCTTGGCAAATTAATCTACGTCTGTGTATTTTCATGGAAAAGATCCCTGTTGTACCTAGGCACTGTGATAAACATCACACCACACAGTAATACACAAAGAAACTCACAAACCCACAGAATATATGACCTGAAAGGGAACATGAGAGAGAATCTGGTTTATATTTTGAACTTTAAACAGTACTAGACATAAACTACCAGTCAAACCTTGTCAGATTCAATGCCAGCTGTGGATGGAGTCCTAGGTAAGAGACATCTATTTTACAATTTTAATAAAAAACATTTCCTGTGCAGTTTGATCATCAATTATAAAATTTACTAGCAATCTTCAATTACACATAAATTTGCTCATTTTTTCAACTCTATCTTACATGCATCCAGTATCTTGTTGTATCTTTGAAGATGGATGTTAAATTCACACTTCGTCATTTTTTTCTTCAAAGGTCTGGTTTAACATCTTCTCTGCCTTTGTAACTTTACCCAGTAAATATCTAAGATCTTGTTTTCATTTACACTAGAACTCGAATTGCAAACAGGCTGGTTTATATCTGACCATAGGAATGATCATAGACTTAGATTTTGCTCTCAGGCATATAGGTCTTGAAGAAATTACATCTTAGAAAAATTTTATTTAGTTCAGATTCATATAGCCACATTCAAAATTCAGTGTTCCCATTTTTTTGTATTAACTACTGTGTTCTTT
This sequence comes from Acinonyx jubatus, assembly GCF_027475565.1. Taxonomy (NCBI): domain Eukaryota; kingdom Metazoa; phylum Chordata; class Mammalia; order Carnivora; family Felidae; genus Acinonyx; species Acinonyx jubatus. The sequence goes on along the minus strand of NC_069384.1, from coordinate 21,137,234 downwards.
TATTAGCATTCACGTGGATTTTTTCTTTATAATTCTACATCATGTAGCCTTATGCTAAATATGTTAAATATCCATTTGTTTATAAAGAAATATGGTTTAGTGGAATTAGTTAATTGTGAAAAAAAGTGCTAAGCCAACATAGAGAAAAAATCCTTTCTGGACAATAAACTCACTTAATCCCAGCTAAACCTATTCGGCATTTGAAAATCGATCATTGCACAATTTGGCTTTATGAGAGAATGATGGTGTTGGCAATAATTCTGGAACGAAAGCTGACTTCACTTATTTATGAACTATAGGTACATTTTGAGTATGATAATTTAAAGACATACTAAATTACCAAGACTTAACTATGAAAAAAGTCCTATTAACAAAATTCTTCATATTCGGAGTGCTTCCCATTACCACTTAAATGATTCACGCACGCACACCCTCCTTTTTACTTCAACTTTATTGAGGTATAATATATACATAATAAAATAATCTATGTTAACCGAGGAATACATCAAGTTCGGACAAATATACCCCCTTGTATGGAAACTACTCCTATAGCTTTCAGAATATTTTCATGGAATTGAAAATTTCCTCCTACTTCATTTGCAGTCAATGTCCTAAACACTCCTTGCCAGGGGTGGCTTGGTATCTATTTAGTATCTGTTTTCCATCAATGTAGATTGGTTTTAACTATATTAGCATTTTGTTTAGCTTATTGAATCTGTGGGTCTACGATTTTCACCTAATAAGGGATTTTAGCCACCAATTGTGTCAGAAATCATTAGTTTCATCATCAGTTTTATTTTGCAAATGAGGATATTAAGATACTAAATGTTTAAGTGGCTTGGCTTTGTTCTATGACTGGTTAGAATCAAAGTCCATCTCAATAGCTAATTCTTCTACCTCTTTGACCTAGCATTCCTCATCTTGCTTATTGTTTATGCACCACAAATAATAGAAAAAGAATATGATGAAATTTTCAGTCATAATTTCTCACTGTAGTCTCTTGAATATATAGAAGGCAGAGTAAAGTTTTCTCTTCTCCACTTTATATTTTTAAGAAAATTTCTTCATCTACTGGACTAAATTATAGGCTAAGATTCACATATTAATCATGAACATTTAATTCTACCAATTTGGATGGTATTTTGCACCAGTCATGATTGACATAAAGCTCTTCTTTCATGATGCTATGAGAATAGCCACTGATGTATTTTCCTGAATAAAGTCACATATTTTATTTTATTTTTTTAATATTTATTTATTTTGGCGGGGGGGGTGGTGAATGAGTAGGGGAGGGGCAGAGAGAAGGAGAGAGAGAATCCCTAGCAGGATCTGCCCTGGTAGCACAGAACCCAACATGGAGCTCAATCTCACTAACTGAGAGATTATGATCTGAGCAGAAATCAAGAGTCAGACACTTAACCCACTAAGCAAGCCACCCAAGCACCCCAAAAGTCACCTATTTAAAACCAGGCAGATCATTACTGCCTCTTGTTGACATGTTTTAACAATGTATCAAATATCTGCCTCATTGCCATATTCTACTTTTTAAATTAATAATAATTAATGTTATCTCTTGCGTCAGAATTACAGCCAAAGAGAGACAGTTTTATGTAAATTACACTTGATTTCAAAAATTTATTTACATCTTAAAATCAGAATGCATCCTGATAAATATTTTCAAAATATATTAAAACAGAAAATAATAAATAGAAAAATGAAATTCTGTATGTGACAATATGTAAAAGAATATATTAAATCGTACGGTGTAGTATCAAATAAATAACACTGAAATGGTAGAGAAAAACATACTGAGCTTGTATGCTGTAATACTTTATTAAGAAACATGAGGCATTTTCTCCTCACTCATTGACTTTTTCTTACACAGCTAAATATTCTTCTTCCACTCTTCCTTCATCTGGGGACCAGAACTGAGTTTGAAGTAACATATATTAATTTTATTTTAAACTATTTAAGCTCTTTATATTTATTTAAAACTTTATGTCCTGAGACTCTAACATGTAGCATGACGTGCACTGGGTTCAGCCATACAGAAAGGAACAAATCTCACAGCACAGTCATGATGAAATAACCTATGAAGGAGGCACACAGAAAACTGGAATAAAAGTAAATAATCAAACTGTGCTTTTTGAATACGAGAGTATAAAGCTGAGACTGGAAAAATGAGTATGAGTTAGCCTTGGTGAAGATTGGTGACAAATACATTCCAGGTAGTGGCTTTCTCCAAACCTACGTCTACGGAAATATTAACTATTAGGTCACCAAGGGCACCACTCTTCTCCCAGAAAAATGGGCATTCAGTTGGAAATGACAAATACAAATAAACATACCTATCTGAAACTTAGAGGAGATTCACAGGGAAAAATGTGAATTTGAGAGTTAACCTCCAATTTATATTGGGAGTCACATAAATGATGGGGCTGCTTAAACCATGAAATTTTAACTTTTGAAACAAGGCCTATTCAATTCTGATTCCTAAGGAATTTTACCAGTTAGAGGAGGCATAGAATAGAAGAGTCCCATAAAGCCATCAGAGAAGGAAGGGCAGAGGCATGGCCTGTAATGGTAATGTAAGTGGGGGGGGGGGGGCGGGGGGGGGTGAAGGCCAATGTATTTTAATGCAGAATGTAAAATGTTGAATGTTGTGAGAGGTTAAGTGAGATAAGAAAAGAAAAACACTTACTAGACTTAGAAACTTGGAATGCCAGAAAACGTTAATAAGAACAGCTTTGTTCAGGTGATATATGCCAAATCATGACTGGAATAGACTGAGAGTAAGAAGCAAGGTCACCAAGCAGAGACATCACGGGACACCACTCTTTCAGGAAGTTTCTATGGTGGGAGCTGGATATTGGGTCAGGACAATTTTATTTTGTGTTACAAGGAGGTATTTAATGAAAGCCATTCCCGAAATAATAGAAAACGCACAAGTGGAGGTTTTGATCTTATATAAGAGGAGGAAGGAAGTAGTGGATAAGTAAGGTAAATTTGTAGATTTGGTACTGGAATAAGTAGTGATTACTGTTTGATGAATGGCTTTTACTGTATGAAATGTGAGGCAAAGTAAGTTTGAGAATTGAGAACAAAATAAGTTTGGCAATTTTTGTAGAGAAGTTATGAAATAACTGCAGAGTGTAGTTTTTTTAGTTTGTTTGTTTGTTTTCTTGCCCCTTTATCTATGCTAAAGCAGAGACTTTTACATTCCAGGAAATAATAGCCACCCATAATTATTATGGCCTTGAAAATGGCATATGAAGAAGAAGGAATTGAAGAGAACACTAGGGATAAATTTCGATAGGTATTCTCCTTCACAAAGTCAAATAATGCCAGAATCATTGAACTCCAATGTATTTGTTTGTCTTATTCTATATTTTTTCCACTTCTTTTGTAATTTTGCTGAAAAAAAAAAGATTTGCACTTGGGTACAACATGTGTGCACACACACACAGGTACACAATGTAGGACCACTGCATATAAGCAAGAGAATTTCCATAGACTTGTGATTTTTTGCAAGCAGTTATTCCCCACCAACAAGAAGAATAATAAGGATAATGTTGTATTGAATACCTTATACTCTCAGATCCATTGTTCTTAAAATTATCTTGGAGTGCTATAATTTTTCATGTCTACATTTCTGTGCTTTTACAATCCATACAGTCGCTTTTAAAACCAGGACAGCATGTTGTACTTTGTAATATCCCATTGGTGCCCAGAGTAGTTTCGTCAACTGTTCACTATTGGCCTTCCTCATGGATATTTTTGGCATAAAAATAATGAACAGGTGGTGTGGAGGTAAGAAGCCATGTGGGTGTTAATGTGGCATTGCTTTCTGCAGAACGAGAGGAAGCATTTTCAGAATTTCAGGCTGCCAATATACTTAGTTGGCACCTGCAGTCTAAACTGGAACACCATTTTGAGAGCAGGACTGCAGCCATCTTAACAGATGGTTCCGAGTATTGACAGCCAAGTGATCATGTATGTACATCAGTTGTGGGTGTTGAAAGCAAGCTGCTCATTTAAGAAGGTCAAACAGCAGTCTGTCTGGAGCTTCCACAAATAATATTAAGAGGGATAGCTGTCTAGTTCTTATACTTTATTAATTATCTTCTTACTTATTCTCTTATACAATTACTTAGATAACTCAGGCTGAAAATTTTATATTGCAGTCAACAGAACCTAGTGACATAGCAGATGCCCTGAATCTGGAATAAGGAAAACAATTAACTTTGATAGCCAGAAACCAAAAAAAAGCTTAAATGTCACATAAAATGAAAGGGAGTTGTGGGTGAATTACATGTAATATATTCTTTTTAAATAGGATGCTTGGTCTGGTAAATTTATTCTCAAACAGTTCTCAAGGTTCCACTAAACTGGCCTGGCTTATTATTCATTAATTTGAGAAACTAAACACATTATAGACCCTGTGAAAGGCCTACAGAGCATTGCTTCAGCCAGTTTTCTCCCCCTAAATAAGTTAAATTCAAATTCTACCAATCTACACTGGAATATAGTAAGTCATCCAATTTCAAATGAGTTATCAAATATATCACAAAACATATAAAAAATATATGCCCTCCAATAACTCACATTCAATTTTCTTGAACCAATAATATTTTATAAAAGTATAAATCAATGCATAGCAGTATGTGTGGCAGTCTCTAAGATGCCTTCTGTCCAATGATCCCCAAATTCTAGTACCCACGACCTTGTTGCATTTTCTTTCTTTGATAAGTGTCAAGACCCGTGAACTTATTCTAACCAGTAGACTATCACAAAGGTTATGTCACATTGCCTTCAATATTGCATGACATAATTTGTAACTTCTATCTTGCTAGGGGACTCACTCTATTGCCTTTTTGGTTTTCATGTTGTGAGGAAGCAAATGGCCCTGGTTGAGAGACCCGTGTGATAAGGAATTCAAGGTTACCTTTGTCCAACGTAGGTAGGACGGAGGTAGGACACAGCTAGGTAGAACAGAGGTAGGACACAGCTAGGAAGCGAGGGGGACCTCTGGCTCATAGCTACCAAAATAATAAGCCTTGCACTATAGAAGACTGTACGGAACTGAATCCTGCCAGTAACCATTTTAGGTTGGAACCTGTCTTTCTTCCGACTTGCCTTAGGAGAATTCCCAGCTTGGGTTGATACCTTGATTCAGGTATCAGAGATCCTTCCTGAGGCAAGTACCAAATTAATTCATGCCTGGATTCCTGACTCTTGGAAACTGAGTTAACAGATGGGTGTTGATTTAAACCACTAAATTTGTGGTAATTCATTATGCAGAAATTCATTATGAATAACTTAACGATGCCTTTAGGTAATGAAGGTACTGTATGGACTAGCAGTGGTAAAGAGAATTCCATAGAGGAGATTGTCTTTAAAATAATAGAATAGGTGGTGTCTAACCCTAGAAGACAGAAGAAAGTATGATCCATAAAGAAATACCATGAATGTTAGGGGGAATGCTGATATGGAGATAAAAATGAAAATCTCTGCCCCAAATGACTTCACACCTTTGTCAATTTTCTTATCTTTGAATTGTCATCAATTTTCAAAGTTGCTGGGATATAGTAGAGTCTCAATAAATGTTATAAATATTTGCAAACAGATGGAAAATTGATGGTAAACCTGGATGTCTGATAGAAAATAATACTTACCTGCTATAAATGAGATTATTTGGTGAATAACTGGTTAAATAAGATTTGGTGGTAATAATTATTATGAGAATAACTGACATTTACTTGGTATTTCTTATGAATAAACAAGCAAGTGTTTTGTGTGCAGGATTACATTTAAAATGTTCAACAATCTTATGAGAGCCACTATTTAATTGCAATATAACTATTAGTATAGTAAGCCTTAGAAATATTCATTGTACAGTAGCTCTTATTGTATGAGCTAGGGTTTAATCGCAGGGTGGTCTGATTTTAAAGACAATATTCTTTACCACTACAAAAAGCTAGGCAAATGAGGAAAGAATACTAAGCTAGGTAACATAGTTTTGAATTAGTGAAAATAAAAAGAATAAAAAAGCACACATGTGTGTTATAAGCATAGCTCTATTGTTATGGAATTATGTAATTGAAAAATATTTCTATCTCTAAAATAAGATCGTCAATAAGATATCAAATAGCCTAATTTTTCCAATGTAAAATTCCATAATTCTAGAATATACGAGGCTCATGTTGATATCTATGAGTCATTTATATATACATATATATTTCTACTTTTTAAAAGATTTTGAATTAAAGGTTATACTGGAGGTACATCACTTCATTTCCCACTGCACGATTTCATTCGACAGTATAAGGACTTTTAAATAATTTGTTTTGGGGCACCTGGGTGGCTCAGTTGGTTAGGTGTTCGAATCTAGCTCAGCTTTTGAGTTCAAGCCCTGTGTCGGGCTCTGTGCTGACAGCTCAGAGCCTCGAGTATGCTTTGAATTCTGTGTCTCTGTCTCTCTCTGCCTCTTCCCCTCTCATGCTTTGTCTCTCTCTGTCTCTCTCTCTCTAAAAATAAGTAAAAATTTTTTTAAAAGTTAAAAAAATTGTTTCAAGGAGAGTAGAAATAAAGATTTTATGTTCTAGGAAAAGAGAGACAAATGACAGTGAAGTTTCCTAAAAGGAGATGGGAAGGGTAAATCACAGTGTAGATAGAAGTATTTACTGTGCTTTAATCAAAGTGACACATATTCACTGTAGCAGAGGGAAGGTAGGAAAGCTGAAATTATGAATCTGGGTATGAGAATTTGGGGCAATTACTGTATTATGGATTTTATTTGATCTTCTACATATGAAGTACGTAAGTTTTAGGGAGGAAAAGAAAGAGAAAATATGATCTAATTTGAAATGACTTGAAATGATTATGAACAGTGGATAAAGAACCAAGTTCCTTGAGGATCATAAAAAATAATGTGTGATTAAGAACTAGTTGTTATTGGTGACTATAAGTATACAGAATAGTAGTGCCTATTTGATTTTTTCCATCAGCTTTTGATTGTATACATGCAGGCTTAGAGAAGTTACATAGATTTTAAACATAAATAGGTATTTCTTGGAAAGTTAAAAATGATAGAAGGGCAAAGAAGTTAAAATAACAACAAAGAAATGGTCCATGAATATCAGTTGTATATAAAGAAAGGCTCTCGCCTTGATGATAAAAGGCTATGGTTAGAGATTAAGATGTTTAACACAGTAACCTCAAAGATGTTTTTGTTCCCAATGACCCAGCATGTGATCATAGGATGAGTGACAAAAATGTAAGAGAGAAAGTAGTTTCTAGGGGATGATAATATTTATCAAGTATATGAAGGCATCCTGTTGGAGAGGGATTCTGTAGGTCAGGTATGAAGATAGTACATGAGCACAGATAATATCTGTAAAAGACGATGATTATTTACACCATGAAGAGCTATAAAGAGATGTATATCAAGATGGCACAATCATCAAAAAATCCTGAATTTTGCAAGAAGTTTGACAAGAAATAGTTTGGGAATAAGAAATAGAGTGATCCCAACATGAGGTATATGGAACATGAGAAAATAAAGATCCTCTATTTGAGTAGAGTGAAAAGGAAGCAGTGTGTTTGGTTAAGAAATAGAGTTAAAAGAAACTTTCAGACAAGAAGAGTTAAGAGTACAGCTGAAGATACTGACATTGGAGCAGAAGAAGCAATGTCCATAGCAGCCATGTTAGAGGAAAGGGAATGAAGAATAAACTCCATCAGGGAAATGGAAATTCAGTGGATTACTAAAGAGATAAGAATAAACTATAGGACTAATGCCCCAAGAAACTTATATGTTGACCATTGACCAAGTATAATAGTGATAAGTGGTGCAGTTGATTTAGGCTTGATGTTTTCTTGCAGAACAGAGAGAACTTTTTTTTTTTAATGTATGAAATTTATTGTCAAATTGGTTTCCATAAAACACCCAGTGCTCATCCCAAAAGATGCCCTCTTCAATACCCATCACCTACCCTCCCCTCCCTCCCATTCCCCATTAACCCTCAGTTTGTTCTCAGTTTTTAAGAGTCTCTTATGCTTTGGCTCTCTCTGACTCTAACCTCTTTTTTCTTTTCCTTCCCCTCCCCCATGGGTTTCTGTTAAGTTTCTCAGGATCCACATAAGAGTGAAAACATATGGTATCTGTCTTTCTCTGTATGGCTTATTTCACTTAGCATCACACTCTCCAGTTCCATCCAGAGAGAACTTTTAGATCAAATGAAATATAGCAGAAACCTGGAAAAGACAGTCCAAAAGTTATGATATGGAACTGGGCATTACTTTTCCTGAATTAGTATAGTTGAGGCTGTCACTAAGAATCAAATGTCTTGTGGGTGTGAGAAGACAGTGGATCCATCTGCCCATTACTCAGCTCATTCTTGTTGGGGCAGCATTCTTCTGGGTTGGATATATTGGTTCACTTTGCCACTTATCAAGATCCCACTTTCTCTGCAAAAGATGTTGCAGTGATTAGAAAATTTTCATTTAGTAAAATAGTGACAATAATAGTCATCTCTGAGAGATGAGTCAGAGAGAATTGCAAAAATATATAGGAAAAATCCTAAGGCTGAGAGATTTGTATATCATATGCGTCTACTCCTGGAGATGTTCTGTGAATTTGATTCCAATCGCCTCCCCAAAATGGAAACATGATCAGTTAAAGGGTAAAGGTTCAGGTACTTCTGGACGCAGAAGCAAAACAGAAATATTAATCACAAAAGAAACAAAACTCATTTATAAATAAAAAAAACATATTTTCTGATATTGAGAACTGAGAAAAATTCTTTTTTATATTAAAAAATGAGTTGCTTTTATTTTTTAAATTTTAAACAAAAACAACCTTTTTAATAAAAAAATGTACATGTAATCATGATTGGGAGATTAAATAGTGTGATCGTGGCTTAGTATGATGAATGAAAATTTAGAGGTTATTAGCACCTTGCTTCTGGGGAAAACAACTTAGTCTACTTCTGGGTTTTTTTTTTTCCTAAATAAGCCAATGAAATTTGGAAAGAGAATTCAAAAGTGGACAAGAAAAAAATGGACGCTTTTTATAATTTTTAAAAAGTTTATTTATTTTGAGAGACAGAGAGAGAGAGAGAGAGAGAGAGAGAGAGAACAAACATGTAAGCAGAGAAAGGGGCAGAGAGAGATGGAGAGGGTGACTCCCAAGGAGGCTCTGTGCTGTCAGCTTGGTGCCCATTATGGACCTGGATCTCAAAATCTATGAGATCATGATCTGAGCCAAAATCAAAGGCTGGACAATTAACCAATTGAGACACCCAGGTGCCCTAAAATGAGATATTTTTAAAAGAAGCTGATTGAAAAGTTGAAAAATATCCTCTAATTTATTCCTACAAATTACAGGAAAAATGTTTTAAAGTTTTACAAAATCATATATAATATGCCTTTGCTTTTTCTTCCCATGCATCAATTTATTCATCACTAAAAATGGAATTATAGATTATACTACATTGTAGGAATTAAATGAGATTTTTTTTTTTAGGCAAACTAGATTTTATTTATTTATTTATTTTTAATTTCTAATTTATTATTGTTTTAATATGAAATTTATTGTCAAATTTATTTCCATGCAACACCCAGTTCTCATCCCAACAGGTGCCCTTCTCAATGCCCATCACCCACTTTCCCCTCCCTCCCACCCCCATCAACCCTCAGTTTATTCTGTTTTTAAGAGTCTTTTATGTTTGCCTCCTTCCTTCTCTGTAACTTTTTTCTCCCCTTCCCCTCCCTCATGGTCTTCTGTTAAGTTTCTCAGGATCCACATAATAGTGAAAACATATGGTATATCTACTTCTCTGTGTGACTTAAAATATGGCCTTTTGTAGCAACGTGGATGGAACTAGAGAGTGTTATGCTAAGTGAAATAAATGAGATTTTTAAAACTAGCTTAGCATTGGGTCTGACATATAAAATTTGGTCCTATCTTTTGCATAGACTTTTTTTTCTTCCCATATGCATTTTTCAAAGAATTCATGACTGCATAGGGTGCCTGAGTGGCTCAGTAGGTTAAATTTCCAACTCTTGATTTTGGCTCAAGTCAGTATCTCAGAGTCATGGGATTTAGAAGGTTCAGATAAATGGATAGATTATATGCTCTCTAGTAAATCCTTCATACATGTTTTATTAATTACATCAGGCATTTGATAAATTGGTATTTGGAACATTTGGAAGTTCAAGGTTGTTTTACATGGCAAGATGAGGTTCTATTGAATGGCAAACAAAATTTCTACAATGCAAAAATTGGAGAGTGGATATTTTGTAATGCCTGTTAATGGCAGATATAGATGCTTTAGTAATCACTGAGGCACAGGAAAGGGTAAGTCCTTTCAGAAAAAAAAAAAAAAAAAAAACGAAACAAAAAACAACAAAAAAAATTAAGACCTTAACAGAAGACCTCCTAAAGTCATCAAGATAGAATGGAAGTATCCTAACTGAAAGATATGATCTTCCTCAGAAAACAGATCTGAGTTTATTTGTTCCAATAAATCAATTAATGAGTATTCATAACCCCTAAATTCTATCATGGAGGTTGTATATAATAATCTTAAATTTGGAAAACATTCAAAGCATTGACCTAATGTTCTTTTATCTTCTTTTCTTTTCTTTTCTTCTCTTTTCTTTCTTTCTTTTTCTTTCTTTCTTTTTTTTTCCCCCTATAGTGGTCTCATTTAAGCAATGTGATTATGTTGAAACCTTCAAGATGAAGGTTGTAAATTGGCTCTTCACGTAACTATTGGATTGGTGATAATATGCCATGGAATTCTGGAAAACAATTGGTAAAGAGGATGGTTTTGTTCTTAGAATAATTAATGGTAATCCTTGTTTTCAGCCATTAATTAGAGAGTAAGAACAACTTGTTCTATTGGTCTGTTGAGGCCACACTCTCTTAGTGTAGGACATAACACCACATAACTGGAATAATGTCAACTACCAATTGTCCTGATTTTAATAGTAGGGGTGTTTGAATTTCGCATTTCCAAAATTAGAATTATTACAAAATAATTTTTACAATTTAAAATGAAGAGTTATAATGTAAAACCTTAAAGTATATTCTTGTGCATTGCTAGTGAAAAATTTGTCTGATTTTATAGAGGAAACATTTTATATGATAATTTGGAGAATGGGAATTCTGATTAGAGATGGAATCAGACTGTAAGACTCTTACAGGGAGTCATTCAGCACTGAGATGAGGTGGCCTGAACAGATGTGATAGAATTGGCATAGAGAACAGTGGGTGAGGATGAGATGTAAATCAAAGAGACACAGAACAGACATTTGTAACCTACAGAAATCAGAATTTCTGGTTCAGGAGAACTACACAGTGCCAGATTATAGCTCTAAATTTTAGCACGCATATACACCTTTACTGTTGTTAGCAGGGACATTCACTGCATGCATCTGAGGGTGTATAGAGGAGATAAGCTTTAAACCACTGTTTAACCGAATTTGAAACACTGTTTCACTGAATTTGAAGTGTCCTAAAGTATCTTTCAAATAAAGAGCTGTACATATCAATAGTCTTCATTTTTGGGGTGGAGGTGGGGGGAGTCTTCTTGGGCAGGAAACAAATATACCTGTGGCAGTTAGGTTCTTCTCTCCTGGGAGGCTCACACCATCAATCCCTGGCCTCTTTCCATTTAGAACAGTTTTTTCACTCTGTTCAGATTCACTGGATGCTTTGGTTCCTGTGAGATTCCTGCCCACACTTAACTGAAAATGGATTTTGCACAACTACTCCTCTTGGAGCTACTTATTTCCTGAGAAATCCTAGGTCAGCAATCTGGACAATATTTACTATATGAATAGGAAATGTTTTATTGGATTTACAAGTGGAGCCTCCAAAATGCTAGAATAATTAAGAGACAATGGAAACATAGTGCACCACCAAGACAATGATACGTTTTTTTTGTTGTTGTTGTTTTGTTTTTGTTTTTTTTTTTTTTATGGAAAGAACTCTACATAATAAAAGGGCTGATTTATCATGCTGCCATACAGATTTGTTGGGTAATGATACATATAACAAAGTTTGCAGAAATGTAGAATGATATGAATGTTTCCATTGTCTAATTAGGTTTAAACATTAAATGACTTTTGCCAAATCCAGACCTCATTACTTTGTTTTTCTGCTTCACCTCTGATCTTTTCTAATATATAACACTTTAAGAATTAATGTTAATATTTTCCTGCTAGTATTTTCCCATACTATTTTGTGCCCGGATGGTCTAATTGAGAGTTTCGTGGTGGTATAGGTTTCCTCACAGTGACTGAAAGCACTCAGCATTCACTAAAATAGCATGTAATCCATTGCAGAATGGAATCTATTTTTTCTTTACCTTGACGATTTCTTTCCTTCTGACTAACAGCTTCAATGACATGCCATGATGAAACAGAATATTTATTTCTCAAAGATGTCTCTATTTCTGATTTTGTGTCAGAAAATCTTTGTCCATCTCTAATTACTAAGGAGTTCCACTTCAGAGGAGCATAATAGAGCCCGGTGGTATAAGGTAATCATATCAGTAACACTGATAATAGTTGCCAAAGTAAATATTCACCAGGAATAAGCAGTAGAGATTTGTCCTTGTAATAGATAATCAGGTTCCCATGATGTGCAGGAAAAAGTATCTGTCTCACAGTATCTAGAATGCTTGTATGACAGCATTTGGCAAAACAGAGCTAAATTTCAAATTATGGTAACATTTCAAATATTAATGATGTTACAAATGCATAAAGGTGTAGAGTACTTGAGATTGGAAACTACAAACAAAAGATAAAGTCCATGGGGCGCCTGGGTGGCGCAGTCGGTTAAGTGTCCGACTTCAGCCAGGTCTCGATCTCGCGGTCCGTGGGTTCGAGCCCCGCGTCGGGCTCTGGGCTGATGGCTCAGAGCCTGGAGCCTGTTTCCGATTCTGTGTCTCCCTCTCTCTCTGCCCCTCCCCCGTTCATGCTCTGTCTCTCTGTCCCAAAAATAAATAAAAAACGTTGAAAAAAAATTAAAAAAAAAAAAAGATAAAGTCCAAAGAGATGGACTTCTAATTTTTTTTTTTAAATTTATGAAGGATATTAAAAAAGACAAATAAAATAAAAATAAAGATCATACCTATTATTTGTACACTAGTGATATTTGAATTTACATTTACATATTAACTTAGAGCTAACACAATATAGTTTAATAGTTACAGATATTTACAAATGAATAAAAAATTACGACAATTCAGTAGATTTTTTTTTTTTTTTGAAAAGCAGTGAGGGTATTATGTAGGTAACTAGCACAAAAGTCACCAGGGGACTAGAGCTAGCTCAAATCAGAGATATACATGATTTACTCAAGCCCTATTGAATCCATATCTTTAAATGTGGAAGTAAAATATCCAGGGGTGCCTGAGTGGCTCAGTCGGTTAGGTGTCTGACTTTGGCTCAGGTCATAATCTCATGGTTGGTGGTTTGAGCCATGTGTTGGGTTCTGTGCTGACAGCTCAGAACCTACAGCCTGCTTCAGATTCTGTGTCTTCCTCTGTCTCTCTCTCTCTCTCTCTCTCTCTACCCCTCCCCTGCTGGTGCTCTGTCTCTCTCTCTCAAAAGTAAAGAAGCATCAAAAAATTAAAAACAAAAAACTAATAAAAAAGATATCTAGATATTTACCTGTCCCAGATATTCATATACCTGTCACTACTTGAACAACTATTGGGTTAAGAATTTAAAAGTTACCAAATTAAAAAATATTGTCAAAGATTCTAGGAAATTACTATATATCACAATAAAATTAGAAAATGATAAGTAATGTAACAGCAATGAAACTATACTAGCAATTAAATTGTAAAAGTTAAATATATAGTATATGTAGTATGGCTAAAGGTGTGCTAAAAATCAGGCACACTAAATGAATAGGGAATTTTAACTGATACAAGCTGTCTCAATCCATTTAAAATATACATTAGGGGCACCTGGGTAGCTCAGTCCGTTAAGCTTTGCAATCTCCTAGCAGGTTGCCTGTGATGCACATTGCGTTCTAATTTAGTGCTTATTCAATAATAAAACTGATTTATTTATTTCCCTTCTACCTTTGTGGAGAGGCTTTATGGTTTGGGAGGACATTCTGATTTTAATTATACTTTCTGCAACATTTCCAATGGCTAATTAGTCTCAGCTATTTGCATTATGACATAATAATGGTGAGTTAGGGGTTTTGTTTTGTTTTGTTTTGTTTTGTTTTGTTTTGTTTTAATATCCTGAACCTGCTATTTATGGAAAACTCCAAAGTTTCAAACATTTCCAAAATGTGAGCTGTAAAAACTTTGAATTATCAGAATCTGAATACGCATCATCTTAAGTTGCTTTCATTTTTATTTTTATTTTTAGTTTCATTTTTATTTTTATTTTTATTTTTTTAGTACATTGGTTCATGTAAACATAAGGCAATGTCCTGGGAGGGGGTGGAAATGAAATTTCTTAATATCTTAATAATTCACAGAACCTAAAATATAATACTTTTTTTTCTTAATAGCTTAATAGCTACATAATTGTGATTCATTCTAATATTTTTCTCTGGATTTACTTTAATTTTTTGTACCATTGTTAGTAATCGGTTTATATAATTCACCAAGGCAGCAAATATAATGCCATCCTAAAAGATCAAGTGAAATAACTTGAAACATGACTTGATCTGGTAATTATTTGTCGCTTTTCATTATGTTTGAGATAATATTATAGCTCTTTAAAATTAATATTCACAAAGAATGAGGGACCACAGAGGCAATAACAAATAAGTTCTTTAAAACAGAAAAAAGATGGAAGTCACAGAACTCTGGATATTAATTAAATGTGAAGGCCAAAATTATTTTGTTAGCATCATAAACTTAAGAATTTGGCAATTGCATAACCAGAACGGCATGGAGAAAAAATAATACTCTTCAATTATACAATTCATGTTTCTGCCTCTTACATATAACAATTCATAAAATATGTGCGAATGACCAATATTATTTCTAACCTATGAATGAAGTATATGTTAAAAGCAAAAAAGCGCATGTTTAAGAGTTAGAATGCTAATATTATGGGAATTAGTTCCATCTTTCCTCTGTTATAAATAACTGGATATTGTAGGACAGACATGTTCAATCTCAGCTCTTCCCTTCCACCCATTCCCCTGATCTTTAAATGACTTACCCAAAGAAGTTATTTAGATTTAAGAAGAGAGTTTTAAATGGATATTTTTCAGGGTCCCTGGGTGGCTCAGTAGGTTAAACATCAGACTTCGGCTCAGGTCATGATCTCAGGATTTGTGTTTGAGCTTTGCATTGGGCTCTGTGCTGAGGGCTCAGAGCCTGGAGCCTACTTTGGATTCTGTGTCTCCCTCTCTGTCTGCACTCCTTCACTTGTGATCTGTCTCTTTCAAAAATAAATAAACACTTAAAAATCCATAAAATGAATAAATGGGTATTTCTCCTCATAACCTTCTAAAGATGCTTTATGTATTACTGAGAGAGTAAAATATAGTTGTATAAAAATGTTTTTAAAGATTTATCCACTAAATATATTTATCACCCAAGACATACCTCTCAATGATGTGTTTATTTTGTTGCTCACTGATGTTCACACACAAATCGATGTTAATTGCTATTTGATGAAACTAATCATGTCAGAAATGAGTCTCTAAATTTGAGTTTGTGAACTTTTACAATATGGTAAGTAAAAGAATCTTCCGACAAAGTAATGAACTGATCAAAGAGGCAGTAAGCCTAATAACAGCGATGATTAGATAAATTATATTTACCAAGGGACTATAAATAATGACACTCAATAAAAGTAGAAAATATTTAGTCACACATTTTTTTTTCTTTTCAGAAATAAATTACAGAATGGGATAGTTTGGAATTCATAAAACCATGGTATTAATTATGACCATAGTTTTTGATGGTTGAAGCAGAAACCCAGAATAAGAGTGGCTTAAACATGATATTTGTGTCCTCTCCCATTAGGTCGTCTACATATAGAGATTCAAGACTCTTATGGAAGTTAAATTTCACAAGGTTGTCCAGGGATTCACACTCCTGCGATGGTTTTCCTCTGTCATTCCTAGTATGCTGCCCTCATTTGCCCAAAGTTGTCTTATTTGCATGTGTCGTGTAGCAACATAGAGGAGGGGAGGGAAGCCATTCTTCCTTGAGGAAAATACCAGCAAGTGAACCACAGTACAATCTCTTCTATACCACTCGCCAGGTCCTAATCATATTGCCATGTCTATGATCTCATGTAAGAGATAATACGGAACAAGATCTGATTTTTTGTAGGTAATAATATGGCAAGTGCTTCCCAACTGCAAATTTATATGAAAACAAAATATGAAAGAAAGCAAAAACAAAAGCAAACAACCAAGAAGATCTCCCCAAAACAGGTCTCTCAATACCAAAAGGGAAAGGCAGGAAAACTGAAATTAAGCAAAAACTAGCAATCTCTGGGACCAGAACAAGTAGAGAAAATACTGAAATAAATTACTTGTAATTTATGTGAAAATTCAACAAAATTAATTTAATACAGTGCAATGGCTTACAGTAAGTACCAACATATATTTCTTTCAATCAAAAATACTGAAAGAAATCCTAATTTACAGGTAAATTCTAAATTACAAATATTCTGAAACGTCTTGTAATAAAAAATGTGACATATGGCTCAGAGGATCAGAAGATATTAGAAGATATTTTAGAAACAATAAAGATGAAAAATTCAGGTAATATTGTTCAAGATGTGACATAATGATGCATTATGATTGTCAAAGTGATGACAATTTTCTTTACACTGATCACCAAAATGATGACTAAAAGTAGAATGCAATTGAACTTCATTATATGAGACATTTCAAAATATAGTATTATGTGTTTTAATGTAAGTATTATAAAATTGTTGAAGTAAATTAAAAGTAAAATTTTATATGAGGCATTTATTAATCAATCGGCTTTGTAATAATAATAAATAAAACAGCTTTGTATAATTTTTGTCTCTTCTTTTGACAAATGTGTACATATGTGCAATTTGATTCTTTACCATAGCATAGGGGAAGAATACTTTGGAATAGTCATGCTGAGTTTTAAATCGTTATATCAAGATTATTGCCACATCAAGGTCACTTTCCCTCTAGTGCTTCTCTGGGAAAAGCAAAGGTAATTTTCAGGGTGAAATGCTGTGTGTTTTGATATGAAGTAGATTACAAGGTTTTATTCATTTCTCAAAACTCATCGAAGCTTACATTTAAAATCTATTTAATTTACTTATGTAAACTAAAATTTAATACAATAATTGATTCAAGGGGGAGGAAACACAGTTTTATAAATAAAGTATTTGCTATCTCATTATATATATAATTTAACTCTAAAATTCTGAGGCACTTTTCTCTTAAATAATATTATGTGGAAGGTAACATATTATCAAATTTTATAAAAGATGTGAAACAAAATGCTCAGAATCATTCCTTCATAATACATTCTATTTCATGAAAATATTATAATTTGAATGTTATTTATAAATACAATAAACATTGCCAAAAACTTTTCAATATAATAAAGCACTATTATTATATAACAGTATACAAAGTTTTCTGGTTGTAACAAAATTTTATAACAACAAATTTAAGCAAGAAGTGAACAAGTGGATAAAGTTTTCTGACATTGCTTATCAACAAACACCCCATGTGATGCTCATTATTCGAGGAAGTTCTGATATGCCTCAAGGATCTCAAGTTTCCAAACCTACCACACTCATATAGAAGAGATACATTTGGAAAGTGGTGTTATAATGTAAGAAAATCTTTAAAAGGAATATTCTACCCTTAAAAATGTCCTGACTAGGAAAATAAGAATCTGAGGTAATAGATTTATTTAATAAAGTTAATAAAATTTTACCAGGCATGATGTTATGAAGAATTACAATATAATGATAGTTCCATTTAATGGTTATATATAATTCTTGTTTTTTTATTGAATCAATAATCCTTTAAAATGTTTAAAACTATACTTACTTGGTTTTAATATTTATTATGGAATATAATGAATACAATATTTTATAAACTGGACCCTCATTAAAATCTGGTCTTTGGAGTTAATTTCATGCAGTTGCCATGTAGGTAAAGATAAACTATAATGCGGTCCTTAGGTAATCTGGAGCTAATTCTCTCTGGAGAGCCACAGGATAAATTGACCTCATACAGAAATATTCTCTATATTATATTGCATGTTAACACTACTGATGCTTAACCACCCACAGAAAACACATTATATGAGAATAAACCATCAGCAATTTAGACCCCTTAATAGTCTACTTTACATAGGTCAACATTTTTCAGAGCACACTGGTCATTTTGGGCAGAAACATAGATGAAAACTCACACCAAATTAACATACTGTTAAGGACCACATATTTCATGTAAGTATTCAAAATATTTTAAGGACCTATCTACTAAGAGTCAGACAATGTTATGATTGCTGTGAACAGACCAAAAAGCAAAACAAAAAAACAAAAAAAAAAACCAACACAAAAACATATCCCCTGTTTTCATAGGTATTGCATGCATGAGAGAGGGAACCAAGAAATTAAAAGAAATGAACAATAAATGTGCAATAAGTCAGATGTAGAAGTGTAAGCAAAAAAATCAAGATGATGAAAAATGTGGGAGAGTAGTAGAGGTATTATTTGTGAAAACGTGTCTGATTAAGCTAAGAAAGCAGGCGTGCAGATATCTTGCTTACAATAAAAACGTATTCTCACACTCAAGCATATGCAGGCTTCCTGGGGTTCAGCTGATCTAGTCACATCTAGTTTGGGGTTGACTGAGCAGTTCTACCTCAGGCTGAAGGCTGGCTGAATTTGGCTTCTGTCTGTAAAATGGGTCTAGGTTGGCTTCATTACTTCCTCTTTGGACCAGGCATGTTCCCCTCAGGGCAAATGACAGATGGGATGTCAGATGACAGGACATAATTTAGGCCTCTCTTACTGTCAAATATGCTCAAATTCACTGGCTAAAGCATGTCACACAGGCAAATCTAATATTAATATGGGAAAGAAATATATTTAACCCACAATGGGAGAGCATTGCAAAGCAACACTGCAAAGGGTATGAGTTTATTATCCTGTTACACAGAGGTCATCATCTGTGGCTGAGAAAGTACAGGATCTTTGGACCATGGTCACCACTTTGTATTTCATTCTGAGTGAGATATGAAGCTATGATAGAATTTTGAGCAAGAAAAGGCTGTTATCTGACTTATGTCTCAAGAAAATCACTCTGATTGTCTTTTGAAGAACAGACTGTCATGGAACAAGGGGAGAAGCTGGGAACCTTATATTAACCCATGTGAGAGGGGGACCAAGCCTAGGACCAGAGTGGGTAATGATATAATTAGTAAAAAAAACATGACATTCAGGATATATTCATAAGGTGAAAATAACAGGATTTCATCAATTTTCCACTCAACAAATATTTGAGTGTTAACTTTATGTGTCATTATCACAAGTACTTTGGAGACATCAATCAACAAAACGAATGATAATGACTAGTAACGTAGAGCATTCTGGTGAAGAAAAAAATGTCAACAAGAAACGGAGTGGTATGTTAGAGAGTGGTAAATAGGAAAATAAATCAGGCAAAATGTTACCTGGATATCTGGATAAAGAGTTCACAAGCATGTGTAAAAGTGCTTTGGTAGGAGCACACTGTGTTACTGTTGGGGGACAGAGGGGAAAATCCCAATGAGCACAGTGAACAAATGGTAGAAGAGCCTGAAAAAGAACAAGTTTTCATAAAACCAACCCATGGATGGCCATGCAGTTTGTGGTAAGTACTTTAATAGTCAGGGTTCGCCATAAAAAAGAACCAATATAAACAAGGATCTAATCTAAGGAATTGGCTCAGATGATTACGGAGGCTGAGGAGTTCCACGATCTGACTTTGTAAACTGGAGACCCAGGAAAGTCAGTGATGTAAATTCCAATCTGAGCTCAAGAATTAGAGAACTAGGAGTGTCCATGGCCTAGATTCCAGGCCAAGGGCAGGAGAAAACCAGTCTCAGCTCAGTGGTCAGGCAGAGAGATCACATACTCCTACCTTTTTCTCTTTTCTATTCAGGTCAGAACAGACTGGATGATGACCATTCATACTGGGGAGGGCAATCTTTTTCAGCCAAGCTACTGATTCAAATGCTAATCTCTTCCAGAAACACCCTCACAGATCCATCTAGATTAGAATAATATTTAGCTAAATATTTGGGTATCCTGTGGTCCAGTCAAGTTGATATAAAAAATTAATCATCACAAGTACATTAGCTTTTCATCTGTATGAGATGAGAAATCATAGAAAGTTTTTTTTTTTTTTTCTAGAGGGTCCATCTGGGTGCTATTTTGGGAATAAAAGGATAGTTTGAACTTTTGTTTCAAACCAATTTGAAAAAACCATCAAAAATAAACCAATTTGGAAAGTATGTATACAAAATATAGCCCATAGGTAAGAGGTTTGGACCAAAATGGTAATAGGGACTGTGGCTATACTGTGGATACATTCTGAAATAGCTGTGACAGAATTTTCTGAAAATATCATATGACATCTATGAGACAAAAAAGGAATTAATAATGACATCAATGTTTTCCTTCTGAGAAACCGGAAAGCTGATATTACCATTTGATGACATGGGAGGAGGACATTAATTGGATATTGCTTTGCTGTTTGTGGGTGAAGACAGAGAGCCATAGTTTTTATTTGGACTTGAAGTGATATCATTATTAGACATCTAAATGAAGATGCGACTGTGCGAGATCATCTGCATAATGAGAAGTACATACAGAGGTAATAGAGTCTAAGTGCTCAGTTCTGAAGTACCCCAAAATTTAGCCATTAGGAAGACAGACAAGCTCTGCAAAAGGAGAGTTGTGGTGGGCCATTAAAAATTCATACCACATTTTATAACTTAGAAAAGTTTAGGTTAAAGTTTTGGACCTTTAATTCACTCTAAAAAAAAAGTGAGATGTTGTTTACTCTAATATCAAGTTCTGCACAATATATGACATAGATGTATTATGTCATCATTCAACATGCCACAGAAAGCATTTCCAGCACTGATTTCTGTCTTAATACCATATTTTTACTTTGTGTTTTGCTCCTTTATACCTGATATTTGTAAGCTTTTCAGCAATATTCTATATAAAATCTGGAATTGGATTATTGGAAATGCACATCCCATTTTCAAATGCAAATGAATAGGAACTATTATTTGGTTAACACAAAAATACATCATAACCATTTCAAATTGACTATTCAGTCTTAACATTTTTATCTCTATCACTTTTATTACTATTAATTCATGTAAATTCATATGAGTTAATTAATTACTATAACATCCTACATTTAACTAATGCCCACTTTCTACAAGGGTGGCCTGTAAACTTCTATCCTTCCAGAGTCCACTTTTTACAGAGAAAATAAATACTTATCTCATCCATTGCCTTTAAAATCTCACACTTAGCCCTTTTTATTTGCAATTGGACTTTTTCAGTTTTTTATTGAGTAAATATTAACTAGTGTACAGTATTTTCTTTTTAACTTTACTGGCATTTCCATTACTTATTTCTGTGTAACAGAGCTTCCCAAAACTTAGCATCTTAAGACATTCATTTTAACGTACGCAGATTTTGGAGTCTGGGATTTAAAAAAGGGCCAGTGTGAGGATCTCTTGCCTCTGTTCCATGAAGCTAGAGGCCTCACCGGGATTCCTTAAAATTCATTAACAACTCATCAGATGGGTGTATCCTGGATATATATCTATTCACGTGCCTGCCCTCTGGCACTTGTAGTTGCCTGGGACCTCAACTGAGGCTCTCAGTCAAAATACTAATACATGGCCTTTCCATGTGGCCTGAGCTTTATTGCTGTATGACAGCACAATCCTTCTTACAAGTTGGTTTAGGGCTCCAAATACAAGTATCCCCAGAAAGCCAGGTGGCAGCTATATTTCCATTTATGACCCAACCTGAGAAGTCATGCAGGACTTACTTCTCCTGTAGTAACAAGACCCTCCAGCTTTACTGGTAGAGAACATAGGCCTCTTCTCTTTATGAAAATAATATCAAAGCCACATTTAAATTTTTTTTTAATGTTTATTTCTTTTTTGAGAGGCAGAGAGAGAGTGCAAGCAGGGGAAGGACACAGAGAGAGAGAGGGAGACACTGAGTCAGAAGCAGTCTCCAGGGTCTGAGCTGTCAGCACAGAGCCCAAGGCGGGGCTCGAACTCACGGACCGTGAGATCATGGCTTGAACTGAAGTCAGATGCTTAACTGTCTGAACCACCCAGGTGCCCCTCAAAGTCACAGTTTAATAAGAACATGTGGCATGGGCGGTGTGGTAGCCAGTTTTGAAAAAATAAAATCTGCCAGTCTCCCCTCAGCTATAAAATTGTACGTCTCTCCTATGAAGCATATACTCATCTCCTCCTTCATTACAATCACTGTAGCATTAGTTCAAATTTGAGAATTAAACTAAGTTTCCAGGAATGGACGAATCCATTCAGGTGAGGTGTAACCGGGTGCAGCTCAGATTCTCTTAATCTGTGGACTTACGAACTGAAAAGAAAAGGTATTTCTCTGCCCCACCACACACATCATACAACTGCGTCATAGGCCCTAGCCATCACTGCAGACATCCTCAGTTTAAAATGGGAAAACCAGGAGGCACACAGAAACCACTAGTCCCTAGTAATCCTGGAATCAATTTGGGCACATATTTCATTCAGATTCGGGCGCAGTTGCAGTGTTTGGGAGTTGTTCCCTATGGCTCTGAATCTGCCTTTTAAGCTTCTGATTCCACCATCTGAGTTATCCTTCCTTTTCAATGACAAGTGGCACATACATATATATGGGTAGCTTGTTCAGTGTCCCTTTTGCTTGTAGAAGTTTGAGAGTCAGAAATACTTCTTTCACTTGATTTCATTTTCCTTTGCATTTTTTTTTTTTCAGGACTAGCTTGATGCAACCCCTTTAAAAAACTGTGTTTATGTCAATTTATAAATCACTCCATAGGTAAGAATCTCACTGTCAAATCTCAATCAAGATAATCTCCTGTGGATTTGGTCTCCCAGTGGTACTGCTGTGAGACAAATCTCTTAAGATTCTTAGAGTCCTCTTTGTTTAACAAAGACCTATGAGATACCCCCTTATGATCCTTCGAGGGTCTTTTGTCTGTAAGAGACAACATTTTACAATTTTTTTTTTTGAGAAAAAGAGAGAGCGTGAGAGCCCTCAAGCAGAGGAGGGGAAGAGAGAGAGGGAGAGAGTCTCCAGCAGGCCCTGCACTGGTAGTGCAAAGCCCAGTGAGGGACTCCATCTCACAAACCATGAGATCATGACCTGAACTGAAACCAGTAGCCAGATGGGTAACTGACTGAGCCATCCATGTGCCCCTCACCTTAGCTCCTTTACGGTTTTAATGTAGAATCTTGTAGTTCTACCATGGATTTAATCTTTGCCTGGAAGCTATTTCTTAATCTGAGAATGGTTTGCCATCTGGAGTGGTTGGCAATAAGACGCAGTTTAATTTAGAATTCTACAAACTCTCACTCTTAAAATATTGAACAGTTCGTACCTCTTTCTTTCACTTTTATTTAAAGGCAGATGAAAAAGCAGGTGGCGTCCTCAACCATTTGCCTAGCGATCTCCTAAGTTAGATGGTTAATTTCATTAGATATGTTTTCTATTTGCACATTAATTCAGACAACAGTGATGCCAAATATCCTGGCACTGCATAACAAGTGCCCCCTTCCCTCTCATTCCCAATGCCATTTTCCTTAATATTCTTTAAACTTTTACCAGTAGGCTTCCTCAGGCCATTTAGATTTCACTAATACAATTCTGAAAACTCCTTAGGCTTTCATTAACAGGAATATCTCAGGGCCTCAAACATGTATTAGCGTTTGGTTGTGGTAAATACTAATGGCAGTTTCATAACTGGCTAATTTATTTACAAGTTCATACCAAAGACTCCAAATTTCTCATCTGAAAACAATCACCTTATGCTTAAAGTTACTGTGGGTTAGCATTTTGGGGGAAAACAAACAAAAAAAGCCATAGGAGTTTCCATCCATTCAATGATATTAGGAGGTACACTTGAGAGGCTTCAATTTTGGTGCAAAGGAACCACGCAAGGGCATGTCCACTCTTGTGTCTGGTGGTTGATGCTGGCAGGAATTAGGGGTTCCTCTTGCTTTGTCAACCAGAACACGATTTCACATCTCCTGGGCCTCCTCATAGCATGGTAGCTTTGAACTTCTTTCAGTAACACTCAGCGTTCAAAAAGTCTCTCGTGTCCCTTATGTAAACCCAGCCGAGATGACTAATGTGATATTGGCCATAATCAAAAGCCTCCTACTCAGATTCAAAGGAAGAAATTGAGACCTTCATGTTTGGATTGGAAGAATGTCAAAGTCACATTGTAGGAAGGGCATGTGGGATGCGAGATATGCTTTTATGGTCATATATGTCCCATACATGCAATCTGTCACAGCTGCCCAGCTCCAATTCTATGTCTTCTCACAAGGATTATATCACCTAAGCAAAGCTGCAGAAATTATTGTTTCTCGAACATGTGTATTAGTGAGGACATTTTCTCTGTCTTGCAACATTAAATTTGCTGTTATCTATAAGCTAGAAGTTTCTTGGCACATTCCATATCATACCACATAGAATGTGAAACACCAGGTGCATTTTTTAGCATTAACTTCTGAATTAGTTATGTCTTTGAAACTATTGATCAAAGTAAAATTGCTTTAGTCTTTATAAATTTGGTGGTTAATTTGATGTGTCAATTGATTGGACAATGGAGTATAGAGACATTTGGTCCGACATTATTAGGAGTGTCTGAAAGGATGTTTTGGAATGAGATTAACATTTGAATTGGTAGACTCAGTAGAGTGGGCTTGAAAACCAGAAATGAACAAAAGGGCTAAAGAGGGAAATTCATTGGCTTGGGCTGAGACATCTGTCTTCTGTTCTTGGACTGCAACTCACATGTTTGACTCTCCTGTTTCCCAGGCCTTCCAACTTAGACTGGAGCCTAAACCATTGGCTCTCCTGAGTTTCCAGCTTGCTGACTTCTGATCATGACTTCTCAGCCTCCATAGTCATGTGAGCAAATTTTTTTGTAGTAAATCTATCTCTGTCTTTGTTTCTCTATGCCCCCCACCCAGTTCAATGAATATAGACATAGATAGACATACACATATATATCTGCATGTAGATATCTGTATATAGACATATAAATGTAGACAAATAGAGAAATAAATAGAAAAATAAATAAATAGAGAAATAAATTGTTTTGTTTTGTTTTGTTTTGTTTTGTTTTGTTTTGTTTGTTTCTGGATAACCCTGACTAATACAGCAGGCTTATATAATTCTAGGAGGAGAAATGAAATCTCTTAAAAAGTAAATTATACTAAGTGTATTTTTAAAATCATGAAGAAAAATAGCCATCATATTTTTAATTGTCTTGAGGGAAATAAAACCCAGCCTTACACAAATGGAAAAATACTTCATTCCTGTCATTGTGAAACTGTTTTTTAAAAGCTATACTAGACTAAAATTGATATTTTTAGCATTGAAAACAAAGTGACATTCATTTTTCAGGTTTTTTTTTATTTTGGGAATGATACACAAAATAATTTAAAGAGAAATGTTATGAATGTATATTATTCCACATATGTTGCTCTCATTTGGAAGAGAAGACTATTTTTACACTTACCAGCAGCTCACTGACTTACTCTATGAGTGACTAGTAATAGCTAAAAACTCAGCGTGTATGATTACCACGTGAGATTTTACACAAACTAGACAAAATAACAACACATAGACGAAGAACCAAATTTAGGAAATAGTGAATTTTGATACATAGGTCAATATAATAAATCAAAATTGTAGAAATGAGAAGAAATAATATGTAGTTTTTATTTAGTATAATAGATTATATAATGTTAAGTATGTATTATTCACACTTTGTTAAGCTCTTTATAAATATAATACCACTTAGTTCATATTAGCCGGTGTTAACAAGTGTTACTAGTATTATCTCCGTTTTACAGATGAGAAACTGACACATTAGGAGTTTATTGAATTGTCCAAAACAACAAAAATAACAAGTAGCATTTTATCTTAAGTGCACAGAATATACTCTATTCCTATAGTTGTATGGGAATCTTGATAATTGCTGAAATAACTTTTATTTCTAACAATTGAAAGAGAATATTCACAAAACTTGATCATGTTGCCCATTGCTTGTAACATTTTAGTAGGTCCTCATTGCTTACTGTGGATGACAAAGCCTGAGTGCCACGCCTGTTCCAAGTCTCAAGCTTCAGTTAATATGCTGCCATGCACTTCTCCTGACTCATGTACATTACTCTTTTAACATCTTTTTGCCTATAGCTCCAATACATATTTTATCCCCCAAATCAAATAAAAATTGAATGAATGAATAAATAAATGAAGCAACCCCAGGGAACGAAGAAACTATGCAATTGAACCCTGAACAACATGGGTATGAATTGTGTGGAACCACATATATGTGGATTTTTTTTCCAATAAATACAATACAGACTATGAATGCACTTTCTCATCCTTGTGATTTACGTAATAACATTTTCTTTTCTCTAACTTATTTTTTTTAAATGTTTACTGATTTATTTTGAGAGATACTGTGTGTGTGTGTGTGTGTGTGTGTGTGTGTGTGTGTGTGCACGCACATGCATGCAAGCTGTAAAGGGGCAGAGAGAGAGGGAAAGAGAGAATCCCAAGCAGGCTCTACAGTCTCTGTGCAGAGACCAACACGGGGCTTGATCTCTTGACTCGTGAGATCATGACCTGAGCCAAAATCAAGAGTTGGCCGCTTAGCCAACTGAGCCACCCAGGCACCCCTTCTCCGTTTTATTTTATTGTAAGAATACAGTATATAATCCATATAATGTAGAAAAGTGTGTGTTCGTTGACTATGTTATCAGGAAAGCTTCTGGTCAATAGGAGGCTATTAGTAGTTAAGTTTTGGTGGAATCAGAAGTTACACATGGTGGGGCGGCTTAGTCAGTGAAGTGTCTTACTTTGGCTCAGGTCATGATCTCACGGCTGATGAGTTCGAGCCCTGCATCAGGCTGACAGCTCAGAGACTGGAGCCTGCTTTGGATTCTGTGTCTCTGTCTCTCTGACCCTCCCCAGCTCATGCTCTGTCTCTCTCTCTCAAAAATAAAATAAAACATCCAGATGGCCAACAGACACATGAAAAGATGCTCAACGTCACTCCTCATCAAGGAAATACAAATCAAAACCACACTGAGATACCACCTTACGCCTGTCAGACTGGCTACAATGAACAAATCAGGAGACTATAGATGCTGGAAAAGATGTGGAGAAATAGGAATCCTCTTGCACTGTTGGTGGGAATGCAAACTGGTGCAGTCGCTCTGGAAAACAGTGTGGAGGTTCCTCAAAACCTGAAAATAGATCTACCCTATGACCCAGCAATAGCACTGCTAGGAATTTACCCTAGGGATACAGGAGTGCTGATGCATAGGGCACTTGCACCCCAATTTTTATAGCAGCACTTTCAACCATAGCCAAAATATGGAAAGAGACTAAATGTCCATCAACTGACGAATGGATAAAGAAGATGTGGTTTATATATACAATGGAATACTACTTGGCACTGAGAAAGAATGAAATCTGGCCATTTGTAGCAACATAGATGGAACTGGAGAGTATTATGCTGAGCGAAATAAGTCAGTCAGAGAAAGACAGAATACCATATGTTTTCACTCAAATGTGGATCCTGAGAAACTCAACAGAAGACCATGGGGGAGGGGAAAAGGGGGGAGGAAAGTTACAGAGAGGGAGGGAGGTAAACAATAAGAGACTCTTAAATACTGAGAACAACCTGAGGGTTGATGGAGGCTGGGGGAGAGGGGAAAGTGGGTAATGGGCATTCAGGAGGGCACCTGTTGGGATGAGCATGGGGTGTTGGATGGAAACCAGTTGACATTGACAATAAATTACATTTAATATAAAAAAATAAAGTAAGAAATTACATTTTTTTTAAGTTATACATGGATTTTCACCTATGCAGGGCAATCAGCACTCTTAATTCCCATGGGTTGTTGTTGTTCAAGGGTCTACTATAGTTTAAAAAGAAATAAGTAGATTTCCAGTGCTGACAAGAATGAATCTCATTTGATTAGAATGTACCTCCCATCAGAACCTACTCAATCTTCCACAAATGTGCATGCAACACACATAAAAACAGTTTCATATGTCCCTACCTTAATTTCAAATCTCAATACGTTTATTACTGAAATTATACACTTAAATAGAAAGTTTTTAATTCAATTTAATTTTTAATTTTTGTTTTTAATTTTAGAGAGAGAGAGACAGTGTACAAGCAGAGGACAGGGGCAGAAGGAGAGAGAGACAGAATCATAAGCTGTCTCCATACTGAGTGTGGAGCTCAACATGGGGTTCAATTCCATGACCCTGGGATCATAACCTGAGTCAAAATCAAGAGTTGGATGCTCAACCAACTGAGTCACCCAGGGGCTCTACAGAATTTTTTTTAATAAAACTTAATGTAAGTCTCCATTATTCTATGACAAATAGTTTACTCACAAAATGTACAAAAATCTTCAGACCTAAGATTATTTTGAAAATTAGCTATATGAAATTTTAAGTACTTTTTATATGTAATTTGCTCTTGAGAAGGCTATCAGGAGCTGTGGTTAAGAACACAGGGTCTTTGAAGTAGGTATACCAGGGTTTAAATCTATCTTTTCCACTTAATAGCAAGCAGTATGTTATTTGGCAATAAATAAATAGCAAGTAGTTATGTGGACAATAAACTATATGGACATTGTAGATTTCCATCATTAGATGAAGTATTTAAAAATCCACCAAAAATGAATTAAGATTGACAACTCTTTAGATGTTATAATTAAATATTGCTTGTAAACTAAAATTTTATTTGGAGACTTCATGTAAAAGTCTGGCTTAAAATTTTCAAACATTTATAGCTGTTTTATTTTTTAAGGAACAATTTTATTTTTTAACTCTCAAAATCAATTAGAAAATTTGGAAGCATTAATCATTTTTAAATGTACTGTTTAGCATCCACAAACCATATTTATAACAAAGGTAGTTATCTACTCTTCATTTCAATCATATCGTAACACATTTCCACTATTATCTTGTGCCTTAGGTTCTATTATTTACCCTTAAATACACATTAAAAAGATATGATTATTTATATATATGTATGTGTGGTAGTCTATCCAAAGCACAGAAACACCAACCGCAACAACCAATGTGAAATCTTAATGTTAGAGTTGGAAGATTCCTGTCCTCACACTCACCCTAAGATTTAGGACTGGTATTGCCTCTAGACTCATATAGTCAACATATGAGCCCCTGGATCATACCAGTCATTGTTCTAGATGATGGACAAAACTCACCTGTCTTCAGGCAGCTAATAGTCTAGTGGGAAAATACATATTGGAAGAAAAGAGATAAAATAATTTATTAATTTATATGTTAATGATAAAAAAATCCAAGAACTGGATTTGGAAGCTTTTGGGGTTCAATCGTTGACATTTAATGAAGTAGTCAGGAAAGATCTTTTGAGATAAGGGAGCAAACCAATGGGATACCTGACAAAGAGTTTCTGAGACAGAGAGCACTAGAGTGATAGAGGCCCTAATGTGTGAATTTGCCTAGACCCTGCCTTAAGTAACTGAATGTGAATGGTAATCGTTATGGCTGGAGCAGGTTTGTAAAGAGATGTAGCAGTTGATAAAGAAAGAGAGAGACCAAGAGGCCACGTGATATTGAAAGTGGTATACTATTGCAATAACTGGTTTCCTTAGAGAAACAATAAGCTACTGGAACATTTTGATTAAAAAACTGGTGATAATCTGACTTAAGCTCTCCAGGCATTGGATTGAAGACAGATTGAAAAGGATCATGTACAAAAGCAAGGAGATCAATTAGGCAGATATGATAGTATTCCTAGGTGATGTGGGCCAGGTTGGTAGCAGTCAGGGAAGTGGGAATGATTCTGAACATATTCAAATGGATTAATGAGATGACAGTAGTCTCTAATAGTTTGGGGAGTATCAAAAGACATAATGTGCATAGAGCCCTTAGCACAGCGGTTGGCAAATAACAATAGATTAATGAATATTTGTGAGTGGTGATAAGTAATAATTTTGGATTGATAAGACCACAAAATTTGGATCTGCCTCAGGAAAAGTTGTAACAGTAATAGTAATAGAGGAAAAAAAGAGGAAAAGGAGGAGGAGTAAAATAATAACACAGCTTGTGAATGATAGGGTATACTGGACATACTGTGCACCAAAGCAAAGTTTTTAAATGGCTCAAGAAAGATATGTGAGCTATAAAAATAAATATGCTTGTTTGCAGCTTCTCCAGATCATAAAACATTGCTGAGTAATGTTTAAATTATTATTAATCAATTTTTATGAAGATGAGAGTCCTCTGATGAATTTTGCTGAAAATTAGTTAATAATCTTTTTCAAGTTTAATGACATATAAAGACTTTTAAAGTCTACTAGTTTACAGGAATTAACGCAAGTACTCACGGTGGAACCTGCTTGATTGTCTAGTGAAATCATGGGCTGATCATTGGGGATCTCTTCAAAATTTTACATCTTTCTCAACTACTCAGTATGTGGATTAGCCTATCATCAAACACTTTTACAATATGTTAAATTGTCTTTCAGCCACAGATGGCAAACATTATTAACAAACATACCATCGTAGTGTGTCAAGAAGGTATTCGGAATAACTTTAAAGTGTATTGATGATGTTGGTATATAAT
Source organism: Acinonyx jubatus (assembly GCF_027475565.1). Taxonomy (NCBI): domain Eukaryota; kingdom Metazoa; phylum Chordata; class Mammalia; order Carnivora; family Felidae; genus Acinonyx; species Acinonyx jubatus. Next base: position 21,106,297 of record NC_069384.1, on the reverse strand, counting down.
ATCTTATGCCAATTGATAAATAAAATTGAATTAAGGAGTACAAGGGAATTATATAGGCTGTTTTATACATAGCTTTTATTTTGTTTCCTTTTCATAACAACTGAAAGGGTAGCTGACATAACTAAGAATCTTCGATTGATTAAATGTTCAAGAAAGAATGTGGGAAATCCAGGAAAAGACACAATTATAAAAATTATAGTCTTATATCCTTTTCAGAAGATCATTTTTCTCTTTAAATTGTTATTTTATATCCTTTTATCTCTCACTGTCTCTCTTTTTAAAGGGAAGTCTTTTTTTTTTCCTTTAATTTTAGAATGAGAGTAAGAGAGTGCAAGTGGGGAAGAGGGAGAGAGATAGGGAATGTTAAGCAGGCTCCCCAGTCAGCATGAAGCCGACACAACCCTAAGATCATGACCTGAGCCAAAATCTAGAATTGGATGCTCAACCAAATGAGCCACCCAGGCGCCCTCTCACTGTCATTTTTAAATAAAGTATGGTTCACATAACATTATAGTAATTTCAGGTATACAGTATAATGATCCTATTCTATATTTGTATATATTGTGAAATGATGACCACAATGTCTAGTTAATAACTGTCAACATACTTAGTTATATTTTTTTCTTGTGATAAAGACTTTCAAATATACAATGCAGTGTTATTAACTATAGTCATCATGCTGTATATTATTTTACTGTCGTCTTTAAGATGCTTCTTTTTTTAGGTGTTTAGCAATTTTGGTTTGTTTTAAATGATGTAGCTATCGTTGTATTTTTCCTAAGAGGCTATTTTGTACAAGAGCATGTATTTTATACAACTCCTCTCAAAAAATGCCAAATCAAATTGTGACAGCCATTAATAATTTTTTAGTATTTGTGTTTATCTAAGAATCTAGTATCTTCATAGAATGTATATAAATTTTGGCTCCCTCAGGGTTGTTCTTTTTTACATCATTTCAATTCTCAGACCAGTTCACAATGAAGAATTTGCAAACAGGAATAAGTGTCATACCCTACACAAATTAAGAAAACTCAAAAATATAAGAAAGGACGAGGAATGTAAAATAACCTTGTCCCTCCTTAGTCCTATAGGGCTATCTGTTAAGATTTATATTAAAGCCTTGAGCTATTTTAATATATTCTCAAGTTTAGGAAATTTTATATGATATTTGTATCAGGTTGGTCATTTTACTAAATATATATCTGGGTATTTGCTGGCTATAAATTTGATGTATTTTGTGGCACCCTTGATCCATCAATTGTACATAGTTTAGCAGGTTTATAATGAACAATTACACAGAATTTTTAAAACTCAGTTTCTATCAAAAAGAAAATGAAAGAATTTGAAAACAAATGCATGCACAATTTATTTCTTGGTCTTCATAATTCTCTCAAGTTTGTAATACTACTTTCTGTAGCATGTTAAAGAAAAAAAAATACAAAACAGCTTTCCAACCATTATTGGAATTAAAATTAGGCATAATTTAACCTGATGCTCTTCTATATTATTTGATAAACTTATCTACTGTGTCAAATAGATTGAAAAAAAGGACTATAAAGGAACACTGGAGCCATCGTTCGGCTATTTCAACAATGATCTCAGTATCTTAAAGAAGTTAAAGCTACTCAGATTTGGAGGAGTAGAAATTGTGCCAAGCCTTGTTGAGGCAACTATTCCACTGAGTTATATGTACAATCAGTGAAATGTCCATTGTCACTAATTTTTTTTAAGTACATTACTACTATGTTTACTCATGAATTTTAGGAATTTGCCACACAAACCTTAAAAAAGTAAACATTCAATTAGACATCTCAATATTACTTTAACCTCTGCTTTCATTTTCTGAAGATAATGAAAAAAAAAAACTATTAGATGGTCTAAATGTGTCAATTTGCTATGCCATCTGATAAATTAGACATATTTCCCATGACTATATAAGCAGAGATATTCACTCTCATATACTACTTCCTGTAGGATACAGAAGAGGCAAGAATTAAGTAATTATACTAACAACTGTCTCTCCCTTCTGAAGTGTGGTCATATCTTATGGAGAGAAAAAGAGAGAGTTTTTGTAATATACGTTTTTATGTTAAGGTGCATGCCATGAATGGTAGGTAGCTCATAATTAACTCACTTATACGTACTGGTTGTCCTCTAAATTAAAATAATTAAAAATAAAGGCATAGCTGTAAGTAATCATTATTAAGTAGTAACTTTATTTTTTTTAAGTTTAAGGATTTTTATTTAAATCCCAGTTAGTTAACCTACAGTGTAATGTTAGTTTCAGGTGCAGAATTTAGTGATTCATCACTTACATACAAATCCAGTGCTCCTTAGAAGTGCCCTCCTTAATACCCATCACTCATTTAGCCCATCCCCCCACCCACTTCCCCTCCAGCAACTCTCAGTTTGTTCTCTCTAGTTAAGAGTCTGTGTTATGGTTTGCCTCTCTCCCCCCCCCGCCCCCATGTTCAACTATTTTGTTTCTTAAATTCCACAAGTGAAATCACATGGTATTTTTCTTTATCTGACTTATTTCACTTAGCATAATACCCTCTAGATTCATCCATGACATTGCAAATGGCAAGATTTTGCTCTTTTTATGACTCAGTAATAATCAATTCTCTCTCTCTGTCTCTCTCTTCTTTCTCCATTCATGAATTGATCGACATTTTAACTATTTCCATAGTTTGGCTATTGTTGAAAATGCTGCTATAAATATCAGGGCACATGTATTGCTTCAAATCAGTATTAGCCTTTGGGTAAATACCTAGTAGTGCAATTACTGGGTCATAGGGTAGTTCTGCTTTTTGAGAAACTCTATACTATCTTCCAGAGAGGCTGCACCAGTTTTCATTCCCACCAACAGTGTGGGAATCTTCACCAACATCTATTGATTCCCCTGTTGTTAATTTCAGCTAATCTGACTGGTGTGAGGTAAAATCTTATTGTAGGTTTGATCTGTACTTTCCTTGATGAGTGATGTTGATCATCTTTTCATGTGTCTGTTACTCATCTTTATGTTTTCTTTGGAAAATGTCTATTCATGACTTCTGCCCACTTTATACCAGATTGATTTTTGGGTGTTGAGTTTTATAAGTTCATTATAGATTTTGGATATTAATCCTTTATCAGACATGCCATTTACAGATATCTTCCCCCATTCCATAGGATGGCTTTTAGTTTTGTTGATTGTATCCTTTGCTGTGCAGAAGCTTTTTATTTTGATGAAGTCCCAAAAGCTTATTTTTTCTTTTGTTTCCCTTGCCTCAGGAGACATACATGGCAAGGAGTTGCTATGGCTGATGTCAAAGAGGTTATTGCTTGTGTTCTCCTCTAGGATTTGTTATCTTATTAAGAAAACAACATAGCTCCAGAGATCTTGGTACTCAAGTCTACTATGCTTATTTGTTTCATGCTTTTAGTCTTCCTGTAAGCTAATTTATTTGCATACTATTTTTGTTTTTATTCTTGTAGGCGGCTTTCTGAAACAAGGATGAAAAGTATATGCACCATACACACATAGAGACATACATTCATGAATACATACATATACTTATTTAGCAAGTACTATGCAAAAAATAGCCATTTTAGGGGTGCCTGGGTGGCTCAGGCAATTCAGTGACTCTTGATTTCAGCTCAGGTCACAATCTCACAGTCGTGAGATTGAGCCCTGCATCAACTGAGCTCCACCCCAAGCAGGGAGCCTGCTTATGATTCTGTCTCTCCCTCTACCTCTTCCCTTTCCTCTCTCTCAAAAAAAAAAAAAAAAAAACAGCTACATTATTCAATCCACACAACTTATAATGAGTTAAGTATTACTAACTCCATTGTACATATGAGGAAATTGCAGCTTGGGAATGTAAAACAATCTGTTCAAAGTCATGCATGGAAGTAAATGGAAGTAAAATGGAAGCAAATGGGTTAATAAAAAAAAAAAGTTCTGAATTTTTCAGGGACATTTTTATGCTTTACATTTTATTAATAACAGATAAAACCATTGTCTCAAGCTTAGGGAGATTTAAGGTTACATCTGAGATGGCTTTTTCTGTTCTTTTATTTTGAAGATTATTTGCTATGCATACTCAGGTATTTGAATAAAGAATAATTTGATTCTTGGGCTGCCTGGGTGGCTCAGTCACTTAAGTGTCCAACTCTTGATTCCAGCTCAGGTCATGATCCCAGGGTCATGGGATCAAACCCTGTGTCAGGCTCCATGCTGAGTGTGGAGCCTGCTTAATATTCTCTCTTTCTGGGGGGCGCCTGGGTGGCTCAGTCGGTTGAGCGTCCGACTTCGGCTCAGGTCATGATCTCACAGCTCCTGAGTTGGAGCCCCGCATCGGGCTCTGTGCTGACAACTCGGAGCCTGGAGCCTGCTTCGGATTCTGTGTCTCCCTCTCTCTCTGCTCCTAACCCACTCACATTCTGTCTCTGTCTCTCTCAAAAATAAATAAACATTTAAAAAAATTAAAAAAAAATTCTCTCTCTCTACCCCTCCCCTGCTCGCAAGAACACTGTCTTTTAAAATTAATTAATTAAGAAAAGAATAATTTGATTCTTGTAAAAAGTACCTGAATATAATAAAGAAACTAAAATGGTGATCTAATATAATTATAATAATATGTATGAAATATTTTTCAGAGAAGAAATTTGAACAGAAGAGAACATGAAATCTCTGATGTATGACAGGAAGAAGAAGGAACTCAATGTTTATTGGGAAATGGGAAGAAGGTGCTTTTAATTGCACGAGAGCAAAGATATTTTTGTTTTAATTAAGCTGTGCCATGAGGCTTCACTTCCTCCAGATTGTATTGATGGTCCGTCCTGGCTGACTACTCCGGCTTATCATACTCATTGCTCTTTGAGTTTTCCCTGGACTTGCAATCACCTGGAATGGTGTTTGTTTTTCATGCTTCCACGTAAGAATGGAACCTTAGAATGTAACTAGGCTAAAGTGCGGTTACTAAGATCTCTCTCTCTCTCTCTTTTTTAGAGTTCTGTTAATTTACTTAAGACAATTAACATATTAGTTCTCAGCCCAAAGGACTGTAAGACATTAACACCAAAAGGAGATAAAACAAGGAGTCAAAAACCAGCTATTGGAACAGACCCCCAACCCTGTGGTCTGGGCCAGTGACACTTCCTGGGGGTCCTAGGAAGAGACAGGTCCCAGAAGCAAAGCTCTCCATCCTTGGGTCATCAGTCCACCTGGAGCCAAGCCAAAAGGGAAACCTGGACAATGAGATAGATCTATGTGCTGTCTACAGCAGATCCGATGCCCAGAGGGAGCCGTGCAGTCATGACCAGGACTGAACACATCATCCATGAGTAAATTAAATAACCTAGCCCTAAAATCACTAGCAAGCACAGCATTACTGCACCTCCCCCAGGAGCAGGCAGAGACCAAAATGTAGTGCTTAGAATAAACAGGTGACCCCACTTGTAATGCTCCATAAGGAGGAACACAAAGGAATGTCGGTTATTGCTTTAGGGGAGAAGGCAATTGTCGCACAAGAGGCTAAGATCTTAAAGGAAGAATGTTAATGTACCTGGTGTCGCCAAGTTCAGGAGTTTCTTCTCCACCTTTTCTGAAGGACACCTGCTGCTTTACCAAGGTCTTATTTCCAAGGCAGGTGTTGTGGAGAGGTTCACTCCTTTCTGAGATACGATTCTACCCTTAATATTCTGAAATCCTGCTTTTCTAGACTCCAGAAGCCTGGTTCTGGAAATCTAAGTAGAAGGGTCATGTAGGAAATCTTATCAGGAGAATAAAGTTCAGGAAATGATGAGGTAAAGTAGATCTTATGAGTATTTACCTCATTTATATAAGTTGATTGTTACCATGAATTCACAATGTAATTAAATGTTTTAATATACTATGTTGGATTTTCAAATAAAGAAATCATAAAAAATTAAAGTAATTGGCCAGACTAGGCAGAGGTATATTAGCAAATGTATTTAGTCCTCGTAGAAGAAAAGTAACTGGATTTCCGTTGTCTCAAACTTCTGTCCTCCAATGGCTCTGTTAATTTTACTATTACATGTTTAACACCTATGGACAATTTATCTTACACAGATTTATAGCAATTTTGGTAAATAAACAAAATCCTCCATTTAATCAGTGAATTATTGAGTCAAATATTTTGGCCATGTGTGACAGCGCATGTATTTTCTAATGCAGCAGCCTGACTTCACTAAAATAAACCAAATTATAGAAAATGAAGTTCTACATATACTGAAAAAAATCAAGCTGTACGTGACACACAATTTATTTTCAGCAAGAAAGCTTTTGGCCATTTTGTTCCTATAAAAAGTCCAGTGGGAGAAATTAAATTATTGACCCTGAGGCACTTATTTTTAAACGGAAGAGTGAATTTACCTTCCCAACCATTAATCAACGAGAAGAGGGTGGAACTTTAAAAGAAATAAATTTCCAAAGCAAACCTGAAGATTGAAGTACTCCCCAACCAGCACTATGATGTTAAAATAAAAATGGCCTTGCTTGTGTGTAGTCTGCCTTAAACACCAGCTCCAGTAAACTATTTTGGCAAGGCCATCATCATAAACAGTGACAGTAGGAAATGTGACTCTTCATCTTCTCTCCACATTATTTTCCTGCAACAATCCACTGTCATCTGAAGGCATATTTCATCTCTTGGATGAACAAAGAATTGGATAGATGTTTCTCTCTTGCCCACATCAGAATCTATTTAAAATAACAAATGAGAGAGACAGAGATAAAGCCAGAGACAGAGAGAAACAGAGAAAGAGAGAGAGGAAGAAAGAAGGAAAGGGAAAAGGAAAAATGATAGTTTAAGAGGAAAAAGCTGAAGAATGAATGAAAGAGAACTGAAGTACCTGGAAATAAGTGTGTAAATAGAAAAAATTCATAATTTTGTATAGATGTACCATATTTCTATATATAAATAAATAATATATGATATAGTATTGAATAGCAGGCAAAAACTCTGCAAGTTGAATAAACCAAAAGAAACAAATATGAGACAAAAGAAATAGCCATATAACATTCAAATAATTAAAAGGAAACTGATAGAATTTCAGTTTTATTAGTTCTTGATTCACAATTTCCAGAAATTTCTGACTTCCACAAAAAAAGATCCCGATTCTTAATAGAAATGCCCCTGATTATTTTCATTCTACTTTGAACAAATAAAACATTTCATATCTCTGTTCAATTCTCTTTCCCCTTTTTCTCATTCTTTGTTAGTTCTTGATTGTGTTCTAGCTCTCCCCGCCCCCACCCCCGCCCTCACTTAATTCAATTAAATTATTCTCTTTTCCAGTAAACAGAAGAACTAGCATCAAATTTGGCCAATGAGAAAATCCAGAACATCATGGAATACTAAGGCTGTGATGACCAATCATGTCAAATATATAGACTAGATAATACTGTCCTAGCATATACTGATATGGTTAACTATTGTTAAGAGATTAGGAGATTAGGATGATTTAATCCAAAAGAAAAGTTAGGGGGAACTAAAGGCTAGTTACAGGATTGTACTGTAGACTCTGAATGATGTAACTGAATATATCAGTAACTGGAAAATGTTTATATTGAAATGAAAAAAATGATATGTATCAAATATACATACAAACGCACTTCAACACATTTAGCAGTATGGCATAAATATTTGTTAGCGAATAATTATTGAAATTCTGTCAGCAGAGACCCAATTCTTGACATTGTGTTTAAGAATTTGGATTTGCCCATTAGCATCTAAAATAATATATTAAACTTGGCCTAATAAATAGAATGAGAACGCAGGAAGAGAGATGACAACAAGATCATATATCTTATCAGTTGTTTTGAAAGAGTGAGTGAAAGCGATGTGACATATTAACATATTACCATTGAGTAAGGAACACGATAACAGTAGGACACGAAGGTAAAACATTTGAAACATTAAATTTCACTGGTGATCCTAATCATAATCCACTACCAATGGCTTCATCATAATGCTTAATATGTATGGAACTAAAAAGGTTCAGCTTAACCCCAGCATTAATATCAAAACAGTCTTTCATTGTTTTGAATTTTCACAACCTTTGTACTAGTGAGGTGTTTCAGTGCAGTGGCCTTAACTACAAAGAGAAGAATGAACAAGTACTCCACTGTTTTCACAGTCCCTATAAAAGACATGGGTATGCTGAGTCATTCATTTAGGTAAATCCATCCTGTCCTAGTTTTCTAAGGAGACTGTCCGTTGATTTATATAAAACACGGGTTTCTCCTGTTTCATTCCTGTTCAAGAATTTCTTACCGTAGCCTTTGTTTGATTCTATGAGCCATCCCATATCTTTCTCATACATTACTTAGTTTTGCTAAAGATAGTCTGATCTGTTTCTGCAACTTGTAAACAAATAGTTCAAAAAGACACAGACACTATTTATTAGTTATCATTGATCTAAGGACTGCTACAAGAGTTGTCACCGTAGCTCCGTATAAGCAATTTGCTTGGGGAAATCAATGCACTGCTTTGTCTCAGGCATAAAATCAGATTAAAAAGCAAGCTGGCGGGAAAGTGAATGATCTTTTTATGCTTTCTTGAATTATGATGGTAAACAAACAATCAATTTTCTTATCAAATGGTTATATAGGACAGTTCCTATAAATCTGTTATTTTATTGATAGGAATTACCTTGTAGAATACAGCAGTAAGCCACAACTATGAATACAATTTGTGAGCTCTTGGAAGGTGAATATGAATACTGCACAGAATTCGTACCTAATACCTTCAGCTCTCACTTCAAACCTTTAAAATTCTCTCACCTATCTTCATTCCCATCAGGCAACCATGTTTTTTATTTCACCATGAAAATAAAAGTGAAGAGAGGGCATTTCTATAATCTCTGGTTAGTCTATCTACCCATCTACTATCTGTCCCCATGTATTCTGCCATTTGTTCACTGTTTTGGCTCATTTATTCATATTCTTCCTTTTATGTGTTAGACCTCTGACCCTCTCCTATCCCTCAGGTCACCACTCCAGCAATGCTTGTCTCTAGGCTGTAGCATTGATTTTCGCTTTCCTCTTTCTGCCAAATACAACCAAAACCAAAACCAAAAACATTCAATTGACTTGATTTCCCCCAGTAATCACTATTTCTTTACTTCACTTTACAGAAATCTGCTCCAAAATAGTTTCTATTACTTGCTGTTCACATTGCTTTTCTTCAGTCCTTTCCTGAATCACTTCTGTTTAAGCTTTTGACCACACCCCTCCATGGACACTGTTCTGTCAATGTCACCAATGATCATCTGTTTCTAACGCCTATTGAGAAGCTCTCCATGCTTCTCATTTGCAATCTGTCCGCAGAATTTAACACAAATCATCAGTTTCTCAGCTATGCACTTTCTTCACCCATCTCATGAGAACCACTCACCTCCTTCAGTAACACTCCTTTCATCTCTCATTCTTAGATTTGTCTCCTTGCTTTGACTTGTTTACATTGGAAAGTTCCAGGACTGAGTCTTTGGATCCTTTATCTTTCCATACATACTTCTTTTGTGATATCAAACAGCTTCATTGTTTTATTTATATATAATTTTTTAATGTTTATTTATTTTTCAGAGTGAGAGAATATTCAAGGAGAGGAAGGGCAGAGAGAGGAGGAAGGGCAGAGAGAGAAGGGGGGCACAGAATCCAAAGCAGGCTCCAGGCTCTGAGCTGTCAGCACAGAGTCTGACATGGAGCTCAAACCCACGAACCCCAAGATCATGACCTGAGCCAAAGTCTGAAGTTTAACCAACTGAACCACACAGACAACCCACCCACTTCGCAGATGATTACCAAACATATATCTCTTATGTGGAACTTCAGCCAGAACTCCAATTGGCATGTCCAATTCCTTCTTGTGAATTTAAACCTGAATGTCTAATAAACATGTCAACCTAAAATGACAAGAACTGTACCTGTGGACTTTATTCCCAAACCTGCCTCTTCACAGTCCTCCCTATTTCATTTAATACCAACTCTTTTTTTTTTCTTAGTCCTCAGATTTTGAGAGACATAACTGGCTCATCTTCCTGTCATATCCCATATTTGATATTAATTTAATAATTAATATTAAGTTGTTCATATTTTACCACTTCACCTGCTATCAGCCAAGGCCAAGACCCCAAAATTTCCATATTAGTTCAGTAGTTTGCAGATTACTTTCCCTATATATATCTACCTTCTCTTTCTTTTCTCAACACAGCCACTGTAGTAAACGTGTTAAGACATATATCCAATGTCACAGGTTGGAATTCTTAATAAGCAAATTCTGAGAAGGAACTCACCGTGCAGTATGATTATCAAGGTGTAGACTTCACACTAATACCTGTGTCTGAGAGAGAAAAGCAGCAGGGTGGGCAGAGGGGGAAGGTCAAGTGTGAGGAAAACACAATGACAAAGATAGGCAACTCCTCTAGGAACTCTGGATCTGGAAAGGCCTTTTAGAGTTATCCCAAAATGTCTCAAGTTGAAGCTAGAGGGAAATTCCTTTGGGCTGCACCTTGAGAAGGGCATGAATTTGGTCATGGAAGCACTCTGTAGCTCTGAAAAACTATAAGTATCTGCAAGGTAGAGGATGTCGGTATGTCAATAGTAGCCCTGTAGCTGGGGCAACAAGACCTTCCCTGAAGTGCGATAGGGTGTACATATCACAATGGCCCAACACATTTGCGTCCAATGACTTTCACTTCCTTCAAAATTGAAACCATAGGATGTACAATGGTTTTCTATAGCCTACAAAATCTGGACCTGCATTGGACGTTGGTATCCTGTGTCATGGTTCATCCGATCACTCACACGACTGTAGGTTTATCGTCCTCTGCTCTTGTTCCAGCACACCAAACACACTGCCACCTGAGGGGCGTTGCGATTCTTCTTCCCCCTGTCCTACTTGAACCACTCTTCTAGTTCCTTATCTCCTTCACCATTTTACTCAAGTATCATGCTCATTGTATTCAAGATTATGACCACCTGGCTTTAATTCTCCCTCTACCGTGTTTTATTTCTACACACACACACACACACACACACACACACACACACACACGCTATTTTGTAAATTGTCTTCTTTTTATACTAGAGTGTAAACTCTAGGAGGGCACACACTTGTTTGTTTCTTTCTTTTTTCTTTTTCCCATTACCCAGTCATTGTAATCGGGATTATTGGCACTAAGTCATCTTTCAATAAAATATTTGTTAAATTAATGTATAAACCCATTGAGGAAAAAAATCTAGCCCAAAATATCATGCATAGGATACAAAAAGAAATATGAAATGAGATTTTCCATATTCTCTTGCAAAAGTTCATTCTTTTCCACCACTTCATTTAGATGGATTAGTTTGTGTGGTATATTAAACAGTTAATTACCTTTGCGATTTTATTTTTAAAAAAATCATCACAAACTAATTCATGAACAACATTTTTTAATTCTTACTGTGAGCAAGGTACTTTGCAAGACACTCAGAAAGGGGGATATTATTGCCTCCTCCTGGTATCTTTATCATCAACAATAGTAGTTGTAGTAAGGTGGGGGAGCATATAAGTCACTGGTTCATAATACTGAGAAGTGTATTAATTAAGAAGTAGGCTGAAGTATGGATGGAAAGACAGGTGAAAAACTAGATGAGAGTGAGAGGGAAGATAGGTAGGTAGATAGAAGATAAAAACGGAAATATATGTGTGATGGAAATGTTATTCCATCCAAGTTTTTACCATAAAATAAATTATTATATTTTCAAAATAAATAATAAACAATTCAGTTTTTGAAATTAGTGAATGCACAGGTCCTAAAGAATGAAGGCAGGGGTGCCTGGGTGGCTCAGTCAATTAAGCGTCTGACTTCAGCTCAGGTCATGATCATGGTTTGTGGGTTCGAGCCCTGTGTCCGGCTCTCTGTTGATAGCTCAGAGCCTGGAGCTGACCCTCTCTGGCTCTGCGCCTCCCTGGCTCTGTCTCTCTCTATCTCTCAAAGATAAATAAAATTGTTTAAATAAATGAAAAAAAAGAATGAAGGCAAATGATGATTTCTACAAAACTTCAAAAATTTAATTTCATGTTTAAACACTGACTATATTTATGATTATATTATATAATTGTGATTCCTGGTTGTACATGGAAATTACTATTAGCCTCCAGTAAGGATTACTCCAATAACTACTACAATATCTATGAATGTGAGAAATATGTGGCAAACTCACCACACACAAACACACACACATATGCACAAAAACTAAACTTTGTGTTTGACCTATATGTAGATTCTAGGATATAGTTTAACTAATTATAAAAGCCACAGAACTTGGAAGAACAATTTTGAGTTCACCATAGCTAAGCTTTTAAAAGCAAAGAAAAACAACAAATTTGCAGAATGAGAAATCTCATTGTCTTTCTCTCCAAGTCTCTATTTTGAATTGGAAACTCTGGAGCTATAGCACTCGGGGAAAAAAAAAAAAAAGTATATAGGCATCACTCAGATATGTGGGAGCTTCTTTTTGAAGTGGCCAGAATATGTTGAGCTGACTTCCTATAACAAATTGCTATGTAATGGCTCTCACATCTCTGGTATTGGTAAAGAAAATTGTGTAGTTCTGTGCTGAATGAATAAGTATTTTATATAGTAACGGAAGAACGTCTCACTATTGAGCGAGGTGACCTGTATAACCATGCTTAAGGAGGACAAGGAGTCACTGAAATCACTCTTACTCCATAGACTAAATGTGTTGCATAATAAATTGTGGTTAATTATTCACCTTTTACGTGACCTCAGAAATGCAAAGCTAACTAGAAATAGTATTTTTTCCTTATTTTCCCTTTGTTTTATGGCTAAAAGTTGGTTAGGATTAAGGTTGAAGGACACAGCCTTGGAAAGGAGTGAAAGTGTAGTGATGAAAAACATGGGAGTCTGGAATAAGAGATCTTGTTCTAATTCCGGTGGCATCCTTTACTTCTTTACTTTCTTGTGTGAAAACATGTTAGCATCCTTGCAGCTCAGATTCCTCATCTGTGATACAAGCAAAAAAATTACATTTAGGTCTTTGGGATGTTAGGAGATTCAAGATATTAGTAAATGTCAAGTAAATTGCTGTGAACAATTTCTAGTAATTGATAAGCTCTCATCAAATGTTTATGTGCCAAATGTTAGATGTTAGGGATGAAAAAGATTTCTTGTCAGTTAAGTGGAGCTCCATGAGGAAGTGGGATAGGTTGCATGGACAAGAATCATGTTCCAGTTGTAGAAACAGGATGGCAAGTTAAGAAGCATCCATATAGATGAGAGTAGGAGTAAGGGAAAATGAGTCACTAGTTGATAGAACTATAAAAGGAGGGGAGAATGTGAGAATTCTGATGTCTCCTAGCATTTTGGCTTGAGGGGTACTAACAGAGATGACAGATATATGCAATTATCATGGAGGAAAGTGGTCGGATATAAGGTTGGAGAAGTAAGCAAGGGTCAGAGCGAGACTTTGAATGTGCTCGTTTTCATGCATGTGGCCTCAAGTCAGTCCTATCAGTTTCCTTCAGTGAGTTTTAACTTCATAAGCTTATTCCTGCCACTGAGTCTTAGGATTTTCTCTTGCCACCCTCCAGAATCCTTCATTCTAACTCTTGGAATGGCTGCTTCTTGTCAGTTAGGTCTCAGGTCAAAATGTCCCTAACTGTGGCTGTGCCTGACCTTATTACATAATGATGTCTGTCTTTGCAGTATCTTCTCATCTTTTTAGATTTTCTGCCTTTAACTTATTGATATTTAATTTTTTTTCACAGAACCATGGATAAAAAATAACCAGGCCAAGTAAAAGCATTAGTTTGTGATAAAGTCCGCATTCTTGTGGTACTACAAGATATATCCCATTCCATGACAAATTTGAAGCAGGCTATGAGGTCAACTGGTGATACTATGTCCTTTTTTTTTCCTTTTTATAACAAACATAGATTTTTACTATGTGTGACTGGAATATTATAGAATCCGTGCATGTTTCACACAGTTTGAAAAATGTATATTATCTTCCCATGACTTCCTTTCTGTCTTAAAAAAAAAAAAAGAAAAAGAAAAAAAAACTTACCTGACTAATTAGAATTTAACTTTAATATGTTTTTTTCATGGAAGAAAGAACAATTATATGTTTTTGCCATTCTTATTTCAAAACGAACTTTTAAGGAGAGCAGCATACTGGTTCTTAATGATTTTGCACAGGTTTTAAAGAACTTCCTGTTAGGATAAAGATTCATAAATTTAAAATTTGTTCCCCTGATGTCTGCAGGAGTGGTCTTGAATTAACCTCATAATGCATTTTAAGGAGATATTTGTCCCCAAAATGCTGCTTTGGAATGTATAGAAATTTATTTTTGCATTGCCTGTTTTTTGCCTCCAGAATAAAGCTTTATTAGTGAAATAACCCTACTTTATTTAATACTGCTTCCAATAAAATAGGAAATCCTCACACAGATTTTTAACGTTTATTTATTTATTTTGAGACAGGGAAGGAGCAGAGAGGGAGGGAGAGAGAGAATCCCAAACGGGCTCTGCACTGACAGTGCAGAATCTGACGTGGGCTCGAACTAAACAGATCATGACCTGGGCCAAAATCAAGAGTTGGACATTTAACTGAGTCCCGCATGTGTCTCATACTTTTTGAATAAACAAATGAAGAAGTAGGGCAAACAAGCATGGCCTGTAATACAGTAAAAATAAAATGGGAGAGAAATGTAAATGCCAGGAAAATGCAAATTCTATTAGATTTTGAATCGTGTTCAAGATGCCTGCTTGCAAACATGATGGAATAATTCATGGAAGAACAACACTGTCCCTCACGACGCCTAGGAAAAGTTCAACTGCCCCTCTGAAGGGTGGCCTTGACAAAGGCGGCCCAGATCTACTTAAGAAGGAAGCCTAGAGGGATTAAACTATCTGAGAGCAAAGAACCCCGGAGAAGTGAGCTGGGAAGACTGCTGTCTTTACACTTGCGGAAGCTCAGAGGCAGATCTGGTCCGGGAGGTTCTCTGGCTGCCCCTGTATCTCTCTAGCCAACCGCAGCTGAATTCTCCCTATGCTTTCTCTCCAAAGGGTGTTTGCCAGTGTGGAGGTCCGTGTTCTGATTATGCATTCTAACATATGTTTCAGACATGCTTATGGAGTTTTTCATTCTCACTGTCTGAAAAAAGTAAACAATTGTTTTTCCTTGATTATCCCTATTTTCATCTGTTTGAAAACAATTTGGAATTATTTACTGCCAAGGAGAGAGAACTACGGAAGGCTCATTCTGTTTCTCGAATCCGGTTTTTCTTTTCTTTCAGAATGTTCCCATTAAAAATTATTTTCATAGTCTTAACTGCTATAATTTCATTTCATTACACTCCACCCATATGTTCAAGGTAATACATTCTGTAGACTATTGTCCATTGGTATAACCACCTTTCCCATTACTCCTGAGCATACCTAAAACATGAAACAGACTATATCATCCTAATTTTTTGCTACTTCTTTTAATGCAAGGATTCAAAAATATAAATGTATTCAAAAAATGAAGTTTTACATATATAGAATATGAATGTAACAATTCTCCTTTCTTCAAAATTCAATCTGGATCTCCTTTTTCCTTCATTACTTTGGCTTGAATCAGGTGGATATTCTTTTGCAGATTCCTGCCAGATTTCCCAGAGTATTCTCTGGGTCCCAAGGACCAAAGTCCTCCCCTCTGGGTATGTCTCAATCTCATTCAATTTCATCATCCCATAAATATCATCATAGGAGTGCGAGGGGTGCTCAGATAGGTAAGCATCTGACTCTTGATTTCCACTGAGGTCATGATCTCACAGATGCCTGAGATAGAGCCCCATGTCGGGCTCTACGCTGAGCATGGAGGCTGTTCCAGATTCTCTCTCTCTCTCTCTCTCTCTCTCTGTCCCTCCCCCACCCCTCTCTGTCTCATAATAAATAAATAAATTTAAAAAAATCCTCACCTTATGTCAGCTTCTGATTTGTTTCGCGATGCACCACTCATACCTATGGTTTTAGCAAATGGAGATGGCAAGAAATAAAAGTCAACAAACAAACAAACAAAAATAATTTCTCAAACACTCAGATTGCTTTTCTTTCCTTTTTTTAAGTGATAGTTTCAAGCCGTTAGACTGTATTTTTCTAGATCCCCACAATGAAAGCTACAGTGTTTTATTCTGTAAGTAGTATCTTCATGTAAATCAGACAAGCAGATTATAGTGAAGTATACACTATATCAGCAGGATAAATATGTGTTTAATCAAATTAAATTGCTTTGTATTGGGCTGAACCTATACTTATGGTAATGATTTGGAAGTTCCATGTGAAAGATAGGGAAACTAATTAATGAAAGGTTGTTTTTCCCCCTGAAAATTCATTTGATGTGTTCAATATTCTCAAACTTTTAAATAGAGTCTGAATATTCAGTAAACTATATATTTGCTTAAAGAATCACTCATGTAAAACATCTTTTGTAATTTGATTTAGGAAAAAAAAATTTTTGTAAAACCAAAAATATGTTACCAAAAATGTCTGCATTGTTTTTTGTTGAATTTGTAATTGTAAGCATCTGCAATATGTCAGTAGGATATGTTTGAATATTACTGCCAACTTTTCACAGCCTACTAATTTTGTGAGTAATAAATATCACACTATCAATTAAATCCTTCAAAATATGAAGATTTCAATCAATATCTTTATTTCCTACAATTTAAATTTTTAATTGAATCAGAGAGAATAATTATGATTTGTGGGAACCCCCAGTTTTATCATTTGCAAGACAAATGTATCTCACAAATGAATATGGGACTTTTTCTATGTCGAATAGGGATATCTTCTCAATCTCTACATTTTTCTTATTTTGGGGAAGGATAAATTCTTCCAGAAAAATTTGATAACAGGTGTCGCATCACTACCAGAATGTATACCTAGTAGTGTCTTGCTCTGTCACTTGATCTATGCCGCTTTCCTAACATCTGGTAAATCACTTTTGTGTGCTTGGTCAGGTTTCGTAGTCTACAGTTGCATCAGCTCAAGTCTCTCTGGAACTTGGTCAACTCATTCAACCATTCTGTACTTTTATCCCCTTGCAAGAAAAAAAAATCAGAATAATGATAATACCCATTTTATTGTACTATTATGAAGATTAGATAATATGTGTGAAGCACTTAGAGCAGTGCCTGTAAAATAGAGAGTAATTTATGAGTATAGCTATCACTGTAATCTCTATCTCAATGTTCCAGGTCAGGCCTTTATTGTGTCTTATTAAAGTTGCAACAATAATTGCTCAGTGGACCTCTATGCTCCCAGGATTAAGAAGTTCTGCTACTATAAGTAACTCATAATTTAATATTTTAGAAATTAAAATTTAAGTATATTACTTAAATGCAAGTAAATGATTAGAAAATTTAAACATTTGATTGAAAAGAGTAATTTTTTTCAACAAAGTCTTGGAATACATTTTTTTTAAAGAATTGTTTTTCTGTTATATTACCAATGCATTAATTTTGTGTTATGTTTCCAATGCAGTAATTGTTGTTACTAAATAGTTAATGAGCCCACAAACAATTCCATGTCCTAAAGAAAAGTGTGTCTTTTTAAAGAATGGATAGTTAAGGCCTGCTTCCAAGATTTATGAGTATTAATAAATCTATGAATTTTCAAAATAAAACTCAGAGCAAGTTTTCTTTTAATCCGCACTTAGTGACTTTATGTAACTATTATTATTGTTGCAATTGTAGTGTTATTATATCACGTGCACTTTTCACCAAGTGCTATGTTAACTTTCTAGAACATGTTTGTTTATATATAAATTTGTATCAGGAAACTGGGTGTTTTGTGTTGCACAAGACCAACTTCCCTGTGATATTAATATATCTATTAATCTAGCTATATTTGTATAATGTACATATGTCTTATATATGTGATTCTGGAAAAGATAATTGTGCATTAGGTACCATCATTTTAGTATACCACAAATGAACTGAAAAGAAAACTTAAAATGAAGGTCAATGATGGAAGATTTCTCTGAATAATTGTTTTTTTCTTTTTTAAGATTTATTTATTTTTGAGAGAGAGAGAGAGAGAGAACACACAAGTAAGGGAGGGGCAGAGACAGAAGGAGGCACAGAATCCCAAGCAGGCTCCAGGCTCTGAGCTGTCAGCACAGAGCCTGACGCGGGGCTCCAGCCCACAAACCGTGAGATCATGACCTGAGTCGAAGTGGATGCTTCTCCCAGGCGTACCTGGAGAATTGCTTTTAAGGTAAATTATATCACAATTGTTTTGATTCACGCCACCTAAGTTTTTCACATCCATATTTTTTCAGTTCAACTCAACCTGTAATTGTATCTTCTGTATTTTAGAAATAAAGAAGATTGTTTAAGAATTATATTTATTGGTGAGGAGCCAAGGTGGCGGAACAGGATGGAAGCTTTTTGTGTGTCTCGCGTCCATGAAATACAGCCAGACCAACACTTAAACCATCCTACACACCTAGAAAACCGATTGGAAGATTAACACAACAATCTGCACAACCTGAACCACAGAATTCAGCAGGTACGAGACATGAAGAGCTGAACGTGGGGACCAAGAAACCCGAAAAGGTAAGGAACCTCTTTTGCGGACGGAGAGAGGACAGAGACTGGGGAGGGGGGAAGCATATGGGAAAAGCACCTCTCCCCAAAAGCAGCTGGAGAGAAAATGGAAAATTGGAAAGAGACGCAGGGACTAAACTAAAAAGGGAGAAAGGAGAAAGGAGAAAGAAGAAAGGAGACGGTTTAAACTCCATTAAGACTGTAATCAAGGGGAGCGCAAAGGCTGCGACTCCGCAGCTCCCTACCTGGCGGTACTCCGGTGGGAAGGGCGAATCCCCAGGAACAGAGTGGGGTCCGGGTTCTTGGGCCATACGGGGAAAAGCGGTTCCATTGCTGGAAGGACATTTGGCAGAGACTGTTGAAGCCACCCGGTCCCAGCAGACCCCGGAAGGCGGCCACATTCGCTGGTGCTGGGGCAAGGTCTTTAGGGTGAAGCCTGGTGCCATATGTGTGTTGTGATTTCCCATAA
The DNA here is from genome assembly GCF_027475565.1 of Acinonyx jubatus. Classification (NCBI taxonomy): domain Eukaryota; kingdom Metazoa; phylum Chordata; class Mammalia; order Carnivora; family Felidae; genus Acinonyx; species Acinonyx jubatus. Next base: position 21,087,220 of record NC_069384.1, on the reverse strand, counting down.
TCCCTGAAACGCTGGCTGCTACACTGTCTCGCAACTTTTTCTGGGGCGCGCTGGCTCCTGGCCACAGTCTCCGGGCACCGGCACCAGCAGGGTTCAGCGGGTGTTCCTGGGTGCAGCCGACATTTGGCCAGTGCTGTTTCGGCCAGTGCTCTGTGAGACCCTCCCGCAGAGGGGCGGGACAGGTCAAAGCCGCAGTCCTTGGGAATTAAGGGGCCGGAGAAAACACCCGCATCTGAGACAGAACTCGGGAGAGAGGTGCTGCCTGGGGCCTGGTCACGGAGAGTGGAAAAGTGGGGAGTGGATGAGAGCTGAAGACGGAGGACCGGTGCATGATTGCTGATCCGGGAGAATAGACTGGGTGGTGCCATTTTGCACAACTCCTGCGCATGCGCACACATGCACCTACAAGAACCTCAACACACCACCCCAGTAGGCCAGCAGCGCCATCTAGGGGAGAGCGGAGCTGTTACATCAAGCCCTGCCCAACTGGGCCAACTTGGCCCTTCAAGAACACAAACCACACCACCAGCTTAGTTTATGGGCTATAAAGCGCTACATGGACTGAACTCTAGAGGAAAACAAAGCAATTTCAGTCCTACTTCAATCTATTAGCAGGATCATCTATTCAATTTTTTTCTCTCTCTTTTTCCTTTTTCTCCTTTACAATTCTTTTCTTTTTCTTGAATACAGAAAGAGAAAAACCTCATGTTGATTTTCAATTTTTATTAAAAATATCTGTTTTTTATTACTATATTTTTACATTTGTGTAAATTTTTTCAAATTCTACCTTACTTCCATCATTTTATTTTAGTCTACTTCAGTGTACTCACCTTTTCAAATTTTCAGTTTCCTTTTTTCAAATTTCTTTTGCTTTTTTCTCTTTTTCATTTCTTTTCTTTTTCTTGAATGCAGAAAGAGAAAAACATCATTTTTACTTTCAATTTCTTTTAAAAACATTTTTATTTCATTTTTATTATTATATGTTTTGCTTTTATGTAATTTTTTTCAAATTCTATCTTAGTCCCATCATTTTATTTCAGTCTACTACAGTGTATTCACTTTTTCAAATTTTCAAATGATTTCTTTTTATTTTTTTCTTTTCTTTCCTTTTTATCTTTTTTCTCTTTTTCATTTCTTTTCTTTTTTATTAAATACAGAAAATGAAAAAAATCATATTTCTTTTTAATTTTTATTAAAAATATTTTCTTAATTTTTTCTACTATATTCTTTACTTTTGTTTATATTTTTTTCAAATTCTATTTTACCCACATCATCTCATTCTACTCCACTTTAGTGTATTCATTTTTTCAAATTCTCAAATGATTTCCTTTTTTTCCTTGCCCTCCCTTTTTTTTTCATTTTTCTAATCTGTCAAACCACTTTCAACACCCAGATCAAAACACACCTAGAATCTACCATCATCTATTCGATTTGCGTGTGTGTGCGCGTGTGTGTGTGTTTAATTTTTATTTTTAATTTTAACATTTTTTAATTTTAATTTTTTTAATTTCAATTTTTCTACCTCATTAATCCCTTTTCCCCCTTCAAAATGGCAAAATGAAAGATGTTCCCCAAAAGAAAGCATGAAGAAATGATAGCCAGGGATTTAACCAACACGTATACAAGCAAGATGTCTGAACCAGAATTTAGAATCACAATAGTAAGAACACTAGCTAGGGTTGAAAACAGATTAGAATCCCTTTCTTCAGAGATAAAAGAAGTAAAAAATAGCCAGAATGAAATGAAAAATGTTATAACTGAGCTGCAATCATGGATGGATGCAGTGGCAGCGAGGATGGACAAGGCAGAATAGACAATCAGCGATATAGAGGACAAACTTATAGAGAATAATGAAGCAGAAAAAAAGAGGGAGATTAAGGCAAAAGAGCATGATTTAAGAATTAGAGAAATCAGTGACTCATTAAAAAGGAACAAAATCAGTATCATAGGGGTCCCAGAGGAGGAAGAGAGAGAAATAGGGGTAGAAGGGTTATGTGAGCAAATCATAGCAGAAAACTTTCCTAACCTGGGGAAGACACAGACATCAAAATCCAGAAGCACAGAGGACCCCCATTAGATTCAACAAAAAATTACCATCAACAAAGCATATCATAGTCAAATTCACAAAATACTCAGGCAAGGAGAGAATCATAAAAGCAGCAAGGGGAAAAAAGTCCCTAACCTACAAGGGAAGACAGATCAGGTTTGCAGCAACCTATCCACAGAAACGTGGCAGGCCAGAGAGGAGTGGCGGGATATATTCAGTGTGCTGAATCAGAAAATATGCAGCCAAGAATTCCTTATCCAGCAAGGCTGTCATTCAAAATGGAAGGAGAGAGAAAAAGTTTCCCGCACAAACAAAAATTAAAGGAGTTTGTGACCACTAAACCAGCCCTGCAAGAAATTTTAAGGGGGACTGTCTGAGGGGAGAAAAGGTGAAAAAAAAAACATATATATATATATATATATAAATAAATACCAAAGCAACAACAGATTAGAAAGGACCAGAGAACACCACCAGAAACTCCAACTCTACAAACATCATAATGGCAATAAATTCGTAACTTTCAGTACTCACTCTAAATGTCAATGGACTCAATGCTCCAATCAAAAGACATAGGGTAACAGAATGAATAAGAAAACAAGATCCACCTATATGCTGTTTACAAGAGACCCACTTTAGACCTAAAGATACCTAAGATTGAAAATAAGGGGATGGAGAACCATCTATCATGCTAATGGTCAACAAAAGAAAGCCAACTTATATCAGACAATCTAGCCTTTAAAATAATAAAGACTGTATCAGTAGATGCAGAAGGGCATTGTATCATAAGGAAGGGGTCTATAGGCCAAGAAGACCTAACAATTGTAAACATTTATGCGCCAGATGTGAGAGCACCCAGATATATAAATCAATTAATCACAAACATAAAGAAACTCATTTATAGTAATACCATAATAGTAGGGCACTTGAACACCCCACTCACAGCAATGGACAGATCATCTCATCAAAAAATCAACAAGGAAACAATGGCTTTGAAAGACACACTGGACCAGATGGACTTAACAGATACATTCAAAACATTGCATCCTAAAGCAGCAGAATATATATTCTTCTCCAGTGCACATGGAACATTCTCCAGAATAGACCATATACTGGGACATAAATCAGTCCTAAGTAAGTATAAAAAAATCAAGATCATACTGTGTGTATTTTCGGACCACAATGCTATGAAACTTGAAATCAACCGCAAGAAAAAATTTGGAAAGGTAACAAATAATTGGAGACTGAAGAACATCCTACTAAAGAATGAATGGGCTAACCAAATGGTTAAAGAGGAAATTAAAAAGTATATGGAAGTCCATGAAAATGATAGCACTACAGCCCAAAACCTCTGGGACACAGCAAAGGTGGTCATAAGAGGAAAGTATATAGCAATCCAGGCCTTCCTAAAGAACGAAGAAAGATCTCAGATACACAACCTAACCTTACGCCTTAAGGAGCTGGAAAAAGAACAGCAAATAAAACCCAAACCAGCAGAAGACAGGAAATAATAAAGATTAGAGCAGAAAGTAATGTTATAGAAACACACACACACACACACACACACACACACACACAAGAACACATCAATGAAACCAGAAGCTGGTTCTTTGAAAGAATTAACAAAATTGATAAACCACTAGCCAGTTTAATCAAGAAGAAAAAGGAAAGGACCCAAATAAAGAAAATCAAGAATGAAAGAGGAGAGATTACAACCAACACAGCAGAAATAAAAACAATAATAAGAGAAGATTATGAGCAATTATATGCCAATAAAATGGGCAATCTGGAAGAAATAGAAAAATTCCTAGAAACATATACACTACCAAAACTGAAACAGGAAGAAATAGGAAATTTGAACAGACCTATACCCAGTAAGGAAATCGAGTTAGTAATCAAAAATCTGCCAAAAAACAAGAGTCCAGGGCCGGATGGCTTTACAGGGGACTTCTACCAAACATGTAAGGAAGAGTTAAAACCTATTCTCTTGAAACTGTTCCAAAAAATAGAAATGGAAGGAAAACTTCCAAACTCTTTCTATGAAGCCAGCATTACCTTGATTCCAAAACCAGACAGAGACCCCACTAAAAAGGAGAACTATAGACCAATTTCCCTGATGAACATGGATGCAAAAATCCTTAACAAGATATTAGCCAACCGGATACAACAATACATTAAAAAAATTATTCACCACCACCAACTGGGATTTATACCTGGGATGCAGGGTTGGTTCAATATCCACAAAACAAATAACATGATTCATCACATCAATAAAAGAAAGGACAAGAACCATATGATCCTTTCAATAGATGCAGAGAAAGCATTTGACAAAATACTGCAACCTTTCTTGATAAAACCCCTCAAGAAAGTAGGAATGAAGGGTCACGTCTCGAGATCATAAAAGCCATATATGAACGACGCAATGCTAATATCCTCAATGGGGAAAAACTGAGAGCTTTCCCCCTAAGGTCAGGAATGAGACAGGGATGTCCACCCTCGCCACTGTTATTCAACACAGTATTGGAAGTCTTAGCCTCTGCAATTAGACAACACAAAGAAATAAAAGGCATCCAAATCAGCCAGGAGGAAGTCAAACTTTCACTTTTCGCAGATGACATGATACTCTATTTGGAAAACCCAAAAGATTCCACCAAAAAACTGCTAGAACTGATTCATGAATTCAGCAAAGTTGCAGGATATAAAATCAATGCACAGAAATCGGTTGCATTCCTATACACCAACAATGAAGCAACAGAAAGAGAAATCAAGGAATTGTTCCCATTTACAGTTGCACCAAAAACCATAAAATACCTAAGAGTAAATATAACCAAAGAGGTGAAAAATCTATACACTGAAAACTATAGAAAGCTTATGAAAGAAATTGAAGAAGACACAAAGAAATGGAAAAAGATTCCATGCTCCTGGATAGGAAGAACAAATATTGTTAAAATGTCGATATTACCCAAAGCAATCTACATATTCAATGCAATTCCTATCAAAGTAACACCAGCATTCTTCATAGAGCTAGAAGAAATAATCCTAAAATTTGTATGGAACAAGAAAAGACCCCGAATAGCCAAAGTAATCTTGAAAAAGAAAACCAAAGCAGGAGGCATCACAATCCCAGACTTCAAGCTACACTACAAAGCTGTAATCATCAACACAGTATGGTACTGGCACAAGAACAGACGCTCAAATCAGTGGAATAGAATAGAGAACCCAGAGTTGGACCCACAAATGTATGGCCAACTAATCTTTGACAAAGCAGGAAAGAATATCCAATGGAATAAAAAGACAGTCTCTTCAGCAAGTGGTGCTGGGAAAACTGGACAGCGACATGCAGAAGAACGAACCTGGACCACTTTCTTACACCATACACAAAAATAAACTCAAAATGGTTGAAAGACCTCAATGTAAGACAGGAAGCCATCAAAATCCTCGAGGAGAAAGCAGGCAAAAACCTCTTTGATCTTGCCCACAGCAACATCTTACTCAACACGTCTCCAGAGACAAGGGAAACAAAAGTAAAAATGAACTACTGGGACCTCATCAAAACAAAAAGCTTCTGCACAGTGAAAGAAACAATCAGCAAAACTAAAAGGCAACCAACAGAATGGGAGAAGATATTTACAAATGACAGATAAAGGATTAGTATCCAAAATCTACAAAGAACTTATCAAAGTCAACATCCAAAAAACAAATAATCCAGTGAAGAAATGGGCAAAAGACATAAATAGACACTTCTCCAAAGAAGACTTCCAGATGGCCAACCGACACATGAAAACATGCTCAACTTCACTCATCATCAGGGAAATACAAATCAAAACCACAATCAGATACCACCTTACACCTGTCAGAATGGCTACCATTAACAACTCAGGCAACATCAGATGTTGGCGAGGATGTGGAGAAAGAGGATCTCTTTTGCATTGTTAGTGGGAATGCAAGCTGGTGCAGCCACTCTGGAAAACAGTATGGAAGTTCCTCAAAAAACTAAAAATAGAACTACCCTACGACCCAGCAATTGCACTACTAGGCATTTATCCACGGGACACAGGTGTGCTGTTTCAAAGGGACACATGCACCTCCATGTTTATAGCAGCACTATCCACAATAGCCAAAGTATGGAAAGAGCCCAAATGTCCTTCAATGAATGAATGGATAAAGAGAAAGTGGTATATACAATGGAGTATTACTAGGCAATCAAAAAGAATGAATTCTTGCCATTTGCAACTACGTGGATGGAACTAGAGTGTATTATGCTAAGTGAAATTAATCAGTCAGAGAAGACAAAAATCATATGACTTCACTCATATGAGGACTTTAAGAGACAAAACAGATGAACATAAGGGAAGGGAAACAAAGATAATATAAAAACAAGGAGGGGGACAAAACAGAAGAGACTCAAAAATATGGAGAACAAACTGAAGGTTCTGGAGGGGTTGTGGGAGGGGGGATGGGCTAAATGGGTAAGGGGCAGTAAGGAATCTACTCCTGAAATCATTGCTTCACTATACATAACTAATTTGGATGTAAAATTTAAAAAAGAAAAAAATAAAGTTAAAAAAATAAACTGAAGAAAAGGATTATATTTATTTACCATAGTAATATATTTATCACTATATGTAGTGTTTTTACCATCAATAGATATATGAAACAAATATATGTATGTGTGTTTATATATGTATATTTATTAAAAGCAAATAGAGTTATCTTTAATGAATCTAAAAGGTTGTTACAAATTTGTGTGATACATGCATACAATTTGTTGTCTAGTGAAGATTTTTTTAGAATTAAAAATTAGGAGGTACCTGGCTGGCTTAGTCAGAAGAGTATGCAACTCTTGATCTTGGGGTTATGAACTCAAGCTTCATGTTGGGTGTAGGGATGACTCATAAATAAATTTTTTTTAAAAAAAAAGAATTCTAAGAAAATTATATGTTTTAAAAATATAATTAAAAATTAGATCTTTTAAATAGCAATCTCACCTAAGTATGCTACATCAAAACACTCCTAATGTCCCTTGATATGATTACCAATACATATTGAACTGAAGAGACCACACTCAAGGCCCAACCCTTATTCTTAGGTACTATTGAGACTATTATTAAGGAAAAATGTCTGAGACTCTATGAGTTTCTGCACTGAAAACCACCCTTATTATCTTATTGATATCATACACAAGAACGGGCAATACAACTTTGTAAGAGTGATTCATTTTTTTTTCAAACTAAAAAGGAAGAAACAAAATTGTGCCTTTTACAACACTAAGGACACCAAGAACATCTCTTCTTTTAAGAGAGAGCTGAAAAACTCAGTAATGTAATTTGAAGAAGTGGCAATATAGTTTTTTATTTTCTTTTTCTTTTTCTTTTTTTTTTTTTTTGATATCTACGAAGTCTAAATATTACCTTTAAATTTCCCTCTGAAAATGCTCATCAGGTAGTAGCTCCCCAGGCAGCATTGAATTTGTTAAAAGAAACAAACAAAATGTTTGTTGGAAGACCACTTCCAGTGTCTTTTTCTGCTCGGATTGCTGAATAATACTTGTTGATGAGTCATCATTGTGAAAATGACGATGAAAGAAGTGTTACTGAACAGAAGAACTTTCTTAGGACAGGCTTAACACGTAACTTTTGTTAATTGGTTATTTTTTATGTGTCAAAGTCATAATGAGCCTGATAAACTTGATTTCATGGAGTGGAAACATCTGTGCATATTTTCTGCACGTCATGGCAGTAGACATTACGTCATTTATCCAGTTGCATCCCAGAGGTTTAAAGTACAATCTGGAGAAATCTGTGGCAGGTGCAAACACGATCAACAATACACAGACACTCAACTGTAGCTTTTTCCTGACCATCTCTGCTATCACCATGAGAATGGAAGTGGTTGTTGAGAAAAGAGCCTGACAGGGTGGTGTCGCAGAACAGTCCTTCTTTTGTGCCCTCGTCCTCATTGGCCTGGAAAATTTACCCTTTTCAGGGTGTTCCATATCAGTCATGGCTTTTGGGTCTAACAGTTATGTGGGTTATACAGTGTAGTGCCTGCCTCCTGGTATTCTCAACCCAAGATGGTCCCCGAAAAGTTATGATTGGCCCATACAAGCAATAGGTTATATATGGGAAATGATGTCATATAACTCCTAAGGCAAAGGTGTAAAAGATGTTGAAGTTTCTGCTTCAAATTCTCTTGGAGCACTCACTCAGGAAGTGAGCTACTAAGTTGTACAAACATATTAGGCAGTCTGGTGACGAAATCCACATCCGTAGTTAATAATTGAGTAATCCTGGTAATAGCTTGCATCACCTTGTCAGGTATGGTTGTAAGCCCTCTTGGAAGGGAACTTTCTAGCTTTAGACAAGCCTTCAGATGATAATAGCCTCTGTCAAAATCCTGTCTGAAGTCCCTGGAGAAACACTGACTGAAAACCACCTGTTAGCTCCGCCCTAATTCCTGCCCACAGAAACTGTGAAATATCATTTTGATTTATTGTTTTAAATCACTAAGTGTTTAGGTAGTTTATTGCACAACTATAGAAAATTAATCCAGGTAGGAAAGAGATGACCATTCCATTTTTTTTTCAGATGATTAAACTAAGGTCTGATATATTAAATTATTTTCTCAGTATCAGAGAACCAGTTTGTGATAGCACTGGGGGTTTGAGCACAGACTCCCTTTATCTCAGACAAGAAGGTTTTACAAACAGGCAATTGGTGGAAATGACGTCAAGGAGGCCTTGAAAGGACATTGTGTTGCTTTATCTCATGCTTCTTTCATCCCCCACAGTCATGCAATGTTGAGAGTCATTAGAGAAATTCTCCATCCCCCCCCTCATTCTACCCTATGGTGCTTAAGAATTGGCCAGCACTGAATAGCTTTCTCCGTGAAATCTGCATACCTAACTCCAATACTTACACATCTATTAATCTGTTACTGATTATCAGGGATATTCACTCCTGGGTGTATATATACACAAATATATATATATATATATATATATATATATATATATATATATACACACACACACATATATATATATAAATTTTGAGTATTATAATTTTATTTTATTTCTTTAATTGATTAATTTATTTATTAATTTGAGAGAGAGAGAGAGAGAGAGCAGGGGAGGGGAAGGGAGAGAGGGAGACACAGAATCTGAAGCAGGCCCCAGGCTCTGAGCTGTCAGCACAGAGCCTGAGGCGGGGCTTGAACCCATGAACCATCAGACTATGACCTGAGCCAAAAGCAGATGCGTAACCGAGCCACCCAGGTGCTCCATAGTATTATAATTTTAAATGCACCAAGAAACCATAAAAACAATTGATTCCAGAGAGGTGAGCACATTTCAGAAGTTAGATGATAATCTAAGGTAATTTCCCTCCTTTGTCTCATTATCAGGAAAGTGATAGATAGATATATACAAGTGTATTGGTAACTATAAAAAAATAGGACAACTCTTTGCAAAAGGCTGGAAGAATTTAATCCAACTACAATGGAGCTAGAACTGGTTTGAAAAATAGAATTTGCAGAGTACCTGTATCCAATTATGAGAATGTGAAGAGCATTCTCATAGTCAAAGTAATAGTCGAAGATTAAGGATAATGAAAAAAGAAGATAGCCATATGCATAGACTGAAGTATTAAGCTTGGAGATAAACACAGACATAGCTCTTCTTCCTATTCTACCACCTCTATTTTTCTATATATATGATTTCTGTCACTTGATTTCCAGCCTGCCATGATGCTATAGGTAGAAAGAGATTTACAGAATGTCTAATCTTCTCTATGCCTAGTGAAATGCGGCAGATAAACGATTGCTCAGAGAGCAGAAGGAGAATAGATTGTGCATATGTTTTGAATGTTAAATGAAATACCTGCAAAAAAGAGTAGCTAATCAATACTCTGTTGGAAAGAAGGAAGGAAAGAAGGAAGCAAGGCAGGCATGGAAGGAAGCAAGGGAAAGAGAGAGGGAGTGGGGAGAGGGAGGGGGAGAAGGTAAACATCTGTTCACAAAAAAAAAAAAAAAAACAAAGAAAAAAAACCAGTTGAGTAGCATAAGCAGTACATCTAACGATAGATTATAGGCTCTCTCTTCTCGCTAGTTGTATCCTTATAAAAGTCCAATGTTTGTTTTGATACATTATGTAAATTTGGTACAATATTTTGTACCAAAGAAGCAAAGAAGTTTAGCAGTTTTGAGGATCAATTATTTCTCTATGCAAATATACTCTGCATTCGTATATTGCATATATTGATGTGTATGAAAGTATATATTATTCATATACACATTTTTGTATAACCACTATACAAAAAGTATTGCTATCATATCTTCATATGGGGTTCCACATCATCGCATCATTTTCATATCAAACAGTCATTAAAGTGAAAGTTTGATTTTAATATAATTGTGAATATATTTGGTCATAATTAAGGTGTCATTTTGTTGTTAGTGAGATGTTTTTTAATGCTGTTTTTGTATGCACAAGTATATTGATTGCCCCCAAATTTATTTATTTTCATTTTTTAATTTTTTTTTAAATCTTGATTTATTTTGAGAGAGAGACAGAGTGTGATCAGGGCAGGAGCTGAGGGGAGGGAGACACAGAATCAGAAGAAGGCTCCAGGCCCTGAGCTGTCAGCACAGAGCCCAACACGGGGCTTGAACTCAGGAACCATGAGATCATGACCTGAGCCGAAGTCGGACGCCTAACCAACTGAGCCAACAGGCGCCCCTATTTCCAAAATAAATCTTCACTTAAAATACATTTATTTTTCCATGATATGTAAATGAAAATAGTAAAAAACTCAAAAATAATCTGTTGTGCTCAAAATAAAAAGTAATTAAGAACAAGTAAAATAGGAAACATAATCATTAAAACAATTATGAAAACAATGCTGATTTGTTTTTATCAGTGAAACATAATCCACATGTTCTTAAATGTGTTTAGAATAGCCTATGTTGATTATTTAGAATTTTTTAAATGTTACTTTAAAAAAATTGTTTTTAACATTTATTTATTTTTGAGACACAGAGAGAGACAGAGCATGAGGAGGGGAGTGGCAAAGAGAGAGGGAGACACAGAATCCGAAGCAGGCTCCTAAGTGTCAGCACAGAGCCTGACGTGGGGCTCGAATTCACAAACCCCGAGTTCGTGACCTGAGCCGAAGTCAGAGACTCAACTAACTGAGCTACCCAGGTGCCCCTAAATGTTACTTTTTTTTTTAACACTTATTTATTTTTGAGAGACAGAGAGACAGAGCATGAGCGGGGGAGGGGCAGAGAGAGGGACACAGAATCCGAAGCAGGCTCCAGGATCTGAGCTGTCAGCACAGAGCCGGAAGCAGGGCTTGAACCATGAGCCATGAGATCATGACCTGAGCCGAAGTCAGACACTTCACCTAAGCCACCCAGTCACCCCTGATTATGTAGAATTTTAATGTTAATTTATTCCTGCAAATGAATAAGCATTCCAAACAGGAAGACGTAATACTTATTTTTATATTTTTCATGTAATGTGAAGATACTGAAAGTTATTTGGTGTGCATATGTATGTTGTTGTTTTCCTCTTAACAACTGGTGCATTTGCAGCCTTTCTTTTCCAACCCTAGCTCATGTCATCACAGAGAAAGTCAGGCCACTACCAAGAGAGACATCAGAGAAGTAAATTTATGTTGTTTGGGTTCCAAGGGGTCCAGGACTTTGCATATACCATAGAGATGGGGAAAATTGGAGATTGACAACTTTTCTGCAGCAAATATATTTTCTACACACACACACACACACACACGCACACACACCCTGTCTGTGGTAAATGAGGAATTTGAAAGAAACTCAGAAAAAAATTGGGTAGAGGATGGGCTTTGTGTCCTTTTTACATGTGAGCAGAGAATAGTGTGTGCTTACATTCTCAGGCAAGAAGCTGGAATATTTGAGAAAGAAGTCATCATATGGTGGTAAGATAGCGTGCCACAATATTAGTGGGTTCTCTTCCTCTGAGTTTCGGGAGAGTGGCTTATTCTCTAGCCACCATACCTTCAGATGTTAGACTAGAGATGGCTTTCAGGAGTCAGTCTGCAGATAGGGTAGGGTTACCGCATGAACGACCTACCCCATTAGGGCAACTCTGTCATCCAATTATATGAGGGGAAAAACTTAAACCTGCAAAAGGCTAATTTTAGTTGAATTTCATTTGAGACAACTAGAAAAAAACTCTTTTTTATTTATGGAATATATGGCTCAAATTTTAAAAATTTGCTGCACATGTTTTAGGGAATAAATTTTGTTTCGTGATAACAATTTTGGAGGTTTATTTGGAATTGGAATATTTTACCTTTTTATTATGCAAACTAACAATAATTTTACTAATTTTGTTGCTTAATTTTACTAATTAAAAAAAGCTATTATCTTTGCTTGTACAATATTAGCATTAAAATCGTGTTAGCTGATAATAGTTTGTTTTTATTGTTTGCCTTAAACTTTAATTTTTATCCTAAAGTTTTTAAAAATGTTGAGGTCCACCTGGGTGACCCAGTCGGTTGGGCATCTGACTATGGCTCAGGTCATGATCTCACCCTTGTGAGTTTGAGCCCCGCTTTGGGCCCTGTGCTGACAGCTCAGAGCCTAGACCCTACTTCAGATTCTGTGTCTCCCTCTCTCTCTGCTGCTCCCTAACTCGCACTTTGTTTCTGTCTCTCTCCAAAATAAATAAACATTAAAAAATTAGAAAAAAAATTACAGAAAGAACATGTTTTGTTGATATTTGATAGGTCAAATGTTTCACACCTTTATGTTCATATTATTCATTATATGTCTGGGTATTTTATGCTATAACTTACATTTTAAAGTCAAATTGACCCTGCACCTACACCCTAATGAGTACAAACATCCCTTGTGTTTCTATTATAATGAGGTAAATAGGAAAATCCATTTCTTCCTAACATCCCTTATTTTAAATGTGGTGATGGATTTTTTTGCTTAAAGGCTTTTGTTTCACAAGATGGCTATGCCTATTGACCCTCAATTACATGTTAAATTGGTTTTCTACCTAGAGTATCATGCTTATGCCAGAACAATTATAAGCATTATGCTGGGTAATTTTCCGTCATCTATAGGCTCTACACCACCAAAGATACATTGAGTTTGTGGACCTGATTAAGAAGCAAAAGGCTTCATTGGATGTCATTATGTTAGGAAAGAAAGAAACTTTAAAGGGTTAAGTCATGGGAACAAAAATTAATATTGTCCCTATTACTTGAGTTGTAAACCACTGGCCCAACTCTATCTAACCTGTAGAGTATTATGTATCCCTAAATGCAAATGTATTTGGTGTCAACAATTACAGACACTGTGAGAAATAACGTGAGAAGCATGATAATATCATAGAAGATGCGTAAAGGCCCCAATTTTTAGTGGGTCTATAACCTTAGCTAGCCACCCGATCTGTTTATTTTCTAACATCTTTGAGAATCAACTTACATAAGTATGGAGGTCATTTATAGGTGAATACACCTTGCAGAATGGCGAAGCCTCGGTATATCTCTTATTCCTGCTGAGTTCTCCATAGAGGCAACAGGTTAACATCTCTCTGACTCAAGGTTGTGAATGCTCATCAGTAGACAAAGGATACTTGATTGTAAAGAAAATTGATGAATGAGCAAAATGTATTTCCTCAAGAACTGTATGTAAACCTAAACCCACTGGGATTTCCTTAGAAATATCTTGATTTTATTGACATTTGACGAAGATAATGTGATATTCAGATCAGTAGACTTCTTATCCCACAGCGAGTCAGTATAAAAGTGAGCTAAGAAATTGAGCTTTCTAGAAGGCAACCGCAGACTCAGGTAACTATTAGCCTAGCCTAATTGTTGCAGCTGAGAAAAGTCCCTGAAACTGAAATGATCTTTCTTTTTTAGTGTTAAACTGCCCTAATAATCACCTTGTCTCATAATAATATACCGTACTCTGTGCTATGGAAAACTGTTTTCTCAACAGTCAAATTAATGTGTATTGACTCAAACTATGTTTAATAAGACTTAATATCAAATTATAAACAGAGAATTTCAATCATGTAAACAAAAGCAATGTTATCTCTTTTTTCCATCAATGATGTTTTCATTATTCCAAGGCTAAACTCTAAATTTCTTAACATAACTTACAAGGTCCTGGATAATATGTCCAGAACTCTCCTGTGTCTGCTAACCAGAGCTTCACTGACTGACCCTTAGGACTTTTGAAATTGATGACTTCTGCCTGTCTCAAGATTCTGGCCATACTTTTTTTTTTTTTTTTTAACCTAGAAGAGCCATCTTTCCTCTTTACATGCTTCATACTCATTGTTTAGGTTCCACTATATCTAGTTTTCTTGATATCATACTTTCAAAGAAACTTGTCCATGCCCATGGGCTCTTTATTATACATGTAATCAATACTCTAATTTTTTCAGAACATTTTTAAAATTACTTTGTGCGAAATATATCACTTGGAGGAAAAAAATCATTTGGGGGCAGATATACTTTAGAAAGTTGAATAAGCATCTATAGTATTTTTGTGAATATTGATTTCATACTTTTTATTCCCATAATACACTAAATTCTAGGAATCTAGGAGTAATGTTTGCTTTTTCCAGTGTATCTCTAGCTCCTAGAGCAGTGTCTTACACACAGGCAACATTTAATAACATTTAATGGATTAATTCAATAAATCCATTGAAATACATTGAAATAGTATCACATCTTTCTAATTTGCTTATCATGAACGCTAATCAGAAATAAGAGAACCAAATTCTACTTAGTTTACCAGCATTCAGCCTGTTACATATTGAGTACTCCAATTTACTGACTAGCAGAGGTATCAAAATAATATTTCAATTACTCACAGCTTCAATATGAATTTGTGATGAATGCTGATAAATGATATACACATTTTACTAACACCATGATTGGGCAAAAAATGACCAGAATGACATTAATGCAAAATGTATCCAAAAGGTTAATGATTCTTTTGGAAACATAGGCATAGATTTTTAAATCAAGTACTCCAGAGAGTTATTTTTGCCATTTATACCAATATTTAAACTTAAAATGTCTAACAGAGAATTATTTATCTTTTAAAATTTCCCTGATAGAAAAATCATTATTACATTTAAATGAACATAAATATAGGTGTATGATAAAGGTAGTAAATGTTTATTTTTTTTTCTAATGTAGCTAACTTCCATGGATAGAAGCAATTGACCTAAGGCACTTTTAACATAATTTATATCCTGCAATCTAGATTGCAATTAAACATCATATTCTAAGCATCTTAAAGTATACACATCTTTCATTTTGTTGCCTTGTCCCTGATTAGAGGCCACGCCAATTTAACAGCTAAAATATAGTGGTGATCATGAATCACATGGTTATCAGACAGTTTTCTATACCTATTTGTCCAAAGGGGAATCCATTTTTCTTTGCGCTACATTCCGCACACATGGAAAAAAGCCAATCCACTGCCCACGTCTGTTAATGAATTTGAAAATTGCCAAAAAGAAAAATAAACAGATACAGAACTACCCAGAGACATTTATTCATTACAATTCATGGTGATAATTTCTGTAGCATTTTAATACCAGCTGCACAAAATCATGGGTGTATGTAATTTCCTTTAAGCTGGTTACTAAATATCATAATTAAATGTATATGTTTTGCTAATTTAAAGAGAGCAGTGTTATGTTTTCTATGATAATGCATTTCATTTCTTTTTTTTTACAGCTATTTTTCTTTTTCCTTTTAAGTTTATTTATTTTGAGAGGGAATGAGAAGAAACAAGTGGGGGAGGGGCAGAGAGAGAAGGAGAGAGAGAATCCCAAACAGGCTCTGCACTGTCCGTGCAGAGCCCCACATGGGGCTCGAACTTATGAGTCCTGAGATCATGACCTGAGCAGAAATCAAGAGTCAAATGCTTAATCGACTGAGCCATCCAGGAGCCCTATATAGCTATTTTTTATTTGCTTTATGCATTGGTGCATCTTTTTTCCAGTTTTACATGGTGTGATGTTGAAATAGTATTCATTTAAATTCACCAACAGAGAGATCATAAAGTAACCTCTGTCAAAATTTCCTTGTAAAGTACTTTAAATATGAAAAGAAAATTGGCATATCTCAGGATATCTTATTTTAGTAAGAATATAGTTTTTCCCACATGTAAGTTTTAAGTTCCCACTTACATAAACACCTGTTCTGGCTGTTGTTTCCAGTTTAATGAGTTTAGGGAGGTTTATATCTCTAAACTGAGAGTAGTTTTATCATTTTGACATTTAATTTTGTTTCTCTTTTATAAATGTCTTGTAAAAAGAGAGTCATTTAGCATCTGTTTGGTTATCTACCAACATCTGTCCTGGTTACCCACTGTAACAAAAAGTACACCCTTCTTAAATCACAGATTGATTTAGTCTTTGAGGTGGTATTCTTAATATCACAAACTTTTAGTGAAATTAATGTAATATTTTTTTATGAAAAGAAATATTTTCTCTCATTATATGCATATAATATAGTGCATTATATATATATTATATATATAATTACAGAGAGAAAATGTTTATTTGTAGTAACATATATGTTATATATGCATATATATAAAGTATGAATTGACTTAGAGAAATGATTACATTTGAATCAATTACTCAGAACACTTAGGTAAGATTCTTCCTTCTGAAAAAAAAAAAAAAGTAGAGTTGGACATAAATTTAGCAGTGATTAGTTTGAATACTCTAAAGATCAGGATCGTCCTATAAGACTCAGTTAAAGATATTCAAAAATAGGAAACCATCAGACTAACTTCTTTTCCAAATGAGGTACTCAAAAAAATCGCCATCTATAAAATGCATTCAACCTTCCTCGAGCCAAACCTCTTTCACTGAGACTTATTTATAAGACACTCTGATTTAGAAGTGAGCAAATTGAGAAAGAAAGCTCTAAGGAGAAGGGAATTAATTTTTGGCTAATTTAAGAGGCATTTACATTTCAGGAGCAGCTGCGGTTTGAGTTTTGGGCACAGAAGAAGAGGCATCAAGAAGGCCAGGAGCATCAGGGACTGAAGCGCTTGTCTCTAGTGCTCAGTGAGGTAGTCTGGACATAGGGACACTTCCTTCCAGGGCAGTTTTGTTTTGTTTTGTTTTGTTTTCCTCCATCGTGCTGTTGAGTTTGAGGCTGGTTCCCTGGCCCCATAAACAATTCCACGAGCTGTTGTTTAATGAACTATTTTTCTGCTTAATTTGCACATCCACTGCCTTTGGCTGCTATTGAAACCTTGAGAGATTTGGGAGAGATAAACAATGAACAAATACATAGGTCATGTACTGTCAGGTGTTTCTGTGTGTTGTGCAAAAATAAATCAGGAAAAAGAAACAGAAAGTGATGGGGTTGCAATTTCAAATAGGGAGGACCCAAAACTATTTGTATTTTTAGAAGCTTCAGTTTCATATAAGAAGGCAGTATTTGAAATGATTTGATAGAAGTTTGGGAATGAGCTCTAAAATATCTGGAGAAAAAGCCTTCCACATTCAACTCACAGAAGTGGAAAGGCCCTGAGGTAGAAAGGAGTTTAGGGTACAGGAGAGGGTACATGGTGTTCAGACTACTTTTCAAATGATAAAAAAAAAGAGTAAAACAAAAAATATAGCTGTATTATGTATATTTAGTGTAATATTAACCTTTGTTCAATTAAAAAGTCATGACATCCTATGCAATAAATATTACTTCTGAATAATAACAAAACTAAAGAAGAAAATTAAAAGTATCAGCACTATATTTAGTATAAAGTATCTGTCATTTTATACAGCAAAACATATACATCTTTGACTTGTTTTTGATTATATACTAATTAGTGTTTACTGAGTCCTTTTTTTATTCATGAAACTCATTCTATTCTGGACCTGATTTACTTGTAAATTGATATAACATTCACACGAAATATTAAAATTCAGAGTTAAGCATTCCTTTTAATTGGTCCAGAACATACTTCAACAACGGCTTAAAAAGCAAGTGTTAAAATGAAAAGTGATTTCTGGAGTTTCATAAGACAAAAGAAGATATCTTGGAAATACTGCTTACTCCTGGGGAAATATCAGGCACAAGGGAAGAGCCTTCAAATGGTGAGATGTAGAAATTGACCGACGATAGATGAGCAGATAGTTAATATACATGGTGTCATTGTTTAACACTATTATTAAAATTTAGTAAGTCTATGATTTTACCCGTTTAAAAGAAACAGTGAAAGGCAAAACCCAATACAAAATTAGAAATATCATAACTGACAGCACATATGTAGTTTGGGGGTGGTCTTCATTTCTAAGTCTTGTGATATAGACAGGAACTGGTTGGGGGTGGGGGTGGATTCTCTTCTGCTCTCGGACTAACTGCCCACTATCAGCGCTGTAGCTGCAGCTGAGACCGTGGCTAAACAACAACTACAGTAACATAAACACATTACAATTTCCAAGTTGAGAAAAACGTATAACTGACTTGGGATTTTAGGATTTTAGGATTATAGGATTTTGGATTTTGGGAAAGCCCACACTTACTTGACTCCTAATTCCTCATGATCCTGTGCTGATAGTTCCAAAGTCCCAACTGCTGAGCTTTTGTATATGTATATGTATATATGTATATACATATACATATAATATATATATATATACCACATCTTATACTCATCCTTTTGAAACCTGAGGATGATCTTCCCAGTGAAATTGATGCAAACACATACAAGCAAGCTTCTTATGAAATATATATCATGGCATTCACATTTAGTCTCTCTTATGATTGAATATAAAAATTAATATATACTTTTACTCCGTTATACTTCAAAACATTATAGAAAACTTGAGAAAAAGTTAAATTAGTCCTAATTAATCCCCTTATTTTTTAAGGGCAGTTTTTTTGAGAGTATAATTTTTCTGTTATTTTTAAATGTCAAAATTTGAAACTATTTTTAATATAAGAAACGATGTTATATTAGCATCCCATATACTTTGAATTTTTATGATGATGGCAAAAAGAAAAATAACAAAAAAATAGTGCTGGATCAAGAAAGTGAGAAGATAAATTACAAACCAAGAGAAATATTTGTCAGTGATACATCTGATAAGGCATTGTTACCCAAAATATGCAACGACCTTTTCAAGGTTAAAAATAAGAAAACAGAGGCACCTGGGTGGCTTTGTCGATTAAGTATCTGACTTTGGCTCAGGTCCTGATCTCATAGTTAGTGAGCTCAAGCCCTGCATCAGACTCTCTGCTGTCATCACAGACCCTGCTTGGGATCCTCTGTCCCCCCTTCTATCCCTCTGCCCCTCACCTACTTCTAAAAATAAATAAACATTAAAAAATAAGAAAACAACAACCCAATTAAAAAAATAGGCCAACAATCTTAATTTTTTTGTGTGTTTATTTATTTTTGAGGCAGAGAGAAACAGAGCATGAGTTGGGGGAGGAGCAGAGCACAGCTGGGGAAGACACAGAATCCTGCTGGCGAAGACAGCAGGCTCCAGGCTCTGAGTTGTCAGCACATAGCCTGACACGGGACTCAAACCCACCACCCACCAACCGTGAGATCACGACCTGAGCTGAAGTCAGATGCTTAACCGACTGAGCCACCCAGGCGCCCCTTAAATAGTCCAACAATCTTAATAGACACTTCTCCAAAGGAGATATACAGAGGGCAGTTAAGTATATGAAAAGATGCTCTATATCATATGCCATTTGGAAAATGCAAATTAAAACAACAATGAAATACCACTGTGTACTTACTGGAATGGCAACTATCCAGAACACTGACAATACCAAAAGTTGGTGGGGATTTGGAGTAACAGGTGGGAATGCAAAATGGTGCAACCATTTTGGAAGACAGTTTGTCAGTGTCTTATAAAACCAAGCATATCCTTTCCACATGATCTAGCAATCATGTATCTTGGTGTTTACCGAAATGGGAGAAAACTTTTGGGCACATGAAAACCTGCATATGAGTGTTTAGAGTAGCTTTATTATAATTGCCCAGAGTTGGAAGCAATCAAGGTCCTTTGGTAGGTAAATGAATAAACAAACTGTGGTACATACAATGGAATATTATTTAGCATTTTTTAAAAAAATGAACGATTAATCCACAATAAGACATGGAAGAAACTTAATTGCATTACTAGTAAGTAAAGAAGCCAATCTGAAGTTAAATTATATAAATTATATACTATATAATAATAAATTATAAATTATATAAATTAGATACTATATAATTCCAAGTATATAACACTCTGGAAAAGGCAAAACTATGGAAACAGTAAAAAATCAATCGTTTCCAAGGATTAGGAGGGAGATAGGACTGAGTAGCTGGAGCACAGAGAATTTGTAGACCAGGTATACTATTCTGTATGATACAGCAGTGATGGATATATGTCATTATATATATATATGCAATATATGCAATATATGCAATATATGCAATATATATATTTTGTCCAAACCCATGGAATCTACAATAAGAATGAGCTCTGATGTAAACAATGGACTTTGTGTGGTAATGATATGTTAATTTGGGTTCATCGATTGTACGTGCACCAGTCTGATGGGTAATGTTGATAATGGAGGAGGCTGTGCATGTAGGTGTGCAGGGGTTACAATGGTAAATCTCTATACCTTCAACATAATTTTGCTTTGGATCTAAAACTGCTCCAAAAAAGGCTACTAAAAAATGGTGCAGAAGAAATAAATACTTTCTCAAACAAACAAACAAAGGTTAAACTAGAACCCTAAGTACCAGAACTGCTAAGTTATTTCATCACATGAGAAAAGAATATGTTATATACCATTTTGCTGTTGCACAGTTTGTGATTTTGAATTCATATTGCGTATTTACTTTGTCCTTAAGTAAATAAGATCATTTTCAACAATATATACTTTACTATTACTAGCTATAAGAGCAAGAAGAAAGCACTACAAATCATATTTTAAGTGTAGTGCTGTCTTCACAAAAGTATTAATAAAATAATGTAGTAGGTTTTCCAGCATTTTATGGTTTCTGCTTAACATGAAAGAGGGGAAAATTGTTTTCTGATATATCTAAAGAAGTATTTCCCACAAAATTAAAAACTTATTCCTCTGATCAAGTCTTATCTTTAGCCATAGTTTCGTAAAAACAGTTTTTAGCAACATACATAATAGTAAATTTAAATCTCTAAGTAAAATTTTTTACCAAATTATATTATTAAAAAATATCTGCTCAATGATCATTGCAGTAACAAATCTTCTACAGTTTTTATTTTCCATTTCTTTAATCAAATGCCTTGAGCACGTATATCTTTCAGAAATTCTACCACTTTTTTTGTGTAAAAAAAAAAAAAGAAAATAATTTCCTATTCTATCCTGTATTGTTACAAATCATTAAGGTCCTAAGTGATTGCAGATGATTCTAAGTCCTGCCTTTATTAAATACGATGGTTGATTTTCGTGAAAACAGATAATGCTGGTTTTCTTTTTCAGTAGTATTTATAGGGTAATTGTTGTCTATAAAATACACAGTTAGAAAAACAAGAGGCTATCCCCTGCTGATGTGGGAAGGTAGTTGCATTGCCAAGCATTGAACATGATCCATTTATTCCTCAAGACCATAGGCTTTCTCTGAGATAAACCTTTGCTTGGGAAGAGAGCTGCATCTTCAGATGTTGAAGACTTTGTCCTTTTCAAACATGCTGCACTGTGATCTCTCAGATCATGCTGACTTCATTCCTTCACAATGTGGAAAGCAATCTAGTATGGTGATTCAAAGAAAGGTTATTACATTAGAGCTAAGCTACATTTTGGTAATGATATCACTGACATCTGAACCTCTTTTTTTTCCAAAGGAATATGCACTCGATGCCTTTCAGAATGAACATAGGCAAATGTTACTTCCTCTCTTAGTTTTCAAATGTATCAACAATGAAGTCAGTTTTCTTCCATTCTTCTTGTGAACACCCCCATCACCCCTGACCCCACTGACTTGATCTCGTGTTTCCTCACAGCTTTCAGTATGGATTTGATTCTAATACTCAGCTAAAACTTTTCTGTTGTCCTCCCTGTTCTGTAAAATAAACAGAAAATAAGGATTAGAAACAAAATTAAACCTGATGCATAGAGAAATACCACTGCTATAGTGTCTGTTCATGTTTGCTAAAGTAAAACCAAAATATATACATTAATATATATATTAATTTTTTTCTCTTTGACATTTTCAAACATAATCTAGGTTTTATGTGACCACAAAGAGCTGTCCACAATCTTTAAAATACAGGGCTTTTCTTTTTTTAGGCCCTATGAATGAAGAACTACAGTAGTACAGTGATACTGATTAAAATTTATGTGTCTGTTCTGTAGTGATTTCCTTTATCAGACACTCCTTCATTGCTACAGGTCTCTTGACCTCACCTGTCTCTCATCCTGGCTACCACAGTGCATGGGGTCCAGTTAACTTTATGGGAGCACAACCTGATAGTTTTCTCCCTTCTCTTCTTTTCCTAATGCTTATCTTTGGTACCATGATAGCCTCCCATTCAGTGTCCACATGCGCAATTTGGAAATGTGAGGGGGTTAATGAAAACCTTTGATGGATGGCAGCTTTTAGCTAAGACATAAATCTCAGCCCTCCCCCACAACCCATGGACACTGTAGGTAATCCGTTTAGTTTCTTGGATTGTCTTTGGGGATCATGCAATCAGTATTAATGATCAAGATTCTGGAATGACCATGGCTGTCCCACTTTTCCAACTCTGTTCCTCTTCTTCACTACTACTAGCTTGGAAATTGTACTCCTTATTAAAATAATAGCTTGTAAGTCACTGCCCAAATCTCTGCTTTCTGGATGATGCAAGCTATGCCTCTATTTATGCACGCATAAATCACTAAGTTGAAAACATTATTTGACTTTTTTTTTTCTGACAGTACTTTCAGAAGTGAAATTAAAGGAAAGCTGTTACTTTACTTCTTCTTTTTTTATTTTGTTCGGTGTCTAGATTTTCCCAAGATAATTTAGAAATCTATATTAAATATATGTCTTTCTATGACAGAGCCACAATATTTTGGCAAAGATGTACCTAATTATACAAGGGTCTCTATTTACTTTATACTTGTAAGCAAAAGAAGTATGAGCAAAAATATTAAACATATCTTAATATAGGTATAGCTTTATCAATACAGACAAATTAATTTATACCTGTAACAATTCTGCATTCTGCTATTTTTTCCTAACAAATTACAGACTGACTTCAATCTCAATCTGGATATTTGTTTGTTCTGCAGAGTAGGAAGTGAACCAGAAAGACTTTATAAAATATCAGATCAAACTAAAAGTTGAGAACTATTGAAATATATTGGATCATATAAAAAAATGGAGCAGATTATAATGTTGGAAAGAAGAAAGTTGAAAACTAACTTAAATTATTGATATATTAAGAAACACGAAAATAAACTGCTTAATTGTAACAGATGAAATGGTCTATGTCTTTGAATTTGAAAAATATTGTGTATTTCTAACAAAAGACAAAATGTTGGCGTGGTGGTAATCCTGTCTCAAGATCTGACCTTGCACACTATTTATTAAAATACATATTTTCCCATATTCTGAAAGCATTATTCATTTGCACACATTTCCAATTGGAATAAATGTTTTTGTTTTTGTTTTTGTTTTTGTTTTACCACACATGTGTTGGAATTAAAACCCATGAATCATTTTTCTGGAGTGGGGAGTATAGTAAAGAATGTAATATATTTTGAGAAATAGTTACTGATTTTGGTTTTTTCTTTCTAAAAAGTTAAGAACTTTTTCTTCCTAATTCTTTGTCTTCCCGGAAGTGAGCAGAGGTCAGACAGGTTTCAAATCTGTTACCAAGAAAGATGAAAACATTTATAATTTTTCCCTATTTTATATAAGTTGACAATGAAAATTAAAACATTTCTCCCCATGGAATGAGATAACTTTTTCAAGATGGCCAGTTAATTAAATATCTTGAGGTCATTTGAAGAATTGGAAATCTCATTGGCCTTCCTCTCATGCTTCCATTTATTAATGATTCCATTTCTCACAATTTTCATCTTTTTTTCTTGCTTGCTTCTGTTGTGCTATATTCGCATGGCCAATAATATATATGGTTTAGCTACATGAAACAAAACCCGGTCATTTTTTACCTCATTTATAGCCAATATCAGATAATACCATTCCTTTCAACTGTAAGTGGGCTACATGATCTCCATCATTAAGAGAAAAACGGAGTGAAATATCAAATCAGAACTGGCCATGCCTGTTATTCATATTGCATTCTGTTAAAAAGTATACTCAGTTTTAAATATTACTTCAATATGCTTTGCCGGATATTTCTCTGGAGAGAAAAATTATAATGCTTATTCAGTTCTTGGCACACCCTGTTTCCTAAAACTGAACTAAAGAAAAGAATTGTAGCGGCCGTGCATTTATTTGACAAGCTAATTGAAATTGCACAATAAGTCAGTCTGATTTCCAAGGACAGAGAGGTTAATGGAGTGTGCTTCTCTGTGCTGGTACAATAGCTCCGTTTTCTTTACTGAAATAACTGTGATTTCCTATATTAGTAGTTACATTATTCAAGCAGCAAGGATGTATTTGAAAGGAAAACTTAATCATTATAAATAAACCCATTTGGGGATATACAGTTCACAAACTTATTCTGAACACATAATGTCATGTCCTTGTCAAATAACACAAAACACACAGTTCTTATTTTCCCTGTTAAAGACTGTTGTGATTTGAACGTAAATGCATTTAGTGAGACAACACAAGCAGAGAGTGTTTTAGACAAGTGGTATTTAGTCTATTACATTGCTGCCATCACTGAAAAACACTAGACCTTTTTTTGAATACAGTTCAGCTCTGGTTGAAAATAAGCAATTTTTCCATATGAGGATGCTGTTTGAAAATCAGGTGGCCAGAAAGTGAAGTTCAATTGAGAAATGAATTTGGGTCAGGAAAGGGCAATACATGAGCATAGACTTCACTCTGACTTTTTTAAGGTTGTGGTTTTTATGCTGAAATACGAAAAAATGAAGACTTTAAAAAGTTGAGAGAAGAAGAAATGCAATCATTTTTGATAATCGATTTAGCGACGCCTAATGTACGTTTAAGTGTGTTTATAATGTCTGTAAATTTCTCATCGCTCTTGGATTTATATAAACATTTAAAAATAATATTTACTATGTTTTCATTAAAGACTAATGCAAATGCTATCATGTATTTGTCACTGCAAACGTTTATTGGGACCCACAGTGTGGCAGGAATTACTGTAGATCTTGCAGATTCATCACTGAACAAAATAAAGTTTCTCCTCTTATAGAACTTGAGAAGAGACTATAAGTGAAATGAATAAGCAAATTGAACCCCAATATGATGGTACCAGTTTAGTGCTAAAGAGAACAAATGAGAAGGAGATATGATAGATCAAAACTGCGAGGAGTTAGTCACATAGGTGAGTAGGTAGCTCCATAGTGAGTACTTTTTTTTTCCCCCAATTTTTTAAAACCATTTATTCATTTTTTGAGAGAGCATGAGTAGGGAAGAAGCAGAGAGAGAGGAAGACACAGAATCTGAAGCAAGTTCCAGGCTCCGAGCTCAGCACAGCTCAAGCTCACAGACCACGAGATCATGACCTGAGCTGAAGTCGGACACTTAGCCAACTGAGCCACTTAGGTGTCCTGTAGTGAGTCCTTTCTTTAGAACATCTAGAAATTGCCCCAAATCTCCTATTATGATTCATTTATGGTTTCTCGCACCCATACTGACAGATATGAAACACTTTAAACACAGCATTTGTTGAAATTTTTCATTGAAAAATGATATTTCTAGCCCTTCATTTTTTAAATTCACATTTAAAGATCGTATTGAATAATGTAACTTAATTTAAAGCGTGCAATAAATTTCAGAGTTTCTATACATCGTTTCTAATTATATTCCATACATCTAAATACATAATACTACATCTATATTATACTACATCTATAACAATCTAGACTTAATCAACAATTTTATGATTAAGAATTAAAAGAAAAAATTTTGTGTAAATTTCTGATTAGGAAAAATAATCAAAGTGATATGATTGGGGCAATGTATACAATAATTTTAATATTTTGGTACATATTTTCAAGTTGATCCACAGAAAATGTGTATCAGTTTTATTCTTACCAACAGAGCATGGAAGTGTCTCAGTTTTTTCACCCTCAATAAGAGATAGATGGTACATGATATCCTCAATAGAATGAAGAACAATTTACTTGATTATACATGCTATCTGTTTTTTCATATTTTAAAATTTACTGCCTAGTATCACTCAACTACAGAAAATCCATAAGACAAATGAATGGTTTAGTGAACTTTAATACTTTGAAAATCAAGGATAAGAGACAGAATTTTGTGTGCCCCCTTGGAAACCTTCAATATGCCCTTGCCAGTCTCCAGCCTTTTTCTGCTAAGAGCAATCACAAACCTGGTTTCGCAGTAAATACTTCCTATCCTTTCTTTATAGTTTTACTATCCAAAAGTGCACCCTTTACCACTACAGTTTAACTCTGCTGTGCTTTTCCCTTAACATAATCTTAAACTGTCTAAAGAAATTATATTTAGGTTTCTTTGCAATTGATTCATTGAAAAACCATCATATTTGTTCCATATAGAGTTCCCCATTCTAGATTCCGCAAATTTTATGTACACTATAAACTTTACTATGATTCTCTCTTTATAAATTGATAATTTTTTGAGAGGCTTGTTTAGAATCAGGTTCAATATTTTAGCAAATCTGATTGCTAATTTTAGCAAATCAGTAAAGACAAATTTG
Organism: Acinonyx jubatus; assembly: GCF_027475565.1. NCBI lineage: Eukaryota > Metazoa > Chordata > Mammalia > Carnivora > Felidae > Acinonyx > Acinonyx jubatus. Next base: position 21,060,305 of record NC_069384.1, on the reverse strand, counting down.
CGAGCTCAAAATTTCTTCAGGGTGACCCCGTCAGGAGAGACCTCACAATACAGTGAGATTTACCTCCAGGAACTCAACCAGGTTCCCACAATAAACATCAGAGGAAAATCCCCCTCTGCTTCCTGCAGAAAACGAAGAAAAGGAACCATTTTGAAATATCCTAGAGCACTCTGTTTTTCTTAATGAACTCAGTACTCAAGGGAAAATAGTTAATGCAGAGCCTAACCTTCTGGGATATTATCAAAGCCTAATCAACCTAGGGGAAGGGAAATACCCAACTCCAATCTGCTCTAGCTATCTTGTCCCACCTGAGAGGGGAGGAAAAATACTTGTGAAGTTTACAGCCCATGGATGCACACTCACTAAACAGTGGAGATGTAGTCACAGGACAACAGAAGGCTCCCCTCCCCTCACAGCACACCATCACATGCTAAAGGCTTATTAGCAGCAGTTTCTTTTATCCACATTATACCTGGCTATGAAGAAAATATATATATATATATATATATATTTATATTTTATTTATAATAATATAAATATAAAAATATAGTAATATATTTATATTTAATATATATATATATATATATATATATATATATATAGTAAACTAAAAAGCAAAAAACACAATTTGGAGTGACAGAGCAAGCATCAGAACCAGAGATGGCAGGGATGTTGGAATCATCAGACCGGGAATTTAAATTGGTTAATATGCTAAGGGCTCTAGGGGTGCCTGGGTGGCTCAATCAGTTGAGTCGGATTCTTGATTTCAGCTCAGGTCATGATCTCGCAGTTCGGTGGGTTGACCAATCCACGTGGGACCCTGCACTGACAGTTCGGAGCCTGCTTGAGATTTTATCTCTGTCCCTCTCTTTGCCCTTCCAATGTTCTCTCTCTCTCAAAATAATAAACAAACAAACAAACATTAAAAAAATATGCTAAGGGCTGTAATGGATAAAGAGCATGCAAGAACAGATGGGCAATGTCAAAAGAGAGACGGAAAATCTAAGCAACAACCAAAAGGGAATGCTGGTAATCTAGAACACTGGAACAGAAATGCGGAATTCCTTTGATGTATTAATACACTAGACATGGCTGAGGAAAGAATCTCAGAGTTTGAGGATATCCCAAATGGGTGGTATCATTTCTTCAGCTTTGTTATTTTTCACAATCGCTACGAATCCAGATACTTTAAATTCTTTAAATTTCTATATAGTTTTAAAAATCATCTCTCCAATCTAAAAACAGTCCATTGGATTATTTATTTATTTATTTTTAATAATTTATTTTAATGCTTATTTTTAAGAGAGAGACAGAGTATGACCAGGGGAGGGGCAGAGAGAGAGAAAGAGAGGGAAGTAGGCTCCAGGCTCAGAGCTGTCAGCACAGAGCTAGAAGCAGGGCTCCAACCCACAAACCAAGAGATCGTGACCTGAGCCAAAGTCGGTCGCTTATGGGACTGAGCCACTCAGGTGCCCCAAGACTGTTGGGATTTTAATTAAGGCATTGTGATACCCAGAGATCATTTGTAAATAATTATTAACAACAGGATTATTTTCTAATCAATAAACATGTATCTATTCTTTCATCAATGTATTACAGTTTTGTTTTCAGAGAGAGAGAGAGAGAGAGAGAGAGAGAGCAAGGGAGGGGCAGAGGGGAAGAGATAGAGCATCTTAGGCAGGCTCCATGCTAGGTGCAGAGCCCCATATGGGGCTCGGTTTCACGACCCTGGGGTCAACACCTGAGCAGAAATCAGGAGTCAGATGCTCAACCGACTGAGCCACCCAGGTGTCCCAAAGTATTAGTTTTAATGCAATGTCTTAGATTGGTTTTATTAGTTTTTACTTAATTTCCATATTTTAATGCTACCTTAAATAGCACAAATCTAATTCATCTCTAAATGCTTATTGCCAATATAATAGAAACAAAGTTGACATTTTTATATAGTGTATTTGTTTCCCATACTTATTTGTTCCAACACTCATTTGTATATTTCTTGCTATTATCTATGTATATAACCTCTATATTCTACAAATATATTTAATTACCTGATAGATTACTGAATATTTGATAATCTTACATTTATAGCAGATCCCAGTTATTTTTCATTTATGTTTTTATACTTTTTTCCTTTTCTTTTATTACTTCATTTTTGCCAGATATGAGTATTTTTAATATTGCACTTTCGTTTTCATTGAAACATAAGGTATATATTTATTTTATTTTTATCATGTTATCCCAGCCTACTTTTGAATATTATACTAATTGTATAATGTTAGGAAAATTACACTAGTATTTATTTTCTTTCCCTCCTACATTGTGCAATATATTCATGCAGTATGTATATATTATAAACTTCATGATGAAATAATATTTTGCTTTCAATTCTAAAATGTCTTTTATAAATTTTAATAATCGTTTTACATTTTCTCTATATATTTAGAACTTTCTGTGTTTTTTATTTCCTTACAAAGTCGTGAGTTTCTACCTGTAATAGTTTTCTTTTGGCCTGAATAAACATACTTTATATTTTTTAAATAAGTTTCAGGTTGAGTAATTCGTTAAAATATTCTGTCTGAAAATGTCTTTAACTTTTATTTTTGATGGAGAGATTACTTAATGTTCTAGAGTGATAGTGTAGTGTTTTTTCTTTTACTTATGTCTTCTGTTTTCCCTTTTAGCACATTATGAATCATTCCATTTTCCTAATATTGCATTTTTTGATGATAAATCTGTAATTAATTTTATATTTGTTGACTAAGATAATGTGTATTTTTAAATCTTACTGTTATTAATATTTCTCCTTATCATTGAATTCAGTGGCCTAATTACTACGCACTTTTGTGTTATTTTCTTGGGTATATCTTATTTTGGTTTCTTTGAACTTGAGAAAATCATTGGCCACAATTTCTTGGACTTATTTGCCATGTTTCAAAATGTTGATGTTCAGGGGACACATGGGTAACTTAGTTGGTTAAGCATCCAGCTTTGGCTCAGGTCATGATCTCATGACTCATGTCAGGCTCTGTGCTGACAGCTTGGAGCCTGGAGCCTGCTTCGGATTCTGTGTCTCCCTCTCTCTCTGCCCCTCCCACATTAATTCTGTATCTCTCTCTCTCTCAAAAATAAATAAACATTAAAAAAAATTAAAATGTTGATGTTCAAGAAAAGGTGACGTGTTAATGGATATAAGTGGATAACTAACATTTACATAAGGATACAATGCAAAACCATAAAGAAAGTTTAACAATGAAATCTGAAACATATTCTTTTTTTTTTTAATTTTTTTTCAACGTTTATTTATTTTTGAGACAGAGACAGAGCATGAACAGGGGAGGGGCAGAGAGAGAGGGAGACACAGAATCTGAAACAGGCTGCAGGCTCTGAGCAGTCAACACAGAGCCCGATGCGGGGCTCGAACTCACGGGCCGTGAGATCATGACCTGAGCTGAAGTCGGACGCTTAACCGACCAAGCCACCCAGGCGCCCCCTGAAACATATTCTTATTGACCTATGGAAAACACAAGATTTGTTTTTTGCTAAAAAATGTAATTTAATAAGACAAGAATTTTAAGTGGAACATACCCTTATTTAATCAATTGTGCAAAATTAATAAATTTCAAACTGTCTTTGTTTAAAAGTATAAAACTCTCATAAGTAAAATAACTTGAGAATGTTGATCCTAGGTTAGTAAAACATCATTACTGAAAGCTAGAAACTGGGTTTATGCAGAAGGGACTGATAAACCTGATTGTCTTCCATTCATCCTCAACTAAATCTTATGTTAGGAAAAAATATTGCAGTTCTAAGATTCAAAATTTCCTCTTTAAATTCAAAAGAGCATTTTAAAAGACAGTTTTAATTGTATTACTACACAAATCATATAAAGTGTAATTCTGTACAGTGTCAGATGCTGTATTGATCAAATGATAAAACACAGTTAATGTCATGTGAAAATAAGGTTGCTATGACAACCATGCATTTTAGGAAAATCCTGAAGGATAAGTACTGCTACAAAACTCTGTGCAAACTAGATCTTAATTAGAAGCCTCTAGGAACTCATAAAACTTTTGGGTTTTCTCATTTTAAATATTTATTTTATATATCTGTCATGAAAAACATTAGAAGAGATTTTCTTTCCTAGTTGATGATATTTATAAAGTATTTATTCTTCAAAAAAGAAGCCACTCAAAGATATCAGAATAAGGAAAAAAATTAGGCCCACTATGTTAAGGGAAAAAAAAGGGTCTTTTAAGAAGACTAAGTTTTCTTTAAAAAATATTGCATTTGTGAACAGTGTTTATTAAGCTTAAATAAAGTGGCATATCTATCCAGGTGAATACATGACTATAATTTTAAAAACTTTTGAAGGAAATAAGTAATATAATAAAATATATATCATAAATGTTTTTAATATAAATAATACATTTATATTATATATAATATATATATTATATATATATTATATATAAATAATAATATAAATAATACATTTAAGCTCCAAATAAGCGTAGCCTACACCGTGTTAACTTTTATGAAAACATTACAGTAAGTGAAATAAGTCAGTCACACAAATACTGTAGGATGTCATTCATATGTGGAATTTACGAAACAAAAAGCAAAGGAGAAAAAAAATGGAAGAGAGGCAAAGAAACAGAATCTTAACCCTAGAGAACAAACTGATGGTTACCAGAAGTGGGGGTGGGGTGCAGGTTAAATAGTTGATGGGGATTAAGGAATGAACTTATGAGGAGCACCAGGTTTTGTATGGAAGTGTTGAATAACTATAGTGGATACCTAAGACTAATATTACATTGTATGTTAATTAGCTGGAACTTGAATAAAATCTTAAAAAATTTTTATGACAGTATACAATAATCTAAATGATTTCTCCCTTGACTTAAAATCCTTAAGACTAACTGTTGTGTTAATGAACTAAATTAGGTAGGTCCAAGTAAAAATCATTGTGGTGTTAAAAATATGTATCAGACATTATTTAAGAACAAATTAAATTGAAAAAAAAATGTTTTTGTTTCTACCTATTACAAAAGCAACTTTTCAACATATTTTATAATGCTGAAATTAATTATTAAAGTATATGTATACATAATTAGCTGCTTTTTTAAAACCCATGTTTACATACATTGTGCTATACAATTATCTGTAGCATATTAATCAATCTACATTGTGTCCCTAAGAGTTTATGTTTAACTGATTTAACAAATTTTTGGCATTGAGCTATATATACTGTCAATTTGGAAAAATCAAAGATTTGTGTTCTCAGAGGTTCAGAATTGATAATTCTTGGGTGGAGACCTAAAGATTGGGTTTTTAACTAGTATCCTAAGTGATTTGATGCAGGTGATGAGCTGGTCACATTTTGGAAATCACAGCTAAAACAAAACTGCCTCAGTGTTGTGGTTTTGTTTAAAAGTAACATAAGGGTTTTATTAACTTTACAAAGTTTATTAAAAATAGAAAAGTAAGAATGTTATATAGCAAGATCCAAAGATAGGTAGAATTAAATAATTAACCTGTGGCTTATTATTTACTTACATAGTTTAAAAATATAATTTATAAGTTTTAGAAAATATTTCTGATACACGTATTAGCAACATAGACAAATTGAGAATTATCTCCTCCTCACTCTGGTTAACAGAGAACGAGAAGGGGGCACCTTGGTCTGATAACTGCAAGGAAATGAATTCTCTCAACAACTTAAGGGAGCCTATATATGGATCAATCCCCAGTTGAGATTCTTATGAAACTGCAGCCCTGAACGCCACTGAGTTTAGCACTCGGTGAAATCCCGAGCGGAGAACCCAGCTAAGTCATGCCAGATTCCTGAGCCACAGAAACTGTGAAATAATAAAGTGGTATTGAGTGAAGCCACTAAATTTGTGGCAATTTGCTCTGCAGCATAGAAAACTGATACACAGATACATATTTTTTTCTTTTTTCTTTTCCACTTTCCAGTGGGTTGTCTTTGTTGCCAATAACTCCAACACTCACTAAAAGTCTCTGATTAGCTTTGTTAGCAAGATAGGCCAAAATCAAAACTAATCACCATGCTCAAAAAGACTACTCTGAGAGGCTAACATGTGTGTGTGTGTGTGTGTGTGTGTGTGCACGCGTGCACTTGTTTTTATTTTTATCACCATTGTTTTAAGGGAGGCATAGCCATGTGACTATATCAGCAGGTAGTACAGGTGCATTTTGTTAAAGGAAAGGTACTAGGAAGATAGATCAGGAAATTGTGCTCAATAAAGAGCATTTAAGATAAATATACTTAGCATTAAGTAAAATTATTATTTTTAATCAGTTTTATTAGAACCAAAATATGATAAAAATGAAAAGCAACTTATTCCTCTAGCTGGATTTAAGGAAATATGTTATTTCATTGTATTATTGTACCATGCAAGTGTATCATGTGTTTTTCATTCCTATTTGATCTTATTTTCAATTTAGGACAAAAAAAATTAGAAAAATACATGACATCTGCTTTTTTTGCAGCGGCTTCCTAATATAGAAATTTGGGAAATAAACTAAATTGATGAAGCATATGACATATGCTTGCCACCATCCAATATTTTCTTTATTATCAGTTTAGCATTTTAATTGGGACTATATATATATATATATATATATATAGGGACTATATATAATTGGGACTATATATATATATATATATATATATATATATATATAGTCATTGGCAATATAGATCATATTGGCTATAAAAATAAATAAGGCAGTTACTAAGACAGTGTTTTATTATGTTTTTAAGCATACTAGATTTTTTAAAGACTATACATTAGATTTGTTTTCATATTTGTGGGTCCTGAATGAACTCAAAACTGTTCAATAGTTGATGCTATGTCCTCACATCATTAACATTCACTAAAAAGCCAAAAAGAAGTGGTATTAAAATTAAGTTAGACAACAGAAATTTTGGAAAAGTCTATTAATATGTGAAACTGAGAAAACACCTGCATGGGACATGTAGATGAAGCAGAACAGCTTTTATAGAATTTATCCCATGTTTTGTGCCTTCCTAGGTATCAGTGTAGACAAAGTTATAATTTATCCTGATCCCTTTTCCCAAGATACACACATTATTCACTGACAATAGAAGGCATTATCCAAGTGGATTACACTTAAGTAGTGTAAGGGGAAAAGAGGAGAATATTTCTTCTTCCATGAAGTTGAAGCAAACTTTACATTAAAATAATAATAAGAAGAACTATAACTGGATAGTTCTTCTTCATGACTTCAAAATACTCAGAGCCTTGTTTATTCCAACAGACTCTGGCAACCAGCTCTACCTATGCCTCAAGTTCAAGGTACAACCAGATGTGCTTGGAATTAACATTCAACCAATTCTCAGTTAGTGGGCCAAAATGAATGCACAGCAGCAGACAATGGCAATACGTTAGAGTCAATAGCACAACCGTCCAAAACTTACCCACAAAGAGGCGTGTTGTCATGAATGCTCAGAAAAATGGACTCAAAATCATGAGCTGGCTCTCACCCCAGAACAAAGAGATCCCTGCACCTTTTCTCAACACCTGGTGTTGGAACACAGACTCAAACGAAGGATGCCAATGCTTGGAGCTTAGGCCGCTTTTCTCATTAATATCTTCAGGAGAGCATATATGTTTAATGGTGTATTCAGTATGGCCCTGTTATTATACTGGCTCCAGTTCTCTCATCATACATTTAATATGACTGAATCCCTGAAATAGATGCAGATTTATGAAGCTTACTGAAGAAAGAAAGAAAGAAAGAAAGAAAGAAAGAAAGAAAGCAAGCACAATGAAATATGAGATTTGGATAGAGCTTCAAAGCTAAAACTTAAAACAAGAGAAAAAGGAAGTTGGTCAAAAGAATCTGTAGCATGAGATATATCAGAATATTCAAGAAAATAAAGACTCACCTGTGGACAAAAATTACAAAGACAGGAGTAAAAACTTAAAAACTTATTGTTCTATGAGATATGAAATGGTAAGACAGATGAAAAGGGATCAGACAGGGGTGCCTGTGTGGATCAGTTGATTAAGCATCAGAGTGTTGATTTCAGCTCAGGTCATGATCTCACAGTTGATGAGATAGAGCCTACATGGCGCTCTGTGCTGACAGTGCTGAGACTGCTTGGGATTCTTTCTCTCCCTCTGTCCCTCTGCCATTTGTGCTCTCTCTCTCTCTCTCTCTCAATATAAATAAATAAACATACAAAAAAAAAAAAAGAAAGGAGGGGAGCTTGCATGTTTCAGTTGGTTAGGTGTCCAACTCTTGATTTCATCTCCAGACATGATCTCACGGTTTGTGACTTTGAGTCCTGCATCAGACTCTATGCTGACAGCGTGGAGCTGGCTCTAAGCTGACTACTTGGGATTCTCTCTCTTTCTCTGTCTCAAAAATAAATAAACTTATGAGGGAGTGATATAAAAATTATAAGGGAACATACTCATGAGAAATTCTATAGAAATCAATAAACATAATCTAATGCAAAGTTAAAAATGACATATTATCAGTTTCTACTTTAAGAAAATGTTAAAAAACAAAATATAAAGTAATTAAAATAAAAAATAAGTGAGAGATTATTTGAGAGACATGGACTCAAACAATATAACAAAATTAAGTATTAACAGTGTCAGCAGATATATTCATGGAACAAAATATTTATTAAAGGACAACAAAAATGTGAGTGGTAATAATATTGGTTTACAAAAAAGTAGATGAATTGGGCACCTGGGTGGCTCAGTTGGTTAAGTGTCCGACTTTGGCCCAGGTCATGATCTCACAGTTTGTGGGTTCGAGCCCTGCATCAGGCTCTGTGCTGACAGCTCAGAGCCTGGAGCCTGCTTGGGATTCTGTGTGTGTGTCTCTCTCCCCCTCCCCTACTCACACTCTTATTCTTTTTCAAAAATAAATAAACATTAAAAAATTAAAAAGCAAAAAGAAAATGGATCTTCTATTATTGACTGCAAAATAAAATAGGGAAGTTAAAGAGGAATGAGGAAGTAGAAATAAAAAGTATTAATTTTTATATGTCAAGTTATTAATATTCACTTGACTATTGGATTAAAGGATTATAAAAATACATGCTCACTTTTCTGTTTAAATGTAGATCTATACATGCAGGATAGAAAATGTCATACAGTAAATGGTATGACATTAGGATAAATTGGTGAAAAGTTATTCAATTTCCATAAATAAATTCATATCCAACAATAAAGTACAATATTTTATACTTCTAAATTATGCGTATTTTACTTAGCAAAATAATTGAAGCAAAAATTTAAAAATCTATGTGAATAATGTGAGAGAAAATAAATAATAATGGGAACTTTTAATATACTTCTCTAAAGCTTTGATGTGTATAAAAGGGAAGAAAAAGATATAAATGAAGTAATATCATCATCATTATTGTCATCATTGTTGATGACAGTTCTGCACAGATTGAACAGAACAAGCATAGCTCTGTGTCATCTGAACACATCATGTCATATATGTCCAACGACCATCTTGTGAGGTCAGTGATATTAGCAATTACATATGATCATTTTACAGATGGGGATACTGAGACTTAGTGAGATTAAGCTTCATCTAAAGTAACACCTTTTTGAAGTTAAGATGCTTGCCCAGATTTAAAGGGAAATTTAAGTCAGGTCAGAGAGTATAATGCAGATGTCTATGATCTCCCGAATATGTTCACTTTTGTTTCTAGCGTCAAAGAAAATTGTATGTTCTAACAGGACATAACACATTGCCTCATTTTTAGCATAATACTATAACTAGATTTATTTTAAAAACATACTTTGTGTCATAAAACACATAATTCAAGGTAAACAAGAGAAACATTTAATGATTTTAATAATTTTAAGTGACTGTTTACTGAATAATCACAGCTTATAAGGACGTTTCTGTGGAAGGTCCTTAAGATGACACATACATCAGAAATTTATACCATATGGAAAACACATAGACTTTCAAGATATTTTGAAATAAGTCGTTATAGAGAAACATCTTAGATTCAGTATTAGCATATTAGCTTCCTAGGGATGCTGTAACAAAGTACCGCAAACTCGGTGGTTGAAAACAACAGACTTACTTTCTCACAGTTCTGAGGGCTAGATGTCTGAAATCGAGATATAGACAAATGCTCCCCACGAAGGTTAGAGAAGAATTTTCCTGGCCAGTTCTTAGTGTCTGATGATTACCCACAATCCTTGACACTCCTGACTTGAAGATGCAACACTCCAATCTCTGCCTCTGCTGTAGCATCGTGCTCTCCCTCTATGTCTCTCTGTCCTATCACATGACTTTCTTATAAACCATGAATATATACTACAGTGGATATAAAAACATTGCACAGGGACAATGGCTTGTAAGTCATTAGACTTAGGGCTCATTCTAATCCAGTGTGACTTCATCTTAACTAACTACATGTTGCAAAGACCTTATTTCATTTCCAGTAAGTTCACATGAAATATTGAATGGACATGAATGGGGGGCGGGCCCTTCTTCCTTGTACACATGGTATTACCTTCTTTTGAGGAAAAATATTCAGACAATTATGCTATTTACAACAATGATTTTTATTTTTTTCCACCTAAAATATTAATGACAATTAATGACAAGGAGTCATTAATTTATCAAAGAGAAACCAGTAATTAAGATGGAAACAGTCAAAGCTCATCCACTTGAAACAGGGTTCCGGGTCTGGAACCCTCACTCACAAAAGCTTTCCCTCAGTTTGAAAGTCTTTACATATGATAACACAAAAAAGATAAAGCAACAAAAAGATTTAAGACATTTAGCTTGAATCTTAGCTTGTAGAAGATACAAGTACTTAGCACACAAAAAAGAAGATAAAGCAACAAAAAGATATGAGACATTTAGCTTGAATCTAGCTTGTAGAAGGTACAAGTACTTAGCTTGAAACCCAGTGTGTTGTTAATTGGATTAATGTTAATCTGAGGAAGAGAAAATACTTCTGAAATATTGTAGAAACTGAGATTTTCTTTTAAAGTAGTGACCGATTTGCCAACAAGAATTCTGGCAAACACAAAATTAATAATGTTAGCTACTGTGTCTTTTTGGCATGAAATGATTCTAGATTATATTACAGACATTCAGTTGTACCTTGGGTGTTTCTAGAAAGTAATGGGAAAAGTCATTCAGGGATATTTGAAGAACCAGAGGTCAGAGAGCAAAAACCCCTTTGATCTTCCTTTGAGCAAACGAGATATCAACTTGGCAAATGTTGCTACAAAGTACAATAGCAATCCCATTAACCAAAAAAGAAAATCATCTATGGGCATGATGCTCCATAGGAAAAATAGGGTTTATTATCATACAACCTTAATAACAAGTCAAGGTCTACCAGAAAGCTGAAAATCAAGTGGATCATACAGCCTTTCAAGTCACTATAGAATATAACTTCTGTCTGTTGGTTTTAAAGTTGTGTTACAAAATTAATGAAATAAGTTTTTAAAATGAAATGATCAATAATGTTTTATGTAGGTTAGTGACAGTCATTTGACATTAACTGATAATAAGAACATTGGAACACAATGATGGTTCATCAAAAACGGTCTTGTATCCCTTAATAGCCGTCAATGTGACAATAGCCAAGAACATGAGCAACATTTCCAAATGCATACACGGTGATGATCAAAGTCTCTGATTAACTCCAATCTCTTACATTTCAAAATCATGATGTATTTATTACAGCAAGGGAAACATGTACTATACCATTTTCGAAGTGCAGATTAATTTGTTAGCTTGCTGTTTCAAAAAGTTCCATGTATTCATCCATTCATTCAGCAAATATTCTTTGAGTTCCTACCAGGTTCCAGTCAGTATTCTAAATGCCAGAGATACCTGAGTGAGGAGCACAGATAAAAATATCTGCCTCATGGAAACTACATTTCTGTATTGCAAGCAGGCAATAAAAACAAGATATAAATTGTATAGAATTATAGAGGTTTGAAGGACATTGAAAACACTGAATCAGAATTTGGGAGCTGGCTGCACAGCATAGGTTAAGGTAAATTCCAATAAGGGAGAAAGCCTCACTGAGAAGATGACATTTGATCAAAGATACAAAATCGGTGAAGGAATGAGCTGTTTTTTGAGACGTCTGTGGAGCAGCATTACAGGTGGCAGTAGAAGTCCTGAGTGCTTAGAACAAAGTCCATCCATGGTGGAGGGGGATGATAAAAGATGAGGTCGGGGAGATGGCAGAGTGCCAAGTCATGGAGATAAAGCTATGTGTTCACGGTCATCCAGCCAATGGCAAATACTGAATATACCAGGGTGTCATAAGTTATGCTACCCAAACAGCTTGTTTTCAATAAAATATGACATTTACTTCCAGATAATTCCATCTATAAATATTTGAGCATAGAAAAGTAAGTACTCTAGGAGCACCTGGGTGGCTCAGATGGTTGGGCATCCAACTCTTGATTTCGGCTCAAGTCATGATCTTGCGTTTTGTGAGATACTTGGGATTCTTGCTCTCTCTCTCTCTCTCTCTCTCTCTCTCTCCACCCCTAGCCTGCTTGTGCACTCTCTTTCAAAATAAATAAATAAACTTAAAAAAAAGTAAGTGCTCTATAAACGTTTTTCCTTTATGCTTGAAAATTTTTTACAACAAATTTACCTGTTCTATGCATACAATATGATTTCCTCTAACTCAGATACATAACAAAAGATATTTGATAGATGTAGACGTTTTTGCATTGCTATAATTAAAAGTATTTTAAAAGGTTGTTATAGGGATGCATAGGACTAAATTCTGGTGCAATAGTATCAAATAACGTAGTTGGTAGTACCAGGCCTCCAACAGAGTCTTTGATGAGCTCAACTCTTCACGTCAACACCCTGGTATAGTTTTCTCCACATCATACCAGGTTGATAGGTGTGGCAAGAAGCATATGGAAGATTTAACAGTATGTCACCCCTCGGGTTAAATTCTAACATTCTGAGACTTTCTTATCAGGCTTACTCTTGTTCTTGCTCTCACCGATCACTGTTGGGAAACAAGCTTCCATGTTATAAGCAATCTTACGGAGAAACCTACATGAAGAAATAAAGCCTTCAACCAAGTGCCTAAAAGGACCAAGCCTGCTGAAAGCCACATGAAGGACCTTGGAGATAGGTTATTCATCTTCAGTTGAGTCTTGAGGTGACTGAATCACCAGCCAACAGTGTTGCTATAATCTCATGGGAAATCCAGATCCAGAAGTCCTCAGCTAGGCCACTCCCAGAATCTTGACCCTCAGAAACTGTATGACAAATAAATGTTTACTATTTGAAGCTGCTGTTCCAATAAGCTACTGCTTGTGTCAAAACAAGGTAACATTAATACATATTTTGGTATTGGAATTTGGGCACTAAAGGAGCACGCTTGAAATATGGGGGTGGCTTTGAAACTAGACAGTAGAATTTAAAGAGAATTAAATTAGTTGATTTAGGTTAGTCGAAGCACTTAATAGAATTTGTATGGTCTTTGATAGGGCTGTAGGAGAGGATTTATAAGAAATTAAAAATAGAGAAAGGGGATTATTGCAATGTGGTAGCAGAAAGTTTAGCATCACCATAGTCTACTATCAGATAGGAAGTATAAGACATATTATCAGGCTAAGATAGTCAAATACTGAGAAAGGATTAAAGTTTTTAACCTGCTTTCAAGCTAATACATTGGCCTGCCACCATCTCTGTGAAAGTTGAAAACATCAAACTCATGTCCGAGACAATGGACTTATTTATTCAAATTACCGTGTATACCACAAGATTCATATTTGCTTCCATTCTCCTTGCTTCCCGCATCCCAGGGGAAACAAAATGGCTCAGTGGCTGGGCAGAAGATTGCACACGAATGGCATTTATGTCACAAATGAGGAATTACAAGCTTAAGAAACTCCAATCTTGCAAGAGGGCTAGATGCTAACCTCGGTAGACAGAATATTATCCTCCTTCTAAGAACTCCAGAACCTGTGAATACCTTGTGTTTTATGGCAAAAGGGCCTCTGCAGGTGAGGTTACATTAAACATTTTTAAATAGTTGAAAATATCCTGATGGGCCCAAAATAATTGGAAGGATCCGTATAAGTGAAAGACTTAAGCAGAAGACTCTGTGTCAGAGGGACGAAGCATGAGGAAGCCTGGTCTGGACATTGTTGGCTTTGAGGATGGAAGAGGTTCGTGAAGCCTGAAAGTCAAGAAAACAGATTCTCACCAGGAAATTCCAGGAAGAAGCACAGCTCTCCTAATACTTTGATTTTATCCCAGTGAGCCTAAGCTCAGGTGTCTGACCTCTAGAAGTACAAGATATTATGTTTATGTTGTTTCAAGCTACCAGATATGGTAATGTATTACAACAGCCAAAGGGAATTATTTGATTTTGGTGCCTGAAAGTGTTGTGTTGCTCTAGCAAATACCTAAAAATGTGGAAATGATTTTTGAATTAGGTTAGGAGCTAGAAAAATTTTGAGAAGCATTCTAGAAACAGCATAGATTACCTTGAGCATACTGTTAGTAGAAATATGGAGATTTAAGACTCTGGTGAAGGTTCAGAAGAAAGTGATGAATGTGTTATAGAAAACATATATCACCTTATAGAATTTCTAAATCATTGTGAACAGACTGTTCATAGAAATATATGGGCATTAAAGGGATTGCTGATAGAAACCAAGAAATGAGAACAATGTTATGGGAAACTAGAGAAAAAATATATTTGTTCCTCACAGAAAACCTGGCTGAATTATTTCTTGCAGTTAGGTGCAAAGCTAAATTTGTAAATAAAGAACTTGGATATTGAACTGAGAAGGTTTCCAAGCGAAGTGTTGAAGATGTGCCATGACTGCTTCTTTCTGTTTAGAGTAAAATGCAGGAGAAAAAAGATACATTGAGGGAGGGACTATTAGCAAAAGGAAACGGCACCTGATGACTTGAAAAATTATCAGCCTATCTAGATTGCAAAAATTGCTAAATTAGGAGGTTCGCTCTGGGGAGAATGTGCTCTAAAAAGAATGCCATGAGTATGACCTAAAGGATCTGCTGGTGCTTAGGAAGGAACAAAGGTCAGAGTGCTAATTCCCACCTTCTCTGTGAAGGTGCCTGACTCATGGATCACCTCAGCTACTGGGACAGAAGCGAGGAATCAAAGATAAAATTTTCAGGAAATGTCTGCGTTGGAGCCTTTTGTCTAATAGAGTGAATCTCCATGATATACATGAAAAACTCACAAGGGTGGTCCAAAACCTTTTACCAGCAGAAACACTGCTAGCTTAGACCAGAAGAGACAGACAGAAGAGAAACCAATTAAAAGGAAGCTGTTAATCTCCCAAATTCTGTAGCAGGAAACAGACATATAAAATCACCCAGCTGCAAACTTGCGCTGCACTTCTAAGAAACAAAAGATAACCGAGAGGGCAGAGGAACAAAGATCCAGAGAGTAGAGCTGAGAGCCAAAGATGACTCCTAAATTCTGAAAATGTGCTATTTACCTGGCTGGATTTCAACATCTTGTGAACTGGTGACTCCTTTTTTCCCCTTCCATTTCCTTTTATTCTGAATGGGATTGTCTTTGCCCTTCCCACCACTGAATTCTGAGAGGATATAATTTATAAAATAGAAGTAGAATCCTTGGGGGTCCAACATGTAGACAATGGTCGGCAGAATAAGTGGCCTTGAAAACATGCTCATGGCCTAATCCTCAGAATTTGTGAATATGTTACCTTATGTAGCTGAAGTGACTTTGTAGATATAACCAAACTAAGCATTTCGAGATGGACAGATTATCTTGGATTATTCTGGATTATCTAGGTGGGCCCAGTGTAATCACATGAACTATGGAGGCCAAACAGTCAGTGTTACAGTGATGGAACATGAGAAAATATACATATATATTATATATTATATATATATATATATGTTTGTGTGTGTGTATATATATGTATATATTTATATATATGTATGTATATATGTATGTATGTATATTTATGTATATGTATATATATGTATATGTGTGTATATATATATGTATATGTGTGTATATATATATATATATATATATATATATATATATATATAATTTAAGCAACCAAGTTTGTTTCAGCAAAAATAGGGAACTGATACACAAACCTACAAAATATTTGCCACAGAGAGAGACATGATCTTTATTACCCTGGACTGCAAATCTTGGAGGGAGAGACTATCTCTGTCTTCCAAGCATGGCTGCTATGCTTATATCCTTGAAAAGATGTTGGGGCACCTGGGCGGCTCAGTCAGTTTAAACATCTGACTCTTGATTTTGACTCAGGTCGTGATCTCATGGTTCGTGAGATCAAGCCTGCATCAGGCTCCGTGCTGACAGTGCAGAGCCTGCTTGGGATTCTCCCTCTCCCTCTCTCTCTGCCCGTCCCCCACTTGTGCTCTCCCTTTCTCTCTCCTTCTGTCTCAAAATAAATAAATAAACTTAAAAAAAAAAAAAGATGTCAAAGGTGCAGGAACACCCAGATCCATGAGGAATTTTCTCCCAATGGAGAGATTTCCACTCATGGTTTTGAAAAAATGCTGCCTGGTTTCCTCTTGTTGCTTATAGGAATATAGCAGAAGAATGAGATTTACAAAAAAATAAAATGCCATGAAGGTTTTGAAAATTGTCAGGATTTTCAGATGGCAAAGTATATGACACTTCTGAGGAAAGATCAAATTTAGGACACTGCTAGAAAAATACAGATCAAAGCTAAGGCTGAAGATGTGACTGAACATCTTTTGTTCAGACCTCTGAAAGATCAAAGGTTACACCACACCAACGACCCTCTAAAGAGATAAAACATATGCCACATATATCCCTTCAATCAAACATTCAAGCTGTTAAGACCTAAGGGTCATTTTCCCTCAGCATTCCCAGATGAAATGCAAAGGAGAGAAGAGATTATCTCCCAGAGATCATAAATGCAGCTTTTCTCTGATGGTATGAACTTCAGTAAGATTCACAACCTTTCAAAGGAATTACTATTGAGAAATAGTACCCACTCGTGACCAAAAAGTCCAGAGAAAGTACAAAATGAAAAGAAGCCTTCTGACCCACAGATGTTTTACTGATCGTTAACTGACTAAGAACCAACAACACATGCAACCTTTCCCGAGCAAGGAAAGAGGGTTTAGAGTGGAACCAAGAACTGAGAAAAATTATTTGGTGGCCTTGAGACTGATTCACAGAATGCACTGCATTTGCTTAGCTGAATTTTCTAAATGTTTTGGACCTAATGTCTACATGTTCCTGCCATTTTCTCCCTTTTTTGAAGATATTATCTTTGCTAATTCCAGCATTATAAACTGGGTGTACTGTGAGCAGATAATGTGTCACTTTAGTTTCACATGTCAAGAACTGTATTCAAGGGGCTACACTTAAGGAACCATACACAAGGAGCGCCATCCACACTGGACCTGATTTAGATACAGGAGTCTGGGGGCAGCTGGGGGGCTCCATCGGTTAAACGACTGACAGACTCAGGTCATGCATGATCTCATGGCTCGTGAGTTTGAGCCCCATGTCTGGCTCTGTGCTGACAGCTCAAAGCCTGGAACCTGCTTCTCAAAGCCTGGAGCCTGCTTCAGATTCTGTGTCTTCCTCTCTCTCTGCCTCTACCCCACTCATGTTCTGTCTCTCTCAAAAATAAATAAACATGAAAAAAATTAGACACAGGAGTCTGGATTTGAGCTGATGTTGTCGTGGGATAAGACTTTAATGGGGCGGGAAGGTGCTTGTGAGGAAGTGAGTGTATTTTGCCTGTGGGAGGAACATAAATCATTGAAGGCCAGAGAGGACTGTAGTAACCAGTGTCCAGTCTGGCCTTCCATGATCCCTGTGCTTTGGTCTCACACCTATGTAGAGTCCCCTCCCTGTTTTACTGGGGTTTGTCAATCTGCCAGATAGCATATAACAGAATATTGCACGTTCTGTCTCTTCCTCCTTCCCTCTCTCTCCTGTTGTACTTTGCAGCAGAAATAGGCTATCATATTTTGAGCAGACATGTGAGGAGACCCATGTAGTAAAGAACTGAAACTTCCAGGCAGAGCGGCTGAGGAACTAAGGCCTAAACACTCAGGTGAGTGAGCAGAAAAGCAGATTCTGAACCCCCAGCTGAGGCTGGAGACGGCTGGTGCCCCAGCTAAGAGTTTGGCAGGACCTTGTTCCAGACGTGGAGCTAAAACCAGCTGGGCAGCTGCTGGATTTCTGACTGTCAGAAAACTGCGGGAGATAATAAACATTTGCTATTTTAAGTAGCAAAGTTTCGAGATAATTTGTTATGCACCAATAAATAACTTAGGCAGTTTTGGTTTTGGTTTTCCAAATTACGCTGCTTCGAAACAGCAATTATCACTTTGAGAGAGGTATTCTCAGACTTATGAAAAAAGTGAAAATTCAAAATACCTTTCAAATGATAATAGAAAATGTTATGCTAAATATGTTAGACCAATAAATATCAAATTATACCTATCCAGGGCAAAACTCGATCAAGCATACAGGCTATTAGAAAATGGGTTAGGGAAAACAATCATTCTAAATTGCACTGATTTCTTTTTCATTTTTGCTTTTTATTTGCAATCATTTGTTTTTGCATTGCTGATTTCATTCTTTTCCTATCTGTGATTTAAAAGGTAAATAAACACTAAACTGCTGAGTACTTTCATGAAAATGCGGCATTTACCTGCCCTCACTTAGAGGAAAGTGATAAAACACACATAAAGTTTTTTGGATACATTTTCAACTCATTGTTTGAATTTTAGGAAAAAGTGAAAGGTAAGTTCGCCTAAAATGGAGAATCTTATCAATAATTAATGGTTGTATTAATTAAAAAAATTCATCTGTAACCTAAAAATAAAATGATTATTTTGCCATAATTTATAATGTAGTTATAATAAAGAGAAAGTAAAGCAAGGATTTTAATATTAAAAATGTATTTTTTTCTCTGTGGTAATAATTTACTTGGACATTTCTAATACTATGTATAACTTTCAAAACACGGAATTTAGAAAAAATTGCAGTTACTTTTCCTATTAGATGCCATGATTTCATTAAAGTTGTTTCAACTGCATCTTAAATTCACTATAATGCAATTCAACTATCTTTTTTTAAGATGGAAAAATGACATATGGAAATAGTTAAGTGATTGTCAAAGCACAAATGCTATTTCATGTCAGGGGGACAATTTGAAATATTACTTAGTTTTAAAGATTTCTGGTTTCTGCGGCATCTTGGTGGCTCAGTTGGTTAAGTGCCTACTTCGGCTCAGGTCATGATCTCATGGTTCATAGGTTCAAGCCCCGCATCGGGCTTTGTGCCGACAGCAAGCCTGGAGCCTGGTTCGGAGCCTGCTTTAGATTCTGTGTCTCCCTCTCTCTCTGCCCCTCCCCTACTCACACACTCTCTCTCTCTGTCTCTCTCAAAAATAAATGAACGTTAAAATAATGTTTTTAAGTAAAATAAATAAATAAACATTAAAAAATTAAAATATTTTGCTTCCCTAAACTGTTTAATAACTTAGAAACTAATTCAGACAAACTCATGATTTTTTCTTTAAAATTTTTTTTAATTTAAATTTCAGTAAGTTAACATAGAGTGTAATATTAGTTTCAGGTGTACAAGATAGTGATTCAACACTTCCATACAATACCCGGTGCTCATCACAAGTGCCCTCCTTAATTTCCATCACCTATTTTACCCATCTCCACATGTATCTCCCCTCTGTACCCATCGGTTTGTTCTCTATACTTAAAAGTCTATTTTTTGGCTTGCCTCGCCCTTTATTTCCCCTTTGCTTATTTGTTTTGTTTCTTAAATTCCACGTATGATATATAGTATTTATCTTTCTCTGACTCATTTCACTGAACCTAATATAATCTAGCTCTATCCATGTCATTTCAAATGGCAACATTTCATTCTTTTATATGGCTGAGCAATATTCCATTGCGCGTGTGTATTCCATTATATATGTGTAGGAATATATATTCATTTCACATCCTCTTTATCCCAGTGGATGGACACTTGGGCTATTGCCATAATGTGGCTATTACTGATAATGCTGCAATGGTTAACAGACACATGAAAAGATGTTCAACATCACTCATCATCAGGGAAATAGAAATCAACACTACAATGAGATATCACCCCATACCTGTCAGAATGGTTAAAATCAACAACACGAGAAACAACAGGTGATGGTGAGGATTTGGAGAAAGGAGAACCCTCTTGCACTGCTGGTGGGAATGCAAACTGGTGCAGCCACTCTGGAGAACAGTATGAAGATTCCACAAAAGTTAAAAATTGAGCTACCCTATGATCTAGCAATTGTACTACTAGGTATTTACCAAAATAATACAAAAATACTAATTGAAAGGGATAAATTCACCCCAATGTTTACATTCATACTTCTTTAGAAACCCTCTTTTAATAAGTTTCCAGGATTGTAAAAAATAATCCTTGCTTTGTAGTTCCTTATATTTTAAGCAGTAGTGAGGTATTGAGTAGTGATGTATTATAATTAATACATTAAAATTAATTAATTAATTAATACAATATAATTAATAGTGATGTATTATAATATAATCCTTATATTTTAAGCAGTAGTGAGGTAGTAAGTAGTGATGTATTATAATAATTAATACATGTAAAAATACAAATGGAAAAGCAATTAAAAAGAATGAAATATTTAAGTCACATCATTTTAAATTAAGTTTCCGGTGCTTTTATAATGAAATTTCTATATTGATAAGTTAAAACTATAAATTTTTCCTTTGCTTATATATTATATGTAATTATGTGTAATTAATTTACTGATTCTATCAAATTATGTTTGTATTTGACAAAAGCAAAATGTTTATATATATATGTATATATATAATTCTGTTGCATATGTGTTTATAGTTTCTATATTTCTTAATTAAATAATTAGTACTATATTGTGCAGTGTAATTCTTCTGTTTTGTTTAAATTGTAACTAAATATCCACCTGCATATGTTAGGGGCACCTGGGTGGCTCAGTTGGTTAAGCGTCCATCTTTGGTTCAGGTTATGATTTCACAGTTCGTCAGTTCAAGCCCCACATCTGGTTCTATGCTGACAGCTTACAACCTGGAGTCTGCTTTGGTTCTGTCTCCCTCTCTCTCTACCCCTCCCCCACTTGCTTTCTATCTCTCTCTCACTTTCTCTCTCAAAAATAAATAAAAATTAAAAAAAATTAAATATCCACCTGTATATGTCGAATAATAGGTAAATTCCTCACTGCTCTAAAATAACAGCCATTTCCAATTATAAATCCCTACATATAATCAGATTCTTGGTTTTGCTAGTTACTTTTCCATTTGCAAAATGCCTATTTCAAATTCAAATTTTATAAATAAGTGTGTTTTAAAAATAGTTTCATTTGGCAGTGCAAGATCTATTCCACATCTTTGTTGTTGCCCTGGAAATCCTTTTATAAAGTTCTCCATTTACTCTTCTTATCTAAGTTTGGAAATACTTTCAAGTAGAAAATAAAATGACCCAAAAGGCTTTATCATAAAGGCTTTTAATGCTCCCTGGACCCAATGCTCCTCTTCCTCCAGTGTCATGGATTGGGGGTAGCATGTGGCTAGATTTTTGCTCCTTGGAGTTAGAGCTTTGTTACTATTTCTTTCCAATCACCTTTGTCCAAAAATTAAAATAGTCAGACCTGGTTTGAAGCTTATAAGGTCATTGGTGAGTTCTACCCTGTCTTCTTCCCCTGTTGCAGTTCTTACATAAGACTTCATGTTGAGCAGAATGGACACAAGAGCAAAGACCAACCTGTTGGATTGTTACACATAGAATGGCTTTTCTGGATGGCTTGTCAAGCCCATATGATTGGTATGAGAAAATTTTAAACTTTTGTTATAGATAGTTTTGGTAATTCTCCATTTGTACAGTTTTGTTAACAATAGACAAAATGTCAATCAAAGTGAGAAGAAAGTTCAGACAAAGAAAAAAAAATACATGCCTTCACAAAAATTAATGTTAGAACAACTAAATACTCAAATGAAGAAACAAAAACAAAACAAACAAACAAAAAATTTGAGCTTTATATCATACTATATACATAAGTTACCTTGAAAATGATCATAGACCTAACTATAAACACTCAAAAGTTAAGGTTTCTGGATAAAAACATGTGAGAAAAATCTACACAAACTTGAGGTAGGCAAGAATTCATCAGACAATGGTAAAAAAGAATTAAGTAAGTAAGTAATTAATTAACTTTGAAATTAGTCTTCACCAAAATCATTTTTTTAAGCATACTGTTAAGAAAATGCAATGGCAGGGGAGGAGTTAAGATGGCAGAGCAGCATGGAGACCCTGAGCTTGTGTTGTCCATGAAATGCAGCTAGATAAGCACCAAAACATTTTAAACACCTAGGAAACTGATCTGAGGATTAACACAATAATCTGCATAACTTGACCCACAAAACTCAGCAGGAATTCACCCCAAAAGAACAAACAGGAAGAAATGACAGCCAGGGACTTAATCAACACAGATATAAGCAAGACGTCTGAGGTAGAATTCACTTGATCTTAGCCAAAAGGCCGAGAAGCGATTGAGGTAGACTTCAGAACCACCATAATAACAAAACTAGCTGGGCTGGGCTTGAAGAAGGCTAGAATCCCTTGCTGTGGAGGTAAAAGAAGTAAAATCTAATCAGGACAAATTTAAATATGCTAAACCTGAGATGCAAACTTGAATGAATGCCATGATGGCAAGGATGGATGGAACATAGCAGCAAATCAGCAATATAGAAGATAAAATTTTGGAGAATAAGGAAACAAGAAAGAAAAGGAGGGAAACAAAAGTAAAGGAGCACAATACAATATGTAGAGAATTCAGTGACTTAGTAAAAAGGAATAACATCTGAATCATAGGAGTCCCAGAAGATGAAGAGAGAGAGAAAGAAGTAGAATGTTTATGTGAGCAAATTATAGTGGAAAATTTTCCTAAACTGAGGAAGGACACAGACATTAAACTCCAAGAAGCACAGAGAACTCCCATTAGATTCAACAAAAACAGACCATCAACAAGGCATGTCTTACTCAAATTCACAAAATACAGAGATAAGGAAAGAATTATGAAAGCAGCAAGGGAACAAAAAGTCTTTAACCTATAAGAGAAGATAAATTAGGATTGCAGTAAATCTATCCACAGAAATTTGGCAGCCAGAAAAGAGTGGTAGGATGTATTCAACGTGCTGAATTGGAAAAATATACAAGCAAGACTTCTTTATCCAACAAGGCTGTCATTCAAAATGAAAGGAGAAATAGAGTTTCCCAGAAAAACAAAAACTAAAGGAGTTTGTGACCACTAAACCAGCCGTGCAAGACATTTTAAGGAGGACTTTTGGGTGGAGAAAAGAAGAAAGAAAATAAAAAAGGCCCAAAGCAACAAAAACTAGAAAGTACCAGAGAACATCACCAAAAACACCAACTCTATAGGCAATACAATGACACTAAATTTCTATCTTTTTCCGTACCAACGCTAAATGTCAATGGACTAAATGCTCCAATCAAAAGACATAGCGTATCAGAATGGATAAGAAAACAAGACCCATCTATATGCTGTTTATAAGAGATACATTTTAGATCTAAAGACACCTGCAGATTTAAAGTAAGGGGATAGAAAACCATCTATCATGCTAATGGTCATCCAAAGAAAGCTGGAGTAGTCATACCTATATCAGACAAACTAGATTTTAAAATAAAGACTGTAACAAGATGAAGAAGGGAATTATATCATAATTAAGGGGTCTATCCACTAAGAAGATTTAACAATTGTGAATATTTATGCCCACAATTTGAAGTACCAAATATATAAATCAATTAATCACAAACATAAAGAATCTCATTCATAATAAGATCATAATAATAGGGGACTTCAACACCCCACTTACAGCAATGGAGAGATAATCTAAACAGAACATCAACAAGGAAACAATGGCTTTGAATGACACCTTGGACCAAATGGACTTAACAAATATACTCAGAACATTTCATCTTAAAGCAGCAGAATTCACATTCTTCCCGAGTGCACATGCAACATTCTCCAGAACTGATCACATACTAGGTTACAAATAAGCCCTAAACAAATACAAAAAAGTTCAAGATCATACATTGCATATATAAAGAACACAATGCTATGAAAATTGAAATCAATCACAAGAAAAAAATTGGAAACTCAGCAAATACTTAGAAACTAAAGAATATCTTACTAAAGAATGAATGGGTTAACGAAGAAATTAAAGAAGAAACTTAAAAAGTATATGGAAGCCAATGAAAATGATAACACTAGAGTCCAAAACCTCTGGGATTCAGCAAATGCGGTCATAAAAGGGAAGTATACAGCAATCCAGGTCTTCCTAAAGAAGAAAGAAAGATCTCAAATATACAATTAGCCTTACACCTAAAAGACTTGGAAAAAGAACAGCAAATAAATATGAAACCCAGAAGGAGAAGGGAAATAATAAAGATAAAGGAAAGAACAAAGAGCAGAAATCAATGATATCGAAATATAAAAAACAAACAAACAAACAAACAATAGAACAGATCAATGACACC
The DNA here is from genome assembly GCF_027475565.1 of Acinonyx jubatus. Lineage (NCBI taxonomy): Eukaryota > Metazoa > Chordata > Mammalia > Carnivora > Felidae > Acinonyx > Acinonyx jubatus. The sequence goes on along the minus strand of NC_069384.1, from coordinate 21,035,665 downwards.
AGGATTCTTTCTTTGAAAGAACTAACAAAATTGATAAACCCCTAGCCAAGAAATTGGGCAATCTGAAAGAAATGGACAAATTCCTAGAAACATATAGGATACCAAAACTGAAAGAGAAAGAAATAGAAAATTTGAACACACCCATAGCCAGTAAAGAAATTCAATCAGTAATCAAAACCCTCCCAACAAACAAGAGTCTAGGGCCAGATGGCTTTCCAGGGGAATTCTACCAAACATTTAAAGAAGAGTTAACGTCTATTCTTTTGAAGCTGTTCCAAAAACAGAAATGGAAGGAAAACTTCCAAATTCATTCTACGAGGCCAGCATTACCTTGATTCCAAAAAGAGACAAATACCCCACTAAAAAGGAAAACTATAGACCAAATTCCCTGAGGAACATGGATGCAAAAATTCTCGACAAGATACTATTAAACCAGATCCAACAATACATTAAGAATTATTCACTACAATCAAATCGGATTTATTCCTGGGATGCAGGGCTGGTTCAATATCTGCAAATCAATCCGTGTGATACGTCACATTAATAAAAGAAAGGATAAGACCCACATGATCCTCTCGATAGATGCAGAGAAAGCATTTGACAAAATACAGCATCCTTTCTTGATTAAAACCCTCAAGAAAGTAGAGATAGATGGAGCAAACCTGAAGATCAGAAGAGCCATATATGAAAGACCCACAGCTAATATCATCCACAATGGGGAAAAACTGGGAGTTTCCCCCTAAGATCAGGAACATGACAAGGACATCCACTGTCACCACTGTTATTCAACATATTGTTGGAAGCCCTAGCCTCAGCAATTGGGCAACATAAAGAAATAAGAGGCATCCAAATCGGCAGGAAGATGTCAAACTTTCACTCTTCTCAGATGACATGGTACTGAATGTAGAAACACCAAAAGACTACCAAAAACCTGCTGGGACTGATACATGAGTTCAGCAAAGTCGCAGGATATAAAGTCAATTTACAGGAATCAGTTGAATTTCTCTACACCACTAACGAAGCAGCAGAAAGAAAAGTCAAAGAAAAATCAAGACAAATCAAGGAATCAAGTCCATTCACAATTGCACCAAAACCATATAATAGATGGGAATAAATCTAACCAAAGAAGTGAAAAATCTTCTTTACACTGAAAACTATAGAAAGCTTATGAAATCAATTTAAGAAATTACACACAAAAAAAAAAAGAAAAGAAAAGAAAAGAAAAGAAAAGAAAGAAAAGAAAAGAAAAAAAGGAAAAACATTCCCTGCCCATGGGTTGGAAGAACAAATGTTAAAATGTTGATTCTAACCAAAGCAATCTTCAATGAATATTCAAAGCAATCCCTATCAAAATAACACCAGCATTCTTCACAGAGCTAGAAAAAAACAATCCTAAAATTTGTATGGAACTGGAAAAGACCCTAAATAGCCAAAGCAATTCTGAAAAAGAAAACCAAAGCTGGAGGTATCGTAATTCCAGACTTCAAGCCATATTACAAAGCTCTAATCATCAAGACAGCATGGTACTGGCACAAAAATAGACACTCAGATCAATGGAAGAGAATAGAGAACCCAGAAATGGGCTCACAAATTCATGGCCAACTAATCTTTGACAAAACAGGAAAGAATATCCAGTGGAAAGAAGACAGTCTCTTCAGCAAATGGTGCTGGGAAAACTGGATAGCGACATGCCGAAGAGTGAACCTGAACCACTTACTGGCACCATACACAAAAAGAAGCACAAAATGGATAGAAGCCTTAACCATAAGACAGGAAGCCTAGAGGAAAAAAAATGGCAACAACCTCTTTGACCTCGGCCATAGCAACTTCTTACTTGACATGTCTTCAGAGGCAAGGAAAACAAAAGCAAAAATCAATTATTGGAACCTCATCAAGATAAAAATCTTCTGCATAGTGAAGGAAACAATTAGCAAAACTAAAAGGCAACCAACGGAATGGGAGAAGATATTTGCAAATGACATATCAGACAAAGGGTTGGTACTCAAAATCTATAAAGAACTTATCAAACTCAACACTCCAAAAAACAAAGAATCCAGTGAAGAAATGGACAAAAGACATGAATAGACAATTTTCCAAAGAAGACATCCAGATGACTAACAGACACATGAAAAAATGTTCATTCAACATCACTCATCATCAGAACAATACAAATCAAAACCACAATGAGATAACACCTCACATCTGTTAGAATGGCTGAAATGAACAACTCTGATAAAAACAGATGTTGGTGGGGATGTGGAGAAAGAGAAACCCTTTTGCAGTGTTGGTAGAAATGCAAACTGGTGCAGCCACTCTGGAAAACAGTATGGAGGTTCCTCAAAAAATTAAAAATAGAACTACCTTACAATCCAGGATTTGCACAACTAGGTATCTATCCAAAGGATACCGGAGTGCTGATTCAAAGGGGCACATGCACCCCAATATTTATAGCAGAACTATTGATAATAGCCAAAATATAGAAAGAGTCCAAATGTCCATTGACTGATGAATGGATAAAGAAGATGTCATGTGTGTACACACACACACACACACACACACACACACACAATGGAATATTACTCAGTAATCAAAATGAATGAAATCTTGCCATTTGCAACAATGCGGATGAAACTAGAGTGTGTTATGCTAAGTGAAATGAGTCAGTTAGAGAAAGACAAATATTATATGACTTCACTCATATGTGGAATTTAAGATACAAAACACATGACCATAAGGGAAGAGAAGCAAAAATAATATAAAAAATAGAGAGACAGAGAGGAAGACCAATAATTTAAAAACTGAGAGGGAGACAGAGCAAAAATAATATAAAACAAAGAGGGAGACAAACTGGGAACAAATAAGTATAATATAGAGAACAAACTGAGGATTGCTGGCAGGGTGTTGGGTGGGGGGATGGGCTAAATGGGTGATGGGAATTAAAGAGGTCACTTGTTGGGATGAGCACTGGGTGTTTCATGTAAGTGATGAATCACTAAATTCCTGAAATAATTAAAAAAATAAAAAAAGGAAAGAAAATGTAATGGCAAGCCAGAGTGGAAGAAAATCATTGCAATACATAGATCTTGTAAAAGATTTTTATTTATATTAAAAAAAAATAATAAGATAAAAACAGAGAGGGAGGCAAACCATAAGAGACTCTTAAATACAGAGAACAAACTGAGGATTGCTTGAGGGATGTGGCCGGGGGTGGGGGGGTTAAATAGATGATGGGCATTGAGGGTGTTTGTTGGGATGAGTGCTAAGTACTATATGTATGTGATGAATCACTAAATTCTACTCCTGAAACCAATACTATGCAATATTAACTAACTTGAATTTAAATAAATGGGGAAAAGAGGGATAAAAAGGAGCTGTTTAAACTTCACCGTAAGAAGACATAAGAATCTGGTAAAACTGGAAAGAGATTCTAACCTTTAAAAATAAATTCAAATAGAGGCGTCTGGTTGGCTCAATCGATTAAGCACCCAACTTCAGCTCAGTTCGTGATCTCATGGTTCCTGAGCTTGAACGCCACATGGGGCTTGGGCTGACAGCGCAGAGCCCTCGTCAGATCCTCTTTTGCCCTCTCTCTCTGCCCACTCACTCTCTCTCTTTCTCTCCGTGTCTCTCAAAAATAAACATTAAAAAAATCCAAATCTCTTTATGTTGCCGAAAGACTACTCTTTTACTCAACAATGTAAAAGAACAAATACTGATACATTAACAATATAGATGAAACTCAGAAACATGTTGAATGACAGAAGCAGGACTGTGTTTACATGAAATCCTAAGAAAACAAAGTAAGAGAAAGATGCAGATAAGTTATTGCCTGAAGCAGAGGATGAAAGTACTGACTTCAACTGGTAAGTAGCAACTTTTTTTTTTTACTATTTTTTTAATGTTATTTTTTATTTTTGTAGGTAGCAACTTTCTGTGATGAGTTGTTACGCATATGCTCATACTTGTCAAAACCCACTGAACTGTGCGTTTAACATGGGTGCACCTGTAAAGATTCCTAACAGAAAAAGGGTTCCATCTATCTTGTTAAGACCCGTTACCCCCAATATATCCTTGCTGAATGTATTTTTTCATGAATATTTCTTAGTCCTGCCATTAACAGAGAAGCTTAAGCTTATTTCATATCAGAGAATGAGCTCTGTAACATACATTGTAACCCCTTCATTTCTAGAGCTTTGTTTTGCTCATGCAGGGTTTACTGTAAGGTCTTAGGCATCATATGTGAGAATTGTTTCTTCTGGGAAAGAACAGCAAAGATAGAAAGGAAACACTGACCTAAAGAATTTAGACATTGAAATCATTTTCCCATTAGCAGGAGAAAAAGAAAAGAAATCCCTATGTGAAATCCAGTGCAGTATATAATCAAAAGGAAAACTTTATTCAATGAGAAAAATGCTTTGTTTTTAATAACAAGTATTGTTATTGAGAAATATTAATATGTGTATTATACTTTAGAATTATTTTATCACAAATCCTTAAAATAATAAAAAGTTCTTTTTTTAATGTTTATTTATTTTTGAGACAGAGAGAGAGCAGGAGCAGGGAAGGGGCAGAGAGAGAGGAAGACACAGAATCTGAAGCAGGCTCCAGGCTCTGAGCTGTCAGCACAGAGCCTGATGTGGGGCTTGAACCCACAAACTGTGAGACCGTGACGTGAGCTGAAGTCAGAAGCATAATTAACTGAGCCACCCAGGCGCCCCAAATAATAAAATGTTCTATTTAAAGAGATACACTCTACACATCTGAGAGACTCAATTATCGAGAAGAACTCATTCTAAAACAGTGACACGTAAGTATAAAAATACATTTAAACATTTAAATATATTGTGGAAATCTTGGTTTATCAATGCATAAATATATTACTAAAGTAATGTTAACTCGTCTATGTGAAGTTCATTTCCCTGTGTATGGTCAGTAAACTCTGGAAAAATTAGCACCACACAACTAATGGAAATGAAAGGTTATATGTTTCAGCAAACTAAGTATAGCAGACAAGTCAGGTGACTGAAATTATCTACTTTATTAAAATAATGGATGCTTCATACACAATTAACCTTTTCAAAGTAGATGATATGATGATCCAAAGATAGATGATGACAAGTGAAATGTTAATCATAAACTCTTAGGATTTTGCTAGAACTCTCTTTGATGAATATGTAAAGAGCATTATCATTAATTAAGAACTAGTTTAAATGAGCTCTTATTTGAACATACACTGGTTTTCTCATACCTGGTGAAAAACATACCCTAATGCTTCTGTGCATGGTGTACATTTTCTTACTAAGGAAAATTAGAGAAGCCTAAAAGGATGACAGTAGCAAGATCCCCTGGAATTCCTTCCTTTCGACCAGGTGATTCTATTCCTAACAGGGGGCAGGAAAATAGGGGATATTGGAGTGTTTAATTCCTTCAGGCATGTGGGGAAAATAAGTGAGGCAAAAACTAATCTTCATGTAATCCCTGTTCCTTGTGTTATTATTTAGGGTGGAGCAGGAAAGGAGAATTTGCTTTTCAAATATTCCCTGTCGACTGCGATGCCAGATAAGAAAGAAACGGAATCAGCAAAAGAAGTATAGACTTATTAGTTATTGTGTGTTTTTCAGTTTACATATAATCATCAGCTATTTCCCAGGCTTTTAATATTTCTTATTTTATATTTTCAACGTGTTAAAGTTTGAAAATTTCAGAGTCAATATTGAAAATTGTTTTCTTTAATTTCAGAATGCAGTTATCCCTTTATTGAAGAAAATTGTCCTTCAAAAAACTGAACATATTGTGTTCTCAGTTGTTTCCCTGAGTAGGAATAAGCACCTTCCTACAGATGAGATGTGAGATGAAAAAAATTGAAACTCCCTTTAAAGGGGCAAGCTGGTTTCCTTAGGACATGAAGCTTGAAGTAAAGAGAGATTTCTACTTCTCTCCCTTCTCCATCTTTTACATGGAAGTTACAAAAATGGGGGAGGGACAGAGAGAGACAGAGACAGAGAGACAGAGAGGGAGACACAGAATCTGAAGCAGGCTCCAGGCTCCAAGCTGTCAGCATAGAGCCTGATGCGGGGCTTGAACCCACAAACCGTGAGACCGTGACCTGAGCTGAAGTCAGAAGCATAACTGACTGAGCCACCCAGGCACCCCAAATAATGAAATGTTCTATTTAAAGAGGTATATTCTAAACATCTGAGAGACTCAATTACTGAGAAGCACTCCTTCTAAAACAGTGACCCGTAAGTGTAAGTGAGGCAAAAACTAATCTTAATGTAATCCCTGCTCCTTGTGTTATTATTTAGCATGAAGCAGGAAGTTACTTCTGTCCAGAGCATAATCTGGCCCTACATAGTCCCTTTCCTAAAGGGACTCAGCCTTATAATTGAGATGTTAACACCACACTGCAGGCTTCACTCACTGGATTTCTCCTAAGATAGAACGAGTTGTTAAAGAGCCACTTGCCTTCTCTTCTGCTGAACACTAATGACCCCATCCTCATGTATGCAGAGGGCTCATTAGAGGTAGAATAAATGGTCGATAACACATGTCTTATTTGTTTTATTAACATACAAAGAGAAGAACAGTATTTTTTTTAGTAACGAGATCCAAGTAGGTATTTTCGAAAGCCCATCATGATTTTATAAAATTTATTTCTTGCAAAGTTTTAAGGAGGATGCTAATACCTCTATTTGTTAGGAGATGAACTAGTTGTAGAAAACTGAAGGAAGAAGACCACAAATCGAACAACAGTTTGTAAGTGAAGGAGGGGGAACCTTGAACACTGTCCATCTCACTTTAAAAACCTCGCATTTTCAACTATGTAACGGATGAAGCTATAAAGTGTATCCTATGATGAAGACGATGCTAGCCTTAATGGAGTTTTCCCCCCTGTGCAGAGAAGTGTCAGAGAAGATTTCAGAAAAGAAGTGAATTTCACTCGTTCTCCAAGCTTCTGAAAATTGAACCAAATGGAGAAGAAAAGCCTTATCTACATAACCTAAGAAACAGGTCCACCTTTCAAAGTACATTAAAGAAATTTGCAAAATCTCCTATCAGGGAAAGTTTGAAACCCTACAAAACACCCAAGATAGTTTTTAATGTGGATAAATAGCCATAAAGCATGACTTATCATCATAACAGTTCTTCCTAAGTTAATTTACACGTTTAATATGATCCTAATAAAAATACCATCAGTTTCATTTTCTGGAACTAGGAAATTGATGTTGAAGGTTTTATGAAATAATAAAAAGCAGAATAGCTAGGGAACTCTTGAAAATGAGGAACAAGGATAGGAAAATAATGCTATTAAAAAGATTCTATGAATAAAACAATGTATCACCTGGCACATGAATGGATAGTCAGCCTAGTGGAATAAAATAAAAATATCAGAAATTGATCCAAGCATATATGAAAATTTAGTTTGTGATAAAGGTAGTATCTCAAGTCCCAGAGCAAAGAATGATTTTTCTTAATAAATGGCATTGATACAATTGCTTAAGCATTTAGAATACAATGAAATTAGATACATATCACATACCAAACAGAAATAAACTTCAAAAGGATGTCATACAAATATACAAAGTAAAACTATAGCAAGTACTAGAAGCAAACTGAAGTCATTTTTGTAATTTGCATGTGAAATAAAACTTTTAAACAAACAACACTTCTAAAACTGAATGCCATTAAAAATAAATTTGACTAATTCAAATATTACCAAAAAACCCTCCAACTTTTACATGGCAAAATAAGAAAATCAGATGTAATATCAAGGTCAAAAATAACAAGTGACATATATCAGATAAAGATTTATCTAATATCTAATAATTTTTCAAAGTCAAAAAATTAAAAACCTTTCCAAATGATATGAACAGATAATATAAAATATTATGATATGAAAACGGATACAAAGGTTTAAACAATGGGATTTTAACCTACACTGAAATAGCATTTCTCATCTGAATTGCAATAATTCGAAATTTGATAGAATGCTGTATTGGTGAAATTAAAATAAAAATAGCCACTCTCCAGTCACTGTTGAACAGTGGAATAAGCATGTAGTTTTGGTAATAAAGAGGAAAGTGCAAAACAGTATATGTAGTGTGCTTTTTATTGCAAAGAACTTCTTTGGCGCAAATAAGCACAGGAATCATCAACCAGAAGTTGTGAAACTTGATACCTAAAGTGGATGGTTCATGATGAGGTTGGAGATACAATGAAGTGGAAGAAGCTTTGAGTTCTGATATCATGTTGCTAATTTACATGTTTCAACAAATATAAATTAATAAGGAATGGAAAGAATATTTGAAACTGCAAAGAGAAACAAATGAACCAACTGTGTATCAGATTGATAACATAAAAACAGTGAAGAAAAAATAAACTAATACGAGGGACGTTGACATGTATCCTCAGTCCCAAGACAAAAATAAAAATAAAGGGAACGCCAAATATATTTTGGAGTTATATTCATTATATTATATTCATTAATTTGGAGTTGTAACCCTTCTCAAGTTAGTGTTTTTTTTAAATTTTTTAATTTTATTTTTATTTTGAGAGAGAGAGAGAGAGAGAGAGGGAGAGACGGAGAGAGTGTGTTTGTGTGGGAGCCAGGGAGAGGGGCAGAGTTAATATATGTGGAATCGCTTTTTGTAAATGTTCTATGATTAAAACATAAAAGCCACACACCTGCTTAACCACACTTTGGTAATTTTTGTAACAGAATCATTTCAACCTAAAAGCAGGCATTTTGACACTGTTGTGTTTTCACATTTTACCCATGGTGGAAATCAGTCTGTTTGCTTCCTGAAGAAATTTACTGACTGACTTTGTGTAAATGTTAAGGTTTTTTTTTTTTCCTCTGTCTCTCTCTTTCTGTGCAAATTTAGTTTATTTGAAGTCTTATTTTTTATGTACTCTGTCCTCACACACTTAAGTAGATCTGAAAGTGCAGGGAATTGGTATTAGGATGCCAAGTGACTTTTTTCTTTGATACACATTGAAATAGTTTCTAGGGGTGTGAAATTATAACCTTGATGGTTATTTTTTACTCACCATGAACATTCCAGAAAACTTAAGTTGAGGCTTATGGCTCCATCTGCCAGTGGACTGTTGACTCCCTGAAGGAGGGCATGGCGAGAATTGCTTCATTTCTCTTTTGATTAAAGTGTTTCATATTTTCATCACTGAAGATTGAAATTTGGACATCCAGAAATCACACACTGTGATTTCTCTCAACAAAGAGGTCCAGTGGCAAAATATTCATTTCTCTTAAGTGTTAAAGGGGAAAATTTTCAAGGAACTTTGAAATTCAGATTAGCCTTACTGAGGCAAAGTGTTTTGAAGAAAGATCGAGTCCTCTCATTCCAAGGTTGTAAGCCCTGTGATAGTAATACCAAAAACACGAGGAGTTTAAATGCAGCTGTCAATCAGTTCTGGTTTTAGATTGTCAAACCTATTTACACAGAAGCTAAATGTCTACTAACTACAAATCAGCTAGGCTTCCCTTTTCTTTGAAGGCTTTTGTACTTATAGTTTCTATCCTCTCTGTATTTACTTTTCTTTCTATACATCTTCCTGTTGCTTTTAAGTGTACGAAGAGACCTAACCTCTCCTAATTTGTAATTCATAATATTAACTGTTGAAGAGAAAATGTGCCCCAATTGTTTTCTTGGATAGACCTTGGTAATGATGCTTAATATATTTTCTAATCTAGGTTCATGGGATTAAGCCTGTAAAACCAGTAGAGAATCTCACAGGTTTTCTTTTGTGTTTGTATCTAGTCTCACAATGATTATAATAGCTATTTTGCTTTACTATGGCAAGAACCTATCCCGTAAAATGTAGAATTGTCCTATAAAATAACTTTGCAGACATAATGTTAGTTTGGTCTGTCACAAGCCTTTCTCTTTAATTTCCCTTTTTTCCCCCCAAGCCTTTACCTTTAAATATTATAATACCCGTTTAACAAACGCTAATAATCAAATCCACTGGAAAATATTTTACACTACAATAGGGGCACCTGGCTGGCTCAGCTGGTTAAGCCTCTGACTCTTAATTTCAAGTCAGGTCATGATCTCATGGTTCATGGGATCAAGCCCCACTTCAGGTTCTATGCTGACAGCATGGATACTTAGTGCATATATTTTTAAGTCACATTTCAGTATATAATATGAATACACCTCTTTCTCCAAAAGTGGCCTACCAGAGGGTCTTCCTATCACAATACTCTACAAGGTGTTTTATTTATCAGGCTGCATCTTTGGAGCTTTAGTGATTTTTTTTTTTAACAATGAAAAACATAAGGAGAAGAATAGGAACTAGAAATCTGGAAAATGAAAGGAAGGGATGAATTTAAAATATCAAATATAGACATATGGTAAAAGTCCAGGAGAAATGGGAAAGCCACATAGCTAGGGGTTGGGAGAAACTGCGGGGCAAGGAAGACACAGGTGCCAGAGAATTGAGGGTGAGAGGGGAGGTGCGTCGACTTCACCCCAGGAGAGTAATGGCATTTTTCATGACTTCAAAGAAATGCATGTAAGAAACATGAAACTTTTTTTAAATGAGTGCGATGACAATAATGTTTCTGTCATTACTAAATTGGTTTATGTTCATTTCTGTCTATAAAGCAGGTTCAGCCCCGTGACCTTCACCTCAATTATTTCCTCAGAGCAGGAAAGGATAGCATAGGATTCATATAGGTCTAAATATAGATGTTGTTGGGAAGAAAAAGGATTTGTTAAGTCACTTCACTATCTATTTAACTTGTCAAATAATAAACCTAGAAGATGGAACCTTGAATCCTTTCAAGGGGTAAAGGATTTTCTATTTTTATCTAGAAACCTTTGCTATGAACCATCTCACCATCATTGTGGAATGTTATCGTGTCATTATTAAATATATAAAAAAAGAAATATACTCAACCAGTTTGGCTCAGGATATTATGATTAAGAGAGGAGGAAAGAGGAGAGGAGAGGAGAGGAAAGGAGAGGAGAGGAGAGGGGAGGGGAGGGGAGGAAGGAAGGGGAGGAGGGGAGGGGAGGGGAGGGGAGGAGGGGAGGGGAGGAGACAAGAGAAGAAAGTGGTGTGATAATATGTGAAATACCCATGTTTCTGTGCACTTCCTGTGACTTCTCTGTATCACTAGAGTTATTATTGAATTAATTAGTTTAATGGAAGGAAGGATCTTCATTTAAAATGGAGAGAAATACTTGATAACAGGTGGACTTGTGTAAATGTGTGTGTATATCCGTGTTTGTGTTTGCTTGTCTAAGTGATTTGATTTGGCACAATCTGAGGCTTTCCCATCTGAGTTTTTACATCACTGTTTACTTTGGGAAGTGATTATTATTATTTTTGCAAATATTTCTCTTCTACTTTTTAAAATAGAAAAATACTTTCTTGATATGGGTAATGATCACAATCCTAAAGAAGCTGCACAATTATAGGTCATTGTAACACATCAAAGGCAAAACAAACAAAATACAAAAAATGAATAAACAATAAAACTGTTAACTTTCCAGAGAGATAACCACTGATTATCTTAAAAGAAGTATGTATGAGGAACAAACACAGAAATGTTGACTACAAAAACACAACTAGAGTAATATTTAAAGTGTATCACAGAAAATAAAATTCAACTTAGAATTACATATGCAGTTAAATGATTACTTAAATTACAATGAAAAAAATAAAATTTCAAGTTAAAAGAAATACTTAGAAAATTTACATAAAATTCCTTTTGAGTGGATTTTAGAATATTGTAAGCAAAACAAAAAATAAACCTTGGAAGAAATCACTGTGATATGGGATAGTAAGAGAAAGTAAAATTCTTAGTGAAATGTGTGGTTACCTGGATAAGATTTATCAGAGAAGGTAGAAGAGAGAAGGGAAAAAAAGCAAGAGGAATGTATCCATAAAATTAGAAATTCCAAAGGATACCAATACTGGCAACTGCCTGGGAGTAGAAGGTAAAGAAAGCGTGTGCTAAAGAATGTGTGTGCTTTCTTGTTTTTTTTTTAATTTATTATTATTATTTTATTAGAGAGAGAGTCAGAGAGAGAGAGAGTGCGAGTTGGGGAGAGGGGCAGAGGGAGAGAGACAGAGCATCTTAAGCAGGCTCCACGCTTAGCACAGAGCCTAACAGAGGCCTCAATCCAGCACCCTGGGATCATGACCTCCGCCAAAATCAAGAGTCGGACACTCAACCGACTGAGCCACCCAGGCTCTCAGGAAAGTGTGTGCTTTCTTATTTGAGTATATTTAGATATTGAGTTAATTTGTTTTGGGCAAATATGCCAAGTTGCTGGTTTTCTTTTAGAGAAAATGCTGCACTAGACTTTTTATTTACAGAGCTATTATTATTTAACTACTCTGTAGGGGAAGAGGTTAACGTATAGGTTTTTGTCCACTGGAGATGTAAATAATTTCCTTCTGGTGGAACAGATATTTCAAGAGGTTATGGTTTATAGTCCTATAATTCATGTTCTGTAAATCAGAATTTCATATAGTCAGGAAGCCTACAAACCCAATGATGGCTGATGCTTTACTTTGCCTTCCAAATATTGTGCAAAATTTCTCTTCAAGTCTAACCCAGATCTGTATAGAAAAGGAGATTCTGTGGAATATCTTTCTGACTTATATAAGCTGATACCATCAGGGAAGTAAACTAATTAACTTTATACCATTCACGAGTAAGCTATACTTAAAAAAATTTAATTCTAATATAGCTTGTTTATTTTAACGTAGGTGTGCAATTTCTGAAATGTCAATAGTATTTAATATTTAACTGTAGAACTGTGCTACTATTCATTAATTTAAAATATTTTCACAAGTACTCTGTGCTTTTTAAAGTGATTTATATTAATATTATGCACACTATTAGCTTTATTCATCTATCTACTATGGCTCAAAATAATTATCTCAATTAATCAAGTGGGATGTGAATGAACAGTGTGCATCAAAGACAACAATCAGCTAATTATAATATTTCAAATGAATAGAATGTTATTTGATATCATTAGTAATTAGGGAAATGCAAATTAGCTCACGAGATACTACTTCCTATGTAGGAGGATGGCTATAATCAAAACGACAAACAATAACACATGTTGACGAGGATGTGGATAAACCGGACATGTAACAAGAGCGTAAAATAGTGCGACCATTTTCAAAAGCAGTTCGTAGATTTCTCTAAAAGCTAAAAGTAACACTACCATTTAATCTAATAATTCCATTCCTAGGTATCTGTCAAAGGTAAATGACAACGTGTCTACAAAAAGACTGAAGTGAAAATGCTTAGAGCAGCATTATTCATAAGAGAGAAAACTTGTGAACACAATATAGAGAATTTGCAAAGAATTAAATATCTATCAGCTGGTTGATAGGTAATATGTAGTATATCCATAGCAAGAAACATTATTCAAAATTGAAAAGAAAACGATTGCCTTAAGGATGAACTTCTAAACACATTATGCTAAGTAAAAGAAGCTGGATACAAGACCACATATTCTATAAATCCACTTACAGGAACTATTCACAAAATGTTTAATAAATTAGTGGCTGCCTGGGTCTGGGGTGGAAGCAAGAATTAACAGCAAATGGGCAATCTTGGATAAAAACATTCTGAAATAGATTTATGGTGATGGTGTAATCATTCAGTAAAGTTACTGTAAATTCTTGAATTGTTCACAAGAAATGATTAATTGTATAATATATAAAATACACCTCAGTAAAGCTGTTTAAAAAAAGAATTAAAAAATCATGCCTGGATGGGGTGCCTGGATGGCTCTGTTGGTTAAGATTCCGATTCTTGATTTTGGCTCAGATCATGATCTTACGGTTCGTGAGTTGGAGCCCCCGTGTCAGGCTCTGTGCTGACAGTGCGGAGCCTGCTTGGGATTCTCACTCTCCTTCTCTCTCTGCCCCCTCCCCTGCTCTTTCTCTCTTTCTCTCTCTTTCTCAAGATAAATAAGTAAACAAAAAAAAATTATGCTGGGAATATTTTCATGTTATATTTCTTTTTCTTCTCTAATACCAGCCTACTCAAGGTGGAAATGTTAAAGTTTTGAAGAAATATCAAACTTGTTGCTCTAATCAACACTCATTACTACCTTGCTACATCATTTATACGTTGACAAGAAGACACCACTATATATTCACCTAAATGAAAAACAAAAAGGACAGACCTCCAACAATACCACAATATTGCTATTGAAAATAGGTGGATTGTGTTGTATATAAATTATATTTCTATAAGGATGATAAAATTGCCTCCCCAAACGTCTTCACATTACCAGTTAGAATTTACAAGAAACTTTTAAAAATAAACAAGAGAAAAAAAAACATACAGATCAAAGGAAACTAGGCAAAAAAAATATATAAACAGACTGGTTACAGACAGAAAAAAAATGAATAGTGAACAAGAATATGAAGACATACTTAACATGGATGGAAATCAAAGAAATGTATTTTTTTTTCAACGTTTATTTATTTCTGGGACAGACAGAGACAGAGCATGAACGGGGGAGGGGCAGAGAGAGAGGGAGACACAGAATCAGAAACAGGCTCCAGGCTCTGAGCCATCAGCCCAGAGCCTGACGCGGGGCTCGAACTCACGGACCGCGAGATTGTGACCTGGCTAAAGTCGGACGCTTAACCGACTGCGCCACCCAGGCGCCCCAAAAGAAATGTATTTTAAAACAAAAGTGAGATTAAAGTTCACATTGATACGATTGGCAAAATTAATTCAAATATATTATGCACACATATGGAGTGTTAAAGAAAGTAACAAAGGTGAAAGGAAGGTTTGATTATCTTAGGATGGTATAGTGTAATCATTATATAAAGTAATAGCAAATAATTTAGATAAATTATGAATTAATGTAACAGGTATATAATTAGTCCTGAGCTTGGATATTAATCACAATACTGTTTGCATTTGTGAAGAACCAAAGCTAACTGTAAGACTATCACAGGAGGAAAGAAAAAGTGACATATTCTGATACCTCATTGACTCCATGAACTATGTAAAATTTAAAAGCAGTAACCTATGAACACAGATAAACATGTCACGGTTCAAATCTTGAGAGGCAATAAATTCATTTTTTTAAATTTTTTTAATGTTTTTATTTATTTTTGAGACAGAGAGAGACAGAGCATGAGCAGGGGAGGGGCAGAGAGAGAGGGAGACACAGAATCCAAAGCAGGCTCCAGGCTCTGAGCTGTCAGCACAGAGCCTGATGCGGGGCTTGAACTCACAGACTGTGAGATCATGACCTGAGCCTCATGACCTGAGCCAAAGCCAGACGCTCAACCGACTGAGCCACCCAGGCGCCCCGAATAAATTCATTTATATAAATTATTTATACAATTTATATAGCACAAATTCATTTATATTAATTAAATTACCTGCACATATAAATATTACTTTTTTATATGACTAACTTACCAATTCAATGATATATATTAAACACGTTAGAGCATCAACAATATGATGAGGGGTGGGAAATAAGAGAGGAGACTGGACCTAGAAAGCAGTAACTATTAATTTTCTATTGCTCTGGTAAAAGTACCACAGTTTAGCAGCTTTAAACAAACATCTGCTTAGGGTCTCAAAAGGCTGAAATCAAAGTGTCTGAAGGGCGCACTCCCTGCTGGGGTGCCTAGGATGGAGTCTGTATTTCCTTGTTGACTCTTGGCTGGGGTTGCTCCTCACCTTCTCCAGGCTGCTGCTGGCAGTCCCATTCTTCAACTTGGAAGACAACAACCCTAGGCCTGAGTTTGTCCCAGGCTTTTTTAGGGATCAAGTGATTAGCTTGGGCCACTTTGACAATTCAAGACAATCTCCCTGTTTCAAGGGCAAGAACTTTAATTCCAACCATGGAGTTGTTTCACAGCATACCTGGACTAGTGTTTTACTGAATGACCAGAGGACAGGGATTTGGGGGACACCTTTAGAATTCTGCCTATCACTGTAACCAATGAAATAAATAAATTAGAGAGGATGCTTGTAGGAACCATTGCTGAGAGTGCACCGTGGTTCAGAATTAAAACAAACAAACAAACAAACAAACTAAAACTCCTCACATTTTATCTGGGTGTCTTATAAATTTTAAGGATAATTTTCATATTATAAGTAAAATATATTTTAAATATGTAAAATTTTAAGTGAAATTTGGAAAATATAGAAAAATACAGGAATAGAATGTAAAAACTACAAGAATAGAATGTAAAATCTCCTATAATCCCATTCAGAAATCATACACTTATCCCAGTGAATCTACTGGCCTACCTCTTACTTCTTTCTCTCATAGTCTCTCTGTTTCCACTTCACGCTTTATCATCAGTCTCACTCTTTTGCTCTCGCTTTTTATTCTCCATCAGTATACAGATGGAGATATACACAATTTGGCTTCCTGAGTTTTCAGCATATCAGAAACACTTCTCATGATGTTAGCTATTCCTTTATCTTTTTTAGGAAGCACATAGCATTCCGTTGTATGGCCAGACAACAAATTTTTAATAATCATGATTTAGCATTTTTGTTTTCCATTGTTTTTGTAACTCCTCCAAAGAAAAGCCTTTCATACATATTTAAAAAATTAAAAAATATATTCCCTAGAATTATTTTTCATTTCACACTTCACGAACAACCCTGGATATCCCCCTGCCCCCCATTATTGCTTACCTAATACAGGTAAAAACAGTATCTCTTTTATTTTAATGGTAATTTTTTATTTATTCATTGCGATGTTTTACATGTTCAAAATCCTTTTTTCAATTGTTGCTTTTTCATATTTTATGTTTGTTTTTTTTTTAACATGGGAAGTTTCTTTAGATATTTAGTGGAGTAATACCTTAGATTAGTGGATAGATACAAAGCTTCTCTTAATTTATAAATCAAATTAATTGTATATGAAATGATTTTTGTTTTTTCCTGGAGTTTTCAAAAGTTTGTAATGCTACCTAATTCCCACAATAAAAAACTTAGTATCTGTTCTCAAAATGCATGCAGACGTTTGTTAGTTTTATTTTTTATACTTTGGACACGTTATAATATACAAATGTACTATTTTGTCAAATAAAAATTATGAGATAAGTAGCATTTAAGAAACTATCTGCCTCATAAACTAATTTAATATCTAACCAATAAAGTTTTAATACTTCAAAGAAACAACAATCAGAGATAAAGTATTGGGTTTTTTGTTGTTGCTTTGTTTTTTAAAGTTTGTTTATTTTTGAGAGAGAGAGAGAGAGAAAGCAGGGGAGAGTCAGAGAAAGAAGAGATATACACAATTTGGTCTCCTGAAAGAAGGAGAGAGAGAATCCCAAGAAGGCTCTTCACTGTCAGTGGGGAGCCCTATGTGGGGCTGGAACTCAAAACCATGATATCACGACCTGGGAGGAAACCAAGAGTTCCATGTTTAACTACCTAATTGACTGAGCCACCCAGGCGCCTCCCAGAGATAAAGTATTGTAATGATAAGACATAAGCACTGGAATCTGTCAGGTCTGAGTCGACTGTTCTTGCATCATTTCCTCTTAGAAACAAGTTATCCTCCCTTAGGCCTTAGTTACCTTATCTAAAAAAGAAGTGATGTTCCATTATCCAATTGTTTAAATGAGCTACATATGTGAGTGAATGATACAAAAAGGAAATGAAATTATGTGAGTGCATGATACATAAAGGAAATGAAATAGTTTTCTTTATACACATACATTCATGATAGATAGATAGATAGATAGATGATATGTATTGTCTGAATTCACTTACATCTCTTTCATTCAAACAAAAGCTACAGCAAAAAAAAAAAAAAAAAAAAAACTGGGATGTGACTATGTAAGACTATCAAGGCGACAAAGACAACACTAATCAGCATATCCTACCCTGGAATGCAGTACTCTCCAAAATATTTGGAAAACACATGAGGGGCAAACTGCCTGACTGTTAAATGAGCATAAAAGGCCCTTTAACCTCTGCAGGTTTCCTCTTCACACATATTGAAAATGCCAGTGTATTTTTGGTCGCTTCATGTGTAACATGTGTCTTTATGCTCTGCTGTATCCCGAGCTGTATCCTGTGGGATCATCCCATTCCGGAGCAAAGAGCGCCATGATTCTAATCTGTGTGTATTTACTAACCCTCCCCATGGGTTTGCCTATGTTGGATACTATGGTGTTTTAGATACTGCGTGTATGGAAGCAGGAACGCAAACAAAATATTGCTATTCATCAGGTTTGTTTGTGAAATTACTCAGATATAAAATAAATTACTGGACTGTGGGGGAAAAATGTAATTGAATAAAATATAATACAGGTATGTATTTTGCCTGGAACTGAGGTCATGGCTTGGTATGTAGTACAGTAAGTAAATAGTCTTTAAATTAAATTTTGTCTAATTTTATTAGTTTTTGAAATTTGTTTATAAATAAAATTTTTCCAGGAATGTTTCCCACTTGTGTTCATTCCCTAACATCATTTTTCTAATACTTGTATAGCCTTTTTATTATGTTTTTAAAACAATATACATTACAACATGAATAAGTTGATATACCATTGCCTACACTTACATTATGGAATTATATTGATATATTGCCAAATATGCCTTTATATCCATGTATATTCCGTTCATATTTACATATTGAATACTCTTTTAGTATAAATCTTTTTCAACATGAATTTTCTTGTTAGAGTCTTCCCAGAGTAAGATATTTTAATCCTGTAAAATTGGTTTTTACATAAAGGTATCCTTCTGATAAAGCCATAGTTCTAGGTTATAACATCCCATCTTTGATGTAACTTTAAAGAAGAGATCATGCTGTGAAAAAATAAAATCCTTGAAAATGCTTCATTAATTTGTTCCTTTTAGGTCATTTATATTTGCAGTTTATACAATGGGGTTATCTTTTAAGCCGAAAGTTTGATAACACCTTCTGCCAGAATGACCTAATTCAAATCTGGAAGACAGTTTTCTTTTAAAATGCCAAATGAGCCTTTAACCTTGACCCAGGACAGCAGCCCATTATTTTAAGTCTGACTGTCAGAGCCCCTGCACAGTATTAACTTCATGTTGTGACAGGTTTTTATGCTGCTTTAGTGAGAATGGATAATATGTTAACACAAATCTTAAGTAAAAAGAAAAACTATAAATTTGGTATTACATACCTTACTTTATAAATATTTATAAACATTTTATAAACATCAGTCACCTGTGAATTGTGGAAAATTACATTGCCTATCTTAGAGAGTAATTGGTGAGATTAATGAACAAATATCTAAGAAGTATCTAGAAGAATAAGAGTGTCCCCAAAACAATTTACTTGTTTAAATATTAACTTTTATATTTATGTTAATGAATTATGGGAATAAGGCAGAATAGGTGTTATTGATCCCTCTCATATCATAGGTCTTAACTTAGGATTATGATTAGGACCTATGATCCTAATATCATTTTTCATATGATGTATTAATTCACAATAACACTGTAGAATAAGTATTTGACCTATTTTACAAATTAATAAACAATAATGACTTAGTCCTGATAAACAAACAACAGTAAGTAATAATGATGTTGGTCACCTGCCCTAGAACGTTGCAGGGTTACCGTGTCTTGAAAGCTATGCATAATAATATTGAAAAGTTCTTTATCTTTGGGTCTTCTGAAAACAAACACAAATTAATTAGCAATAAAAGACTTCAAAAGCAGAATGAGAACCCTAAAATTATAACTTTGATGTTACCTCGCCAAACCAATTGCAAATCATACCCAGTGATTTCCAAATCAAAGCATCAGGCAGTCAATAAATTATAATGAGGAAAATTCTAATTAATTTAGCTTTACTGGGATATGCCAATTGTATAACATATACCATATATATCATCCCTAATGGCTTCTGAATTAGATCATAAAATCAGATCAACAATATTCCATGTAAAGGTAAAAAATTCTCACATAAATTTGATCATGTTTATTGGAAAAAAGTTTCTTTTTTTTTTTTAAGTTTTATTTATTTTTGAAAGAAAGAGGCAGAGTGCGAGCAGGGGAGATTCAGAGAGAGAGAGGAAGACATAGAATATGAAACAGACTCAAGACTCCCAGCTGTCAGTACAGAGCCCAAGACAGGGCTCGAACTCACAAGCTGTGAGATCATGACCAGAGCTGAAGTCCGACACTTAACCAGACTGAGCCACCCAGGCACCCCTTGGAAAATATTTTCTAATTAGACTTTACATTTGAATTTCAAATTTAATAATATTACATAAAAAGATAAATTGTCAGGACAAACGATAACTTCACCAAGTACAAAGTCATATGCAATAACATAATTTATTCCTATCTCATTATTTCTTAATCTGTTAGCTTTTTCTGCCTCTAACTCAAGGTGGCTCTTTACCACACTATCATGAAAAACAAAACAAACAAAAAACTTGACTTGCAAAAAGGAAAAAAAATAAATGTTCCATTGCTTACTACTTAACCAATAGCTGAGAAAAAAATTTAATTTATGAGGGAGTACATTTTGGTGGTGTTAAATTTTCTCACCTTTGGTAATTCTATTCCACTCTATTCAATTAATTTGGTTTTGAAATCTTTTTAAACGTGTATTTATTAACATCCTTCCTGTGAATATTTCACCCTGGAATAGGAAATGTAACCAAGTAGCAGACTATGTATCAGAATGACTTAGCAAATACACACAGTTCATAAGTATCTCATAATAAAAAAGAAAGGCCAAAAGAACATCTATCTAGATATTCAGGTATAACATATATTGTTTTGAATACATGCATTTGGGATAATATCTTATTTTATTTTTAAATGTTTGTTTTTGACAGAGAGAGAGAAAAAGAGAGAAAGGGAGAGAGAACAAGCAGAGGAGGGGCAGAGAGATAGGGAGACAGCGGATTCAAAACAGGCTCCCCCCTGCAGCAGCAAGCGTGATGTGGGCTTGAACTCACAAAGCATGGGATCATTACCTGAGCTGAAGTCAGATACTTAATGCACCGAGACACCCAGGAGCCCAGAGATAATATGTTAGTGGTTATTGAGCTCTGGGCATTGAAATCTTTGTTTCCATCTGTAAAATTCAGTTTATATTCAAGATAAATCACTCTCATCAAAGGTAATTGATCTATCCCCACCCTTTCCTTCACAGTGTTTCTTAGATGTACAAGTGTCAAAAGGAAACATAACACACATTTCTGATAGATGCGATTGATGAGAGGGATCAAAGAGGGGAAAAACTTTTTCCGATGGACAAGAATATGGGTTGTTTTGTAGCCATAAGGTGGTGGTGATGGAGTTGGCACAAAATGGTGAACACGTGATCCGGGAGTACCCATTAACAACACATTGGTCATCAGTTGTAACCAACCAAATAATGCAAATATTTTGACATTGTACCAAAATGGAGACAAGTGATGACAGGCAGTCGGTATCACTTCCAATACTGATTAATAAAAGCAGATGGAACAAATAGATCTGCTTTCTCTACTAAATATTCAATAATGAGTGAGTAATTAGAAGCATCTATATAGATGGTAATGCAGAAATGTCATTAATCTGTCTCCTCCAATAAGAATACCTTTGTTTCTTCCAACCCTGATACACTTTCTTACTATGGGAATTATTTTATGATGATATTCATGGGAGGTTATATTGATTAGTATATTGATTAGTATATTCATTTTTAAATGCTTCCTTTTAATTTTATTTTCTGGTGCTTTTAAAACCATTAAGCTCTGTGTTTGTATGTATATTTGTGAATGCGTGTTTTCACAGATATGTAACTCGATAATCCTGCCTAGGACTCACAATAACACAAAGTAGCTAGGACCTGCTAGAACTTTTATCTACAGTGTCATGTTTCTATGCATTTGAAGTCATTATTTTCTATTGATAAGCCCCCTAAGCATATTCTTGCATTAAGAGCACTCCAGAATAATCATGCTTTCTACTTACAAGGTATCAAATTTTTTCCCTGTATTTTACAGCTTGATTTCTTTCCCTATATTCTTTGATTATCTCATATGTTTGCTTAACAGTTGGCCTCCAGGAGATGGGTGAAAGTCAAATGACTTTTGGAATAGACTCACATTGACATAAGTCTTCCCACATTGGTGCCGACCAGATTAGTTCTGTATCATTAATTATGATATTTACAAGCTCATTGTGATGGATTCTGGTTACAAGTTATTTTATAATTCTCACTGAGAGATGAAGTCTAATTTCCTCACCCATTACCCTATGCTGGCCTTAGTAACTTGCTTGACCAATCATGTGGTAAAAGTCAATTCCAGGCCTTCTGAGTGTAAATCACACAAAACTGGAAACTACCATCTACACCCCTAAAAAGATTCAATTTACAAGCCAAGAACAATCATGTAAGTTCAACTAACTTGAACTTGAGAGGTCCTGAGGTGTCACAGACTGGGAGAGGGACCTAGCTGAGTCTCGATTTCTGGGTAACTTTGCTCGGTAGTTGAGGAAAGTGGTTTTAGAGCCCAGAGGTCATCTTTAATTGAAGGGTCTCCTAGCAAAGTCCTACCTGAATTATTTGCCCACAAATACATGATATACAATAAAATGTTTTTAAGTTTTACAACAGTTGCTTATACAACTATCTGTGAACAAAATGGTCATAATACCCATTCTATAGTTGCTGAAGGCTAAGTCTTTTCCAGTATTCAAATTTCTATGCTCTCAAATATTTGAACATTTATCTATTTATCTATTTTATCTTTAAAATTTAAATATTTGACTTATTTTTCTAGTTTCTTAGAGCCCACATTCCATCTTGTCAACCACACACATTCTGTCAAATAACTTGAACACATCATCAGGGGACTGAACCAGGTTCAAACATAGATGTGTTCTTGGAACTGATCTAGTATTTTTATTTCTTTATGTCTTAAGGAATTTCATTCCTAATGACAAGTACTACCCATAGAGTGATGGAAGACTGTTGATAATTTTGAAGATATAGATGTCCACTTATATATATTCATTTATTATATTTTTTTCAGAATACTTATTGTACATTACTGGAAACAAAAGCCTGAGTTTTGCCCTGTGGTTTCAGACTCCTGTTTTCTTTTACCTTGTAAGATTCTCATGTGTGTTTGTGTGTGTGTGTGTGTGTGTGTGTGTGTGTGCATACTTACACTTATGCACAATTCACACATACTCTTCAAAGATACAAGTGATCCAAATTGTACGTGTGAAATTCTGTGGAGAATAGGAGAAATGAGAAATAATCTGATGGTTAATTTCAAGTGTCAATTTGACTGGCCGAGGGTGCCTAGATTAAACATTATTTCTGGGTGTGTCTGTGAAGATGTTGCCAGATGGGATTAGCATCTGAATCAGTGGATTCCATAAAGTAGATGACTCTCCCTGGTGTGGGTGGAAACCATTCAATCCATTGATGACCTGAATAGAACAAAAGGGAGTGGAAGAAGGAATTTACTCTGTTTCTTGGCTGCCTATTAATCTGGGACATCAGTTTCTTGCTCATATACTACGATTTTTAAAAATAAAGTTTATTTATTTATTTTGAGGAGAGAGAGAGAGTGAGTGGGGAGGGGCAGAGAGAGAGAGCGAGAGAGAGAGAGAATCCCAAGCAGGCTCCTCATTGATCCAGACTCAGGGATTGAACTCACAAACCATGAGATCATGACCTGAGCCAGAATCAAGAGTTGGACTCAACCAATTGAGCCACCCAGGTGCCCCATCTTATGCTAGGATTTATATCTTCAGCTCTCCTGGTTCTCAGGCCTTTGAACTCAGACTAGAATTACACCACTGGTTTCCTGGGTGTCTAACTTGGAGAAATTAGATCATGGGACTTCAATGCCTCCATAATCATATGACATCATGTGCCTCCATATATATGGAAACTTATTCTAATTCATATATACACACACACACACACACACACACATATACATATATATACACACATGTATATATATATACACACATATATATACATATATATACACATGTGTATATATATATACACACATGTGTATATATATATATACACACATATATATACACACACATATATACATATATATATATATACATATATATGTGTATATATATATGTATATATATATATATATATCCTACTGCCTCTGTTTCTCTGCAGAACACTGACTCATGCAAAAATCTCCAAGTTTAAGTGTAGCAAATGATACTTATATATTAGGATAGTAAAGATCAAACTTTAGAGATAGGAACAGGAAAGGTAGTGCACATATTTGAGAATAAAATGATAATAAAAACACAAGATGAAGGTATTAATTCGAGATCACCATAAAAAAGAAAATATCCAAAATTTCTGTAATCTATCAAGATTCACACTTAGACACAAACACACACACACACACACACACACGTGTCATAGAACACTAAAAACAGAAACAAGTGAATATTGCTGGATGTGGTAAGCTATAACAGAAAGAGCAGAAGCTAAGGAGTCAGATGAAATTTACTAATCTCTGGGCACCTGGGTGGCTCAGTTGGTTAAGCATCAGATTTCTGATGACTCAGATTATAGGTTATTACCCCGGGTCATGAGATCAAGCCCCCTTCCATTCACTGAGCATGGAGCCCGCTTCAGATTCTCTCTCTTCCTCTGTCCCTTCCCTGCCCTCCCCATCTCTCTCTCCCTAAAATAAAAATTTTAAAGTAATAATTAAAAAAAAAGACGCATACTAGGCTCCTAGATGTATACTAGGTTAAAGGCTTGTTACCTTTTATTGTCTTCTTCCTTGTCTTGGAAATATAATATTTATAGCAAGTTTATTGAATTTTGAAAAGGATTAAATATTTGTATAATGTCCCTTTGATTTAAATTAATTAAATCTGAATTGATTAGTGATTCCTACAATGTGCCTGACATAAGAAATAGCGGAGGACCAGATAGTCATGTTTCCTGTCTCAGAACAGTGTATAATCCATGCTTATGAGTCATATAAGAATTAATGCTGGTTTATTTCCAGTCTTAAATCTTTATAAGTATTTTATTCAGAAAAAATAAGTTATGCAACTAATTAATTAAATCTCATTTTTCTCTGAAAGTATAGAGGGCAGGGTTTTACCTATTTTACAAAGTTGTTGTAAGCCAGTCAGTGTCTCCTACTTACTCTTTCATAAGGGCAGATCTAGGGTATTTACTTATGAGACAAAATAATTTTTAAAAGTAGAAGATATTCAAAAAGTGTATTTTGTATACGTTCTTATTTAAATTTCAATATAGGCTCTCATGACAAAGGATATCTCCAGGTATCTGAAATTTTTCCCTGCCAGATTTGATTTAGTTTATGTGATTGTATTTTACGGCTTCCCAACGTGGACTAGAAATCATTTTCAAAGTCAGAGTAACTTATTCTAACGAATTCTGTCATTTATCATCATTTTAAGTCTCTCTTGAGTAAACTGCAATTTGTAACAAATTGTACAATATGGTTTGGGGATGTGTCGTATTGTCTAGTATTGTCTAGAGGAGGTTAAAACACAGGCTGTCAAACTCTTTTCAATTAGGATTTTGTGTAGGATATGAGTTACAGTAAAACCATAAAATAAAATTTTGCAATTGACTTGAGAGAAGAATAAGAATTATTGTGCAGGCAGTTTGCCTAATATGGTCAGGCTTCTATAGTTTCATACCAAAATATAAAATTCACCTGGAAATCTAATGTTTTAAGTTTATTTAACACTATAGAATTCTATCCTGGGTAAAAATAAGAAATAATTTGATACTAGAATCAATCATTTGATTCAATCAGTTCAAAATGCCCCCTAGGTATTTTAAATTATTCTTATCTTGTATGATATATTAGAGTTAATATGGCATTTTCCTTTCCTCTTTTCTTTCACAAATAACAAATATCACATATGTAAGACTGTTGATTTTACTTGTTTTTCTTAAAGTTTATTTATTTATTTGTTTATTTTGAGAGAGAGGCTGTGTGAGTGGGGGAGGGGCAGGAAGAGGGAGAGAGAATCCAAGCAGACTCTGCATTGTCAGCACAGAGCCCGATGCAGGGCTGGAACTCGTGAACTGTGAGATCTTGACGTGACTGGAAATCAAGTTGGATGCTTAACTGAAGGAGATACCCAGGCATCCCTCTGCTTTTAGTTTTAATGAAGATTGAGGTTTCTGATTAAAATGGAGTAGGGTATGAGTAGAATGTTACTACCTCCAATAGCTGCAAGAAGACATAGTAAATAGTAAAAGTATCATCTGCTTTTAAACAATAAAGAGCTTTATAAGGATCAGGACCTAGAGACGCTATGGACATAGATACGGGATACTCTTAAAATTGAGCTGAAGGCAATACATCTCCCTAGGGGTATCTCCCAACTGGGGCTTGTGTTAGAGACTCAGAATGAGCAGTGGGTCTCAGTACATTCTTACCGAGGGAGAGAAGAACTTTTGGCAGTCTCACTAAGGGGAGTGGAAAAACTGAACTTAATGTGCCCAAATAATTGGCTGAATGCTGCTTTGCCCCTGCCTCAAGGATTTGTCAAGCTCTGAAACTGCAAAGTAAGACTAAAAATTTAAGCACTAACATAAGTACTAAAGTGAGTTTTTCAAGCCAGAGATTAAAAAAAAAAAAAAGCCATTTTATAATGTAAACATTATCAACCCAACCGTAAGATATGACACTCCAAAGTCGATATAGACCCATTAATATAGTTTCAAAATACCTTTAGCAAAATTTGACACAGTTAAAAGGAAGTACAGGCAAACCATATCAGATAGCAATACATTAACACACCTTTCTCAGTAGCGAAGATAACGAGACAGAAATGTCACTCACTATATTGTAGATCTGACCTAACTGATTATCAAATTGAGCAAATTAGTATGTATGTATTCACACTCATACACACACATGCACACACACATGCATACAATGCTTTTATAGTACTATACAGGATAATGAAAGAATTCATATATATATATATATATATATATATATATATATATATATATATTTAAATTGTATTGGGAACACTTACCAAAACATTTATCAAAATCTGTTACACAGGGGGCCATTAAACCTGCCATAAAATATTCCTAGTGTTTTCTCTGACCTCAATGAAATTAAGCTAGTAAACAAAACACAAAATATGCAAAATAAACAGTAAACTTCAATAATGTGGTAAGTTAAATTGTGACCTCCCAAAATTCATATATTTTAAGTCCCAAGCTCATAACTTTAGAATGTAACTACATTTGGAGATAAAATCTTCAAAGGGGTAATTAAGTTTAAATGAGGTCACATGAGTGGGTCATAGGGGTATGACTGTTTTTGAAAATAGGGCATTTTAAGAGGCAAATTATTTAAAATGAGGCTAATAGGATGGGGCCTTAATTGAAACTGGCCGAGTCCTCAAAATATATCACCCAACTGGCACCTTGATTTTGGACTTCCAGCTTCCTGAAGTGTGAGAAAATAATGTTTTTGTTGTTTGACCCACCCAAGCTGTGGCAATTTGTTATGGCAACCCAGGCAAACTAACACAATGAGATTGAAAACCAAGAAGAAATAGTAATAAAATTAAAATAGAAAATTAAAATTAAATGATAATAGTAAAGATATGACATTAAAGATAATAAGATGATGGACATTTAGGCTCTTTCCATAATTTGGCTATTGTTGAAAGTGATGAATGGATCAAGAAGATGTGGTTTACATATGCAATGGAATACTACTTGGCAATGAGAAAGAATGAAATCATGCCATTTGCAGCAACGTGGATGGTACTTAAAGGTATCATGCCAAGTGAAATGTCAGTCAGAGAAAGACAGATACCATGTTTTCGCTCATATGTGGATCCTGAGAACCTTAACAGAAGACCATGGGGTAGGGGAAGGGGAAAAAAAAAGTTACAGAGAAGGAGGGAGGTAAACCATATGAGACTCTTGGATACTGAGAACAAACTGAGGGTTGATTGGGGGTGGGGGAGAGGGGAAAGTGGGTGATGGGCATTGAGGAGGGCACTTGTTGGGATGAGCTCTGGGTGCTGTATGGAAACCAATTTGTCAATAAATTATATTAAAAAAAGATAAGAAGATGAAGCTAAAGCAGGTTTTTGAGGGAAATGCATAAGAAAAGTACATTTATTTAAAAACATAAAACTGAATATCAATAATCTAAGCATTTCAAATAAAAAACCTAGAAAAAGTATAGAAAATCACATGTAATAAACAAAGAAAATAAGAAGCCACGAAGCAGAACAAATGGATATCTGTCTACCTACATATCTATTTATCCATTTATCTATTATCTGTCTGTCTATTTATAACTATCTATCATCTATCACCTATATTACAGATTAAACAACATAAAAGTTCTTTGACCATATTGACACTGATAATACTTTACCAAGACTGATTAAGAGAAAAAAATAAGTGAAAAAACTACTAGTTTCAGGAACTAGAAAGCAACTTCTTAATAGATCTAGATCTAAAGAGCATATTAATGGCTTATCTGAAAAATTTTAGGCTAAAACTAAGAATTTAGACAAAATAGACAAATTCTCAAAAATAATACTTAAAATCAATTGAAGTCGAAACGAAAATTGTGTAATCAAATGTTTGTTAAAGAAATGAAATCCATTTTATAAAAACTTACAAAAAGAAAACATTAGTCACAAATGTTACTATACATAGAAAAAATAACTAAAAGGTTATATAAACGTTTCAGAAGAAACAAAAATAAAGATACTTTTTAACATTTTTATGAGGCCAGCATTATCTTGATATACAACACAGACAAGGACATTACATGAAAGAAGATTCACAAACCTATTTGTCTATCATTAGAATAGATTTGAAATCTCAAATATTTGAAAATTTAATTTAGTGATGAGAAAATTTGATGTTACAATGAAAACTAAAGATGAGAGCATAAATGTTGGATTGAAAATACTAGATAGTACAGATATCAATTAATTATCTCCAATTGTTATAATGGGCTCAATAAAATCCCAATCAAAATACAACTGAGTATAGAAAGATTCAAGTTCGTTTCAAAACATATAAGGAAATGCAAAGTGCTGCTAACAGCAATGACAGTGTTGAAAAACATAGAAGCAAGAAACTTCCATAGCCAGACATAAAGCTATACTAACTGAGATTTTCCATTAGTAAATATACAGACAAAACAATGGGGCAGAACATAGACCCACTATTATTAGATCTGCTAGTATGTCACTTGAATTAAAACGAGGATAATATTACAACCTCATGAGCAACTTATTTTTTTAAATAAATGGCAATGTGACAACTAGATATCCATAGAGAAAAGAGAAATTCTTGAACTCTAGCCCACACTATACAGAAAATAAACTTGGATGGAATATAGAACTAATTATGCAACGTTAGTGATAAAACTTCAGATAAAATGATAGTGTGGTATCTTCACAATCTTGGGGTAGATTGTTTTTTAATGAGACAGAAGATACAATGTACATAGAAATTTCAAATACATTTTTCAGAACACCTGCTGTGGGAGGGGCAGGGGGAGACGGAAAGAGGATCTAAGCAGGCTCCATGGTGATGAGCTTAAACTCATGAACAGAGGGACCATGGCCTGAGCTGAAGTTAGAAGCTCAACGGACCGAGCCATCCAGGAGACCCTAGACTTTTTTTTCTCCCCAATTCTATACCTTGATATTTTATTCCCATAGCAGGTGGTTCTGAGAAACATATTTAAAATTTCCATGTAGATTGTTTCTTCTCTGTCTCATTAAAAAATAATCTACCCCAACATAGTGAAGATACCCTACTATCATTTTATCTGAAGTTTTATCACTTACATTTCGTAATTAGGTCTACATGCCATACAATTTTATTTTATGCATACTTTCTATCTCTCAAAAATAAGCACTTAAAAAGAGTCTCATTCTCAGCAACAACAAAAAATTTACAAAGTGGAAAAGCAAACAGTATGGTCCCTAAGCCAGTCACAAAAGAACAAAAACTGTGTTATTCCACTATTTGAGGTACATAGACTAGTCAAATTCATAGAGATAGATAGATGATAGACAATAACAATAATAATAGATGATAGATAGATAGATAGATAGATAGATAGATAGATAAATAGATTGTAGAATGATAAATTTTAGGGGCTGAGGGAGAAAGGCAACTGGGTGATAGTGTTTAATGAGTACACAATTTTAGTTGCAGAAAATGAGACCACATTGGAGCTGGAGAGGCGAGAATTGCACAACAATGTGAAAATACTGAACACCATTCAACTGTCCAATTAGAAAGAGTTAAAATGATAAATTGTGTGTTATATATTTTACCCACAGTAACAAACAACAGAGCAAACAAACACACTAAACACATGCACATGCACACGCACACACTGACTCTCATTTGCTCTCTAATTAAAACCCAAACTCCTTTTGACATTCGAAGGAACAACACACCTCTCTAATATAACTATGTAATTCTCTCTTTCCCTTCCTATTCTCTGTTTCTGATACGTGGGGAGTTCTGTCTCATGGTTTTGTTTCATTGTTTTCTCTTCCTCAAGCCTATTTTGGGGGTGGGGGGAGGGTTTCTTTATTTGCCCCATTCTCAATCTTTAGTGCCAGCTAAAATACCATTTATAGAGACACCACCCTGATAAACCCCCTCTCCTACTTCCACAAACACACACCATTCTCCCACTTCGCATTAAAAAACACACATGCAAACAAAACAAAACAAAATAAAACACAAACAAACAAACAAAACCACAGCGCGTTAGGTATTGCCTAGCATTTTTTTCTTTACAGTGTTTACCACAATGCAAACTGGTTTTTGTTCATTTCCTTTTTACTGATTTTTTTTCTTCTGTAATCTGAATAATACCACTAAGCCTTGGAATCTTATTTATCGCCTTTATTACAATATCTTTACACTTAAAAATAGACTGCTAAAGCATATTTCAGAAAATGTATGTTGCATAAATGGCATTATTTGCCATAGGTTTTTATTATGTATCAAACCCATACTTGTTTGTTTTGGAAACAAACATATTCATTTCTTTGTTTCTGAAACTGAATAATATCTAATATGTTTCTGTGTTTTAGCTCTTTGTTTTTAACTGACAGACTTTTAGTTATATATTTTTAACAAAAGTTTGATTTAATCAACATTAATCTATCAATATGAATGAGATCTTAAAATTAATGCTAGCTTATATATTATATACATATACATATATAATATATATACATATATATTATGTTTAATATATTTTTAATATTTTTAGTATTTTTTTTTTTAGAGAAAGAGACAGAGAGTGAGCAGGTGAGGGGCAGAGAGAGAGAGGGAGACACAGAATCTGAAGCGGGCTCCAAGCTCTGAGCTATTAACATAGAGCCCAATGCTGGGCTCGAACTCAGCAGTGGTGAGATCATGAGCTGAGCCGAAGTGGGGCATCCAACCTCCTGAGCCACCCAGGCACCCCTACATACTTTTAAATGTTTATTTGTCTTGAGAGAGAGAGAGTGTGTGCCCACACATGTGGTGGGAGGGTCAGTGAGAGAGGAAGAGAGAGAATCCTCATCAGGCTCCACACTATCAGTGCAGAACCTGATGCGGGGCTTGAACTCACGAATCATGAGATCATGACGAGATGGAATCGAGAATTGATCGCTTAATCAACTAACCACCCAGGTACCCCAATGCTAGATTATATTTTAAAGACAACCTGACTTAAAATTCATATCTCTATCATTCCAATCTATAAAAGGTACTGGATACTCAGAATATATACTATATATATTACTATATACTATACTATACTATATACTATATATACTATATATATACAGAATATATGCCATATATATATTATATACTATATACGTATATATCTTATTTTACTTAGTGTATATTTTTTTAAATCATATGAAAATTGATTTCCTCTGATCTTATATGTATATATACAATCTTCTTAAGACTACTTCTCAGGAAGAAAAAACGTGAATGTCTTTTCAGAAAGGAAAAGTACTAAGAAATCACATTTTATGTTTGTCTTCTGAAATGGAACTGATTTGGTAATTTTTATATAGAGAATGGGGTCACAAACTCATGTGCCTTCAGACGTCATGTATATTTCTTCAATCTATGCATGTAATACACCAAATCATGACAACAGTAGTGATCTAATTGTAGAGAACTGAAGAGTACATAATTTACTGAAGTTATTTCTGTTTATTATGAATATTCTGCTAAGTAAAACATGTCTTGGGTGCCTGGGTGGTTCAGTCAGTTGAGCGTCCAACTTCAGCTCGGGTCATGATCTCACGGTTCGTGAGTTCGAGCCCTGTGTCGGGCTCTGTGATGACAGCTCAGAGCCTGGAGCCTGCTTCAGATTCTGTCTCTCCCTCTCTCTCTGACCCTCCCCGCTCACATTCTGTCTTTCTGTCTCAGAAATAAATAAACAATTTTTTAAAACATTAAAAAATGCTGATAATGTCTTCTATTACATCTTTACACCTATATGTATATATAGATTAACAGAAAAATTAACAAATTTTAGTATATAACTGCCACATGATGAATGTGCTACATAGCCTGTCATATAGTGAATTGTAGGTACCAACCATTATTATGAATTGCAGAACTCATATTGGAAGAGTAAATACTCTTAAAACTTTGTTTTAAGCATATCTTAACAAAACTTTAGCTCATAATACATAAAGGCAGTACTAAACATAAAGTTTTCTTATACCTGAAATTCTGATAAGATGTTGCCCACGTTGATATTAATTTTCCAAAATAATAACTACTTAGATATCAAATATAAGAATAAAAATAGTTGCAGTAACTTATTTTACTATCCTCAAACAGCATTTAGATACTACAACATGTTGTCATTCTTGAGACATGCTGGTAAATGAAAGCTATCTTATGAATGAGTATTTTCATGGATCAATCTTCCAAATTTAAAATGATTGCTAAATTATTTAACTGACAAGTAGGCCATTTGTTTATCTTGGAAAGTAGTTCATTTTTCTTTAATGCTTCTCGATTCATTTTTGTTCTAAAAATATTTCAAGAAAAATCAAATTTTGCCTCTTTATTCTGTCAAATTACTGAAATTTATCCAAGTTCCAGCTGCTTGTAATCAATCAAACTCCATTAAATGCTAAAAATAACACTTTAATACTGCTTATTTTCTCTCATAGATATTTGCTATAATAATGTCACTTTAAGAAAATATCTTCTAATTTTCCTTCTTATAAAAAAAATCTCTTCATAATTCCTTTTTATTGATCTATGTGAGATTCATAAAGCAGCTGCCTATCATATTTGGCAGACCAAATGAAGGTTTATTTTTATTTTTTAAATGTTTATTTATTTATTTTTGAAAGATAGAGAGAGTGCAAGCAGGGGAGAGATGTGGAGGGGTGGGGGGGGAGTGGGAGGGGTGGGAGGGGTCGGAGGGGAGTATAGTCAAGCAAGCTCTTCACTGTCAGCGTGGAGCCCCACATAGGGCTCATTAACCTTGAGATCATGACCTGATCTGAAATCAAGAGTCAGGCACTTAACCAACTGAGCCACACAAGTGCCCCCAGATGAATGTTTAAATATCTCTTATACTGATATATTAATGGTTCAAAACATGATAAAGATTTATTGAGATTCTAATGAGTACTTTGATTTTTAAAGAAAATACTGCAAGTCCATAACTAACAAGACATGTGTATATTTATGTCTTGAGTTCTAATATATATATATATATATATATATACACACACACACATATATAATTAAAATAAATATATATCTAAATATATATGTATTTATTTATATATAAATATTTATTATATATAATATATATAATATTTAACAAATAGCATGGTATAACAATGGCTCCTATCTGAAATGCATTACTTACCAAATATTAAGATATGTTTAAAATTAAGTATAGTACAGGAAAATATGTAGTAAAAGAGATCTTTAATATATTCTATTATATTTATATACCTATACATCAAGATTAACAAAAAAAATAACAGGACACACACACACATATAAAGTAAAATAAGTTTATAATATATTGTTTACATAGATATAGCTAGACAGATCTAGATTAACAGAAAAAGTTACATTATGAGAAGTCACAGTTGTTATTTGATAATTTAGATATTTAGTCTATTAATCAGGTAAAAGTCTGAAAACTACACAAAGCCAATAGATATGGTCTGGAGAAGAGACGTGGTGAAGACAAATTATGGAGAGGGCATTTGGCTTCTATAGAGATTTGAATCTCTGTGGGGCTATCACTACCCTCTTTGCTTCATACTTATTGAAACACATTTAGGAAATCACCAAGAACTTGAAGTACCTATACATTGCCATTTGGAGAACACCATGGAATGATGCCTGACTCATGCCCAAGACAATCATAGGAGTAGCTGCTTTGGGTGGGTCTGCACAGAGGATGTGGGGCACAGATAATGGGTTGTGAGAGGTAGAGACTCAGCTCAGACATTTTAAGAGGAGTCCAAGAGAACCACAAGGGAACGCAAGGAGACTTCAAGAGAGAGGGTCTATGTGGAGAGGATAATAGTGATGCTGGGGACAGGTGAAATGTTCCTTGATTTCATCACAGACATTGGGAACACAGGAGACTCTGAGAAGCATCTCCTTGAGTCCATGAGAGAGGATAAGTTTGGGGCATCTGCCAGTGCAGAGTATGAAGCAGATTACACAATCTCCCATTACACACTGGGAAAGAATGTCCCTTCAACCCTTTCTTAACCTTTAACACTGGCTATGTGCCAACATAATGTATGGTTTTTTACTCACCTTAAATGACAAGTCCTAATCTTGATTTAGGAAATAAGAGTTCCACTCAAAATTAGTAACTCATATTTCAATCTCTACTCAAAAATAAGAATTATTTCCCTCTCGATTGCTTGCCAGTCCTCCATATCTCCTGCTATCAACATTTGGGCTGGAGCCACAATAATGTCACTGTCTGTACTTGGTTGCTTAGCTCATTGGGATGGGAGACAACTTCATAGCCCCACTGTGACAGACAGAATAATCACCGTCCCAAAATGCCCACATCCTAATCTTCAGGAACCTGTTAACTGGTTACGTTCTGTGGAAAATGGCCTTTGGAGATGTGATTAAGTTGAGGATCTTGAGATGGTAAGATTTTCCTGGATTAGTATGTAGTCACAAGGGTCCTTGTAAGAGGAAGATGGGAGGGTTAGAGTCAAAGAGGAGATGCGACAATGGAAGCACAGGTGACTGCCAAATAGGTAGATATAGATATTGCTATGTATGCACTTACAGAAAGAGAGAGAGAGAATAGATAGAGGTCAGGCTTTGAAAATGCTGCGCTGTTTGAAGTGGAGTAAAGGGACATAAGCCAAGAAATCAGGTGGCCTCTAGATGTTAACAAGGCATGGAAACGGATTCTCCCCTAGAACCTCCAGAGGGAATGTAGTCCTGCTGACCCACTTTACACTTTTGACGTCCAGAACTGTAATATGATCATTGTGTGCTGTTTTAAGCCCCTAAATTCGTGGTAATTTATTATAGCATCACTGGGAAACTAATAGATCCGCCCACCAAATTTTAGAGTTTCAGTGGATGGTTAAGGGCAGAAATGAAGCCTGGCGCTAAGAGGGACACCGTCTGGTAGGGCCAACTCTAAATAGCTCTTTCCAGGCTTTCTAAATGTGAAGTGTCCTTGGATCAGTGTCCTGAGCTACAAAAACTCTAATTTTAGTCTAAATTCCAGCACACTTTCATCCATCTTCCAGTACAAATGTAAGGAACGTATCGTGAATATTTAGAGACTTCCATAGCTGCCAGAAACTTGTTTCAAAAGACGCAGAAATTCAGCCAGAATCACAGAAGCCTTGTTGGTTTTGAGTCCAAATGGCCTCAAAGGTTATTTTCTTTAGATTGTTCATTTGGCACTCCAGCTTCTGGTAATCAGGTGGCTGCCATTGCTGTAACATTTTCTAAAACAACCGGAGACATGTTGGCCCGGCTCCGATACAAATGTCT
Source organism: Acinonyx jubatus (assembly GCF_027475565.1). Lineage (NCBI taxonomy): Eukaryota > Metazoa > Chordata > Mammalia > Carnivora > Felidae > Acinonyx > Acinonyx jubatus. The sequence continues at coordinate 20,999,603 of NC_069384.1, read as the reverse complement.
TTTCCCCTTGGGAGAGAATGGCATCTTCTAAAATAACTTTCATCTTCTGCTTATGGCGACGCAGCACTTTTATATGAATCCTCCTTCCTTGGGTCAGTGACCATGCTAACACCTGTACAGGCATGTCCTATTATATAGTTTTATTTGGGACGGTCTGGACTCTCCTCTCCTGAAATAAGTTTTTTCTGTTCCGTCCATTTTGTTTTGTCTTGCTTGAGACTATACAGAGTGTGATACAAGCACGTTACATTATCATTCTTGTCTGCCTCTTCTAAGGATTCTCTTAGTACTCCTAGAAGATTATAACATCATCCCTAGAGCATCGTTGGCTGCATTCATAAACTCTTACCTTCCTTTTGCTGGACACGCAGTTTGCAAACACTCTGAAGTTACCCCTCGAAAGTGACCTCGTCACCGTCCGTTGGAATTCAGCAAATGGACAGTGTGCTTTGGAATCCCACACTCCTCCCTGCAAACCATTTTCGACAGTGCCATCACCATCTGTCAAAATAAACTGACTGCAATTCCAAGAGTTTTAATGGGCTCATTATGCAGACCCTCCCTAGCCTGAAATTTTAGCAAGCCCAGATGCAGGCCCTATATTGAATGGGTACAAATCACAGTTTACAAACTATGGGAGATGAGATGTAGTGCATTATTTTCATTTTTCTTTTTTTTCTGTTAGTCCATTTAATCTTGGCTCGAAAGCAAACACGACTCCAGCTGACAGTGAATTCAAACTCTGTCATTCTAGGGGCCGTCTCTGGGCTGAGTTTTGTTAATAAATCAAAATAGTATATGGACACAATTACTTCCCTGAACAGAGCTCTTCCTCCTTCTAAGAGTTGTGGTTTTGTATTACAGCACAATGGTTTTATAAAAGGCTAATATCCGAAGCCTGTAATTATTCTAAACCTCTGTTAGTAAACCTTTCATCTTTAGTTCAGTGAATTTCTTCCAGATGAGGGAAGGCCATATATATCAACATGCTTTATACATTGTGGCACTTAAGATTTTGTTTGAAGTTACCTATTTTAGACGACAAAATTAATTTCATACGTGAATAAAGTGAGGCCATACTATTACGATTTTATGTGTCTATTGAATCCGCAAAATCTCCTTTCACTCCCCATAGGTATCATATGAACTAAAATTTAGCCACGAGAACATGCAATGCTATGTTCATCTCTGTCCCCCACTGGAAAATGTTTCCCAGGCTTCCTCATCTCTGTCTCCACTTGTGACACCTGTGCACATTTTTTAGGCTAATGAACAAAATTTAGAAACACACTGAATTTGAAGTATACGGAAAAGCCCGTCCTTATCACTTTACCTTGTCCTTCTCTCTTACCTTCTAGTGATTCTACCCCCGCCCCAAATCAGTTCTTGTATTAGGCTCTGCTTCCTGGGGACTGAGATGAAGACACAGGGGTTTGGTATAAATATTTCAACTTGTTGCATTTTACAAAAATATTTACCATTCCACGGCATGTAATCTTAATCCCAAAAATTTCATTAGGTTATTAGCTCCCACTGTGAAAACTACAAGATTTCAAAGTGTGTCCATTCGAAAAAAATCTCTCCGCAGTATCATTGGATATGGCTGTGGGGGAGGAGAGGGTTGCTTAGAATATGTTCACTCTGTTGCTCACCCAGTGTCAGAAGGGCACTGTGCTTTTCTATTGCTGCCGTGCACTGAGCCCTTAACACTCTGTTAACATAACAGATGTTACTGCTTTGATCCATGCATACATGGGAAAAATGTCCTACTCCAAAAATGGCTTCTCTAATTTCTCCCTCCACCCACTATGTAAAACTATTCTATGAATTAGCATTAGGTTCATTCAACAGAAACTCCAAATGATACGGCCTTAACAAGATTAAAGTGCCCTTCTCTTTTATATTTACAAAGGAAATCTAGTCCAGTTTTGCTAAGGACAGTTGAGACAAGTCATCTGAAAACCAGGACCCTTCTACCTCAATGCTCTACAGCCTTCATTCTTAGCAATAAGTTTTCTATCTCATAGTCCAGAATGGCTGCTTGAGTTCCAGCCATCGAAGAACATTCCAACCAACAGGAAAGAAATGAAGAAAGATACAATGTGTTTAATTCTACCGTAAATATTCACTTCCCTTGAACTCGCTATGTGACCCTAGTCCTGGACTCTGTATCTTTTATGGGAAGTCGATTGTCTAAAATTTCAGACATGGTCTGAGAAAAGAGTAGCAAGTTCCGGACACTCACACCAGAATCTAAGTCTCATGATTCTGTCTTTGACTAGAATTGCATTTCCTACACCTGGTCTGGTACAGAAAAAGAGTAGTTGGAGGTGAGTGGCAGGATGGAGAGGTACAAATAAAAGAAATTAAAAAAAAAAAAACTTTCTCAGCAAATATTGCTTAGGGCAAATATTTTATTTTACACTGGAACCAGATATTTTGGAAAAGTTCAGATATCGGTATAATAGTTTTACAGCTGTAATGTGTCATTGAACCACTTTAACCTCAGGATGTTCACGTTATTCAGGCAAGCGTTTCCCAGACTTGTGAAGAATGGGGTACATTGTCAGCTTAGATGATTGATTTATTGATTTACTTCTTACCACATATATTTCCTCATATATGTAACTTTATTGGGGTGCTGCTCAGTTAGTATAACTTAAGTCAGGCCAGGTTGGTAAGCTTTCGAAAATATGAAGATAAAAACTCATCCAGCTCTAAATGTAATTGGTAATGTAAATATAAATGTAAAATGTAATTTCTTGGTACTTAACGAGGGGTGCATTCGTTTTTTATTGCTCGTGTGCCTGCCTGAACTCCAGCTCTCAGAAAATTGTTTTCAATGGCACAATGATCGACCTTAGGCATTTTCCATGTTGAGAAACTCTAAAGGAAATTCTAAGCCCTTGAAGTTAACAATGGTGCAAAAGTTATGAGAACTGGTCCCTGACCAGAGCTATCGAGTGAACCTGAACTGAAAAAAGAGCAGAGATGTCTATGGGGTAAGCATTCATGGTGCTGAGGAATCAATGGGAAGTCCAGTTACTGAAAAAATGTGTTTGAGGAGGAAAGTAATGCAGGGGCTTAACTTCTGTGCACTCATTTTGAAATTATCTTTGCAGCATCCAACTCACACATAAAAGAATTTTGCTTTTCCATAGAAAGCTATAAATTAAAAGACAGGAGTGTGTTCTAAATGGTCTTCTAGGAAACAGACTTCCTGTGATAACCTGGGTTTTGCATAGTTAGTTATGACAAATACTTTCCATAACATCAAGGCCTTAAAAATTCTCCTGTTGCCTTTATTGGGAAAAATAAAGCTGGCCTCAGTATGCATGCACACATACAATAATATGTAAGCAAACATTTGTTGCAGATGATCAGAATATCTTTTTCTCAGTTCTCATGTTAAGATAAAGAAGCTGGGAAACCCCAAACAATGATCTTTCACATATCTGGTCTGGGAAAAGAGAATCTATTTTTGCCAATATGCACGCATGGTGGGAAAGTAGAAGACAGATTCTATTCAGCTGAAGTTCTTCTATCTTACCAAAGTGCAAAAGAAATTACAAAAGAAGCCGTAAAAAAGTCTTAACGCCGTGCTTATATCAGGTCTAATGACTGCACAAAAGGGCTTCTCTGCGAAGCTCACCTTCCATGATGCTCTTTCTTCCTGCTATGGACTGTTGCAGAATACTGACAGATAACAAAGAGGCTATGTGTATCAGAGGCTGCGAGGTAAGGTCACATAATATTTAAAAAAATAATGTTTTGACAAATTTCATAAAGCTTCTGGCAGGGGAGACTGGTCTTATCACACTAAGAGATAATTAAGATTATCTAAGAGATAATTAAAGATCTGATGCTGCGGAAACATTATGTCAAAAACAATGGAGACCTGGACGGGTTTGAATTCAGGTTCTGTTACTTACTAAGGGAAGCAAGTGGCAAGTCTTTCTCTGTGGTTTGTTTTTTGCTTCTTTATTTCATTGAATCTAATATTGTTGTCATTTGTAAAAGGAGCATAAGAAAATTAAATAATCTATTTAGAGTCCCTGTCATAGCTCTTCTTCCAAAATATTTCTTCAAGAAATTATGAATATTGTATTGTTGGCTATTGTTGCATTAAGTTTTTAAGTTTGAATTTAAGCTTGTCATTATTTTCTAGTTAGTAGAAATTAGGATAGAAGGTGAATTGTTAGGATAGAAAATTGTGGGAAAATAGGTTCAAGAATTCCTTATGCTTACATAAATGGGTTAAAAAAAACTTAGGGCAGAAAGCCTCCACCACGGGGTGAATACGCCCAAGATTAACTAGCGAGACATTATAATGGGAACATGAGTACCTCGTTATATCAGCTGCAGGAACTTGCTTTCCATCCGATGCCACACATACTATTGTGCTTTGATCACAAACTGCGCTTGCCCCCCAGACCCTTTGCTTCTTACACAAGTTAATGATTACTATCAGATTGTTTTCTTCACGTTCACCATGTGTGTGAGATCTTGAGAGCTCAATAAATATGGAGACGAAACCCCCGTTTGGGGCTCTTGTCTTCTCCTGGACATTATCCTCTGTCATATTCATTTCTGCATCTGTTCTCTTGCTGGACAAGAGAGAACTCCAGACTCAGTCTGTGACAGAAAATGATCTATGAAAAGACTCCTTTACAACAACCATGAAGTAAGCTTTTAAATCTTTCACAAATTCCAAAATAATATCAACATGACACACATTAATTTTGCAGAATAGAAATATGGTCTTATAACTCAAAGGGATCTTAAAAATAAATTATATTCTTCAAATGCTACACAACAGAAGAGGCATATGATGAGGAACATACCATCAATTCTGTCAACGAGTGTCGAGTAGGTTGGCGCCTAGTATTGTATTGTTTTGAAAATACAAAACGATATAGAATGTGACACTTTTCCTTAATTAGTTCATATAATTGTTAAGAGAAAAATTCAGAAGTGTAGCCCATATGCTTCAACTGGACCCGATACTCTATTGCTCTCATAATATTGTGTGAGGAAAATAATTATCTTAGTTGGTCTTTAAAGAATACTAACAGATTTTAATCTTTAGTATGCTCTTAGAGTAGACAAATATTTTGCTTATGACCCCTATGAAAAACCACGTGTCCTTTTTCTCACGTGAAATAAAATAAAATATTTGTGTTTGTTTTAAAAATAGAATTATATTCAAAACACTTGTTTACAACATGGTAGAGATTTGTACTCTTTGTAGGGGAAAAGATTTTCGAAGTTGAATTATTTATTGTTACTTGTTGTTAATGAGTGTATACGATTTCTAGGTTAACTGTTTTGATTTTAATATATACTCAATTTGCCTATCTTGATGGAACGCAGTGTGGTTTTTCAGTATTGATGTGAAAGGAGTAAAATGATATAAAATTTATTTTTAAAAATCACTTGATTCAAGTGTGGTCTTTGTTAATACAACTTTATGTAAAATATAGGTAGAAGTTTACAAATGCCACTAAATATCATTTCAAATAAATAAATGTTAGAATATCTAATGGGTCAACTTCAATGAAATTAATTAACTATGTATAAATATTCTGCAGGAATTTTAAAAAGACTTCAATTATGGGCAAAAGATAAATTTTGAATACATGGGAAGGTATAGAATTTCCCTTGCAGGAAGTAGTATATATTTCAGATATGGTAGTTCCTTACAGATTGAAGCATAAATATGGTAAACTCACAATCAAATCATAAAATTATTTTTGGAAAAATTGATGAAATTATTATAAATATTATTCACAAAATTAGTGGGTGACACATAGTAAGAACATATTGGTAACAGGGTGGTAAGGAGGTCTTGCATTTCCAAACATTAAAATTCTTTATAAATCTAGAATCATTTTAAAGTGTTGGCATTTATGGCATTTGATAAATAGATAGACAAATACAAACAAAATCATCCAGAATAGGTATTCATCTTTAATTTATTATGTTATACTTGGAACATCTATTATTCAAGAAATCTCACCAATACAACTTCTATACTTTTCTCCAAATTGAATGGAAATGTAATATTTATGTATAGGTAAAAATGGACTGTGTAGAAAACCTTCGTGAATAACATGATAGCAGTTTCTTCCTGTTTAATAAAGATGGTATTAAGAGTTGCAAATTGTATTTGAAACACTTAACAAATGGCGTATGACTGTGTTATACTCCAAAATAAAATTCAGTTGGGATTTACAATAATTAAAAATCTTGTAGCATAATTAAATAAAAATCATATTAAAGAAAAAGCCATACAAAAAATTATTCTAGAACAAAGAGTGGTGGAAGCTGGCAATAGATTTGGTTAGGGCTTTTAAGAAAGTATGTATATGTGTCTTTTTTAAAAATTTTTGAAATGTTTATTTAATTTTGGCAGAGAGTGGGCGGGGGGGCGGATTTCAGAGAGAGAGGAAGACACAGAATCTGAAGGAGATTCCAGGCTCTGAGATGTCATCACAGAGCCCAACGCGGGGCTCGAACTCACCAACACTGAGATCATGACTTGAGCTGAAGTCGGACACTTAACCAACTGAGCCACCCAGGCACCCAGTGTCTTTCTTGCTATAAGAAACTGCTGAACCTGTAAGCACATTGATGATTCCAGTAGTATCACTTTCTTTTTTTTTTCTTTCCTTTTTCAAATTTTATTTAAATTCTAGCCAGTTAACATACAGTGTAATATTGTTTTCAGGGGCTGAATTTAGTGATTCGTCACTTACATACGACACCCAGTGTTTATCATAACGTGTGGTAGTGGCATCTCCTGAATGTGCCAGTACACAGATCTATTACAGGGCAAGCCTATGACTCAGTCACAACTATGGGTATCCCTGCAAAAGGTAGAACCAAACAGAGAGGAAAAGAATATCTGCCCCAGTATTACAAGGATGTGTATGGAGATGAGAGAAAAAGTAAGGATGTGAGTTGCCTTCCAACCTCCACATCTGTTGTGATCCTGCATCCTAATTTGAAATTACATTTAACATCTCACCAGATTAAGATCTGATTCGAGGATCCCCACAGGGTGAGCACATTGTGGGGTCCAGAGGGAACCCATGGACCCGACTCCAGATCAAAAGCTCGTTCTAGGTAGATGTGACCTTATTAACAGAAGCTGGCTTAAGTACTCTTACTCTCACAAAATCAATCAGAAACTTTTTAAATCTTTTCTAGAAGAAGAAAATGTCATGAAGATAGAAAAAGTGAGTAGTTTAGAAAAATATTCACCTTCACAAGAATTCAGTGGCTATATGACTTCAATAAGAATTCAAAGCCTATTATTACTAGCAAATAAACATGAGAAAAAAAACTACCACTTTGAAATTGAGATTATAAGATTATAAATTAATGAGGAACAGTAAGTACATTATGATGTCAATACTGTGGGAAATTGAATCTGTTAAGTCTGTACAAACATTCAGAATGCAGAAGCAAAAGACAAAAAGTGAAAATAAAGATAAGGTAGATGATAGATACAGAGAAAACATAATATAAAGATGTGTTCATTCTAAAAAAGAGCCTAAATGTCCAACAACTGATGAATGGATAAAGAAATTGTGGTTTATATACACAATGGAATACTACGTGGTAATGAGAAAGAATGAAATATGGCCTTTTGTAGCAATGTGGATGGAACTGGAGAGTGTTATGCTAAGTGAAATAAGTCATACAGAGAAAGACAGATACCATATGTTTTCACTCTTATGTGGGTCCTGAGAAACTTAACAAAAGACCATGGGGGAGGGGAAGGAAAAAAATTAGAGAGGAAGGGAGCCACACCATAAAAGACTCTTAAAAACTGAGAACAATCTGAGGGTTGATGCGGGGGTGGGAAGGGGGGGTGGGTGATGGGTATTGAAGAGGGCACCTGTTGGGATGAGCACTGGGTGTTATATGGAAACCAATTTGACAATGCATTTCATATTAAAAAAAAAAAGATACCGGAATAGAATGAACAAAGACAAAGAATGAAAAAAAGACAAAATAATAATTTGGGGGCTGTAGAGGAGACCATGAAAAGGTCTAAATCTATATGTCAGAAAGGGTTATTGCAAACCAGGTGAAATTAGTAGAAGGAAATTAAAAGCTAGATATTTGCAGACACAGTTCTGGCATTCCAAAGATAAAGAAAAAAAACCTTAAAAATATACATATTATGAATTACTTACAGCTGTTTCTTGTACACATACCTCTACTGAGAATTCTACGTTCTTTCTATTTGTTTTTCTTTTTTATTATTTTCTTCCCTATCCAGTTTACCTAGATTCTAACTACTAAATGTCTCCACCCTGCCAGGGTCTTAAGTTAGTAAACTTCTCATTTGGAGAGCTACAAACATCACAGGTGAGCTTGCCAGATCTTTGCAGGACCCATGAAAACCATTCTACATGTTATGACTAGATTACACATCTAAAATTCTCCCGAAGAACCCAGTATACAGCTACTCAGTGACTCTCTGTGGTCTTAGGATAAAGTTAAGCATCCTTACCAATGGCCTCTGACCACTCTCCAACTCCTTTGCTTGGAATCGCCATGATGTCCTGTTCACATTTTATTGTGCTACCATATTCTTTCTCTTTCCAGGGCTTTCCATACTCTGATCTTTCTACCTAGGACTTTTCCTTACCCCATTCTTCACACCTATCAGGTCAATTCCCCCTGGGATCCTTCCCAAACAATAAATATTGGAATTTGTACCTTCTGCATGCCCTGTCATACTTGTACCTACTTTTCAGTTGTTTTTCTTTCTTAACCTATTACAAACCTACTGCCTAGTTCACAAAAGACACAATGTTGAAAGAATGATTTATATTTGTATTAGTGTTGTGTTTATCTCTGGGTATATGTGGTTGTGTGTTTATATGTGTGAAAGAGATGGAGACAGAGACAGAGAGAGCATCGACCTACTATTTCATCTATGACTATTTCTGGGTAGTGAAATTAGGGATAATTTTTATCTTCTTTTGAAACTTTTCTGCATGTTCCTTATTTTCCATAGTTCATATGAATCACACTTTATTGAACAAATTACTAAAAGCTTTGGGGAGAAAAATGCAAGATAGTGTGACATTCTCTATTTCTTGAGGTCAGGTATTAGTTTTCTATTGCTGCTATAAAATCATACCAAAATTTGATTGCTTAAAACTTTATTTGTACTGTTCTGATGGTCAGAATTCTGAAGCATGTCTCACTGCACTAAAACCAAGGTGTTAGCAGCTTGCTAGTTTTCTGTACACTTTAAGAGGTAGTCCATTTCATTGCTCATTTGGGTTTGGGGGGGAGAATTCCATTCACACAATTATAGGACTGACATCCTCATTTTTTTGCTAACTGTAAACTGAGAACTATCCCCAGTTTCTAGAGGTCACCATATTCGTTGGCTCATAGCTATCTTGTTCACAACCAGCAATGGAAGATCAAGTCCATTCACAATGCATTTTTCTGATTCTTCTTCCATTGCCATATCTGTTGATGATGACAGCAAAGAATGGTTCCCTGCCTTTTAGAATTTATGAGATTGGATTGGCTCCACCTGGATAATCTAAGATCTCTGTCTAATTGAAGATCCTTAACCATATTCACATCTGTAAACTCCCTTTATGCCAAGTAAGGTAACCTAGTTACAGAGTCTGGAGGTTAAATTATAGACATCATTGGGGGTCCGTTAATCTTCCCATAAAAGATGGCAAGTCAGTTATTCAAACTACATTACTTGCTTTCTCAGTTTTAGTTATTGAAGATCAAATAAAGGTTTTACTGAGTCTGTCATTGCACTTAAATTTTAACATTTATAACAGGGGAAATATGTAGTGAGATTCTATAAAAAATACATATATTGATTCCAGTTTTTAGTACCATCAAATCTTCTGAAGGCAAATTGGATCACCCATTTAACAAAAATATCATGTAAAAGTTAGTTAAAAAAAAAAAGGAAGCAATGCAATCTTTACTTATTAACATTGTTGTAAATCTATTAAGGAATTCTTGATTTAACACATCAGTGATTTACTATTTTTTGCTATCTCACTTTTCATTTCAGTTTGCAGTGATGCAATTTTTTCTTTATCTTTTATCATGATACTAATGAAAGATTGTTATAAATCATTAGAACAATCATGGTCAATAGCAGCTTGAAATCTTCCTTTTTCATTGGTTTTGCCCTTCTAGTTCCAATCATTATTTTTTCTAGGTCTAATTAAATATGTTTATTTCATTTTTCTATAAGGAGAATTAATTTCTCTGAGTATCTTATCTTATATTTCAGGTTTATTCATTATTTTCTAAAGTTTTTCATAACTCACATATAAAATTTAGTGTCAAGGTGACTAATATCTATAATAATAAAATCAGACATCTGATGTTTATTTTTGCCAAGAATAAAGAGGTTTCTTTTCTTTGTTAGTGTTAAAGCAGTGCCAAATATTATTGTGAGTTCAAGCTACATGCAGTGTAATTATCCTTTAATACCATTTTGTCACAAATGGCAAGAGAGTAGTTTATATGGTTATTTTTCTGGTGATGTGCTGGGGAAATGAATTATAACATAAATCAATATCTACTTAGAAAATACTCAGTTACATTGTTGTACACGTAATACTAAAACATATGGAAGAGAAGCAAGATGTAACATACCTGGGTTTTAATATTTCTCAGGTCTGTCAATTCCTACTCATTTTTACCACTGCATTCTTAGTTTCTTTATTAGGTAAATATTGATATTAAGTGACAGTGTCTTTTTATATATGTGCAGTTTCATTCCTGCTAGGTTTTCTCTTCCCACCTCTTCCATGTTACCAAGGTGATCTCCTGTCCTTTGCTGATAGATGGTGGACAACCCACTTCTCTTCCTTCTCTGTACTCTTCATAGTCTTGCCCTCAGTAACCTCATCCTCCTCTCTAACTTCAATCATATTATGTCAATGATTCTGTAATTTGTATCTCCCAGACTTGTAGTTGTCCTGATCCACATGTTCAACTGCTATGCTGACATTTCCACTCTAACTTGAAGTCCCAGCAATACCTTAGACTCAAAAATTATGAAATAGAGCCTATTTTCCTCTTCCCTAAACTGATTTCAGTGATGCTAATAACAGTCAAGGACACCAGCAGCCATTGGTACAGCATGCAGACACCTAAATCATTCTTGGAAAATCCCTCTCCCCTGTGTTTTTGAATTCTGTAAGGTATTTTCAATTGTATTTCCTAAATTTGTTTGAATTTATCCACTTTTTTTTAGATTTTTGTTTAATCTCCATTACCACCACCTCTTACTTGTACTCTGGAAGATTCTGCAAAATAATCTCCCTCCATTCATCCGGAGCCTCTTCCAATCCTTTGTCTCCACTCCTGACAGGGTTTCATGTTTTTGTTGTTGTTTTTTAAATAAATAAAATAGGATTAGGTGTTACCTTTCCTTCAAAACCCAGTTCATCCTCATATGTTCTTAACATGACCTTCAGGTGCAGTTGATTTTCCAGACTCAACTTTGGCTATTTTCTTTTTCAGTTTTTGGATCCTAGCCCAGGTCGCCTTTGCTTTTCAGATCTTGTAACATCTTGCCCACTCTCTGCATAGCAAAGCTATAAGTTTCAATTTGTTAATTTCTCTTTGTCCTTCAGCTCTTTGCTCAAAACTCACTACTTCAGGGAATAAATCAAGTCAGTAAGGTAAAATGTTTACACCAAAACTTGCAGGGATTTAGAGGTAGGGCAAAATTTTATCAAAATGACAACAGTAACAACATGATTAACATGAACAACCACTCACAACCATGCCATGTGGTGGGCAAAAATGTTATCAGATTTCATAGATGTGGACAATGAGTTTTCTGTAAATTGCTCAATGTAACACAGACAATAAGGGGTGAAGGCATGAGATAATCTAAGTAATTTGAGAGGAGGGTCATATAATTAATCATAATATTGCCTGAGAATCAGGGTTCTCTTCCATGTTAATCTATTTCAACTTAAAAAAAAAAAAAAGAGGCATGACCGAAGTCATGAGAGTGTTTGGATTATTATGGAAATGGTGATTCTGCCTGATCTAAAATGTAGTCTAGAGAGTTCCTAAATTGTCTGTATTTCACAATGATTTTTCCCCTGATTTTGATGAGAAATATTTTATTGTACAGATTTATCATCATTACTGTGTATCATAGTTGAAAATGTTAACTTAATCTGATAAAAGACATACACTGTAAAAAATTGTTTTCAATATTTTATTGAGTGATGAAATAAAATACAGTGTGCCCTTTAACTCTCATGTAGTGCTTGTGGTTTGGGCATCTTTAAATTCAATTTACATACAAAATAATTTATGAGGGACAAATTTTGGAATTGAAGATTTTATTGCTGCTGATATTTCAGAATTATTTATCACTAAATATGGTATTATGCTAGGCTAGAGTTGTATATAATGATTCATAAAATAATTACTATACATCAGACAATAAGGGCAAGAACATTTTAAAAAGTGAAACATGACCTTGGAAGTGGCCAGCTGAGATCTAGACTATAGTGTTTTCTATTGACATAAACTGTTCCATATAACATTAACACCAAAAAGAACATTCCACGATCACTATGGAAATAAAAACAAGACTACTCCGGATTCACATCTGCACACAGGAGAAAGAGAAGGAGCTATGCTACTACAAAAATAACCAAAAACACTCTCTGGCTACCATGCCTGGAAACTGCCTCTTTGCCAATGACACCTCTAGCCCTCCTTCATTTCTCTCACCTTCTAGAGCCCCAGTTCTTGAGTCATCCCTGTTTCTTGGCAGCCTGAAAACCAAAGTAAATGGTTGCATATAAACAAATGAATCCTTTCCAAAATCACTAAAGCAGTGTAAGCCCTAGAGAAAGACCTTCATAATTCCCTCTTACTTAAACATTCAGAATTCCTTTGTGTTGTCTCCTTTGCTGCAATAAACTAATAAACCTAAATTATTTTTTTTTAACCACAATCATCTTCCAAGTAGTCTTTTGGAGCCAGACTTTAACAGTGCTGTGAAAGGAAATTAGATCCAGTTTGGTTGGAACTTAATTGTCAATGAGGAGTGATATGTAACAATTTTGAAAAACTGGCAAAGGCCAAGTTATGCAAAGTTAAATATGTGTCATTAATGTTTCTTATTTTATTTTATAATTATTCAATGCACAAATTAATTTATACGGGTCTGACAATTAATATCTATAATATATAAATATGTAGCTTATATTTTATTGCAAAAGGTATGTGTATACGTGTATACATATGAATGTGAGATCTACTTTTCTTCTAACTTCATTAGGAGTCGGTATGTTGCCTTAAACAAAGCCTTTATGTGGATTTGGTTTTATTATTTCAATGGTAGTTCATTGCAGCCCTATGTGTTTATATCGAAGTGTTTTTGCTTTTTTTTTAACGAAAGCATAATAACATTTAATGTAATGATGCTGCTGCTTTATGAATTTCAAACAGAACCTTTTCTGTGATCTTGGCCCCAAGTTGAAAACGATGCATTCCTCTTACCAGTGGGGCACTGTCGCAGAACAATGTGGAACTTTCATATTACCAGTCTGTGAGGGAATAAATCACAACCATCCTTAGTGTATTATAAAATTCTGCAGAAATAGGAAATACACAAAAGTACTATTTTCTTACTTCAGTTTATCTCGAAAATGAAAGTAAAAGGAGTATAAATTTTTACCTTCATCAATATCATTAAGGGAAATATTCTGGAAATTGCTTTTCAGGAGAAAATAATGTTGGTTGTCCCTTTCCATGAGAAAACAGTTTCCTAGATTCTTACTGAATATCTATAAAGTCTTAATAGATAAAGGTCAGGAGATTTCCAGTGATCTAGCTAAAGTGAGGCCATTATTTAATACTACGAACTGTGCCAAAGGCATTAAATAATCCGTATCATCATCGAGCTCTTTCTTCTATTGCCCCAATACTGGGTTTGGAAGATGAAAGTACTAAACAAATAATTTCAAGACAGATTTATAGAGGAGAAAGAAATCAGAAAGCAGATTAGTTGCTCCTTTCTTTCAAGATATTTAGGGCAACTATAGCTGTTATTACTTTAAAAAAAATAAAGAATGCCTCATCCTGCTGTAAAGCCATTGGTCTCTAAGAAAATCAAATCTCTAGAGAGTCAACTAGGATTCACACCAGCTGAGTATGCAACCAAAACGACATAATTATGCTTCCATTATTGTGCTGATTTCCAAATAAAAAATGACCACTAATCAGATTTCGGATGAGTTTCTTACTGTTCAGGAAAAGTATACCTGAGTGGAGGCTAAAAATCTATCTCTGCTACCACACCAGTCCATTTTTTCCCAAGGACAGCTGTCTGAAATACATCTTTAGCCCACGTTTTCTGAGTCTAAAACCATCAGGAACACTACAGAGTATCTTTTCCCTAGGACGGCATGCTCCCCTTATCAAGAACACTTTTCATGGGTGCCTGTGTGGTTCAGTCGGTTAAGCATCCGACTTGGGCTCAGGTCATGATCTTGCAGTTCACGAGTTGAAGCCCCACATTGGGCTCTGTGCTAACAGCTCAGAGCCTGGAGCCTGCTTTGGATCCTGTGTTTTCCTTCTCTGACCTTCCCCCTTCCCTCTCCTTCACTCTGTCTGTCTGTCTCTCTTTCAATTAACATTAATGAAAAAAAATTAAAACAAAAAAAAGAAAACTCTTCAGAGAGATAGAGACTCCATCCTTTCAGAACTAGTTCTAGGAACAAGACTTCACCTGGATTAGAACTCTCTCAGATGGACAATCATTTATGCTATGGATGCTTCTCTCTAGAAGCTAGAAGTCTTCTGAAACTACCTTTTTTTAAGTATTGACCTAAACCCCAATGCCATAGACCCTGTTCCTGATAATCATCATTATGTAATCCTTTCTTTTTTTTCTCTCTCTGTTCTTGTCTAGTCTACTTTGATTCCCCAGTGCTTTTTAATTTCACTAGCTTAACTGAATGTTGAAATCCTCCTTCCTAAATTCAAACTCAACATTTCAAAGGATCTGCAATCCATTGTATATAGGAGGATTTTCTGATTCAGTGTTTCAGTACAACCCCATGAAAAAGGGAAAATGGAGGCAAGGGAAATAAAAGCAAAAATGATCCTCATCAAAATAAAAAAAAACTTCTGCACAGCAAAGGAAACAATCAACAAAACTAAAAGGCAACCACAGAATGAGAGAAGATATTTGCAAATGACATATGAGATAAAGGGTCAGTATCCAAAATCCATAAAGAACTTCACCAAACTCAACACCCAAAAAACAAATAATCCAGTGAAGAAAGGGGCGGAAGACACTAATAGACACTTCTGCAAAGAAGACGTCCAGATGGCTGACAGACACATGAAGAAATGTTCAACATTACTCATTATCAGGGAAATACAAATCAAAACCACAATGAGATATCACCTCACACTCATCAGAATGGCTAAAATTAACAGTTCAGGAAACAACAGATGTTGGTGAGGATGTGGAGAAAGAAACCCTTTTGCACTGTTTGTGGGAATGCAACTTGATGCAGCAACTCTGGAAAACAGTATGGAGGGTCCTTAAAAATTAAAAATAGAACTACCTTATTGTTATGGCCAGAAATTGCACTACCAGGAATTTATTCAAAGGATACAAAAATGCTGATTTGAAGGGGCACATGCACCCCAATGTTTATAGCAACGCTTTCAACAATAGCCAAATTATGGAAAGAGCCCAAATGCCCATGAACTGGTAAATGTGTGAAGAAGACACAGTACCCCCCCCACACACACACGCGTACACACACACACTCACACACACAATGGAATACTACTCGGTGATGAAAAAGAATGAAATCTTGCCATTTGCAACAACGTGGATGGAACTGGAGGGTATTGTGCTAAGTGAAATAAGTCAGTCAGAGAAAGACCGATACATGATCTCACTCACATGTGGAATTTGAGAAACTCAAAAGATGAACACAGCAGTAGGGAAGGAAAAATAAGATAAAAACAGAGAGGGAGGCAAACCACAAGAGACTCTTAAATACAGAGAACAAACTGAGGATTGCTGGAGGGGGATACTGTGGGGGTGGGTTAAATGGGTGACAGACATTAAGGAGGGAACTTTTCGGGATGGCCAAGGGGTGTCATATGTAAGAGATGAATCACTGGGTTCTACTCCTGAAGCCAAGAGTACACTGTATATTAACTAACTTGAAAATGAAATAAATAAATAAATAAATAAATAAATAAATAAATAAAATTTAAAAATAAGAATTAAAAAAAAGGGGGGAAATGGGTTACAGCAATCTACAGACATGACATATTCAGAAGATGAATAGGAATCTGCCAGACCTGAAGAAGTCCTAAGAAGGAGTTGATCAAATCTGAATTTTTCCAATGTTGGCACCAAAAAAAGAAAAAAAAAAAAAGAGTTGGGACAAAATTATAAAATTTATTTCAGCTAGATTATTAGGTCAAAATGTACTATCAGTTCACTTAATCTAAATCAGTTGCCAATTCTATATTTTATAATAAGTTTTCTATTATCTTGAGGAAGTCATATATTAATATGCTAAAGCAAATCTAATAATACTAAAAGTCAAGAGAAAATAAGACAAAACCTTATCTATTAAAGTAGTGGTTGACATACTCAGTTTATGAGCAAAATCCAAGTTGTTGCCCTTATTTTGTTTTTATTCTTAAATAAACTTATTGAAACACAGCTGTGCCCATTAATTTATGTATTATTTATGGTTGCTTTCATACTATCATAGCAGACTTTCCTAATCTTAACAAAGACCTTCTGCAGTCAAAAGCTAAAATACTTGCTCTCTGAACTTTTACTGAAAAAAAATATTTTTGACCTGTGAATTAAAGGAATATTTTATTGGAATCCCAAATCCAAAGTATTTTAAATAACATGCCAACATTTTAGCTATAGAGGGGACTTGTTAAGTTTATAGAATTTAATTTATTATACTAATTCTATGACTCAAGTAGTTGTATTGTAAAAACTAAAAATGTATATACTTTGGGGCAATAAAGTTCCCATTTCAAATCATTATTGGTATAATTTTTATGATTTTGTATGAACATAGAATGTGCTCATTCCATATACCCCTGCCCTCCCCCGTCCCCCCCCCCCCCCACCAGGCAAAACCAGCCTACCGTTACGAACAGGGAAAAAAGCTCCATCAAGTCTCTTAAGGTTTATAGTCCACTAATACATTTTTTTTCCCCATGATTTTCAGATTCCTCCATGCATAGTGCTAATAGTTGCTATCAAAGGTCCATATAATTGTGTCTTGGTACCTTTCTCTCATTCCTCTCAAAATAGCTGGACGTTCCTGCTTGTCTTAACTGTCTCTGCTTCTCCCTCATGCCGAAACTTTTGGAGCCCTGTCTGATAGTTCTTGCACCTTTTACAACCACATCACTGAATTCTGCAGCCTGGGATGTCGCACCTTTGGGGATCAGAGCTGATCCAAAACAGGTTTTAACTAACAGAATTCCCTTCCCTGGAGCTCTGTTATAAACTGAATATTTGCCTTCCCTCAAATTCACAGGCTGAAACTTAATCCCCAAGTTGATGGTATTTGGCCGAGAGCTTTTGGGAGGTGATTAGGTTATGAAGGTGAAATCCTTATGAATGGGATTAGTGCTCTTATGGGAAAGATCCCAGAGAACTCTCTTGCTTTTTCCATGGGAGGGCACAGCAAAAAGATCGCAATCTATGAACCAGGAAGTGGGCTGTATTCAGCCAAGCGATCAATCTGTTAGTGCCTTGCACTTGGACTTCCCAGTCCCCAGAAATGTGAGAAATACATTTCTGTTGTTTATAAGCCACATGGTTTGTGGTATTTCTATTATAGCAGCAAAAACTGACTAAAACAAGCTCCAATGAGTTAGAGTTTGCCTTGATTTCAGTGATTAATAGGGAAAGTCCTAATTTTCCTTCTCTGTGTTAGAATATTCCATTTTCTCAAATCAGTCTTAGATTTTGAAATCGAATATTGCAATATTCATGTTGAATGGATGCTGAATATTTCATAGTTATTTCAGATTTTGCGCCCACTCCTACTTCTCACCCTGACACTTAGATACAGATCATCTACCAGGGTTGATCTTTGAGATACCAATAACAGACACTTTGATAAATTCCAATATGCTTCCCTCCTCTGCTTTCTAAGCCAATTTTACATGAAGTTAACTTATCTAATTCACTTTTATCCTAAAATGAGCTAATTCTCAGAAGATTTTTTTCCCTTTTAGAATTAAGATTCCAATAAACTGCTGTCACTAATTCTCCAGTAATTCTCAGAGTTTTGATTATCAGTGATAAACTTAATTTAGGCTCAAGTAAAACACCTGCCATACAGTCACTCTGGAAGGCAAGATAATTGACATTTAAATTGTGGGATTATACAACTGTAAAACACACACAAAATTCCCAAACCCTGGAGGAAAACATAATATAAGGGGTTATACAAAATAGTAGGAAAAAATTATAAGAGTCACAGCATATTCTCTGAATACAGTGTAATATTCACACGTGAAATTAGTTCAATAGTTATTAACATTAATAGTTTCTCTTGTTCACAGTTGGATGCGATTCAATTTAATCAATAAATATTTATGGAAGATCTATTTTACAATGCTTGGCAAAGCATTTTTTAAAGTAAGAAAGATCCAGCTTTGCTTTTAAGATATCTGATCTGTCTTACAATTATTATAGTATATAATGTAGGAGAGAAACAAATTATTACATGAGACCCAAAGGAGACTGTATCTGTTTGAAGATCCTGAGGATAACTTCATGTAGAAACTTATATTTGAACTATCATGTGAAAAATACATAGCATCGTGAAAACCAGCCTTGGAAGAGAAATAGCTAGGCTTTAAAGACACTGATCCATGTAGATAAACGTTTGGTGTTTGAGATTACAGGGTGAGTTTAAAATGAGTGAGTAGTTCACTTTGGCTAAAATATCCAAAAACAAAGAGCTAAAAATCAAAAATACATAGCATAGAATACCTTGAATACCAGGAGATTTTTTTAAATGTGTAATGAAATATGGAGTCACTAAAACATTTTTAGACAGAAAATGACATAATCAGAAGTTTTAACCTTGTCATACATGCCTTTATATTGTGTTGATTGTGGGGAGGGGTTGATGGTTTGAAATTATTAAAAACGAACCCTAAATCAATAGAGTGAGGAAAATATTTCTGGGCTATCTCCACGTCTAAAATTTTATGCACTATGATATATTTATACAATACAATAAATAGCAGCACTGTTTTGTGCTCCATAAATAGGTCTATGCCTCTGCACTTCATAAATTGGCTCATATCTCCATGCCATAACCAACCAAATGGCATATTTCATGGAATTGTTCTTCTAAGAGGAAAATAAAAGTAATAGTGGAAGCAATTGGGTAGAGAACAGAATTTAAGACTTCAAACATGTTTAGAGTTCAAATAAATTTATTCATTTTAGTCTACTGATGGTGCTAAAAAACTATTCTAGCCATTAAATTGAATAGTTGGACAAATGTCTTATGACATTATGTTATGAAAGAGATTTTATCGTAATATAAAATGTAGTCAAGGTAAACATGGAATTCTGCAGCCTTTATTTACATGCATCTCTAAAGTTTATTTTTTGTCAACATTTCTTTCTTCCTGTGTGTTAGATTATAGATGGGAAGTTGATCATTTTATAACTTTTACTTCTTTTCAGAAGTCAGGATTTCTTATTTATTATATCATGAAATTATGATTTACCAGTTTCTTAATGAAAAACATGACTTCCAAGTATATCTTTATTCAAATGTAAAAATTTGGATTAGTGTTGAAATTTCCTAAGTGCATAGTCAACAGAATCAAATGCCACCTTCTGAAAAAGATTGTGTGTGTGTGCGTGCGTGCGTGTGTGTGTGTGTGTGTATGCGACTGTGCATAAAACATGCTTCATATTGAGTATCACACATAGAAAACTTTATTATTTTGGGTAATATATTAGAAACATCTTTGTGCTCAGATCTTCTGCAATTTTTTTTTTCTTTTTGTTGTTTTTGTTCTTTGTTGCTGAAGTTTCTGCTTATTACCACTCTCTCTTTCTCTTTTAAACCTGGATTTTTGGGGTTTACCCTTAATGGTCAACCAAAGACTGATCAAAGTTTCAGATAATTTTCTTATAAGGCTAGAGCCAATAAGTCTTCAATGTTTTCAAATACATATATATCTAGATAGATAGATAAATAGATAATGATGATGATGATGATGATAGATGGATAGACAGATAGATAAATAGATAGATGATGATGATAGATAGATAGATAGATAGATAGATGATTGATAGATAGATATATAATACATGGCTTATAGATAGATAAATAGATAGGTGATAGATAATAGATAGATAGATAGATAGATAGATAGATAGATAGATGATTGATAGATATATAATACATGGCTTATAGATAGATAAATAGATAGGTGATAGATAATAGATAATAGATAGATAGATAGATAGATAGATTAGATAGATAGATAATAGGTAGATAGATAGATGATAGATATATAGACAGATAGATAGATACCTTAAACAACCAACCAGTTTGCACACATATCAGAGCTATACTTCCTGCTTTGCATATGCTTCAAAGTTAGTAAGAGCTGAGTAACTGATGCCTTGCCAGGTCTTTTCTGGGCATGCACACAGTCTCCTACATCCCTAGGAATATGTCAGAGCTTTTCAAAGTCCTCTATCAACATCTCCTTCCACAGATCTTCCTTTAAAATTTTGGGCTTGGATCTCATTTTGTCCACACTCATATTGCAGCTTTACATGGCATGCAACATTAAGCAATTACTTCTGATAATTTCTAACAAGCATGGAGATAATAAGGCTTTTCCCAGGGAAAAAGTTTTGATTCAGATCAAAATGGGACCATGCCCTACAAAATGGGGCTTTTCCAGGGAGCTTCTAGTCAAGTCAAATGGTGTCAATTTATCGGAATGAAATATGTTAGAAGGTTCCACACTAGGTCCGTTCCCCTGTAGTGGCTGCAAGTATTCTGGTTGCCCCACTGTGGCGTCAAGTCCATCGCAGAGCCTGGGAATGGAAGTAATTTAAGTTTTAATGCTAGAAATCCTGTCATTATTATCAAGGTCAGACTATTTTTCTTGAGCAAACAATCTTGTTAAGGAGATATTTTTAAAAACGAGTATAAAACAATACACCTCAGAAAATTTGGCCAGGAAAAATATTAAATAATTTAAGTAAAGACTTCAAGTATTCAGGAAAGGTTATGGTGAGCCATTAGAGAAATTAGGTCAAAGGTGCTAGAACACAATAAAGAATAGATTTTTTTTAACGACTGAAAATGTTAGGTTCATTTCTATTGCATAAACTAACATAGTATGACAGACACAAAGATTAAAAACAAAATGTTAATTATAGGAGATAGAAAAAAGGGACCCAAAATACATATCCCAGGAGAAAGGAAACCAACACAACAATGGTAGAGACAAACATTTAAGAAATACTTAAGAAAAGCACACTGAAATGCGAAATAAGAAAAATGGAGATTGGTGCACAGACTAAAATGAGTAGGACAATTTGATCCATTGTGTCAACATAGAAATATGCTCTTTAAAAAAAAATCTAAGTTTATTTTACTTAAGGAGCATTATCATAGAAAATTTTAAGTAATATTTGACATATAACAGCTATTCAAATGTAAAAAATGGGTCCATAAATGGATGGAAGAATGGACATTTCCTCATTTTCTATTATGTGCATAATTTAATGGCTGCTTATTATTACAACGGGTTGCTTTATCATTTTTTACTCAGCCTAGTCCCTTTAATAGAATATTTAGGTTGTGCTTTTTTTCTAATTTTTATTTAAATTCTAGTTAGTTAACATACAGTGCAATATTGGTTTCGGAAGTATAATTCAGTGGTCCATCAATTACATACAATACCCAGTACTCATCATAACAAGTGCCCTTCTTAATACCATCACCCATCTAGCCCATCCCTCACCCACCTCTCTCCATCAACCGTCTATTTGTTCTGTATCTTTAAGAGGGTCTCATGGTTTGTTTCCCTCTCTCTTTTCCCCCTCCCATATGTTTATCTGTTTTATGTCTTAAATTCCACATGAGTGAAATCATCTGGTATTTGTCTTTCTCTGACTAACTTATTTCACTTAGCACAATATAATCTATCTATATACCACATCTTTATACATTCATCCGTCAGTAGACATTTGCACTCTCTCCATAGCTTGGCTATTGTTGATAATGCTGCTTTAAACCTCGGGGTGCATGGATCCCTTCTAATAAGTATTTTTGTAACCTTTAGGTAAATACCTAGTAGTTCAATTGCTGGATCATTGGACGGTTCTTTTTTTTTTTTTTTTTTAACTTTCTGAGGAACCTCCTTACTGTTTTAAGTGGCTGCACCAGTTTACATTCCCACCAACAGTGTAAGAGGGTTCCCCTTTCTCCGCATCCTCGCCAGCAAATTATTTGACCTAAACGATGAATTTTTGGAAGACCAGGAAAAAAAAGCAAAGCAAAACATGAAGCAAATCACTTCTAAAGATTAAAAACACATGCTAGTCGATTTCAGATGCAATAATTTAACATTATGTCTCCTATTATTGATATTTTGGACCACCTACACTGAGAAGGAAAACTTACAGATGAATTTCTCTTCACTTCAGGAGACACACCCTGACCCTGATCAGACACCTTGACAAGGGCAAACTAAGCTTACTGGACGTATCTGATTTTACATCCCTCTTGGAGTGGGAAATGAGACAGACCAATGTCATCAGCTTAAGATAGTCAGTGGAACTGGAAAGCTGTTTGAATCACTAACGGAGAGAAGAAGAAAAGAAAACAAATGCGTCCAAGGTCAGAACTTTAGGGCACATCTACATTGTGGGGTGAGGAAGAGGGTAAACAGTAAACAGCAGAGACAAAATGAGATATCAGGAAGTAGGAAAAGATAATAATGAGGAGGAAATCAAGAATGATGGATAGTCAATATGGTTAGGTATTATAATGAACATTAAGAAAGTTGAAGGCCCACACATGTGTTTGATTGTTTTTATTTTCTTTTAAGTGATTTATTGTAATGCTAGGAATTGAATGTGGCCAAAGAGCACAATAAAGGAAATTGAGGGAGAAAACAAAGCAAAACAACAACAACAACAACAACAACAGGGTAAGTGGGGTGCAGTGATCAAAAAAATAGAATTCCAAGGATTCTAATGCTATTTACATTTTTATTACAAAATACCCCTGGGCTAATATTATTTTGAAACTATATTACTACTAGTTAACATGATAAAATATTTCAAGTAAAAATAATGGAATAAGCTGTGCTTTTTTTTTCATCTGATATTAAGGATGCATTGTACTCTCCCAACTTGCTAAGCTATTTGAGGAACTCATTTCTGTTCTCTATCCCCCAAAAATTAGAAAAAAAAAAGGAATGAATAAAAGTAGGTTGTGCTATGCATGGAGATCACTATAAAACATTTTGCTCATTAAAGTTGCTTCATACATGACAGCTATTTTGACAACCACACTTATTATCTCTCTGTGTATTATTGTCGGTCCTTCCCCTTGCTAACATCTACTGATCATTGTTGCAAACAGTTCCTGTGTTCCTGACCATCTACCCAGCAAGCCTCTTGCAATCACAGGCAAAACAAAAATCCTTTGCTGCATAGCTGAAGAATTAATTAGACATCAGTAAGTCCGTTCCACTGTTCTTATTGAAATTGAAAGGATGATATCTTTACCTGTAATAATATTATTCCAGAACAGACAAGGACTACATATAAATGAACATTAGTGGCAAGGTGAGATACACTCTCCTTGCCTGCTAGCAAAGGGCTGATGTTATTGTGGGGGAAGAAAAACACTGCCCTTTGAATTTTTATCATTGTCATGTAGGATTTATTAAACACTGATATAGTTTTATTGAGCTAGGTTTTTCCCAAGCAAGTTTTACAAGCCCTGACATTTAAGAGCTAGGATTTTAAACCAACCAATGTTGATAAAGTTGATTGTAAAATGCTGGCACTTAAAAGAGAGAAATTAAAAAATTGGATGAGGTAAGGGAAGTAACACGGAGGGCAGAACAGTTAAAAAAAAAATAACCTCTGCAGTTTATCTCTAGGAGAGAGAAAGCTGAGCTAAAACAAGAACTTTGAGCCCAAAAAATGTCTAAACCTGTTCTTATTTGCTAGGAACTAAAAAAACAATTAAAGTATAGTTTGTGGGAAAAGATGATGAATCCAGGTTAGAATGAAAGAAGGTAGGTAAATTGAAGCCACTCTCTAGGGTTATTCTGTGAAGCAGTAAAACTGTGTAACTATTTGTATGTGGAGATGAATTGAAGGAACTTCCTAAGACTTATCTGGAATTTTTCGCCTTTGATCATCAGTCCTTAGTGATAATTACTTTAATTACAACACATTTTTCTTTCACAGGCATCCAATCTCTTCTGTGTCTCAGCCGAGAATCTTTATGAATGGCATGGTGGAATAGAAAGCAAGTAAAATTTTTTACAATTACCTTAGGATGCACTACGTCTCTCCGTAAAATTGTACCCAGTTTAGTAATGATACACTGGTTTGCATAACAAATTGTTTACACAAATGAGGAGAAAGGCAACTAGCCAGTAACAACTAAGACAAATAAGTCAAAGAGGAATGTATAGGGTTCCTTCCCTTTCCTTTTCTCACCCAGTCACTTCTATTCCCACCACTATCCAACTGAGACTGAGATACCTTCAGTGATTCGTGAAAATTTTCTTTAAAAAAGCACCTCGGGGGCTCAGTCAGATGAGCATCCCACTTTGGCTTAGGTCATGATCTCATGGATCTCATGGATCTCAGTTTAAGCCCCGCACCGGGTTCTGTGCTGACAGCTTGGAGCCTGGAACCCGCTTCAGATTCTCTGCCTCCCTTTCTCTCTGCCTTTCCACACTGCGTTCTCTCTCTCTCTCTCTCTCTGTCCTTCTCTCTCTCTGAGAAATAAACATTAAAAAATAAAAATTAAAAAAAAGCTCATATGGAGCACCTGGGTGGCTCAGTTGTTAAAGCATCCGACTCTTGATTTTGGCTCAGGTCATGATCTCCTACTTCACAAGATCAAGCCCCACATGGGGCTCTGTGCTGACAGCGTGGAGCCTGCTTGGGAATTTCTCTGCCTCTCTCTCTGCCCCTCCCCTCCTCAAAATAAATACATAAAACGAAAAAAAGCCCATGCAACCTTACATCTTTTGACTGAAGCTCAACCTATATCAATGTTTCCATGTCAACTCTCTTACAGGAATGAAGGTGTGATAAACTCCTGTAAAAACAAAACATTTATAAAATAGTTTATTTGGCTTTCCTTAATTGTGCTGGTCCTCAGAACTACTTTTGAAATACTCACTGCCTGTAAGTCGCAGGCATTAAAGATCTGAAGGAGCTGTAAGATAAGACTGTTTTTACTTGAAGAATATTTGCAAAATTATTTCAGGAAATCTTAAGTTTCTTTTTTTAAATTGTTTAAATGAAGCCACTACTAACCATGGATCTGATAGCTAATGTCCTAGCTATGTTAGTACTCAGAGAGGGTCACTCTTACAGGAGGTAGATCATATTACCAAAACTTACAAAGTCTAATTAAAGACCAAAATTTCAGGGCCTCCTAGGTGGCTCAGTCGATTAAGTGTCTGACTCTTGATTTCAGGTAACGTCATGATCTCTCAGTTCATGAGTTCGAGCCCTGCATGAGACTCTGTGCTGACAGAGCAGAGCCTGCTTGGGATTCTCTCTCTCCCCTCTCTCTGCCCACCCCCCACTCCCTTTCTAGCTCTCCTTGTGTCTCTCAAAATAGAAAAAAGCCAAAATTTCAAAATTTTCCTGGTAATAATGAGAGCAAAGCTCTTTGGAACAAGTCATGTTGAATTACAAGCATTTTTTCCACTGTAAGAAATCTATTTTGAAATTTAAGTTTTAGTAAGCAAGCTGTTGGTAAGTATGGACTCCAAATAAGAGGGGGTGGAATTTATTTCTATTGTGCACATTTCAATGACATCTAGCTGCCTATGGTGCAAAATACCTCCACCTTCACAGGGAGAATATATACCTGCTAAGTAGATCCCCTCTTACATCTAATGAAGAGTGCATTTTTTTCCTTTTGATATTTGTAAACGTGAAGTGGGAATGCCAGATTTTGCTTCTAATAGTTCTGTTCTTTCTTTTCATGCAGAATATATCTCGTCTTTAAATATTCTATTATAAATTGTTAGAGAGAGGCTGCCTTTAAATCCACTTCCTCATGCCAGATTACTCTTAAGGGTATGTATTAATAGGGAAATATTTTATTTTAGTCAACGTACTGTAAGTGCTAGCTCATTCATTCTGTGAAGAGGAAAACTGGGCCAGAAATGGCAGTAGAATTATCCATAGTTGTTCTTCCATTCTACCGCATTTAGACTAAACATATATTACAGAATCCCCTGGGCTGAAAGACTCAAAAGAGAAAATCTTCCATCCATTAGGATATTCTGATTTCTGGCTCTACCTATAAATTCAAAGATATTTATGTATTTAAACTTGTTACATGGGCAAACTCTCAAATAAAGCCTATAAATGGGGCCCATTGGTGAAATAAGAAATGCAATTTCCTTTCCTTTTCCAATTCAACCTTTCATCAGGGGAAGTGTGTACATGGCTAGGACTCTGCCTGGAATGTGTTACTAGAGAATCCCTCTGCTTTACTTGATTGAACGAGGTGCACCTTTTATCGAAGCCGGAGAGGCCATCTAAGTCTGATGGTTGCATATTTCCAATTTACTATTTCTTAAAAGGAGAGTATGAAAATAAACAATGAGCCTTAAAATTGAGGGGCATGGCTAGCAGTTAGAAGAGTCATTATAAAGACCAGAGACCGTATGTGAGAAAGATCACCAAGCCTGGGCTTCTAATTGCGGAGTTCAGGAGGAGTCATCAAAACTGGCCTAACAAATGTGTGAGATAATTGGCCTAGAAGAAAGGTCAGCATATACTGATCATGATTTCCAAAATTACCTTTATTATGAGCACTAAAAGTTTTCTTCACTTTAGATGTGGTGATGATAGTTGAGAAGAGGAAGAAAAACACGTTAGATCTCTTTGCGAATCTTAAAAGAATATATTTGAATATTCTCTTAAATTTGGTAATAGGAAAGGCCTGAAGGAATTTGATGATACCAGGACTTAAATGTTTGGTTCACAAGCATATACTATTAATCTCCTGACTTACAAGAAATTGGCAAGTGTGCTATATTCAAATATAAAATTCTTATTCTATCAACCACACTATCTATCTACACTTTTATGTTTACATCAGGCAATTAGGGAGACATAATTAAAATGAAAGATGATGTGGCTTATTAAAGAGAAAGCCAAAAGAAATAAAAAGTTAATTATACTTCTAATGACCCAGAAATATAAAAGTAGAAATATATTTAGTTAAAAAGTAAAGGGACACATTTAAATATATTGAATTGGGGGAAAATCAAAATATTTAAACATTCAGCAGTTTAAAAAAGTTTTAGATTATTGAAATATATTTCTAGATTTTTTTAAAGATTGCCAGATAAATTTTAAATGAAAAAATCTGGTTTGGATGATATATTATAATTCAAAAATCTATGAGGGAAAATATATTCTTAGGAATAAATTTGATCATTGATGGTTAGAATAGCAGATTATAACTTATTATAAAATATAATTTTCCTTTTCTATAACTAAAATTTTGTTATAGTTGTTTTGCTACAAATGTAATTGGCTTCATAAAATATGTAATTTTTTGGGTGGTGACACTATAGCATTTTAACACACAACAAAATATTTTGATAGATTTCTAGGAATAGAAATAGAAATGTCTGTATTTTCAAATTTAATAGTGAGGAAAAACTCAAAAATTATTTTCAATGTTTAGAAAGAAGATTTAAGTAGAATCTGGGGCACCTGGGTGTCTCAGTTGATTAAGCACCTGACTTCAGCTCAGGTCATGATCTCTTGGTCCATGAGTTCAAGACCACATACGGGCTATATACTGATAGCTCAGAGCCAGGAGCCTGCTTCAGATTCTGTGTCTCCCTCTCTCTCTGCCCCTTCCCCGCTGGTACTCTGTCTCTCTCTCCCCAAAATAAATAAACATTTAAAAAAATTAAGTAGAATTCAAGCATGTAGTAGTAGAAATATATTTGTAAAGTGGACACAGTCAATATAGGCCTCTCTGCTCTCAGGTGCTCTTATATTTACAACATTTTAGAAAGCTGGTGTCAGAACATCACTTTAAAGATTAAGTACATGAAATAGGAAGTTATTCATCACTCAAGAGCTACATGTAGAAAAGTTTTTGGGGAAATACCCAGCTACAGTGGACATCTTTTTTCATTGACTGATAGCTTTAGAGTTAAGATACGTCATCATTCCTTCAAAGCTTTTGGTTTCTTCCTGTGACTGTTGAAAGATATGTATTTGACTGTCCATCTCCTCCTTTAACAGATTCCAACGGAAATCAATCAAATATTTTAACAACAACAACAACAGCAACAACAAAACATTCCTATACCCATCTGAACACGAAGGAAGACTGAAATTTAAGAAGCAAAACACAACATTTCTTCCTACTGTAAATCAGATCAAATTTAAGGAAAGGAGGATTGCACTCAACTAGAATGCTGTGATTTTGACTGGGATTGCATTGACTCCATAGATCAAATTGAGAACTGACATCTTGACAAAGCACTTACTCAAAACGTCCATTTAGTTAAGTACAGAAGCTGAGGTCTAGCCTAATAAAACGAGTTGACTAGGGTCACAGAATTAACATGACTCAGTTACTCTTGTTCCTAATTCCAAATATTTTCCCATCCTTCAACCGTACAGCAAAAGCCCATTCTCAAAAAGTATAAATCAATTAGTAAGAGTTATTATTTGCTTGACACTGAACCCAGAGAATAATAGTTGAATGGGCATGTGGAAACCGACCCTCCTACCCGTAATAAATCAAAGGTGGTAAAGCTTCACCGCAGCCCCTGCCGTATAAATTATAGTTATTGCCCATCAGCTTTTTCTATTTTATTTCTCTTCCTTTAGCCTTAACTTGTCCCTTCCTTCTTTGCAAGACTTGGAGATATTTCTATTCTTTTTCCAGTTCTATTGGCCGCACCCTATCAGAAAATTCTGCCCAAGGAAACTGTACAAGTTGGATGTACGGATTTACTTTCTTCCATTTCAGCTGTTTTCCTTCCTGTTTAAGAAGCACACATATTACTATCATTAATCTCCAAACACTCCATTTGTACATGTGCCCTTTTCTTTAGGTCCCTACAACTTCTAGTATAATAATAGATGTATCTTTCTCCCCAGCTATGAAAAGACTATACTTAGGGTTTATAAAATTGTTGTTTTCACTCACAAAAGATATTTTATTGTCTCAGGGTTTTAACAATTCCCACCACCTCTGCATCATATGACTAAACATTGTGAATGAAAAGTACTGATGCTAGAATGTTATGTAGACGTTCTTGTCTATTTGACTACCTTTCTGATCCTACTTACCAATCATTCTCCTATCCTAGTATTGATGGATAATTGGGTAAGACTAAAAAGGGACAAAAACTAGTTTAATCAATTCAAAACTGTTAGAAGTCCCAAGAACACACAAACAAACTAAATAAACAAACAAATAAATACCAAAAATGACAGAAGCAAGGTTTATCCTATTGTTAGCTTCAACTGATTTTCATAGAAAGAACAGGAACAACGAAAGTCTACTTCTAAAATGAACATGTACTGTTAATAAATGTAATTGCAAATCAGTATATACTTGGGAGAACTTTTTTTTTTTAGTTTTCATGTAATTTTCTTTTGGCATTTATAATATGTGTTTCTGAATGAATTATGTGAGTAATTTCAATTTTTACATTTTGAACAAAAAGCCAAATTACATTTTTCAAGTAATATCAAACATAGGGAGATATGAATTTATCAGTTCTATTATTTTAAAAAAATGTGGACATTTACATTTATTTCTGTAGAAAGATATTCTTTTATTTTTACGGGTGATTCAGCTCAATCATCTCCTCTCCAGGGACTTCAACGATGTCCCACTTCTCTGCTTCCATAATGTCATGGCTACATGGTATAAATTTTATATATCACATATTTATGAACAAATAATTGTCTTCATATCTACCTATCAGACTATGATACACTTTTTTATTATTTTTTTTAATTTTTTTTAACGTTTATTTATTTTTGAGACAGAGAGAGACAGCGCATGAACGGGGGAGGGGCAGAGAGAGAGACGGAGACACAGAATCTGAAGCAGGCTCCAGGCTCTGAGCCATCAGCCCAGAGCCCGACGCGGGGCTGGAACTCAGGTACGGCGAGATCGTGACCTGAGCTGAAGTCGGACGCCTAACCGACTGAGCCACCCAGGCGCCCCCACTTTTTTATTATTAATTTTTGAAAATCTGTGATCTATCCCAATAGGTTTAGTCACTTTCAGATAAATCTTTGTTGATTTGATGAATAGATGTTATCTTTGGACTAGGAATAAGTTTAAAAGAATTAGTTTAAAAGGATGTGTGTTTAACACATCTAAATTCTAGCTACAACAATTGTAAATTGTGAAACCTTGAAGAAAATAGTTGGTGTTTTTAAATTTAGGTTTCCTTACTGGCAGATTGTGATCATTGAACTCTCTCCGGTATACACTGTTGGGGTTTACTCTCTTCTATGGATCCAAATGCTTGGGGAAGTAAAATCCCTTTCAGCCCTAGAAACGTTGACCTTATTTGGCTATTCCATAAGATAAATTCCTTTTTCTTTACCAGACATACAAAGGAATATTTTGCTCCTTTCTTTCAATTAAGATTTCAGTGGAAATCTGTTTGTGAGTAAGGAACAGTGATTTTGAGTAAAATTTTCAAAGCCTCTGTATTCAGTGCACAAGGGGTTGCCTGGAGCTACTGTAGTGTGCCCACCCAGGTATCCTGCATCTAGTAAACACTCAAACACCTGTGGTTTCAGAATTATAGATAACGACTCAAGGGATGAAAATTTACCTTGTTAACTAAGGAATACAAAATAAAAATGCTATAATATGTATTCTGTCCAAAATATTTTTTTAATTTATTTATTCTAAGAGAGAGAAAGAGGGGCAGGGAGGGGCAGAGAGAGAGGGAGAGAGAGAATCCCAAGCAGGCTCTGCATTGTCCGTGTAGTGCCAGATTCAGCGCCTGACCTCATGAACCGCGAGATCATGACCTTCACCAAAATCAAAAGTTGGATGCTTAACTCACTGAGCCACCCAGATATCCCCAAAGTATTTTAAAATATGCATGCAAAGCAGAAAGTCACAGTATAGTTTTAACATCTCTATATCTGGCCATTCGTAAATGTCAGAAAAAAATACATGAAACGACCATCATTACGTAAAAGATGAAAAGGTTGTTTACATTTATTTCACACTCTGAAAAAATATCAGTTTTAAAATTCTTCCAAATCCTTAACCTAAACTGATAGGAGACTGAATTAAGAAGAGTTTTTCTTAGTATGGTAGAGTTAAGTAAACAAGCCATTAAATATCATCATTTGGATATCAAAAATGTATCACATATATATCTAATATATATATATATATCAAATATATATTATATATATATATATCAAATATATCATTTGATATCATTTGGAACTGATGGACTGTTTTTGCAGTCGGAATGAATTCTAATGGAATATCTTATTATCTCATGCTTTGAGTGCTCTTGATTTTTATTTTTCATCCTCTATACTCAAAGAGGTACCAACACCTATTTCTTTATGTAATAAATTAATGACAAATACTTTGTTTCTGATTTATATTACTTTCCCTTTTATTACCTCTTTCTTTTT
Source organism: Acinonyx jubatus (assembly GCF_027475565.1). Lineage (NCBI taxonomy): Eukaryota > Metazoa > Chordata > Mammalia > Carnivora > Felidae > Acinonyx > Acinonyx jubatus. The sequence continues at coordinate 20,967,589 of NC_069384.1, read as the reverse complement.
GTAGAAGGAGTTAACATCAAGCTCTCTCTTTTTTACTTTCTTTCTTTTTTGTGGGGAAACATTCTTTTACATCTAATTACTACCTTGAAAAATGCCATGCCATACTGCATGCTTAATTTTCCTACCAGTTCCATTTTCCTGTATCTATCCTCATCAACTGGAAAAATGTGAAGGCAAAGAGACTGTGCTAGAGATATGTTCGGGGTTAACAGCCAATGATCAGATTCAAGAGAGAGAATGCATGCATACTATAGGTCAGCCTGTAGTAAACTTTCAAAACAGGAAGAAAGAAGTCCTCTTTGATCACTCTACAGTTAGACCAATGTGTGTAGCTGATCCTTATGGATCATGATTTCCATGAACAGGCTAGGCTGACTTAAAGGACCATGGGCAGGGTAGACATTGAAAAAAAATTCATATAATGAAGACTATGGAATATACATTTTCCATCATCACCATGAATTACATTTAATAGCATTTGTTTAGCCTTACTGTGTATCCAATTTACCAATGTACTCCCTCTTCCACCAAGGCCTAGTATAATAATTTATTCTTGCCCAAACTGAATTTAACTAAATTCCTATTCTCAAAAAGCTAATAGATCATCAATAATCAAAAAAAAAATCAGGTAAATAAAAAGGATAGTGAGATATTAAAAGGTGAATGAAGAAGTTAATTTTTTATAAAAATCTCATCTACAGGAGCTGAAGTAATGAAAAGTCTTCTAATAACACAAGTAGTTTTTACTCCTGAGCTAAGGACAAACTGAGCTTCTTGTTTTTACTAACATTTGCTTTACTCTTCTAAATCTGCCCACTTTTAAAGAGATATGTTTTATTGTAGGTAAGCCCAAGAAAAGCAAGTCCCATTTTTGTAATTTTCCCATCCATAAAACTATCCACGAGGAGCAAGCAAATAACATGACTGAGACCAGGTATTTAGTTGCAAGACCTTACCATGTCTTGTGACATAGTGAAATTAGGTTTACTTTCTTAGATTTTTTTGTGCAAGAAGTGAGGAATCACTATCTTTGCATCCATCAACCATCTAAAACCATTGTAACATAAGATCTTTGACATCTTGAATATAATGCAGTGGGATGAAATCAGAAAGGGATAAACATTATTTAGTTTTTTGTTTCAAATTTGTATTTGAAGTCTAGTTAGTTAGCATATAGTGTAATATTGGTTTCAGGAGTAGAATTTAGTGATTCATCACTTACCTTTAACACCCAGTGCTCTACAAGAAGTGCCCGCCTTAATACCCATCACCTTTCTAGCCCATCCCCCACCCACCTCCCCTCCATCAACCCTCAGTTGAATAAACATTTTTTTAATGTTTATATTTAACATGAAGCCCTCAACTGTTATTATTACTAATTTGGTAATTTCTATTCAGTCTGAGCAGTGATTGTGATTCTTAAAAATTATATTCCATATGAGATATCTTTTTCACTACGTTATACTTCACAAATGCTACTCTTCTTTGTTATGCAAATAGGTAGACTTTTTCATTCACGTATTACCCTGTTCTCAGGAAAAATAAATAATCACATCATACTCATCTTCTGAAATGTCCTTTATGTCTGTCCCTTCTTCTCTAGTCTTACTGATGCTGTGTTAGCCTACGCTTTCTCATTTATTCTGAGGAAGATTGGTATATTGTATTTCCAGTTATCACCTGTATTGCTGGTTTTTGACTCTCACACTAAATGATTAATCTTCTCTAGAATTTAAGGTTTCCTATCATGTCAATGCTACAGTTCCAAACATTCAATGATTTTAATGAGAGACATTGCTGAGGTCTGAATTTTCTGTCTGCATGTTCAGGTCTTTAACAATTTTTATCACCCTTTTCTCCAAACTCTATCCATCCCTAATTTTTTGACATACAGTCCTAAGTTTTAAAGAACTACTTTTATAGGGGTTACTTCTCAGAACACATAACATACAATGGCTTTCTGTATTTTCTCAACTTCATTTCACTTCCTGCTGCTTGAAATCCTCTGTTATTATCCCCCTGCCAACTATCTCATCAATTACAGCTGAACTCAGAGTCAAGCTTCCTTACAAAATATACATGAAATCTTTATTCTATAAAATTTTTACAGTAACTCCTGTCAGCATCACTCATTTGAGTGGTTTATTGTGTGTGTCTTTCTTTCCCAGTTTGATTGTGCGTACAAAGGCCAAGACTAGGAAGTAAGAGAGAGGACGGGGGGTACATTTATTTCCCCAAGCTCCATGTATTTCCCCTCCTAGAATCCATGCTTGTGCAGAAAACATATCTTGTGCCCTGTTTTTATTTGTTTGAAATAGTAGGATGTTTGGATAAATGCAATTTAAAGAAGATTATGGGGGCAATAAACCATGTCTACTCCATCACATTTGAGCTGTAACCACTCATTGCCTGTCTGTGCAGTATCTGATGGCATGAATCATATCTCCTCCTCAAGGACTACAAGCAAGAAACAGTGCTGTTTGTAGCCTAATGCAACTGCACTGAAATGTGATCTTATTAGAGCTAATGTCAGTGAACCTGTCAGATTCAACATCAAGTTCTGTCATTGTCTCAGGAGTATTGAGGTATTACTTTGATTGATCTGCATAGTTGCCAACTGCTTGGCATCACTCAGCTTTTCCCTGGGTTTTGAATAAGTTCATGGCTATCAGTCAACAGGTATATATGAAATTATTTATCTGGAATATGTGTGGTGTTAATACCAATGAATCCCTTGTGATTTGAGTCAGATATATGGCTTAAAATCCGTGTAATTTCAAGGGATATTTGCATTTCCAGGTATATCTCCACATCCTGTAGAGCCACAGTGTACTAGCTCATGCTTTAACTAACAAAATTTTAAAATAACTGTATTTTCACTGCATGTTATAAAAATTTTTCAATTTGTTTTTAAATTTTAAAAAGAAAAGTGACAATTATAAAAGCATGACAGAATAAAAACTTTAGGGATAACATATAGGGTGTAACGTTAGTGATTCTATATGCAAGTGAGTTTTTAATGTCTTTGTCATTTCTAACCAAACTTCATGAATGACTTTTTGTAAAAAAAAAATAAAAATAAAAATAAAAATAAGTGCTGTCCTGAAGGAACCTAGTTCATTTGATTTCATTTTTTTAAATATCTAAACAAAAATAATAATCATTCAAATCATTGAATTTATGATTTTTATTATTTGTTTTCAAATCTTATGATTTCAGCCTCTCTAAAACACACCATTATTTTATGCATCATGAATAAAAGAGAAATAAAAGCTTCTAACTGAACCAAGATAGAATTTTTTTATAACATTCTAAAACCCGTGCACTTGTTGAAATATCCATCTGAGTCCTAATTAGTAAAAATTTTAATATATACTATCCCTGAGATTACTAACAAGAAAATTATGTGTGAAGTTAATTAAAGTATTCCTAAAGTTCTTTATGTTGGCAGTTAAACTTTTCTGAATCTCTTTTTGACTCAGAGTTATTAACATTAGTATTTTTCTTTTTTTATGTTTATTTTTAAGAATGAGAGAGACAGAATGTGAGCAGAGAAGGGGCTGAGAGAGAGAGACACACAGAATCTGAAGCAGGATCCAAGCTCCAAGCTGTCAGCACAGAGACCGACATGGGGCTCAAACTCATGGAATGAGAAATCATGACCTGAGCCGAAGTCGGATGCCCAACCGACTGAGCCACTCAGGTGCCCCTAACATTTGCATTTTTCGTGTAATGTCCTCTGCACCTTCAAAAGTTCTGTTGATGCCAAACTCTTAAAGGAGGGTCTATTGTCCCTGAGGTTTCTTCCCAACATTTCACCATTTTTTTGTGTATATAAGCAGGATAAGACATCCACAAAATCCTTAACAGCCAACTGTGATTGTAAGACGAATTCTGATGTCACAGATGTGGAAATGTGACAAAATGTGTGTCTTTGAAATAATGCATAATAGTGCTTTCCTTCCCCTTACAAAAAATGCTAGTCAAATCATTCAAAGTCATGCTAGTTTGCAAAAGTGCATGTGTTAAGGGACTGTTTGGGGATTGTTCCCAGAAATGACTTGCCACTGTTATTTTTCTTAGTCTTCACTGCAGAAGCATTCATTATCACAAATTACTGCACAAAAATTTTGTGAAGATGTTTTGGCCTTAAATCATCCCTTGCAACTAGCGTGAGGTCATGTGACTAGTTCTGGCCAATGGATTGTAAACAAAGACGAGGTGTATCACTCTGGATTAAGACTATTAAGATGCAGGGTGCCTCCTACTTCTTTCTTTTTCATAGAGACTTGAAATTCATATGGGAAGACAAATAATACAATAGTGAAGGTGCCTGCATTCCTAAACTGCATGATGGATGAAAACTCCCTTAGTGGAAAACTTGTTTTGCTAAGCTATTGAAGTTTAGTGTTTTATTCTTGGTGTAGCTTAATCTTGGTAATGACCTCAATGTCAAATTTCTAGGAAAATTGAACCCTCATAGGTTTTAATTTCTCAGTGGCATCATTTAAAAATGGAGTTAATATAGATTTTTTTAATCTTCTTTTTGTAGATGTTTCAACCTAACTTATGAGCTAAAAAAGTTTCAGTTGTGAAGGAAGATAAATTATCACCTGATATTTGGATCCAAGAATGGCTAATTACCTCAAAGTTGCTACAAATATAATCCCTCCTGATTCTACTTCTAAGTCAATGAATGAAGACATAAAATAATAAATAACATTGTTGAAAAAATTTTAAATATAAAACATTTACACTTTGGAAAGGTGACAAAACATCCATAAACATGACAAAAACATTTTATTTACTAGTTTGTTTATCCTAAATCTCAAAAGGTTAACAAATATATAATATAATGGAATTTTACAACATTCCATTTGTTTTCTCAAGAGATCTAAATGAAATTCTTCCTTTCTTATAACTTCGTAGTTGATGGTGCTACAGGTAGAATCTATCTGAAATGGATGACAAATACATTCTCACTAGTTGGGTGTCCTTAGGCCTTAGTCCTGCTCCTGCCTCAGGCTGACTTCCATGCTCTAAACCAGAAAGTATAAATACCAAGCCATGCCAAGAGTTGAATGTCTGTTACTGGTCTTAAGTCATTCCCTCATAGTCAATCAGAACTAAACACACACCTAAAACACACACACACACACACACACACACACACACACACACAGACACACACACAGAGCCTAAATGGATATTTAGATTTTAAATCTATCTTTCATATATTACTTAGTATTGGCCTACAGAATTTGAATTCTTTTTAGGGAACACAGGTTTCACCAATGATTTGAAAACACTCATTATATGCTCTAAGGATAGTTGTCCATTAAATTTAAAATTTAAGCCTTTAAATTTATGTCAGTGAATCACTTACTGTACATAGATCATTTATTATTGATTTAATGACTGTGAGAAGTTTGGGGATGCACTTGAAGTTGACAGTAAGTTGGCAATAGACTCAGAGTATGATTTATGAAATATTCTTTCCAATATTAACCATGCTACATTATACCAAAAAATATTTGGCTTGGCAACAATTTTTACAAATATAAATAGTCATTAAATGCAGATAGTATAGTACTCATTTTAAGAAGGTTACAACTCGGGGCACCTGAGTGGCTGTCGGTTGAGCATCTGACTTTTGATTTTGGCTCAGGTCATGATCCCAGGGTTGTAGGATCTACTCCTGCTTCAGGCTCTGCACTGAGCAAAGAGCCTGGTTAAGATTCGCCCTCCCCCCCCAATCTCCCTCACTCCTTCTGGCTCTTTTTGCCACTCAAACTCTCTCAAAAAAAAAAAAAAAAAAAAAAGAAAGAAAGAAAGAAAGAGAAGAAAAAAAAGAAAAGAAAAAAAAACCCAGAAGGTTACAACTTTGGGCCATTTCTGAATTTTGTACAAAATAACATTATTTTGTACAAAAAATCTAAAATGAAAATCCCCACTGTGTGTGTGTATGGGTGATACGCGCACACACACACACACACACACACACTCGAATATTAGTCAGCCATTAAAAAGAATGAAATCTTGCCATTGGCAACGAAACAGATGGAGCTGGAGAGTATTAGGCTAAACAAAATAAATCAGCCAGAAAAAGACAAATACCATATGAGTTTACTCATACGTGTAATTTCAGAAATAGAACAAATGAGCATAGGGATAAAAATAAGGGAGGGAAACCAAGAAACAGACCCTCAACTATAGACAACAAACTGCTGGTTACCAGAGGGAAGGCGGGTGGGAGAATGGGCTAAATAGGTGATGGAGATTAAGGAGGGCAGTTGTGTTGAGCAAGCCATGTTGTATGGGAGTGATGAATTTCTGAATTATACACCTGAAACCAATATTACACTTTATGTTAAGTAACTGGAATTTAAATAAAAACTTAAATAAATAAAATAAAATAAAATAAAATAAAATAAAATAAAATATAAAATAAAAATCCCCAACCTGTATTGGTAGCCATTAATTTTATACTGGGAAGATTAATTCTCTTTGTCTCAGTTTGTAAGATACAACGTTATGAATAATTTGCAATTGCTATTTCAAACTTAGGTGAAATAAAAAGGCGGTTCTTTCATAATGTCTGAGACTAATAGAGAAAAACTTCCTTAAATCATATCAATATTTCTTTAATGATAAAAAGTATTTTAGTATCTTAAAGAAATTATATAATTTTCATAGGGACCACCAAAATCACATTAAGATGATATTTTAATACCTCAATCGGGTTACAAATTATTTATTGAAGGAAATTTTGAGGTGTAGTGAAATTATTAATAGAACAGATGACAATTTCCTTAAAATACAGAGTTTGAAAATGGTATATATTATCAGTTTTCCATGTGTAACCTTATGTTTTTCACAAAAGCCTAGGAACTTAAAACAATTTTTAGAAATATCCTATAATTTGTGAAAATATTTTTAAGTCCTCTGAACTACCAAACATTGTTTCCATATAATCTCTCATTATTTGGGAGCAAAGTCTGTAACTGTCTGAACATAGGCAAACTGAATATTTTAGCATTATCTAGTTGATTAATCATCTAATCGTTCATTTAACTATTGAAAAATTACTATTATCCAAGTCACTCATTATATTTACATACAAAATCATATCACATGCATGTATAATCCTCCTGTATACTGACAAATTTTTCTTAATGTTTATTTATTTTTGAGGAAGAGAGACAGAGCATGAGCAGGGGAGGGGTAGAGAGAGAGGGAGACAGAATCTGAAACAGGCTCTAGGCTCTGCGTTGTCAGCACAGAGCCCGACGTGGGGTTTGATCTCGGGATCTGAGAGATCGTGACCTGAGCTGAAGGCAGATGCTTAACCAACTGAGCTACCCAGGCACCCGTACACTGACAAATATTTAAATAATGTTATATAAAAGTCAGATTTTTAAATAACAAACTCCTCTGGCTTGTGGTAAAAGACTGAATATTAATAGGATGCCGTCCTGGTTTGGGTTTAATTAAGACCTGCCCATTATCCATAAATATTAGTCATATTCACAAAATTTTTACTTGTGTTTCTAATCACCTGATTCACACCTGAATTTCCTGATATCACAGAAAAACCCAATCCTTGTATAACACTTTTGTTGTAATTACATCTCTCCATTTTTCCTAATTTTTTACTTCTGTATTCACCATTTTTCCAGTGGAGGTGAATTCTTTCCTGCCAGGCTTCGATTTCCAGCTCTGGGTTTTCTACGTTCTCCAGTACTTATTTCTTAGATTACTATAGACACTGAAAGTTTCATGTGGCCAGTACAGTTTTGCATAGCATTTTTTAATTAAAAAAAGCAATGTGTCTTAATTATAAAAAGCTTAGCATATATAGGTAAGACAAAATAAAAATGACCCCCTGCCTTTGAACAATGATCCAGGTTTAGCTAAACTTTCTGATATCTGTTTCTCCTCTTCTTGCTCTCTTGATTTATAAATGTACCTCACCTTGGGGTGGCTGGGTGGCTCAATTGGTTGAGTGTCCAGCTCTTGATTTCCACTCAGGTCATGATCTCACAGTTCATGAGACGAAGCCCCACCTCAGGCTCTGCACTGAACGCTGAGTGTGGGGCCTGCTTGAGATTCTCTCTTGCCCTCTCCCTATGCCCCTCCCCCACTCATGTGCTTTCTCTCTCTCCCAATAAATAAATAATAAATAAACATTTGAAATAAATAAATAAATAAATAAATCTACCTCACCTCTAAAGGATCAAATACAACCTTGTAACTGTCATCTATTCAGTTCATATAATCTAATTTAAATATAAAAGGTTAAACCGTATTCCATTTTATAAATATTTACACAGTATTTAGTCAACCCTAGTTGTGAGCACTTAGATTATCTCTAAATGTTAAGTATATAAAAAGTGTTGTGATGAATTTGCATCTTCCTGAATTTGTTTTGCTCAATTCTTAGGATTCTGTAACAAAAGGTATGAACATTTCTGAAGCATTTTTCAAAACCACAATTTAGCGTATGCTCAATGCTGAAAACATAAAAACAAAGTAGACACAGAAAAGCTTAACAAGGGGGAAAATTACCTAGTCACATCTCCCAAGGATAAATACCTTTTAACTCTTTCTCTGTGCCTTTTCATCTTCTTCCCCATACTATTCACATACTCATTAGACAAATGCTGTCCTGCTGTATGTGGGTTTATGTGCCATTTCATTTGTAATTTTTCACATTGCACCATTTATTATACATTCACATGCCAATCAATATTTCTTACAATTATATTCTAAATGCATAGTATCATATTATTATATCATATTGAGTAACAAACGTATCTAACCATCAACTCTAGGTTCTTTTCATCTTATTGTGGTTAACATGCTAATACTTTTTAAACATTTATGATTAAATCATAAAGGTATAATAAATGTTCTTGTGGTTGTCCAGTGGCTGTAACACAATTAGCATTATGTACTGGGTGTAGATTGTCCGGGTCAATATTTAGCATATATTTAAATATCTTAATAAGTACTCAGTAAAGTATATTAAAAATTATAATTTATGTACCTACTAGCAGATGGTTTTCCTGCTTTATCAGCAACACTGGCTAGCATAGAAGGTTTAAATGTGTAGCACCTAAAGGTGGAATAATTCATTATAAATTAACTTGCCATATACGAATATTTGATTACTAAATTGCAGTTTAATTTTTCAGGTGTTTCTTCATTGTTGATTCTTGTTAGTGTCCTAGACAAAAACACAGGACGTGTCACAAATGGATATTTGAAAGAAATTTAATAAAGGAGAATTTTACAAAATAAGGGACAGTGTGTACGAGAACCACAAGGGAAGGTGCTCAACTTGTGCGCTAGTAACGCAGGGGAGCCGTTGCTGACCCCAGCCGGAAGTGACAAGGAGAGAGTTGTCCCCAGAACCCAGATGCACAGAGCTGTGTGAAGAGGCCCCCTGGTGGAGGCTGTGGCCTCATGCTCAGGGATGACCTGAAGAGAAAGAATAAGGAACCGCAGCCACACTTTCGGCCTCATGTCTCCTCCCAGTGATACTACTACACCCAGTCACAGGCAGTGGGTACGAAAGCCCAGAGCATGGAATCCCACAGCACGATGACCTTCCTTCACTCTCGTATTGATGGTTTTGTCTTTTTCTAAGTGTTTATTATAGTTATTTGTACATCAAATGAAATAGCCTTTTCCAGTACGTGATGTGAATATATTTTCCAAATGTCACCTTTTAGTTTTGTTGCTCTGTCATGGGCACAAGTCACTCTTACTTATGTCATCAAGCTGGTCTTTTTCTTCTTGATGGCTTTCTTTGACAGCGATAAAAAAATAGAAAACAAAAATATGCAAATGCACACAACCACCAACCCACGCATATACATATACACGCATCCTACTCCATTGCCAATGTAGTTTCTACATATAAATAATATATAATTATTTCTGAAATACATATGGTATACGTTCTAAAGTAGAGTTTTTCCCCAAATTTGTCATTTAGATATGTATATCTGCATCCCTATGTATATATCTACCTGTATCTAAAACTATATCTTTATATCTATCTAATCTATCTATCTAATCCACTTATCTGTCTATTTATCAGGTTATAAATACACACTTTTTTCTTTCTTCTCTCTTTTCCTTTGTTCACCTTAGCTACGATCTATCAGCAAAATATACATCTTAGTGTTTTTCTATCATCTATTAAGTCAGATTTTCCCACAATACTATATTTTTTTTTACTAATTTTAATATAGATTTCAAGATTTTATTACTTTAATTTCCGCTTTCCCTGTAGCAATTGTGGATTTGCCTACCATCAGCCTCCCACTTTATTTTCATTGGATACATTGCCTTTTAATCTTGACTGTCTACTTATATTAGCAGTCTACTGTTAGTTTTGAAATGCCAACTTTTAATTGAAATGCCAACTTTTAATTCAATTGTTCACATATTTTGCATTGTGAATTTCACAGAATTTTCTATTGTGTCTTTATTCTCCCACAAGAATAATTATTAAAATTTATTTAATACAATACTCACATCTCTGATCTGTATGTTCAGCATCCTTTTTCATCTATCAGGAGGAAATAATAAATAATAAATATTGTAATGGAATATTTTATATGCAAAGTGTATGAAGGAATACTATATTGAACCTAAGTCACCTGTGACTCAACTTAAAGAGGAAAATAATACAGATGAAGTCTAAGTCCTTGTTGATAGTTTATTGTTGGTAAATTATTTTCAGATGTTTTTTACTCCTCGGGTTTTACTCTGTCACACTTTACCCCTTTTTGAGTGATCTGCGATTTTTTTTTTTCTTTACAGACTGTGTTTTCTAATGATCATATGTAATTTTCTTTTACCTTCTTCCTTTCCACTTCATCTATTGACAGACAGTATCTTCTTGGGTCTACTTGTCTACAGATTAGACCAAACACTAGTTCAAATTCTGTTCTCTGCTTAGTATTTGTTTAAAGCACAATTATCTGTCTTCATTAAATGTAAAATGTACTTTTTAGATTATAATCTTTATTGGTCTTTTTCTGTTTATTTGTTTCTGAAAGTATATGTGAATAGGTGTGGAATGGTAATGCTTGTGGCATCCCTACCCCATGTCCTTTGTCAATCTCAGGAAGCAGAAACTTCACAGCAGAGGGATAGGTCTTCAACTCAGATTAGAAACTCATGATCTTGGATCCAGGTCTCTACTGAAATGCAAATCGTCTCCTTGTTTTCCTTTGGGAAGATAACATTGGGACAATACATGCTGGTAAACCTGGAGAGTTTTATAACTTCTGCTACCCTTTGGAGGAAAGTTGGGAAATATTCTGGAAAGGCATTATTTTAATGTATCTACATGAATTTTTTGTTTTGAACATTCAAAACAAATTTTAAGTCAAATAATTTCTAAATACATTTAAAAGTGATAAAATATGCGATAGTAATACTTTTTAGATACCGCCCACTTCTATAATCACCTGTGGGTAAAGAAACATGACCACACAGATATATTCCCCACAATATCTGAACAGTATCATCTCTGAAGTTAAACTGCTGACTCATTAAAATCAATTTACCCCATGATTGCAAGATGTGGTAATAGACTTCTGATCCAATATCCAGTAATTGGAAATGGTTAGGCCTATTTTACCCTTTACCAAGAGATGCCATAAATTAAATTTTTTTGTGGTGCTATATTTTTTTAACCGCTAATCTAATTTGTACTACTGTTACAGCTCTGTAGTCAATGTTTTGATTTTAGCATTTGATCAGTGATAATTTATCTTCAGATTGTCTTCTCAAAACAACCATACTAATTAAAACCATGTCAAATTTAAAATTATCAAACTAGGTTTATGTTAATAATTCCTCAGATTATTTTGACCTTACTATCAGATAGTCAATATCATAATAAAAAAAAAAAAACTTTCCTTTATAAAGTAATTTAATCTTCTGGACAATCTGTTGAGTTTGGCACTTGTGGTCTCTACATATAAATAAATTAAAGTCCCAAGAAGTCAAGTGACTTATGTTAAGGCAAAAGCCTACCGAGTGACAGAATGCTGAATGTGCTTCTAGATCCCATTTTTCTCAAAATACTATACTCTCATTCCAACAAAAGTCTTCTTCTAAGTTGAATCATTTGTGTGTGGTATGTCCATATTTCTATGCTATTGATTATTCTTTTTTTCCCGAATGGGGTACTTCCCCCCCACCCTTGCTCCTCTACCAACGTATGTTAACCATGACCTCATATTAATATTCTTCAATAATCTCATGTTATTACAATCATTTCTTAAATTTCCATTGCAAGTCTAGCATATATTTTATGATATATCATTTTGTGCTTAGAAAAAATTGGCTAACTCATTCATTCAATAGATATTTATTGAACATCTACTATTTTGTAAACATAGCAGCCAGTACTAAAGAGGACATTCCAAGATTCAATACAGAAATGCCTGCCTGTGGAGCTTATTTTTAGGGTAAAAGTTATACAAATATAATTGGTTTATTTACTGCTTCAAAATATTATAAGATGTGCTTTAATAAATTAAATATCTCCAAGAATAATTTTACTTCTTCAGAGACTGTGGAGGCTTCTTGAATTATTTTATAACTAACAGTTTATCAGTTTCTTACAAAGTTTGAAATACACATATAATTTGACTCAACAATTTTAGTCATTTACCAAAGTGAAATTAAAACTTATGTGGACACAAAACTTGTAAATGTTTATATGGGGTTTATTAATAATTACCACAACTGAAATTGCCTTCAACTGATGAATGTAAAAGCAAACTGCAGTATATTCACACAATGGCAAACTACTTGGTAAGTAAAAGGAACAAACAGAGGCAAGGCCAAGGACAAAGGCAAGAATATGGATGAAACTCTAATGCATAATGTTAAGTGACAAAAGTCAAACTCGAAAGCATATAAACAGTTCCATTGAAAGCACAGTTTTAGGGAAAGAAAGCTGATCAGTGGTTTCTAAGGGCGGAGGCAAGACAAGAGGTGTTCTACCAAACGATACAATGGGATTTTTGGGGTGACAGAAATGTTCTATTTCCTTGTGATAGTGGCCGCATAACTGTGGAATTGTACACATACACACAAAAGAGTGAGTTTATACTGCAATGAAAACAAAAAAAAAATCATTAAGTGAGTTAAAAGTAGACTGAACATGAGAGAAGATAGGATTAGTGAGGAAGAGAAGGTCAATAGAATAGGGATTCTGAAATGCAGAGAATGTATACCTATACCTATACCTATACCTACACCTATATCTACACCAAATCAAACAAAACAGAGTGTAAGAGCCACACACAGTTAAAAGTCTGATGATATATGGCAATTTTAGTCCCTATCGGATAGGATAAAATGTGGGATGGGAACCATACTCAATGAGAAAATGACTAAGAATCTTTCAGAACTGATGAAAATAAAATCAAAATACATGCTTAAAAAGCTCATCAAATACCATGCAGGAGGAAATCTAGGTACATCATAAACACATTTATGGAAAGCAAAGAAAAACATTACAAAGAAACAAAAAAATCTCAAATTAGCCAGGTAAAATGACACATGTCTTGTAAAGAGCACAAATAAGACTGAGGACTCTCAAGGAGAAATTATGAAAATAAAATACAATCAAATGATATCTAAAGTACTGAATATTTTTTTAAAAAGCCAGCCAAGAACTCTAAAACCAGTGAAAATATTCTTCAATAAAGAAAGCAGAAATAAAGATAATTTTGGACATTTAAAGGATGAAATAATTTATTGCTAGCATCTTGCAATATAAAAAGTACTGAATTATGTTCTTCAATATAAAGGAAATTATCTCACATGAAATCTGGAACTCTAATAAGGTATAAAAATTAGTGGAACAAATAACTGTGCCTAGTATAAAACAATATGGACTATTTGAAACCAAAAATTATATTGTCTCATATGACTATTCCATGAAGGATAAAATTTATTTATTTGTTGATTGATTTATGTACTTTTAATGTTTATGTATTTTGAGAGAGACAAAGACACCACGAGTCAAGGAGAGACAGAGATAGAGGGAGAGAGAGAATCCTAAGCAGGCTCTGCACTCAGAGGGGAACTTGTGTGGGGCTCAATCTCATGACTGTGAGACCATGACCCGAGCCAAAATCAAAAGTTAGATGCAGCCAAGCCACCTAGGTGCCCAGAATGAGATTAATTCAAATAGTTAAACAGTTATAAGGTTCTTACATTATTTCTTCAATGCAAATAATTTACTGTTGATTGCAATAAGTCAAGACTATATAATATAATTTTTCAGGTGAGCATGGAAAGTAATAAAATGAATAGTGTAACCCAAAGGTATAGAACATGGGAATAAAAAACTGTTCTCTAAACGAAAGTAAGAAAGAAGAAAAACATTTTCCTCTTTTCTCTCTCTCTTCTTCCAATCTCATTTGGTCTCTAACATTCTTTTTTTTTTTTTTTGAAGTGATGTTGAAATAAAGAATAAGTGCTTTATAAATAAATGTATGTTTTAATACCCAAATAGAAATATCAAGAAAATTAAAGGCGGTATATTAATGATATAACAAATACAAGTAAACAATGACAAAAGCAATCAAGACAGACATATTTTGTGCAGAAATGTAAACATTCTTAGCTATTTAAAACAGAGAAAAGTGCATGATATATTCTGAGCAACTTTTAGGTGATGGAGGCATTGCTAAATCCGTGTATATCATAAGGATACATTTGCTTATATTTTACAAACCTATGAATTATTGTATATCATTTATTTATCTTAAATGTGATACTGTCTGTAAGCTCCTTGAGTGAAATGAATTTACTAAAGATAAATAAACCTTTAAAATAGGTACTCTACTGCCAGCAATGGTCCACTGATGTGCATTACAATTCCGTTTTGTTCATTGTTTCAAAAGTATTTATGATATAAACACTTAATATTTGTGGCAAATGTTGAACTATTTAATATATTCTGCATTGGTTTAACTATATGTGGGTGAAAATTTATGCCTTTAATTATCTGCATTTTCAGTTGATAAGAAAGACAAATTATGAAGTAATAACTGAAATCAATGCAGTTGGAAATGAAAGCGAAGCTCTGTATCTTTTGCTATTTAAGCTTCTAAGTTTTCTATCTATTTTTTATTACAGTGGCTCTTGATGTATTGTGTTTCTTGGACACTTACTCAAAACAAAAACATATGAGAAAAATTAAATATTGATGTTCACAGTAGGATAGTTGCAATATTTCATGGAGTTTTACCAAATAAGCAATATTTCTACTTGCTAGGACATTCTTTGTTGATGAAAGATTATTTTTCTTTCCACTCAAAGGAAATCAGAAAAGTCATTTTAAACTATATTTAGCTGTTATGTAACTATTTACTTCTTTTTCTCAGAGGCAAATAGACATGAAATATGATAGAATTGTTGACCAAGATGGCTTTTCCTGTGACAAATCTGATGATCTCTGTGTTTTAAAAACAAGCTATGTTGTATCTTAGAAACATGGCTGTATTCTATTGGAAATGTTTGAAATATTTTTCCTTTAAAAAAATGTTGACCTTTCTACAAATAAATTCTTCTTTCCACTGAAGTGTAAAAATTTTATATACATATACAGAAATACTTGGATCTTTTCATAATATTGAAATCAACAATAAACAGATAAAATATATAGCTCTACAACTCACAAATCAATTTCTCAATATCTTTTATTTGGTCACAGATGATATAAATATAAATATATATATATTTCTATAACATGTAAATATAAATATATTATATTTAAAATATAATTTGAAAGTTTCTGTCAATATCTAAGTAGATATGCTCTGGGATTCAGCATTATTGACTTAGAAACAATTCAACTAAACACTCCAAATCTCTTGCAGATTCTCTACTATATTAAAGGTCATTATGGCTGAGTTAAGCAGACACAAATGCAGGCAGTACCATTTATTTTTCTCACTTGTTGGCATAGTAAATCTCAAATGATTTTCTATAATAATAATAATAATAATAATAACAGTAATAACAATGCTAATCTAGAAGTGAAAATTGAAATCAAATGAAATATTATATTAAGACTATATTGAAATTAAATTAAATATTTTAAATGAAAAAAAGGCATGTCTTAAGACAAAATTAACTGAAATTCTTCAAGGCACTGGAGATTTACAAATTAATGAAATCATAGTTTCAGGAATGCTGGATGGAAGCAATTGACCACCATGCAGTGAATGACAGTATGCTGCACAGTAGGCACCTTCTGTCCTTGACCTCTGGGAGCTTCCTGACTATGCAAGATGAGAAATATGCATATTTTAAAGAGATAAAATATCAATTTTTAAATATGTATAAATAATTTTATAAAAAGTAAGGGAAATAGGTTTCAGGAAAGCAAACTTTCAAAAATATCTAGGAAAAACATCCTGAGATTAATCTGAGATAGCGTTTGAGTAAGAATTCAAATTGCATTGAATAGCAAACTTGTGCAGCAACTCTGGAAGACAAAATGCAGTTGCTTCAAAAACTTAAAAATAGAACTACTCTATGATCCAGCAATCACCCAAAATATACAAAAACACTATTTCAAAGCGATATATACACCCCTATGTTTATTGCAGCATTATTTACGCTAGCCAAGGTGTGGAAGGTGCTCAAGTGTCCATCAATTAATGAATGGTTAAAGAAGATGTGGTGTGTATATATACAATGGAATATTATTTAGCCCTAAAAATGAATGAAATCTTGCCATTTACAACAACGTGGATGGGGTTAGAGAGTGTTACGCTAAGTGAAATAAGCCAGAGAAAGACACTACCATATTATTTCACTCATACGTGGAATTTCAGAAACAAAACAAGCAATCATAGGGGGAAAAAAGACAGAGGAAAACCAAGAACAGACTCTTAACTACAGGAAAGTGAACTGATGGTCACTAGAGGGAAGGTGGATGAGAGGATGGGTGAAATAAGTAATGGGGATTAAGTGGCGCGTTTGTTGTGATGGGCACTGGGTGTTTTATTGAAGTGTTGAATCACTACACTGTACACTGTATCTTAACTATAATTTAAATAAAAACTAAAGAGTAAAATAAAATAAAATTTGTCAGTGAAAATGATTTCATTGAATAAGAAAATGTACAGAGAGGTCACTAAAATTGGGTAAATAAATATATTAAGTATGTACAATACGGTAGGTGTTTCTGTAGGCACTTTCCATTTATTATCATCCCCAACATTTTAATTTTAATCATCATTAGGGGCCTGGACTTTTATTGTTTTATTTTTAAAATAAGAAAGCAGAAGTCTGGGATAAAATAACGCGCCCCTAAGTCATAGAGCTATTAAATAATAGATCCAGAATTCAAACTCGGGCTAATATCTGAGACTGCTTTACAAACCACACTGTTGTATTACTTAGACCCTCCAATGGAGGATACAAAGACATAAGTTTAATATGTGAGCTAAAAGAATATTTTTGGTTATTAACATTTATGATATTAGAGAGAGAAAATCGGACGTGAAGAACATGCTGGATCAGATTTGAAAGAGTCATGTAATATGTACAAGGTAAGAAATTTGAATTGGAATCTGTAGTCAATGATAGACATCTTTTCATAAATAAATACATAGATATATAAATAAGTTAATAGCAGATGTACTAAGGATCTCTAATGTCACTAACATTCATTTACCTATTTGTTTACTCAACCAGTGCTTACTAAGTGTAAAAACTGTTTACAGAAATGCTTATTATATGTCAGACACCATACTACACATAAGGATCCTGATACAAATTAGAAACATTTACTGCTATAAAAAATTTATAAAAATATTTTTAAAGTCAGGAGAATATTAAAGTTTAATATGATAATAACACTTTGGGGTATGCTATTCTATGATGCATATAGATTTGTGCAATATATTAAATTATTTGTATCATAATATATAATGAAAATATATGGATGTACAAATGCACACATATTTAAGTTCCCACACAATATATAAATATATACTTGATTTATCATATAAAGTGTCAGAAATATGCATAATTTATACATAGTTTCATGTAGCATATTACTACCATACATATGGAAATAGAAAACATAGTGACATAAATTAATAATGTTTATAGTGTTCAATATTAAGCTCAACATAACCCAGAGGATAAATCAATATACAAAAAAAAGAGTTTAATGAAAATTATCCAAATTGAAGCACAAGAAGGAAAAAAATCACAAATGAAGAAAAACAAAATACAGTTTGAAAACAGACCAGTTTTGAGAGAATATCAAATGGCCCAGCATAGTTGAACTTGACATTTAAGTAGGAGAAGAGAGAAAAAAAAGTCATAAGAAATATTTAAAGATACAATGACCAAGAATTTTGCAAAAATAATGAAAGACTTTCAAGCTCATAGGCAATAATATCTGAAAATCCTGTACTGGAGAAGAAAGGAATTTAAAAAAAAATACTAAAACCTAAATATCAACTCATATATTCAGTGCTAAAAAAGGAAAATCATGAAGGTAGCCAGAGAAGATTGCAATATGTTTTACAAATAAAGATAGCAAATAATTTATCTTCCTCATCACATATATTCATCACACATACAAAGATGCATATAAACATGCATATTAAATATCTACATGTTTTAGAAATTTTGTGTTTGCATTGACACTTCCAATTCTGTTGTATCTCAACTGGATTCTTTTTTGCCTTCACCCACTCTGTGTTTTCATCTTCTATCTTCCACAATGAGATCTCTGGTGCCCAATAATACCAACGCATGTACTTATTTCCTCAACAACCCTAAAATACAGATAAAATAGTTTCAGAATTGGTTTATTCATACTGTTAACAATGAAACTTACTTTTTTAAAAAAACAGTTTAGGCTACCTTTTGCCAATTTTCACCTACCTCACAAAGACCTGGTCAAGACCAAAGGTTGCATTGAAATAACTTTGTAGGACCAAGATGGAGCCACTCCTGCTCAGAGTGCCATGTCAGCAAACTGAAACTTAGATTAACGTCCATGGCTGTGTAAATGCTCCACTTGACCAAACATCAGCAGTAGATCGAGTCAGCTGATCCACAAACACGAAGCTTGTCCTGGTCCTTCTCACCCCCAAACAAGGTTGATAAAGTGGCCCCAGACAATCAGATATTTTTATCTTTTCCTCTATCCTATTCTTCCTTGTTCTTTATTCTTTATCCTATAAAAGCTTTCTACCTTCTTCTCCTTTTGTATTTCTTCAAAAAGAGACTGCCTACTTTATGAAGTGTTAAATAACGTTTATTTGTATTGCCTAAATTATCTTCATTAATCATTTTTTAACAGTTTTTGGTAGCTAGGAATGGGTTCTGAAGCTAACCGCTAATAACCCAAAAGAAGAGACTCATAGATGAGGGGCTGGCCACTGACATGGTGAACCTTTGAGTTCACTTTTCTTCTTGTTGTTATCCAGTGCTATGGGTAAATCACTCAGATTTGAACTCCACTTCTATGCATACGGTTCTTCAATCCAAACAAACTTAAATACACACACGCATGCACACACACACACACACATGTGCATGTGTTTATTTTATTTATGTTTGTATACATACAAACTCTAACTGAAATATATATGTATCATATATATTGTATTGTACTGTAGTACTGTACATAGTACTGTATATATACATTGTACTGTGTGTGTGTGTGTGTGTGTGTGTGTGCACGCATGTGTGTACACATAGTCCCCAGAAACGTGTCAGGGTAGTTATAATGGGAGTCTGAAACAGATGGTGGTTATTAAGGGACTTAAAAACCTTGAAGTAAGTTCACAGCATAAACTCTTGGGGGACTTAGAAAAATGGATTTAGAGAAGAAATTTAAACTGTTTTGACCATCAAAATAAAAATCTAAGTGGGCATAAGTTGGCTTACTAAAAGACATTAGAGCACCTGCCGCCATAAAAGACATCTTCCCATGAAAGAAAGAAGAGATCTATTGCTAATGGGGATCTAAGAAGCCCAACCTGAAAAACCGGTGTGCATGATACAGCACTTAAAAGCTGTTAGAGTGCTCACCACCTAACTCTATGACTGCAGTGTTAGGGTAAGTTAGTCACAGAATGTGTTAGATTGACCCTGCTGGGTCTCCCCAGTGTTTAACGTCACTTTTAAACCCTTTCATGGCTCATTAATGAACATGGAATTCTAGTCAGTTTTATGTTACTTTAGCATAGCATTCAAAGAAAAAGACTTTGTTTCTGAGCCCATCATTACAAATAACCGGATATCTTCATGAATCCTTACCATGCACGTGAATTTTCAGTTCCATATTAGATTTGAACTTAAATCTAACTGATTTAAGGAATATCTGGGTCACCATGAAGAAGGGTTTTATTTACCTCCTTGTGAAATAATGCCACTTTTCATTAAACGATAACTTTGCTTTCATAAATAAAATAGTTGCCTGATTCCTATCATCTGAAAACATGAAGAATAATTATGAAAAAATGTAATTTGCCCCTAATGCTACTATATAGAGTTCAAATTAAGTCATAAATCAAGGAATTCCTAAATTATTCCAAACTTCCAGTGTTCACTTACATTGTTTTACACTCTCTAAAATGAAAAAAAATCTCTTAACTGCATTTCTCTATTTTCTAGATTTTACTCTGAAAATCCTGTTGGTTAGCTGGGTTATTAGTCTGTGACCATTGTATAAAACTAGTTCTCTAAGTTCAACCTCAAACACCTAAGTTTACCTGATGTTAACACATTAAATAAAAATAATATCTACTTTTAAAATATTCTTAAATTGAGCAGCATATTTTTTTTGCTCTTATATACATTAACGTTCATTCATTCACAACACTCTCAAGGGAGTGAATTTTAAAATATATGTGCACATGTTTTTACTCTTTTCTATACAAAGATAAAGTCACACTGCCCTCTTTTGGTCAAATTCAGTTTATTTTATGGGGGGAATTGATTTCTATGGAGCAAAATCAGGACCCAGAAAGAAATAAACATGAGTTAGATAGTAAACAAACTTCTTACAAGTGGTAAACAAAGAAACGTTTGCCGTATTTCAATTTTACCCTCAATGCCACTCATTTTGGTTTGTTTATCTGCTTGTTTGATTAATTTTAATTTTCACCATGTATTTCTCTGACTTACGTATATAACAATTTTGCTCATTTAAAATAATTTTGTTTATATATATGTAAATAGTTATAGCTATTTTTTAACTGTGGTTTTATGTGCATAAGTTCCATAATTGTTACGAAGTCTCTTTATCTGTACATTTTAAAATTGTGCTGTCATTCTATCCTATGTATGATTTATCTCTAAAAATATGTGGCAATAGCTTTAGGTCAGTAATAAACTAGAGGGTGTAAAGCACAATGTGAATACAAGTCCACGACATGATCTCTGTGAGAGCTGTTTAAACTTGATTTCTTAACCATCACAAGTATTGTAACTATTGTCATTATTATGTAAGCATTAACTTTTTGGACTTCCTAGATTAAAGCTAAATAAACATGATTTTTTTTATTAATACTTATTTCCAGGCCCAGTATTTTCACAGGAAAAACTGAACTTCACACTGGCATTGCCATTTAGATTAGCCAAAGATCCTGCTAATTGTCTGAAGGTTTATATCCCCTCAAAATTCATATAATGAAATACCAACACCAAAAGACTATAGTATTAGGATATGGGGTCTTGAGAGGTGCTTAGGTCATGAGGGCGGGGCCCTCATGAATAGGGTCAGTGTTATATAAAGGATGCTCCAGAAAGATCCATAGTCCCTCTGACCATGAAAACACACATAGAGAAGGTACTACATACGGATGAACCAGAAAGTAGGCCTTTGCCAAAAAGGCACCATGACCCTTCCATGGAAGGGAAGTCCCACCATGAGGACTTCCTAGCCTCCAGAACCACAAAGAGTATTTTTTTTTTTTGTTGTTTATAAGCTACCCAGACTTTGGGTAGCAGCCCAAAAATACTAAGAACTTAAAACTTAACATTAGCATATTAATCACTAATAATTCACATGAAAACAGATTAATAAAAGATTGGGTAACATACTAACTAGCTTTATTGTAATTACTATCTTAAATGGAGAGAATACACATTGAAACTGATTTAAAGATGGGTTCCTCACATAGTCATGAAGTCATACTCTCTTTCTATCCAAGATAATTGGCCTTTTCCAGAAAGAGAAGGAGAAAGAATTTTGCTTTTGCCCTATCTCATTTCATCCCTTTCTATTTCAAAGAACCAGTCATGAGATGATATAATCCTTATCATGGTCAAAAAATAATTATTCAAAAAGGATTCAGACAAATTTGGAATACCAGCATAATGCATAGTATATGGTACTGTGTAGAAAGTAAGTGTCTATCAGCTACAGGATATTGGAAGAGAGTACAGTAGGGAGAATCACCAGTGGCTGAAAGGTCGGCCAAAGCCTGGATGGTGGAAAGAGAATGAGTACACCTGGCTGAATGAAATAGCTGAGAAAATTAAAGACTGACTTAGCTAGCCCAGACTAACATCTTGGATTTATTCTTTGAAGTTCTGTGCTCAGAATTTAAAAACCTAACTGTGGACAGAAGTAGAAGGTAATCACACTCCCATCTCTCTTCTGTACTCAAAATAGGATGAATTCATTACCACACCTCACCCCCAATTCGACACATAACCCTAACGATTTCCCTAAAGGATAAAGTCTATTTTGCTACAGTTAAAATAAAATAAGTAATCTACATTTTTGGAGGGTATGAACAGGGTGTTCGTCACCTGTAATTGAAGGATTTAAGTCTAGCATTCAATTAATCTTCTGTAATAACAGATCATAAAGTGTTTCTCAAAATTCAATACACATTACAATCACTTGGAGAAGTTAAAATACAGAATCTTGGATTCCATCCAGGTCAGGAGGTGTGAGATACAGCCTTATGATCAACAACCTCCAAAGTGATACTAATTATGGCAGTTTGTGGACCACGTTTCGGAGAGAAAAATCTTAGAAGACAGTAGATGGAATTATCCCCATAAGAAAGTGCTTTAGGTCTTACTTATTTTAATAATTTGTATTCTGATATTATTTTCAAATTTTCATTTTGTTTATTAAGAAATTAAAGAAATCAATTGGCCTGAGATTACTATTTTTATTTCCAGCAATCTTGCTAAAATATATTAGCAAATTAATATATTACTATATTCTCTAAATAATTATATCATTTTCAAACATTTGTAAAGATTACATTTTTATTCTGACATCTACATTGACTTCATCACTTGTCTCAGTATAATAAGCCAAGACATTTTTGCAAAATGCATGAATTTTTTTTAATTAATTAGAGAAGAGGGATGGTGTGAAATGGCAGAGATGAAAGTCTTAAAAGAGAAAATTTTTCAGATGATACAAAAACCACCCAGCACCATGTGGCTTATTTTTATAATTAAGACTTTTATTATACATTTCTAAACAGTCTGTACTACTGAACAGAAACAAATGAAAATATATACAATATCAGTGGTCCTGTATCAAAGAACACAGGTACTCTATGATCCTGACATCATTTGTTTTCATAACATGAATTTATTTTGAATGCCATAGGGTACAAAGTATTGTAAGGATTGAAACTTCTTATATAAAGTTTCTTCTTATTCTAATAAATTTTCTAAGAGTATGGGTATTAACTAGATCATTTAAAAATAACTTGTCTCTGTTGCATGAAGATTTTATCTCTCGCACAAACTACCTGTTTTCTCAGTACATCGAATTCATTTATATCTTAGGTTTCAAGGACCAGTAAAGTACTTAAAAATATATGTTGATCCCTTTTGTGATTCAGAGAAAAGCTTAAACCCACAAGTGTATGCAATCTCTTAAAGCATGTCAACATTATTGATTAAATCATCTTTGCAATAAAGTTCTCTATATTTTGCAAAACCATCAGTTAAATATATTTCCCTTCTCCTTTTTCTTATCTTCCTTATATTTTGTCTTTTTTTCTGAAACCTCTCTCTCCTGCTACCCATCTCTTTCGCCTGCTAATCAACCACATGAGTTCTTTTATATATTGCTTTTTATGAAATTTAAATGCTTTCTATGTGGCAATAGACTTGAATACGCTAACTCAAACCTCAAATTTATTTTAATGTATCCATGGAACATTTACCATTTCAATAATAGGCTTCCTTATATGTGCAAAAAACTAGAAGTGTTATTTCTGACTTGTTGGTGATAAAAGTTTGCCTCAAAGGATAATTTTATCAGTAATTGCATACACTAGACTTCAAGTGAAGTCTTCCCCAAATAATGTCCTTTTTGTATTATTAAAGCTAAAAGAACCCCTAGAATAATCACACTACTGGGTATTTACCAAAAAGTTTTAAAAGACAGTAATTCAAAGGGATAGTCACATTCCCTATGTTTATAGCAGCATTTTTACAATAGCCAAATTATGGAAGCAGCCAAGTGGTGTCTACTGACAGAAGAATGGAGAAAGAAGAAGATGTGATATACATGTGTATATCACGTATACCACATATAGATAGTTGTAGATAGATATAGGTATAGATGATATAGATAGATGATATAGATAGATATAGATATAGATATAGATATAGATATAGATATAGATATAGATAGCTGAAACTAATAGAACACTGTATGTTGTTAACTATTAACTATACTGGAATTAAAATTATAAAAACTGAATAAAAATAAAAATTAAAAAAAGATAAAATCATCTCTAGAGACTTATTTGTTAGAACAAATAATGTGCTCACTACAACTATTCTTACAGTCTTGAAATCCCATTCCTCAATATCTGATATCCCAATATCAATATCTGATTGAAATTTAACTATTGAAGCTTAATTATACGTATATTTATTGCATGTCTAATAGATATTTTACACAAGAAAATCTCAACATCCAAAAACCAAATAATCCAGTTTAAAAATGGGCAGAACACGAATAGACAATTTTCCAAAGAAGACATACAGATGGCTAACAGATACATGTAAAAATGCTCAACCTCATTCACTATCAGGGAAATACAAATCAAAACTACAATGAGATATCTGCTCACTCCTGTTAGAATGACTAAAATTAACAACCCAGAAACAACAGATGATGGCCAGGATGTGGGGAAAGAGGAACACTCTTTCACGGTTGGTGGGAGATTAAACTGGTGTAGCTTCTCTGGAAAACAGTATACAGGTTCCTCAAAAAGATAAAAATAGAACTACCCTCTAATCCAGCAATTGCATTAGTAGCTATTTACTCAAAGGATATAAAAATACTGATCCGAAGGGACACATAAATCCTTCAGGTTTATAGTAGCATTATCGACAATAGCCAAATTATGGAAAGAGCCCAATTGTCCATCGACTGCTGAATGGATAAAGAAGATGTCGTATATATTTATATACACAGTGGAATATCACTCATCCATCAACAAGAATGTAATTTTGCCATTTGCAAAAACATGGGTGGAGCCAGAGTGTATTATGGTAAGCTAAATCAGTCAGTAAAAGACAAATATGATTTCACTCATATGTGGAATTTAGGAAATGAAACAGATGAACGTAAGGAAAAACAGAGTTAGGCAAACCATAAAGCATACTCTTAACCACAGAGAGAAATCTGGGGAGTATTGGAGGGAATGGTGGGGTGATGGGTTAAATGGATGATGGGTATTAAGGAGGGCACTTGTGATGAGCACCAGGTGTTATATCACTGGGGTGCCTGTGACCTCAGTCATTTAAATGTCTGACTCTTGATTTCAGCTCAGTTCATGATCTCAAAGTTCATTAGTTTGAGCCTCATGTTGGGCTTTGAGCTTGCAGTGTGGAGCTTGCTTGGTATTCTCTCTCTCTGTGCCCCCCCTCCCTGCTTGCATTCTCTCTGTCTCTCAAAATAAAATTTTTTTAAAAAGTAATGAATCACTAAATTCTACTCCTGAAACTAATATTACACTATATATTAACTAATAGGAATTTAAATAGAAACTTGAAACAGAAAAGAAAAGAAAAGAAAAGAAAAGAAAAGAAAAGAAAAAAGAAAAGAGAATTTTCTCTTGCCCCAATTTATTCAGGTTCCAAGGCTCTTTATTTCTTTGTGTAGAATCTAGCTTCTGAATGCCATTATCTTTCTTGTGCTTTAGGAACTTCTTTTAATATCCCTTGTAGAGTACATCATATCTGCTAGCTGTAAATTTCCTCAAATGTTGTTTGAACACTTTTTTTTTCTTTATTGAAAAATACTTTTGAGGTGCCTGGGTGGCTCAGGCGGTTAGGTGCCTGACTCTTGGTTTTGACTCAGGTCATGATCTCCCAGTTCGTGGGTTCAAGCCCCATGTCAGGCTCCATGCTAACGGCTCAAAGTAAATGAATAAACATAAAACAAAAGAAAAATATATTTGATTACCTATGGATGAGTTGATAGTTCTTTGTTGTTTTTCTCTTTTATATTTTATCACTTTAAATATGTCTTTCCACTGTAAAAGACAAAATAACTTGCAAATTCGATGAAAAATCTGTTATAGATTTCATGTTTTCAAATGTGTTTGTATCTTTTTCTCTGTCTTTGAGCTATCACAGCAGTTTTCCCCAACTGTTCGAATACGATATGCCTAGTGTAACTTTTGTCACTGTTTGTTGTTTTGTGTTTTTTGTTGGTTTGGTATTACTAATTTTGTTTTTGTTGGTTTCTGTTTTTCTTATTTGGTACTCTCTAGGCTTCCTGGATATGTGCTTAAGTGTCATTAATTTTGAAAAACTATTTTGATAAAGTCTCAGCTATTATTTCTTTAACTATTCTTTCTTCTTTTTCCTCTTCTCATTTTGGAATTCCAATTGTACACATTTAGATTATTTGGTAGGGCATGGCAGTATTTGGGTGATTCTTTTTCCTCCTTTGTCTTTATCATATTTCAGTTTGACTGTTTGGTGTTGTCTTCAAGTTCACGGACTCCTCAGCTGTGATGGGTCTATCAATGAGGCCATCAAAGGTATTATTTATCTGTTACTGTTTTCTTCTATCATTTGTATTTGATTTTCGCTAAAACTTTCTTTCCCGTATCTCTGATAAAATTACCCATCTACTCTTACATTGTCCATCTTTCCTACGAGAGCCTTTAATAAGTCAACCATAGTTATTTTAAATTCCTTGTTGGATAATTTTGTCTGTGTCATGTCTGCATCTGTTTCTGCTGATTGTTTTGCCTCTTGGCTATGTGTTTCTTTTTTTTTTTTTTTTTTTTTTGTATGTATCATAGTTTTTTGTTGAAAGTCAACCAAGCTGTGTAAGACTCTAGGGTTGAGACAATTAGTGGAGGTAAGCACAGTTTTCTTATGCTAAGCCTGTATTGAGGGAGTTTTGGATGAAACCATTAGAAATTGCATTGAGTTTAAAGTTTGTTGTCTCTATAGTCCCTTTCACTGCATCACAGACTTCAAATTGTTCTATTTTAGTGTTTGTCAAACTTGGCACCATTTATAGTTTTGACTGGATAAAGATTTTTGTGGAGATATTTCCTGTACATTCCAGGATATTTATCAGCATCACTGGTTTCTAGATGGTAGATGCAAATCATGAAAAAAATAAATAAAATTGTCTGCAGTTATGGTTAACTGTCCCCTGGGGAATGATAAAGCGACCTGTAGCTGAGAACCACAGTTCTTGCTGTAATCGTGTGTTTCAGTGGAAACTGGGTTTTTCAGAAGTAGTTTTAAATGTCTGTTACCACCTCTGCTTTAGATTATTCCTTTTGTGCTGTATTCAGAGTGGATCTCTTTGTCACACTCATTCTTCTACTGTCCCTCTTCCTGAGGTAACCTGCTGTTACCTGTTATTTGATATTATGTAGTCTGCAGGTGTGGGGAGCAGTATACAAAGTGAAGTTAGACAGGCACCATGCTCCTGGGTCTTGTGGGTATGGCTTTTTCAGGGTTCCAGAACCTCCACTGGCTGTCATGCTGAGACCAACATATAGTACTTCCCGTTCTCCGAGGTGTGGAGTATGTGCCCATGCACGTCCGTGTGTGTATGTGCGTGGGCATGCATGTGTATGTTTCCCTGATTCTGTCTTCTGGATTTCAATGGCTTTCCACCAGCATCATAATTCCATTAGTATTTGTTGTCCTTTTTCTACAGATTAAGCCTTCCATTTCATAGAGTGGTTGAAGGGTCCAAATGTAATGTCATGCCCCTCATGAGGCTGCCACTGCTCTACTCCCTTTGTCTGAACTACAAGCGACACTTTTCTCAGGGTACTGGTCAGTCTTTGTGTTAGCACATGTTGGTGCTAACACATGTTAGCACCATGTAAGTTAAAATGTAAGTTGGTATCGAATCCCACAATATGAGTACTTCATAGGGGTTAGATGCTTTTTTGCCAGTGCACATTCATTTTCCGTCTATTCATCAAAACATCCTCGCTGATTTATACAAACTGTACACAATCGTGTGTACCCATGTGAACCAACACTCATGCCTCACTTCTCTGCAAGTACTTGTCATCTCCTCGAAATGGACCCATTTTTATTTGCCCTGCAGCCCCTCTTTGCCTCACGGGGTCAAGAAAAGTCATGAATTTGCAGTCTGTACAGACTTTTTGCTGAGTGGTTAGGAGCAACGTTCTTTCCAGGTCTCTACCCCCTGAGAAGAAACTAGAAGTCTGGCCAATAACTTATTAAGAAATATGACTTGCAACTTGATAAAAATCACTTGAATAATGGATGATACTATCAAAAGCGTTTTGAGATCAAGGTTCCCACATTTCTTAACTGTGTGATCTTCACTAATTGACTTTACCCATCTATGACTGAACGTACTCATCTGGAAACTGGGAAAAATTATCATAGGTGTCTGTAAAGAGTTCAGGAACTTCAGAAAAGTTACTAATCAATAGTAGGTTCTCAATAAATATTGAAAGTAATTATTATCTAAGCTGGGCACTTAACATTGGACATCTAACCTTATTTAAGCTCTTCTAGTTACACACATTGGTTATCAACATTTTGAAAATTAATTCATGTTCCTAAATAAGGTCACATAATAAATCTGTAGCTTGCATTTTCTGTGTTGCATTTAATAAATAATTATAAATAATTCTTATAAATTATTATCAAGATTATCAAAAATAGAAAGGAGAAAATATTCATAACTATAATTTGGAAGGTGAGAGTTTATGTTTTTTTAGCTATATTAAAGTAGTTTTGAAACCACATATATCTTTTAAATCTAGCACTTGAATCAGTTAGCAAAGCCTCCACAGAACAAGGGTAATCTTGTTCAAAAGTTAATTTCTCCACTTTTTAATTTACTTTCATTTTCTTTTTGTATTTTTATGCCAAATACATATCCCACCTTTTCAACGAATCCAGAATGAAAAATAAAGTAGATTTTAATACAATGCATCTTACTTTTAATCTGTGCATTTTATCTCCATTCTTTGCAAGCTCTAAGTATTACGTAGAAGTCCTTGAAACTACCTATATGAAAACAATTTTGGAA
This sequence comes from Acinonyx jubatus, assembly GCF_027475565.1. Classification (NCBI taxonomy): domain Eukaryota; kingdom Metazoa; phylum Chordata; class Mammalia; order Carnivora; family Felidae; genus Acinonyx; species Acinonyx jubatus. The sequence continues at coordinate 20,938,005 of NC_069384.1, read as the reverse complement.
AACTGATTTCGTTTTCACATAGTAATTATTGGCCATCATCACACAAAGTATTTTTTCTTGACCAAAAATTTATCTCTTAAAAGCAGAATAAAGCATTTTTTGTGTATATTTGGAACTCATCATACTATTGAAGATTTTTATAATAAATTGACATTATTATGCCCATATAAAACAGTCTTTTGGTACTTAACAAATAAAAATCAAGAGTTATAAGTATACTCATACTTTTATTCATTCGTTTGGTTGCTAGCTGCTACTTTGTACACACTGCTAAATATATCTAGGTTGACGGCATGAAATGAATTAATAAGAATTTTTGGTTGCTAAGCTGATCTCTAATGTGCTACATTAAATGCAGAAAGTTAGGACTTTTTTTCTATTTCATGCCTTTTTTTTATGTGGATAAGCCTTATTATTTGCTTTGCTGCACAGTAATCAAGAGTATGAATTAAGGAAAGGATAAGACACAGTAAAATCGTAGGCCGTTATGAAAACCTTTAGCAGAATTTGCTTACAAGTAAAACCCAGGGTAAACTAATCTCTAAAATAAAAACTGGCACTCAATTTTTATTTCTTATCCCCCAGTATTCCTGATGATTTGAAGTAACACCTTTCCTAAGGGTCATGCCTTTAGGCCGTAATTTTTAATGAATTATAATTTCCAGCTAATATTATCTAGTTCCACGGAGTTGAATGCCATGGAGTTTTCAAAATAAATCGAATTTATTTTTCATGTAAATATACAGTTGTACACCTTGGAGAGTAGTTACATTTGTGAGACATGTTATGAAACAGGTAGAAGTCAGGCAATCCCAGGTGCAGCATTTTTTTTTTTTTTTTATCATCTAAAATGAAACAGATGGTGCCTACTTTTGCTTGAGAGATCCTTTAAATTCTCATGTGCATGTATACTTCAATTAAAAAAAAGGAGTAACACATTGCATAACAACAGTGTCTCTATTTCTGTTAGTAAAAACTCAATTTTCCACTACAATTTTAACTACTGAACATTATAACAACCACATTTTCAAGAGTCAAGGTCCAATTTTTTCCAGTTCAAGCATAATTTATTAGCTGCCATTTATAGTCCACTAAGAGTCTGACGTGGATAAGTGTACTAAAAGCATTTTCAAGTTGCTGAAAGCAATATACTGTGCCCACCATATATTTTATTGTAGCCCCAAAATAACAGGTTTCTTGTGGTAGTAATAATAGTCATAATAAAATACATTGATAAGGATGTTATCGTTTTCATTGGGAAAAATAACTTACTGTGGATTTAAGTAAGAACGTAACAGTACTCTATTTCCATTGTTAAATAATTTTTCCAAATCTCACTGCACAGACATGTGAATGTTATTTCACATAAAATAATATATTTTATTCTCTCACATACATTTGGTGTTTTGGTTCCTTATAAATAGAGAAAATGTACTACACAATCATAACGAAGGGGATTTCCACTTTCCTTGAGGAGACGTGGTCTGACCCTCTGCTGATATTTAATCATCTGTAAAACTATTTATGAATAACATCTTTCTGGGGTGCCTGGGTGGCTTAGTTGGTTGAGGCTCTCACTTTGGCTCAGGTTATGATCTCACGGTTCATGAGTTCAAGCCCTGAATCAGGTTCATTGCTGTCAGTGCAGAGCTCACTTCAATTTTTTTTATTTTTTTATTTTTATTTCTGAGAAAGAGAGAGACAGAGTGGGAGCAGGGAAGGAACAGAGAGGGAGACACAGAATCTGAAGCAGGCTCCCGGCTCTGAGCTGTCAGCACAGAGCCCGACGCAGGGCTCGAACCCACGAACTGGGAGATCATGACCTGAGCCAAAGTCAGATGCTTAACCAACTGAGCCACCCAGGAGCCATGGAGCCCACTTCAAATCCTCTGTCCCTCTGTCCCTCCGTCCCTCTGCCCTTCCCTCTGCTCATGCTCTCTGTCTCAAAAATAAGTAAAACACATTTAAAAATAAATTAATTAATTAACCAAAATTTTTCCTCACCAAGCTTAGAGTCATTGGAGTGATTCCACTCATGAATAAAATAGGTAAGGACCAAGATGTAATTACTCAGACTTCCTGTTTATGTTAGTAATTAGTGAATTTTTGTTTAAATTTCAGGAAAGCTTACTCTATAACTATTGTATTTGACATATTCGTGGATTAGAACCATTATTACTTTTATTCAAAGGAAGAATACTTTTATTGCTCTAAGTTTATTCTTAATGTTTGTTTATATATACTGATTTGAAATTTCCCTAATTCCTTCTCATAAAGAGCTCAACTATATTCAGATATGCCTATCTGAAAAGTTCATATTGGAATCATAATGATACCTAATGTTATTTGTGAAAATTACATGAGTTCTCTATTCATGAGTTTCCCGGATACTGAATTTGAAAGGATGATTAAATATCATTCCACTAATATTCCAGTAATAATAATGCCACTAATAATCATTTCATGTGTGATTATAGATTGCAATTTGTAAATTACAATTGAGAAAAAAACAATTTGTGTAATCACCAACAATTTTTATGAGCCATTATGATTTCAGAGAAATTGTCTTGTATAATGAATGTTTTTATTATAGAAATCATAAATATGCAAGAAAATAATATAATGTAATTAAAGCAAACACAATATTTACATGGTTTTCAAACAAGAAATATTAGATTAATAGATTCTCAAAGTGTCCCATGATTTCTGGAGAGACCTTATGTCATTGACATTTAGTGGTCACCTGAAGAACATTTAATTTTTACCCAGTCTAGATGTATCTTTTGATGAAATGGCTGGTGGTTGTTAAAGCTATTGATTTCCCATTGAAGTGAGCAATTCAGCATTTTCTCTTCTGGAGCATTCTGGAAAAAGTGATTTCCTCCTCTTGTATTTCCTAACAAAGAAATTTTGCTAGGATGTTTTCACTGTATCTTTCTTAATATTTTCCAAGTTTTGCGGTTCTGTGACACAGGCAATAAAGAAGATCACGTAGGGCCATGGTCAGTTTGACAGCCATACATGATCATGAACCTACCAACATGAGTAGTCACCACATGAACTCTCAGAAAATGGACTAAATGTAGAGGAAGAAGGTTTCCAGATCAGTGATGTATTTGTTTCTTGGTATCTTTATGGTGTTGGTCTTTACAGATTTATGGGAGAATGATCATTGTTGCAGAAAGGGCAGACTGGTTAATCTCAGATTTTAGGTGTCTTTGTGACTTCTCCCACTTAATTTCACTACCATATTTTGCTGTTTGGAATCTTTTTGATAACATAAAAACAAATATTTTTCTCTCTATTAAAATATGCTAGTAATTTGGAAGGATATAAAAATGAAAATAAAACATAGGCATAGCATTGAACATAGCTCCCTCTCACATGAATTTAGAAGCATGGGAATTTCTAATGCATGCTTAACTTACTTTTCACCTAGAGTTTATTAATTCTCCAATTCATATCTTCATACCTGACCTCAATACTGAGCCCTCCGTCTTCATTTCATATACCTGTTGGATGAATCCACATAGTTGTCTAACGCTTCAAAATTAACATTTTGACTCTTTGAATCACATACACTCTATTTTATTTTGGAATATTCCCCACATAGCTGATGGACAGGTATAAAGATCATGAGTTTGGATTCTGAACTGAGACTTTATTCATCTGAATCTCACTTTTTCATTACATGACACTCTAGTTACACTATTAAGCCTTGCTTTTTTTTCATACTTAAAATAGTATCGTCTTAACTATCAAAAAATATAATTTTCTTAATACGGACCACAGTAAGGCTCAATTATCATTTATATTAAGTGCCTTACTCTAGAAAATACATAGAAAATTTAAATGTGATGGCTGTCGTTTATAAATAATAGATTTATGTGGTGCTTATAGATTGTTCTTTTCACACTTTTTGGACCAACAATAATTCTTTTGTAACCGCAAAACCATAATGACCAAAAACAGCATCTTAGGCAGCCCTCACACACCTACATCTAAGATTTGATGACATTATAGAGACAATTCTCAAGAGCAAGTTAGAAATCCAGTTGTTAGATTTTTTTTCTCCCTCTCCTCCGCCTCCCCCCCAACCCCCCCCCCCAACAGGTGAAGTCAGTTTTAATGTTAGTTATCATCAGGGTGGGCAGGGGAAAGGCGGAAGGGGCAGAGGTGGGCCCTGGGCTGAAAGACCCAGCAGCGCCAGGTCCTGAAACTGCAGTCATGCAATCAGCCTGGAGGAGGCGCTAGTCTACACAGACAGCTCCAGGGTCAGCGGTCTGTGGCTGGGAGCTGGGAGTCTGTTAGTGATTTCAGAGGACCCCACGACTAGCCTTCCCTACAGGGCTGGTGGTTCCGGGGACCCCAACTCATTTCGTTTATTTTTTCTTAGGAAATACTTTAGGACAAGAGTCATGCCTTTATCATTTTATAGGCATTTCTTCATCGTTCCTATCTTGGGATCATCATTTTATCCTAATTGGTTGTTCATCTACTGCTCTCTCTGAGGATTAAATGAAATCACAAATGTGAATTCATTATATATAAATAGGTATATCATATAGAACATAAATATTTAAATTTTTCTATGTATGTGCCTTTACACATAATGGATTTACATTCATGTGTGCATATATATGTGTATATATATACATAAATATGTATATATAGTTACATTTAATACATATTAAATAGTATCAAAATTATAGTACTTATATTAATTTCAAAAAGTGTCTGAGTACTGCCTACAACAAAGCTTGTATTGCATTAATTTCCCTCCACGACTTGGCATATATATAAATTTATTGCAAAACTTCTAAATAACATTAAACCATTATGTTAAGCTCAAGACGTCTATCATTTCACTTCCAAATTGTCCGATGTTTTATTTTTCCTTTAGCTTAAGTGTAACTGAGATTTGCAGATAAATAGGACTTTGGAGCTGCAAAGCCAAGTTGAAAAGCAAATCCTATCTTAATCAAAGATCTATCTTAGAAAGTAAAAGCAAAAGATAATGCAAAATATGCACTAGCTGAGTACTGGAAATTAAAATGTCATATTTTTGCTACTGTATTCTTGATTACATCTATTAGGCATATTGAATACATATGTATCAATCCAGTTTTTCACTAACAATCCTTTTATCCATGTATCTGTTCTGTTCTTTGGAATATGACCACCTCTCTCTATAGATAGATAGTTAGATAGAATGATCAATCTATCTATCTCTATATCTCTATGGAAGTTTTTTTCTTATTTTTTTTTCCATTTTTTAACCATCATCAAGGTAAACATGTTTGTTATAATTTGGAAAGAACAGGGAAATGCAAAGGAACAGCACAAATACTGGATTTTATAAGCTATAAATATTATATTCATTCCAAATAAAAGACATGCCATATCAAAATATATCCTCAGTCTATTTAAGAATTAAGAAAATTATGTATTAAAAGAAGGATTGGGTGATTCTGAGATTTAATTTATACCTGGTAAGTGTGCATTACAGGTATAAATGTAATTTTGAATTTGTGGCATAAAGCATACTAATAAAGATAGTAAAGTTTCCCACTTGTATTCCTCGATAAATGATAACTGTAGTTTCTAGACGTCTGGCTCTCAGGACACGTCCTGGATAAGCTTTCGTGTTTTGACCATGCAATGACTATATCTTCTTTAGTTACAGTAAAAATTAAGATGTTAACAACAAAATTAACAACAAAATTATGACAATTAAATAAAACTTTTATTTATAATTCCTGAGGCACATGTGCTCTGTGAGCATAACCATCTTTATCATTAGCAAGAGTCAACAGTGTTTTTTTTTTAATTTTTTTTTTTTTATTTTTGAGAGAGAGAGAGAGAGAGAGAGAGAGCGTGAGCGAGGGGGGAGGGGCAGAGAGAGAGGGAAACACAGAATCCAAAGCAGGCTCCAGGCTCTGACCTGTCAGCACAGAGCCCAATGCGGGGCTCGAACTCACGAACTGTGAGATCATGAGCTGAGCCAAAGTCGGACATTCAACTAACTGAGCCACCCAGGCCCCCCAAGAGTCAATAGTGTTAAAAATTATTTCCTTTAAACTAATAAATAATTCCGCAATTAAAGTCTGTAGTTTCACTTTAAACTTATGGAATTTTATTAGATACTTAATAGATATTTCTGTACCTCTTTGTTTAAATGCAAAATAGTATTTCATTACATTGAGAGGACTCCCAAATTTCAGATACTAAAATAAATAAAATGCATACAGTATGCATATTGGAATTAAAGCATGAAGTCATAAAGCCTTTTGTATGTCAAAAAATAAAAAAAAATAAATGAAAGAATTGAGATAATAGCAAACTCTATGTGAATAAGTTAGGAAGTTTGAAAAGTTTCTATAACATATATGTTATATACATATATGTATATGTATATACATACATAAATATGTATGCATATTATATATACATATTATATACAATATTATACATATATATAATATATATTATATATAATATATATACATATATTATAACCTTTATATACTATAAAGTAGTAAAACTACTTTGGTTTACGTATCATGTGATCATCGCTTGATTTGATTTTATTAAAAAAATTTTATGTGGTTATAATTTTAAATTTAAAATTAGTAGAGTACGAGTTAAAGAAAATCATTAAATTCCCTAAGTTAACACAGCAAGGTAAGGGAAGAAATGTGAGTCAGAATTCACATTTCCTGTTTGTTTAAAAAAATACTTCTTTTTACTTTTCAGCTTTTTCTTTCTAAAGCACGCATTTTTGTATAGTTACTGGAGCACTGATGTTAACTTGAGACAATGCTCCCTTATTTCTGGTTTTGTCTACAGAATATCTACTGAGATAATATTAGAGATGATTACTGGAAATAAAAAGATATGTTTATTCCATGCATGTTTGATATCATAGACATATTGGCTTACATGTCATTGTGCCCAGAAGCACATTACATTTTTGGCTTTGTGTTAATGACCAGCATGTGTTATTTAGCAGAAAATTGCTTTGATTTTTTTCCCAGAAAAAAATAATAAAACTATATCAATGAACAATACCAGTCTAGTTGGCTTATAAAGTCTCAAAAGAGCCCATTTTGGGTGTTCTAATTATTATTTCCACACACACACACAAAATTGAAATGTGCATCAGCATTTTCCTGGGCCAAGACCATTAAGACTGTTCAATTTTGTCCTTGCCTCAATATGTGATTAAAGCTAGATTTACTTTCTTTCAGCTGGTCACATTTCTGAGTCAGTGCAATTTTTCGAATGAATAATGCATCAACTTAAATTAGTTACATTTAAAAAAATCATTTAAAGAATGCAAACTAAACATCACCTTAAACAGGTTCACAATCCTGGAATACTTTGGAATGCATATCATAATGGAAATGCACGGCAGTTCTTGCAAACAAACTTACCCAAAATGCCTTCTTGAAACTTTGCTTCTTCTCTTACTATCTTTTGTTAAGGTTTATTTATTTATCCTGATAGCACAAGCGGGGGAGGGACAGAGAGACAGAATCCTAAGCAGGCTCCACATTCAGCGTAGAGAGATCATGACCTGAGCCAAAATCAAGAGTCTGATGCTCAACTGACTGAGCCACCCAGGCGCCCTTGCTTCTTCTCTTAAAGAAATGGGTTGAGTTTCAACTCATTATCAAAGAAGCTTTAGTTGATTTGTGATCTTCCGATCTAATTTTTGACCACTTTTAAATTTCCGTATTTTAAATACTGTGGCAACGATAAGCACAGCATCTGATGATATTTTAGTTTGTTTTTATTTTAACTTCAATGAAGTGATGTCACATCTTAATCCTTTTTTACTTTTTTCCCTCAGCAAAATAAATATTAAACAAGATAAGTGAGTTATGGTCTAAAAATAAGCTTTAATATTAATATTGTACAGTAGGAAAGGGAGTGCGTAGGATGCTAGGTGTTTCTATGGTTTTATTTTGTCTGTGACATAAGTTAGGCCTGAATCAGTCTGATGTTATATCAGGCAGGCAAGTAAAGCTACTAAATGAACAGAAAAGCTATTAAATGAGCAGAATGAAATAGAATACGAGAAGTATAAATGTAGAAAACAGCAACTTCTCTCTTTTTTTTTTTTGGATATAGTAGTAACTGGATAAAAAAAATTAGTTTGAAGTTGTTAAAAGTCTCTAAGCCATTCTGTTAAACTAAGTAAATATATTTAGTATGAAAATACCAAGTCCTGAATCCTATCCTATTTGTATGCATACAGTATCCATATTCAAATATTGTAAATTGGATATATTACTATTTCCTATGTTATGGAGAATTTATAAGCACATACTGGTATGATTCAGCAATCAGCAATGAGTCAATTAGACATACATAAACTTACAGAGAAATACATGAATATCCATATCTGGTTGAAGAAGGTTATATAATGGATTAAGTTATGTTTCTAAGGACTATTTGAAAATTTATTGTTTATAAAATTGTAAGATTATATGAAAGGATTATATGCCCTCCAGGAATTCTCCTCAGGATAGAATGACCATATCACCCTGCATTCTCACTAAGCAAACACATACAGAGGAGGTGAAAAAATATATTGTTATTCCATTTGATCCCAAGGTCCATAGTGTTTTGGTTCTCTCGGAAGTATCAGCTAAATTTTGTATTTGTTATTTGAATGATACTATTTGCAATGATAGCTGAAAAGACTGAACTGTGATTGGTGGAACCATTAGAAAGACATTGTATCTTAAGGTTTTAAAGCCTCTGGTTCACTTAGTGAAATAGCAGGAAAGTTCAGCTGCTAAAGTCAAGGAGATGGCATGAAACTGCTAAGGGAAACTGGAAAGCCACCATTAATATTCTCTGAAATTTAATCAGAAATAGGGCTTGAGGGCCGCCTGGATGGTTTAGTGGGTTAAGCGTCTGACTCTTGATTAAAACTCAGGTCATGACCTCGTAGTTTGTGAATTTGAGCCCCACATGTGGCTCTGCACTGACAGTTCAGAGCCTGCTTGGGATTCTCTCTCTCCCTCTCCCTCTGCCTCTCTCGCTCTCTCTCTCGCTCAGAATAAATAAATAAACTTAAAAAGAAGGAACAAAATAGGGCTTAGGAGCTTATTCTACTGTGTTTGCTAGGTTGAATATTACTTAAGACTCAATTACTACTATAATAAGTAAGCAAGGAAGGAAAAAAGGAAGGGAGGGGAGAAAGAGAAAGGCCAAAGAATTTGTTGCTTTTCCCTTCTTCTCAGTTTAGTCTCCTGAAATCTACATTTCCTGGTATTAAAAAGTGAATTATGCGGTGAGAAAAAAAAAATTCCCTCCCGGAAGCATTATGGCAAACCTGAAACAATTTTAAGTCTGACATTGCCTGCAGATGAATCTGATGTGACACAGATCAAAGTCAAGGTGAATGCTATTCCTTTCTTCTCCCTTAGTGAACAAGGTAAGCTTTCTCAAGATTTGCTTGAGAAAATAGTCTCCAAGATAACTAACCATAAGGAGGATGTAAGATCTCATTTACTTAAGGAGTGCTTGGGTGGCTCAGTTGGTTAGGCATCTGACCTTGGCTCAGGTTGTGTTCTTTTGGCTCATGAGTTCAAGCCCCACATCGGGCTCTATGCTGACAGCTCAGAGCCTGGAGCCTGCTCGGGATTCTATGTCTCCCTCTCTCTCTGCCCCTCTCCCACTCACACTGTCTTTCTCTCTCAAAAATAAATAAACATTTTTTTTAAAAAAATTCTCATTTTCATAACATCCCTTGGTATTTCCCTCACCCAGTGTTAGTTTTTTTGTTAGTTGTCAAGTTGGAAATAATGTAATTAACTCTTTAATATGTTCATAGTATACATGTATGTCTTAGATCATCCCTCTAGTGCATGTTTACCTTTTTTTAAGAGACAAAAAAAAAAAAGAAAATCAATCTCCAGCTACATAAATTGTGATACTGATACTGGGTATACAAATTAAGAAATTTAACCATCTATGTCTCCTCATGAACTTGAAATAATATCCGGGATTAATTATTTAATTATATAGTTAGATATACCCTTGATCTTGTATACTACATTGGTATCTGTGGCAGTAAAGGATTTTCACTTAAAAGATAATAGCCTACTGTTTCAGATGAAGGAATCCCAGAAATAGATCACTATAAAATTGCCACGTTATGGACAAAATATGAAAATGTGGATAACTTAAAATTACTATTTCCCTATTTCTAGATTTCTTCCAACAGGTAAATTAAAGTATATACACACAAACTATAAATATGTAGGTGTTTTAGTTTTTTTTTTTACTGTTTTTAATTATTTTTGAGAGACAGAGTACAAGCGGGGGAGAAGCAGAGAGAAAGGTAGACACAGAATCAGCAGCAGGCTCTGGGATCTGAGTCAGCACAGAGCCTGATGCCAGGCTCGAACTCGGTAACGGTGAAATCATGACCTGAGCCAAAGTCGGACACCCAACCAACTGAGCCACCCAGGTGCCCCATATGTGGGTATTTTAAAGAAACTGAATCCTTAAATGATAAGTTATTATAAAATATTGAATTACATATAATGTTAAAAGTAATACATATTTACAAGAGTTTGTTTGTTTTGCCTCAGTTAAATTTAGGCAGTGAACCCATGACTTCTAGCTCTTAGAAACGGGTATGATGAAGTCCATTTCAACTATATCCTAAAAGTGTAAAGAAAATTGGAAATCTAACATTAAGAGTCTTTGACAGATGTTTTCCAGAATTCTTTAATGGTGTAAGAAATGTTTAAATGACAAAGGTTAGCCATTTATTTTTATTTTTGCACATTTTGAAATAAACAATAGTATTAGAACATGACATACTTTTACATTTGACATTAGATTGGAAATAAGCTGTATACATTAAGACACATAACTACAAAGAATGTCATTCATCTAGGACGGTACAACAGAAACAATAAAGGGAAAACGATGTCTGTAGGAGGAGATATGGAGTTCCTAATTTGAAACCGTCAATAGTTTAACAATATACATTCAATGGACGTTAGTAAACCCATACATTAAAAAAAATATGTATTTTAATGTAATGAAATTGGTTGATTTAATTGGTTAAATAATTGCTTGTTTAAAAAAGTGGACCATTTAATCATATTTTTCTTACTGTTTAGTTTTTAATCAGTGATTATGTCAACAAGAAAACAAAATCATCTTCTTCGTGCAGACTTTGCAATGTGACTACTTGGCTAGAATAAACTATATTTCTCAGAATTCCCTTTCCCTGTATGTTTCTGGTAGTGTGGGCAACAAGGGAGATTTTTTCAAGAGCTGGGGAGCAGAAGGGTGTCCCCAATCATTTTAAACAACTCACTTGTTTCTGATTTGCTGAATCAACATGTGGTCTTGAAGTAGCATCTATGTCTGCATTGTTCTCTCTACTGGATTTTCCTTCAGTTTCTTTGACACATGGGTTCTATGTTTTTGTTCAATTTCATCTGAAAGAGCCCAGAATTCTTCAGGAATTTTGGTGACACAGGTCACCAAAGTCAGAGGTTAAAAATGATACGGGGCCAAAAAAGATCAGTTGTTTACAGGGACTGAGAGTGCGTGAAGGGATATTTTGAAATAGATTATGAATAAATTTTTCACAACGATGTGAATATTCTGTATACTAATGTGGCAATGGTTATATGACTTCTATATTTTTCACTCATCAATTTGCTTTTTAAAAAGTGGTGAGTTTCATGGTATGTAAATTATAACTTAATAATACTCACCATAAAAGAAGAAAACACATAGCAGTAAGTTATTTGACTCTTCTGGGAAATACAAAATCAAAGTAAGGTAATTGTGAATGGTATAACATTGTGAATGGTATAATAAAAATTTTGTAGGGCAGACTATATCAGTATGTCATTTATTTGGTATACTTCCTAGTTTTTATGTCATGTAACTGGGTATAAAAAAAAAAGTAACCATGGGTGATTTCATTTTCAAAGCTTCATGTCTTGAATTCAGGTATCTCAAATCAATAACAAGCTACCATATATATATATACACACACACACATACATACATACACATATACTTATATATTTGATATATAAATATAAGCACACAAACATATAGAATATATTTTTGTATATGTTTGTGTGCTTATATATATGCATACATACATATGTATTATTTAATGTATATATACATATGTTTAATTTCAAATTTATGACATAAAATAAATCTATCAGTATTTTGACTATTAATTTCTTACTTGAAAAGATAAAATACTATAAAATTACATATAACAAACTTGTTATTATATTGAGTGGTTATTATGTGTTCTAACAATGACAATGATTATAAAGCATTTAATACTTGTCAATCCACTAGGTACTTTACTTATTATATTCATTATTTAAATTAACCCAAACTAAGAGAGTCATTTGCTTTCTGAATTTGGAAATAGTGCCACACCTCAATGCTATCGTCTGTATAATGAGAGATTTACTAAAAGATATGTAAAATCTCTTACCACCCTCAAATTTGGAGAGTTAATGAAAATATAACATGAATAATTCTTTTTATCTCAACTTTTAATAGTTTTATAGTAGGTATTCAACACATTTCTTATGTCAAAATTAGTTTGTTCTCTTCCATTGAGTAAACAGTTTTAAATTAGGTATTCCTGTAAAACTTCTGATAATTTGATCTTATAGTTAACTATTTCCCTTTTGAATGTATTTCCAGCAACTAGACTGATCATTTCTGCTATATTTTGCTTAATATTTCACTAGTTTTATTCTGTATTTAATATTAAATTCTCTCTACTTTGTTCTATGATTAGCATACCTTTTAAATTTATCATAGTCTACCTTCTATTAATGTACCATTTGTGTAAGAACTTCAGAATAATATGCTTTTTTGTCTCCCCTACTGAAAATCATTTTGTCATAACCTTCACTTTTAATATGTTATAAACCCCATTCTACATCTTTGCTATTTTTGTTCTAAAAATTACCCTTTAAAAAGATTGAAATAATTAACAAAACTCTTATATGTTTAACCTTGTAGCTACCATTTTTAATGTTCATAATTTATTTATTATGTGGGTCTATATTTTCATCTGGTATCTTTTTGGTTTGTTTGCTTGAGGAATTTCTTTAGACATTTATTGTACTGCCACAAGTCTGGTGATAATGAATTCTTTCATTTTTTATGTATTCTGATAATGTCATGTTTGTTTTTTTAAAGTATTTTCTATAGATAGATTCTAGATTGACAGTTTTATTTTTCCATTCAGTACTTAGAGCACAGAGCTCTATTGTCATCTGTTTTGAAATCTTTCTCATTAGACATCTGCTGTCATCCTTTTTTTTCCGCTCTGCACATAGTGAGTCCTTTTTTCCCTATATTTTAAGAATTTTTCCTTATTACTTTTCACAGTTTATTTTGATGTGCCTTCCTATAGTTTTTTTTTTTTTTTCCTTCTTCATGTTTTCTTGGCTTTGGAGATCTTTAAGCTTTTGAAGCTTTGAGCTTGTAGTTTTCATCAAATTTGGAACATTTTCTGCCATTATTTCTTCAAATTCTTTTTCTGTTGTATCTTCTCTCTTTTCTTTAGGAGCTCGAGTTTTACTCTGATTTCAGCTTACTGACACTTTGTTTATTTTTTTAAATTCTCTTTTTCTTTGTAATTCATTTTGGATAATTTATGCTGATGTTTTCAGGTTCTTTTCTTTTCTCCTGCCCCCCCCCCCCGGCCCCCCAGCAATTCTTAAACGACTGCTAATTCAGTTTGGTGCATTGTGGTTTTCTTTCTATTAGTGTACATAACTCACCATTATGAAACATGATACATTTTCTTGGATTTTTTTTGTATGTCTAGTATTTTTTTATAGAAAAACATGTTTTTAAAGGTTTTCTTTATTGTATGATATATATATTATTCATTTGTATAAACATTCTGAAACTAGTATATAGTTAATTTACTTCAGAAAAATTTTGTTCTCTTGGGCTTTGCCTTTAAGGTCTGTTTGATGAATGCAGTCTGTGCCCAAACTGTGGAGGTAAGATCTTTCTCTGTGTCTTTATGCAAGATTCAACGACTTGAGTTTTTCCATTCTGTTTGGTGGTATATTGAGCTGTGGTATACCTAGGCACTCTGACTTCTAATCCCTTGAAGTGGTTCTTTCCCAGGCCTGAGATATTTTCCTTAAATTCATCAGCAAATTAATACAGCTGAATACTCAAGGATCCCTCTCCTCTCTGGCACTCTTTTTTTTTTTTTTTTTTTTTTGCAGATTCTTGTCACTTGAATCTCCATGGTTCATCAAAGCTAAATTCGTAATCTAGGTCAATTATAGACTTACCTTGTTTGTTTTCTCATCTCTCTGAGGTTACTGTCTTACAGTGCCTAATGTCCAGTGAATGTTCAACTGATTTGTCTTATTTGTGGTTGTTTCAAGTAGGAAATTGGATCTCGTTTTCATACTTCATCTTGGTTAGAAGCAGAAACCTATAAATCCATATGTGATTGTTGAACATGTTTCATTAAAGTGAATTTCTCTTTCATGGAGGAATCTAATTAATATGATCATACTTTCTGCCAAGGGCCACAGTATGTATACATTGCTACATTTATGTTTCATAAACACAGTATTGAAACAAAGCAGAAACTGATACATATGATCAGAATACCGATACATATTGAGAGAAAAGATTCTTGGTTCATAACCTGGCTCCCTAACCCTGGCACTTTCTTGAATATTAAAAGAAAACAAATATTCCACACATCAGTATTTTGTACACATGGCTTTTTTTAATTGTATGTATAACTTTACCTTGTATGTATCCATTCTCTCGTCTACAAGTTTGAAAATTCTGGAAATTCTCTACTTCAAAATCAGAAAATATTTTGAGGAAATTAAAATGGAAAGCCTAGAATATTGTTTATTCACATCTTAACTACTGCCTGATTTTATGCAAATAATTTTGCTTTGTAATGTTGGGTGACTGAAAACAAGTCACTTACTAATCAAAATTTTCAGATAAATTCTTATAATCCAAGGGATGCCTGGGTGGCTCAGTTAGTTAAGCGTCCGACTCTTGATTTTGTTTCAGGCATGACCTCGCAGTTTGTGAGACTGAGCCCAGCTTTGGGCTCCCTGGTGTCAGTGTAGAGTCTGCTTGGAATTTTCTTTTTCTCCCTCTCTCTCTCTCTCTCTGCCCATTTGTGCTCTCTCTTTCTCTCTATCTCCCAAAATAAATTTAAAAACTGAAAAAAAAAAATTAAGTTCCTATTGTGGTATATTATTTAAAGATTGTCCTTTACCTCATTGGATTGGCAATGAAATGTCGTTTGCTTGGATTTCTCATATAGTAAGACAAAAGTCAAACAATTGAAACAAATACAAATTCTTTTTTCCCCTACATTAAAAATTCCATTTCCAACAAAGTGTTCCTACTTCTTGGTTTACTTTATGCATATCTTCAAGCAAAAGTACTAAAATAAGATTTCTAGTTTTTCTTTTTTCTTTTCTTTTTTTTTTTTGATTCCTAGTTTTTCTTAAAACAGTGTTGACTATGCTTAATACAGTATGTTGGCAGTCTATTTCAAACTTACTGATGTTGTGCCTTCTGTGAGTGAGTGATAGCAAGAATCCCAATAATGCCTTTACAGTATGGGACACCATGATTTGTTTTTAGGTAAAGGAATGAGAGTAATGTGTAAAATTGACTGGAAGTTTTTTTTTTTTTTAAAGAATCATCAATCTAAACAGGTAAATATTCTTTTAAGATTTTCAAATATATTTATAAACATATTGTGTATCATATAAAAATTCATATATGGACGACTTATCTGTTGGGAGGTCCTATGCATTTATTTCTATAAAGTATAGGAGGTGGAATCACTGATCAAATTTTGTCCCAGAATCTCTGATGGACTGTGGTATTGTCATGCCAGGAATAACAGTGGAGAGTTTTTTCTTTGTACCAGGCCCTCCAACTGAAGGTGATAGACTCCCAAGGAAGCAGAAGACCAGAATCAGCACTAAATTGCCAAAGTCAGGATGGATGTGATTACTATAATGAAAAGAAGGTCACAGCTATAATCAGAATGTTTTTACCTACAGAAATTTTTAACACTGGCTCATAGATCACAGGAAACTTGAGAGATGACCATCATCATTGTTATCATTGTCAAAAATAGCATCACTAACAACATGAAAAAGTTCTTGATTTATGATATAAAAAGTTTCTAGGACTCCTGAACAGAAATCTGGCTTGAATCAAAACCAGTTCCCACACTAAGGACTTATCAAAGAAATCTATGAATGAAGAGAGAGCTGAGTGGCGCTGAGGAAGAACACTACCCCACCTATGAATTGTAACACATATCTTCCTCTCAACTTTTCCCAAAGCAGTCTGCCTATTTACTTTGTAAAGGGGGAGGGAGTATAACTAGAACTTGGTGGGAGTACTGGTCAC
Organism: Acinonyx jubatus; assembly: GCF_027475565.1. NCBI lineage: Eukaryota > Metazoa > Chordata > Mammalia > Carnivora > Felidae > Acinonyx > Acinonyx jubatus. The sequence goes on along the minus strand of NC_069384.1, from coordinate 20,921,538 downwards.
TGATACTTAATTGATAGTAATTTCTGTAGACTCAGGAAGAAGAGGCAATTAATGGAGTTTTGGTTCCTGGTGAGAACAAGAGACCCTAAATCCACTCTGTGCTTGATTGCCCAGTTTCAGAATGTGTAGTTGAAACAGCCATACTGAACAACAGTCATAGTCTCCACACTGGTTTCCTAACCCACGGAGTGAGAGCTTATAGGAACAAGGCCAAGTGGAAGCCATTAGAATTATTTCTGCTGAACAAAATAATATACTAAAATCAATATCACATTTCTTTAAGGATTTGTAGAGATTATTGCTATACTTCAGTAAGGTCAACCACATATTTGATGGCAGATTTTTAAGGTTTTTATCATGGAAGGTGTAGTCGTCTGTGCTCACTGGAAAATAACCTAGCTGTGGATTTCTGTTTCACTGCCTGTAAATATTTTGCCAAAACCATCCATGGTTTATATAATGCCTTGCTCACTTTCATATTATACAACAGGATGTTGCTTCTGACTAGGGAATTCCTTTATAGTATGTGAAATGCAACACTCAGCTCCCACTCTTGGAGTTCACTGGTCTTATTTTTTATTACCTAAAACAGGATGACTAATAACACAGAATTCCTGATAGAATTGCATGCCTTTACCTGGCAATGCAGTGTGTGGCCATGTTAATATCTACTAGAACATGATATTTGCTTTGAATCAGTAACCACAATATGTTACTGTTTCCACGGGCCAGGGTTCACATGTCTTGCTATCAGAGAGAGAGGATGTAGGCAACTCCTCTCTTTACTTCCTCTTATGATGTACCAGTAAGAGTTTTCTTACCGGTTGGGTTGACTAATTCTGAGCCCAAATGGGATAAGAGGAGGATTTTGTGGGACACTTCTTTGTACTCTCACTTACTTTTATGTGTTTTGATGGGAATCACATCAAATATTTAAAGCTGAAAGAAGTGTTAATTACTCAGATACTTCTGGAAAGAGGCTTTGGGTGTCCCACAAGCAAGCTGCCATGACCAACAGAAGTGCTTACCTAGGGCAAAGTGAATATGAATTGGATGGTAGAAGAAAAAAATTATAAATACCCATTAAGACTATGTTATCTGATGCAAAAACGAAGACCACAATAGTTTATAGACTTTTCTTCCTTAAGTTGATATTATTTTATCTCCATCTTTTATATGTAAATATTACCAGTCTTTTTCTTCTCTCTCATTCTCTTACTATCTAGGGGATACACAAATGTGTTAATACTGTATCTTAGTATTGAAGTTATAGGAAATCAAAGAAGAATGTGACTTAGAAGAATTAAAATATGTCAAAAATGGATAAAGTGGTGTACGAGTAGTGATGTGATGGTATAATTATTTAACAGCTATCTCTGATTTAAAAGAAAAAAAGGCATCTGTAACATTTTCTCATTTTCAAATGTCAATACTCTGATATCCAAATGCAGAGTTGAGAAGAGATACACAAAATCAATCCTCATGGGCCGATGCAAGAGAGCTCCAACACAATAGTGAATATTGGACTTTGCAGATTATATTCTCCAAAGATGGCCAAGAGAAGATCATCTCTTCCACAATTCATTTTATGATGGGACTTCCATATTCCTCTCACTGAAGATTAGGATCCCTTTTATCCGCGGGCTCATGACTATGACAGAAGTGTTACTATGTGATATGTGAGGCTAGGTCATAAAGGCAGTTCAGCTTCTCTCTGGATCTCTTCATTTTCTGGCTGTTCAGTTGCAGGAACCACATTGTGAAGACCAGGCAACCACATAGACAGGCTCCAGGTAGGTTTTCTCATGGGCTTCCCCACCTGGGTTCCCAACTGATAGCATCAACAACAATCGTGTGAGTAATTGAGCCTTTGGATGAATCCAGCTCTCAGTTATCAAGTCCACTCTGGCCTTTTAATGAAAAAAAACCTAGAATGGGCTTCTACACAGCTAAATGCAAAAGAAAGAATTGTATTTTGGGGGAGAATTTACATAAACTTGAGTTATACCAAATTAGCTAATATTAACTTTTGTGCAGTAACAACTCTTATGTTCCAGAAACTTTTGGCTTTTATGAGATGTGCAGCATGCATGGGTCTCACATTTGGCCATTCAGACAATGTCTGTTTGAGAATGGCAGGACTCTTTCAATAGCCTTCTTCAACTGCCTCTGCTCCCTCCAGTATTCATTTGTTCTCTTTTAAATAGGCATGATTTATGCTTCCACCAGTAATATTCCCTTAGATGACCATCACAGAAAGAGTGGCTATGTGCAACAAGTAGGACTTGATAGCCGTTAGTATAGTTAAGTGAAATTAAGAAGTGGTACCAAGGTAAAAAGGAGAGAACATTTAGAGAAGAAAGAGATAGCTCTCCTGCTCAGGCAACCACTTAGGTTTTCCCTGATTTTAGAACTGGATCTGGTGTCAAGGTGAAAATCACTTGTACTGGGAGAATATATTCCATGGGCTCTTACATTTCTGTACATTTTTCAGAGCAAGGAATGTGTTGCCTTTTGTTGTGCACCATCTTTTTAAAGATGTCTGTGTAGCAAAAAAAAAAAAAATCTTGAAGGATAGAGGCAGTGCCTTCCTCCAGAACAAAAGGCATATTTGTTTACTATCTATTATAAAATACTTAGGTTCCCTATAACCACTAGGAGCCATTCTGTGAATTGTCATACACCTAACCTCATCTGCATGACCCCTGTGGAAGCTGAGAAAAGGAGAGGTAAAGTATTCTTCCTGTGGTGGTTGTTGGTGACAATTGCACTGAGCATAATGCAATCCTTTTCTCTGATTCAGGAGTCTTGTGTTTTCTGCCATCTTCTATGCAACTGTGCAGCCGGTCTTGTTGGCTTGAAAGCAGAGTGAAATCACAGACCCTTCACCATTCTTGACAATCTGCAGTCTATAATGAGGACAAAATTTGAGCAGATAATATTTTTCCCAATTAGCTTACAACAGAAGTTTTTGAAAATTCCTCAAATTTTGCATTGTAGGAATTTAGTAGACTAGTTTTTAAATGTTGAGAAGGCACTTTTTTCAAACTGAGATTCTCACTGATGTTTATCTTCCCTAAGCATGTCTACTAAGATGTTGTTAGATACATATTTGCCTAAAAATCACTGAAGCAGAGTGCTCAGTGGCTGGGTGGGTTGGCTGGGTGTCTCAGTGGGTGGCTCAGTGGGTTAAGCGTCTGACTCAAGTTCAACTTTGGTAATGATCATGTGGATTGTGCAATCAAGCCTCTCATCAGCCTCTGGACCAACAGTGAAGAATCTGCTTTGCATTCTCTCTTTTTCTCTCTTTGTCCCTCCCCTGCTCATGCATGTGTGCGCTTTCACTTTCTGTCTCAAAATAAATAAATAAACTTTAAAAAATAAAGATCCCCGAAGACGAAATAAAAAATAACGGTCTTCCACTATCTAACACTTTGTTGTCTAGGCAAAGCCAATTATTGTCTATCATTCTAATTGGTTTCCATCAAGATTATTTTTGCTTTTTCTTTGATTTTAATTATGCTTCCAATCCATTCCATTTTATTTAAAATTTACTTTACATCAATGTTTGTCTACCATTTAAAATTGCACATTTTAAAACATCTGTTTCAATTAAGCTTTCTCTCTTATTATCATATTTGCTGCAGCTGTTTCTACCATTGCCTGTCTGATGCCAGAAGTTATTTTGCTTGATTTTTCAATTTGTTTTTGTTTATCTTAGGAGGAAATGCTTTTTAAAAACATTTAGATTAGGGCAACCATTTTCTTATTATTTTCTTTGTATCCCTGTATAGGAGTTTTTTCTTTGCTCTAAATAAGGTAAACTGTTGAAGCTAGTCCATGGGGAAACCCCAACTATGAGTAAAGCCACCTGGGAAAAGTTTTACAGGCTCAGTTGTGAGCAGTGCACCTGGCTGTGTCTTATGACACCAGAGAATATCACCACAGTCAGGACTCCAAGAGCAGAGTAACTGAAGCTAGAAACATAAAAATTGAAGCAATAGTCATCTGACAGGGTCCTCCACCAGGCTTTTTTTTTTTTTTCTGTAAGATTGTTAAGAAAGATTTCAGGAACAGGTAAACATGCATGTTAAGCCAAGAATTTTTCACTTTGAATCATTGTAACAGTTTAGAACTAAAGGAGAAGTAAATAAATCCATGTGTAGGGATTATACATCTGAATATTCAGATAGTTCCGACCCATAAAATGGATTTTAAACCCATTAATTTCTGGTAGTTATTGTACATATTATACCATTATTTTTATCCAGTATATATCCAATATATATTGTATATGTTACACTATTGTTTGAATCACCAAAAATGAAAATACCTTGAATTAAACGAGACAAATATTTACAGCTCTTCTGCATTTGTAACTTTCTATTAGGAACATTCACAGTGAGAGAATGTTAATGGCACTTAAATAATGTTGTTTAACAGGCTACAGAATCTTACAGTGATTTCATACATAATATACCTAAGCTCTTTACAAAAGTACAAAGGGTCTCCTATGGTCTCCATTTTATGGAAGAAAAAAGATGAAATTCAAAAATACTTAGGTAATGTATGTATTGCAAGTCACAGTCATACTAAGTGACCAAAGTGTAACAAGGAAACTGGTGCTTTGACTTATTTTAGCTTCCTTTCCCGGTATGTGGAAGTAATGGGAATGTCACTGGTCAGGACATTTGTGTGTAATTCCTGGAATTATAACATTTGTTTCTAATTCTAATTCAATCAATAACAGTATATTTGTTAATGGACAGGTGATTTTGACTCTCAGTTATTCATTTTTTCAGTTAGATCAAAAATTAAGAATTCTGAGTCAATAGTTTCCTAATGCTTTCTGGTTTATATATTATTTCCTATAATTCCAAGTTTTCTAAAAATTATGGTGTGAATCAGATGGTCACATATTAAATATATTACTCACATATTTATGTGTGTGTGTGTGTGTGTGTGTGTGTGTGTGTGTGTGTTACTTCTGATACTTGGAAAGAAACAATATCAAAATCTAGGCATTTTCAGGGCACCTGGGTGGCTCAGTTGGCTCTTGATTTTGGCTCAGCTCATGATCCCAGGGTTGTGGGATCAAGCCCTGTGTGGGGTTCTGTGCTGACTATGGAGCCTGCTTGGGATTCTCTCTCTCTCTCTCTCTCTCTCTCTCTCTCTCTCTGCCTCTCTGCCCCACCCCGCTCCCACTCTCTGTCTCCCTAAAATAATTTAAAAATATCTAGGAATTTTCATAGAAATAATCCATATTTCTAGAATTAATTTTATTTTTATCAGCCAATTTTCTTTTATTAACAATATTAATTACATGAAATGAAATATGTAACTTTATATTAAGACATTCAAACGTATAGTGGTAAATTTTTACTTATGTAATCATTTTAAACCAATCTAGGAAGTATTATCCTTCTAATAATGGATTTTTTCATGACATAGTGTATATTCACTCCGTTTAGTTATCAGATGGAGTTTGGTAAGGATTATTTTGAAGATAGTGACTGATCTGAAATGGCAATCATCTTGTTTTCTCTTATTTTCTTTTTTCTTTAAAAATTGCCCATCTTTTCTTTGCCATGGTAGTGATATCATTATCATGATAGTGATATCCAACCAAACTTGGAAGAGTAGAAATAAAAAAAAAAGTTTTAATTGTTGGGGTGTACATGATAAGGGAGAAGATAAAAAAATGCTTTTGAAATTCTCTGAGTTGGTCAATTAGCATAAAATACGGACAAATTATATTTGAAACATATAGCCTCCCATTTATCCTAACAGTTTAGGAGTCTTGTTAGGAATGAGGTAATTGCTTCCTTTTAGATAGTTTATAATTCCCCTGGAAACATATTTGAGGTTTATAGTCATGAAATATGAAATGAAAAATTCCTCTTATGAAATTAAGAAAGGGAATAACGGAAATTCATCATACTAAGATATCAAAATGATACTTGAAAAATTTTACATGAATAGCTACACTAATTGCTAAGGCCATTCCTTGCTCAGATAGCTATTTATCAAAGACAGAATGATAAATATAAGCTGTGGTTTTTAAAATCCTTTTGAAAATATTAAATGATTCATATTGTGCACAGATGGCTAAATGCAAAAGTACTACATTATGTATTCAGAGATTTTTTTTTCTTTATGAATTGGGTAGGATTTCAGTGAACTAAATAAGCAAAGTACCTTTAAATGAATTATTGGCATGATTAAGTTTTAGAAGACTTTTAGAGTGTGAAAATCCTGAGACACCATCATAATAAATTGCAGTAGGGATTTTAGAGTTAGTTTAAACCTGTAATTCACAAAACTATGGAATTTTAGTCTATGAGGTTGCGATTCTATAGAAGAAAAAATGATGAATGCTGATAGTTAAACATCAAAACATCTTATTTTCTGATTGTGTGAGATCTCTACACAAGTTGTTACTGTTGTCAGCATGAAGGTTGTTAAGTGATTTTATTTATTTTTTACTTCTTGATGCTGTGCATAGCACTTATCTAAAGGTACTCGGAACAGAATATTTCATAGAAAAATGACTCCCCTTTTTATTATCATTTTTTTATTTTATATTACCTAACAAAATATTATAGTTTTTTGCCTATATACTCTCTAATAACATGAAGATTGGTAAGATTATGTTTCTGGAATTAATTGACTATGATGGGAAGAAATAATTGCATTGAGGAAAATGGTTTCAACATTCATACAAATCTAAGCTATCCTGAAATTTGTTTTGGGCAAGTCACTTGCAATATTACCTCTGCATAATTTTCTTAATCCATTATCATAGTAATTCCTATTTTTGTTCCCCATCAACAGCGTAATTACAAATTAACTTTTAAACCTGGGAAATATGTTTATTTTAGAGCAAGTATCAGCAAAATTTTTCTGTGAATAGCCAGCTAGCAAATATTTTAGTCTTTGTGGACAACACACTCTTTGTAGGTAGTTTTCAGTACTCAACGTTGTAACACAAAAGTAGCCACTGACAATGCCTAAATGAGCTGGAATGGCTGAATTCCAGTAGAAAATTTATTCAGCAAAACGGGTGGTCATATTTTTCCTGCAGAAGGTGGTTTGCTAACCCATGTGAAATGGAATCTAAAAGAAACACTCAAGCATGGTGGAAAGACTGAGCATGCCAGAGGTATGTAGTCTCTGAAATGGTTCCTGGATGCCTTGTCTTCCATTGAGACATTTTGGCAGAAAATTCTCAAGGAAGTGTTGGGATTGTTACTTGGGCAGAGTGGACAGGAAGATGTGTTGATAGTTTTCAGAACAGTTGAGAGTGTCGCAGAAGGTATAACCTTTTTTCGAAGTGAATTATAAGGGAAATTTCATTAAATCCTGAGAGAATCCTCTGATGATTTGCCAATGTCACATGGCCACAAAGAAACTTCGTGGGGATTTGAGGTGCCCACATGATTGTTCCACCAATGGGAGAATGTTGAAAAATGTCCTTTTCTATTTAGTCATCTGTTAATGTCACGTTTATCCTCACTACATAAAGGGTTGTGAATGCCTCCAGAATCTGTTTGCCTCCTTTGTCTACCTCAAAGCTTAGTATCTTGAGTGTCTAAATCAAATTACCTGGCTGTGAAGTCTTGTGTGGTGGGGCATGATCTCACATAATTGGGAATAATGACTCAGCTATTATCCATAGCTGTATATTAGGCTAAAGAAAAGGTAGAAGAAGAATCAAACTTAAAAAAAATCAAGCTACTGTAAATAGTATGTTTCTCATAGTAAATCATCTATTCAATGAAAAATGAAATATATCAATGAATTTAATGTGATTTATTAATTAAATTTTGTGTCATTTAAGTAGGTTTTTTTCATCATTTGGACTATGAGGAATTTGTGTCCTTGATAAACCACCTCCTGCAATAGTCATTGAAATAGCTCAATAATAGCTGACTTTTTTCAACATATTTATTTTTGGAAGGCTGCCCTGTCTGTACAGTGAAACTCCAAAATGTCTTTGTTTGGGAGAAATGTTATTGGTCTACTACCTCTCATTTTACATCATCTAGTAAATAGCATTATCTAAGTGTTATTTGGAGATAGAAATTAGGTGTCATTACCCAAAACCAGACTTACTATCCATATTTAGAGATTTATTGACATCCTTTGTGCATATCAATGTATTTCATGATACAAAATATATTTTTTAATGAACACTTTAAATAAGTGGGCATTGACTGTTATACTTTGGTTCATGCCATGGTAGAATGAAACACTTTAAATCAAATGGATGATGTAAAAAAAAAATGGATGATGTCAGCACCACTGAATCATACTCTTAGGCTAATTGTTTTCTATTTCCTTGGGCAGGCTATTTATCTGATAGATCGTCAAATATGCTTCTTTGATTGTATAATTATACCCTTTGTATGAATTAGCATTCGGAAGCTGAGGATATCCATGCATACATTTAAATCGATTTTACACATGTACTTTACTCAGGCATATATTTATTTATTAATTCCCCATTCATTAACTTGCACATACTTTTATGTCCTTTCTGGTTATAAAGAACTATCATTTACAGAGTTTAGGTCTTTAGTATTTTTTGTGGAGATTATCCACAATTTTATTTTCCTAGGAAAGTTTAAACAAAAGATCTATATAACGTAGCTAGCACGTTATAATAATAATGATAAGAATTGAAATTGATTCACGTTACTAAAAAAGAAAAGGGAGAAGAAATTAATATTACTAACCAACTACTGAATATCAGACAAAATAAATCTCACCGATTCCTATCAGCAAGGTATTGGTTGGTCTATGTTCCTAGTTAAGGAAACAGAAAATGGATGCACTTTCCCCCAAAACAACCCTAAGCTGGACAATGCCTAAGGATTGTATTGCATTTATTAAGGGAAACCAGAAAAGAAGTTTAAGAGCAGTTAAGGAATTGGACCTTAGGCATAATGGTATCTTTCACTTTCTGTTCTGTGTTCCACAATGAAGCCTTTAGCACACTATGAGATTTTATTTTGAGGGTAGCATTAAACTTCTTTTTAATTTTTTTTTATGTTTATTTATTTCTGACAGAGAGAGAGAGAGACAGAGCATGAGTGGGGGAGGGGCAGAGAGAGAGGGAGACACAGAATCCGAAAAAGGCCAGAGACTCTGAGCTGTCAGCACAGAGCCAGATGCGGGGCTGGAACTCACAGACTGCGAGATCATGACCTGAGCCGGAGTCGGATGCTTAACCAACTGAACCACCCAGGCGCCCCGGCATTAAACTTCTTTTGATTCTTATTCCCTTTATCTATCTAAAGGGAGTGATTAGTTTTGGTCAAACAATGTGTTCATATGTTGAAATGCCCTTTGAACAACCACTTATTTTGCTTCGAATAACCAACCCAATTCAACTGTTTCTTTTCATTTCAATTATAGGTTTTTATAGACCATAATTTCACTCCTGCACATAAAAATCAAGGATACTGTTCTAGTTCTTCACTCTCCAAACTTGGACCTAAAGAAATCCTCTTTCTCCCTAGGATGGAGAGAAGTAGGGAGATAGAAAGCAACCAAATAATGTGGTTAACAATGTGGTCTTTCCTAAACCAATACAGAATTATTCTAGAATAATGCATTCTCAAATTTGGAAGCTATATAGTATTAAGATTTCAGATTGAAGTGGAGAACAAGTTCATATCAGGGAAATAGAAACATAAGAACCTAAAAATTCAGAAATGAGTTACAGGACCTCAACCTTATTGCCAAGGTTAATCTTATCTAATTTAGTTCTCGTTTATTCTCATTACTCTCTGATACAGTTTTTGCAACAATGAGGACAATTTCCTTATTTTCTCTCCTAAAGAGAGAACATATTTACATTGACCTGCTTCTGATGAAAGCACTTCATTTCTCTGAAAGCAATTAGCAAATACATTTCTGAGCACTGACTATGTGCCAGACCTTGTGTTGGATACATTAGAAATGAAATATATCAGCATTGCCAATCTTTCAGTGCCAAGAGTAACACCAGAGAAATGTCTCTGACTATTTCTAAAATTTAAATTCTTTTCCTCTTTCTGAATAGCAATTGGCCTTAGTAATACAGTGGATTGTTTTTCTTTTGTTTCTTGTCCTTCATTGCATCCAGCCATGAGGATGTATTAGAAACTGACCTCATCTCAGTGTGTTCTGAAACATTTAGTACTTTTATGGCTCTGTAGCAACATCTATATATTCTTTTATAGAAGCACTTTTAATTGCACTTTCTTAACTGATCCCATGAGCTAAATTGGTCAGATAGTATTATTTCCATTTTACTCTTAAAGAAAATAAGTCTTACCGTGATTAAATGGCTTTTTAATGTAATTGATATTTTGGAACGGAATATTTATATGCTATTTGCTCTGATCCAAAATTCCATACCCTTTTCAGTGTTTCATGTGATTCATTTTGAAAGATTAGATTTACAAGAAGGGCTTCCAACTGAACTGCTTATATCGTTCTACACATACAGAATTTTCTTCTACCTAATGTAATTTTTTTTGAATTACTATGATTCCAAGTTAAATCTAGAACAGCCTGGAGAATAATTCCATTTGAAGAAACTGGGAGTAGTTTCTGTCAATGTGTAATACTTTAAGATTTTTAACTTTACCATAAAACTGTATTTGTGATACCATATATCTCATTGATTTCATTAGACTAGTGCAAAGCTCACAGAACCTAAGTACCACACATAATACAAGTGAATGATTTTGTAGTTTATAAATTCTATCATTATTCTTTTACATTTTAAGTGAAGCATTCAAAGATACAGTTTCTAAATCAGAGTGAGAGAAAAGTAAGATACTAGTTGAAAAAGTTGATGAAGTCTTTGAAGTAGATGAAGTCATCTGAAGTAGATGAAGTGTTTTTAGGAAGCATAATTAGGAAGTGTTTGTGAGAAAATCTTTCTATCACTTTGTATTCAATGCCTTGGATAGTACTCGCCACATAGTTAATACACACTGTATGGGTTTTTCTTCATGAAGACTAGAAAGAATAAAAGAAAGTAGGGGACCATCAGAGATAATTTAATAAGTGATATTTAGGGTAAGTTACCTGGAAGGTAGTGTATGTGACAGTATTCATCCCATTACTGCTAGCCAGTGCATCAATAGATATATTCAGATGTTGCATTGTAGTGTTTGGTAAATATTGTGGCAGTATGTGAGATTCAGCTGGAAATGAACACCAACAGTGCATACTTCTGTTTGAAACAATATGGGATATATCACATAATATACGCAGGAGCACATTCCAGGTTGTGAGGGGGCAATAATATCCTGGCTAAAATAAATAACTTTTATTACGTTTAACATTAAACTGGCAAAAGGCTCAAGATGCTTTGGAGCCTACCAAGAAAGATAAAGCAAAAATCATGTGCCAGAAACAAGCAGCAGGCCTATTTTCACACTAAGTGCCTCCGCCAACCGCTGTAAAATTGAAATTCTGAAATGACAATTGCACTGAGCAGAAGGGAGAAAGAAATCCCATGGCTACCAGAAAGTTAGGAAGGTAATAGGAGAATCTCACATACTGCATTGACTACGAGAATAGCAATCACAGTGGGGACATGACTGGAAAATAAACCTAACTATACAGAAAAGGACAGCAAAAACAATTGCCTGCATATGTTACTAGGTAGAAGACACACACACACACACACACACACACACACACACACCATTTATAACCACATAGAAGAAATCAACCCAAAAATGTTACTAGGAATAAACTTATACCAAAAAATATGAAAAGACGGAGGAAATCCATATATTTGTAACAATAAACAGAAGATAAAAATTGACTCAGGAAGAAATAGAATAACTGAATGGTTCCAAAACCATTAATGTAACCTAATTAGAAATTTAAGAAACCCTTTACACAAAGTGATATATATGTATGATATAGAATGCCTTTCAGGTGAGTTCTATCACTTAATAAACATAATTCTAATATTACAGGAACACTTTAAGAAAAAATAAAAGTGGACATTCTTCACCTGATTTTATAAGCCATGCATAGTCTTTATACCAAAGCAATTGGAATACATTAAAAGAATGAAAAAAAATGCATGTTCATTTCACTGAAAAAGTAGTCATAAGTGTCATAAATTAATTTCTGAGTAATGCATGAATACATTAATGCATATTAAAAAGTTTCGTTTATCCCACAAGTAAACTAAATGGTTAAGATTAGAACATTGTGGGGCTCCTGAGTGGCCCAGTCTATTAAGCATCTGACTTTGACTTAGGTCGTTATCTCTTCGAGCCCTGCATTGGGCTCTGCACAGAGCATCCCTGGGATTCTCTATCTCTCCCTCTCATTCTGCCCGCCCCCCTTCAATGAGAAATGAAAGGACTTTAGAAAGCAATATAAGAAAATACATTTTGAATTTGGGTAAGAAATTATAAAAGAAAATTCCAAACCATTTGGAAATAATTTATAAGGTTGACTTATCCAGTATAAAATGTTATTTACTTAAAAGTCCATAATTAGAGTGAAAATACAGGTCACACACTGCCAGAAGAATGCTTATTACCAACCAAGAATTTTCATTCTACATATATAAACAATACTTGTGAATCAATAAAAATAATTTCCAAATGAAACCACTTGAAAAACAGCAACAGATATTTCTTATACAAATAAGCCAGAAGCCTATTTAAAGACGCTTAATCCCATGAGCATCAGACAGAAGAACTTTAAATTCATAATAAAATTCATTTTTATATTCATCAGTTTGATAAGTAAAATTAAATTAAAATCTATCTATATTAAGTGTATTGTGAGACGATAGGAGTTTCCATCCTACCACTAGTGGGAGTGTATTCGATACATTCATATATGGGTTTTTTTTGAGGGGGGGTGTAATTCCCAAAAAGATGAATATTCTTTGTCATTTTCAGGAATGCTACTCTCATATTCAAAGGAAATATTTCTTAATGTGAGCAATCAATGAATATATTTAAATTTTATTATGATTTTCCAAACCAAAAAGATGAATTTTACTCCATTTTATTTTTACAAACAGTAAAACCTTGGTTTGCGAGCATAATTCACTCAGGAAAAATGCTTGTAATCCAAAGCACTTATATATCAAAGCAAATTTCCCTATAAGAAATAATGGAAACTCAGGGGCGCCTGGGTGGCTCAGTCGGTTAAGTGTCTGGCTTTGGCTCAGGTCATGATCTCGTGGTACACGAGTTCGAGCCCCGCGTCGGGCTCTGTGCTAACAGCTCGGAGCCTGGAGCCTGCTTTCGATTCTGTGTCTCCCTCTCTCTCTCTGACCCTCCCCCCATTCATGCTCTGTCTCTCTCTGCCTCAAAAATAAATAAACATTAAAAAAAATTTTTTTTAAAAAGAAATAAGGGAAACTCAGATGATTCGTTCCACAGCCCAAAAATATTCATATAAAAAAGACAACAATACTGTAATAGAATGTAAAATAATAAAGAAATTACAAAATAAAAGAAAATAAACTAATCTACACTTGCCTTTGAAAACCTTCGTGGCTGATGTGAGGGAAACAAGAGAGAAGGAGGGTTATTGTAGTAGGATGACTTTCACTATCACTAATGAAATCACTGCTATCGATTGGCTCAATGGAATCTTATTTCTTTTCCTGCAACTTTAACAAGGAACCTATCCAATAACACTTGCTTTTGCCTCCTTTTGAGGATTCCACGGAAATGTGACTTGCATTGTAGTTACACAGATTCATCACTCGCACTCCTACAGCCTTATTCAAGTGGAGCTTTTCTACAGAATTTTGCAGTTTCCCACATTTTACACATCTTCTTAATCTCATTTTCAATGAGGGATTCCTCAGCCTTTTTCTCTTCCTCTGCAGACAAGACGCAGAAGTAGACTTCTTATAAAATCTTGCAATTTCAGCCACTCATGTATCTCATTCATACTTCTCTATTATTTCCTTCCTAGTTTCCACTCTAAACATTTCCTTCTTACCACCTTTCTTTTCAACCTTTTTCTGCATGGGCTCCTTCGTATATGCTGGCACAAATTTGGACTACAGTACAGTAATAATAAACTCTGGTCATATACTATATTTAATGTAACTGGCAGTAAGACAGCAGAGGAAAGGGTCTACATCTGCAGGCAGCCTGACCTTCAATGAAGCAAAGCATTCCTAAGCTTACTCTTGTATGGAAAAGCAAAGGACTGTCCATACAGTCTGCTTGGAAGTGACAAAAAAAAAAATACACCAACGCCAGTTGTGGGCACCTTCCAACGTTCTGAAGAGTCATTGACTTCTGCCAAACACCACGGCCTGACCCTGAGCATCTGAGTATGGGAGGCAATCACCCACAATTCTGCAGAGAGAGAGAGAGAGAGAGAGAGAGAGAGAGAGAGTGAGAGAGAAGAACCATTGGCTCAGTTGTAATTGTGTGACGTTTCGTATCACATACTACTCAGTATTGCCAGATATCACTCGTTTATCAAGTTAAAATTTATTGGAAATGCTTGCTCATCTTGCAGTGCACTTACAGAAAAAGTTACTCACAATTCAAGGCTTTACTGTATTTCACAATAAAAATGTTCAAGAAAAATAGGTGAAAAAATATTGCCAATGAAGTTGCTGTGGTAGACCACTGTTGTTAACGTGAAGTACGTTTTATTTTTTTTATGTTTTATTATTTTTTTAAGTTTTATTTGTTTTGAGAGAGAGAGAATGAGTGAGGGAGGGGCAGAGAGATAGAATCCCAAGCAAGTTCTGCACTGTCAGCACAGAGCCCAGCACGGGGCACGAACCCACGAACCCACGAACCGTGAGATCATGACCTGAGCCAAAATTAAGAGGCAGTCACTTAACTGGCTGAGCCACCCAGATGCCCCAACATGCAGTACATTTTATATGTTCTATACATTTGTTCCAGTTATTTTAATATAGTGAGTTGTAAGACATCTTATTCAAAAAGAAGTCACAAATTCAATTTAAATATCCCACTAACTGACAGTTCCGTGAGTTTAATTCACTGTGTATATATAGTCAGCTACTAGTCTGCTGTCACATTTTATAAAAAGAGTTTTGACAAGGCCACACACCCATAGTAATTTAATACAGTGATGTGAAATGTAAATTAACTAGAAAATAATGCATTACGATCTCCATAATACCTAAATTAGGATGGATATATTAATTACTCTCATTTTTGGTAGCTGCCAGCATTTTTGAATAGATAATTACATGTATGATTATTTTCTACATGAACCAGAAAGATATGAAACTTAAAAAAAAAGAAGGAATACATAGTAAAACTGATTATAAATATAAATATATCCAACACCCCTAAGGATACTTTCAGAGGATCTTGGCATTAAACTTATATTTCAAATATTTAAAACATGTTTCCCAGTGTGTTATAGCTTTTAAGTTTATGAAATAAAATATATTATTTTTTTCTCAGTGAGCTCTTGAATTATTTTTCTTCCTAAAAGGACCCTCTAACATTAGAATTGTTTTAATATTCCACAGCATCAGTCTTTATCCTTGGTCTCTTGTTCATGCCTTTTGTTTTTTCCATAAATATATATGTTTTACATGGCTTTCAACCAAACTCTTTGCTTTCTTCTATTTTTCTTTATTTAGGTTATTTCAATTAAACTTAACATTTTGATTTGATAAAATTTTATATATGTTTAATTATTCTTTTCTAGGGCCATAGCAGTTCAACTGATCACTTACTAAAAGTACATGTGTTGGATACTGTTACTGTTATTGTAGAAGAAGCAACTTCTTGCTTTCATTAAGCTTGCATTCTAGTGGGAGGAGACAGAAATACAATTAATAAGAAAATATCAGAGATTAAACAGGTACATTAGAAAACTCAGGTAGCAAATCATTAGATAGTTAAAATAGTAAATGATGGCCTGATTTAGAGGTCATGTAACATCTGTAAGCACAGTCCGTGAAAGCTTTAGCCAATTTTGAAGTTGATTTCGTGGGTCACAGCCAGCATTTAAAAGTGTAGAATAAAATAGTGGACCCTGGTGCAAAGGTCGTAGCATAGCATTCAGTGAAAAAACTCAGGTGCTCTATGCATAGAAACAGTAAATCTGCTGAGAGTTCTTTCGTGTGTTGTGTGCGTGTGTGAACCTGCATGAGTCTACACACGTTTATTTGTTTGTGTACCCAATCACAATATCAAATGCATTTCTTATGATTGGTCAAAAATATTTGGAAAGCACTGAGATATGTAAACATCCTCTTATTCTATTTCTATGGAAATAGAGGTGTGGGGGGGCACCTCAGTGGCTCAGTTGGTTGACCATCTGACTCTTCATTTTGGCCCAGGTCATGATTTCAGGGTTCATGAGAGTGAGCCCCATATCAGGCTCTGTGTTAACAGTGCAGATCCTGCTTGGGATTCTAGCTCTTCCCTTCCTCCCTCCCTCTCTCTCTCTCTCTCTCTCTCTCTCTCTCAAAATAAATAAATAAAATAAAATAAAAAAGAAATAGAGGGTTGGAAGATAACAGTTATTTAGTAATTACTATATAGCAGGTTCACTGCTAAGTGCTTCCCATTTAATGCCTGCCGTAGTATTAGATTGTGTTAACATCATTCTCTTTTCCAGATGCGGACATTGCAGCAACAGACGGGGTAAGTGCTTTCTTAAGTGTGGTTTGAAACTAACGTTAAATTTGAATGTATACGGAAAAATACTAAATACACTTTAAAATGGGGTTTACAGAATTGTTTTTCATGATTGAGAGAGGTAACAACCATCTTTCTCTTTTGGACACTTTGCTGCTTTATTGCTCATTTTTTTTTTACTCATAAAAATGTTGCAGTAATCTTTTATAGATAAAATTATATGCATGTCTGACCATTTCCTTGACAATTTTCTTGGATATATTTGAAGCCCCAGATGTATTTTGACAAAATCCTATCTAGAAAGATCACTGAAATGTATGCACCAATCGAAAGTAAGAGCGTCTTGAAGGTGGAGGTTCTCCTGTAGGAAGACCCAGGTTCTCTGATTAACCTAGACACTTGAGCTTCTTTGTGCTATTGTTCTTTGCACAGCTCTTGAAATTAATTTGTTATTCTTCCCATCTCTGCTCTGGTTCACAGAGCTACTGCTGAGATTTCTACGTATGCTAAGATCCAGTGAGCTTCTGTAATTTTTTCAACATTTTTATGCCATATTGCCTTATTGCCTACAGGAAGTCAGGGTTTTGTTTTGTTCGTGCAGTCACATTTGTTTGTTTTAGTTTTCCCCTGATACACAGAAAATGAAATAAATTAGTAGCGAGCCGTGATATTGGCTTTGGATCATGGTTGACACACAGACAGGTCATGACCACTATGACCACTGGTTTTTCTGTTGAAAAAAGATCCCGTAAAACAGAGTAGGACACATAGATTTCAAATGATTAAAACTATTTCCCTATGTCTTTGGGGCCATCTGACCTTTCCAAGCTCAGATGATAGATTGTCCTTTGTACTTAATGTGTTTCTCATCTCAGGCAATTTTCAAGCTGACAGTTTTGTTTGGTTCAGCTACCAGCCTTAAAAATAGAGTGAACTGGGCTCTGCTCCCTATTAACCTAAAGATAGTATATCCTGATAGAGAGGATGTGCAGAAGAAATGACAGTAAGTCTACTGGATGACCAAAGAGTTTCTTTGAAAGCAATATCATCTGGGATGGGGGCTGCTGTGTTGCTGTTGGATATAAGATATTTAGGATTTTAAGATGTGAATGAAGTTCCTTCAACGTCGTTCAAATTACATAACCCTGCAATGTTCCGTGATGTTATCAGATATGATGGATAGATAGAAAATGCTTAGGAATACATTATTAGTACCGTAGTCATGTAGGGATATATGATTGGTCATGTGATTAGTCATCCTTCGACTGTCTTAGAGGTCAGCCCATGAGACAAGGTGCTCAGTGCTGAAAGTCTAAGTTCTACGGCATTGAATTGCCTGTAAGAACAAGGAGCAGTCTAAAGTAATTAATAGAGGTAGGGCATGGAGCTGGGATTTCTAGCATGGTGAACACTGGTTCTAGAAGATTGTAGAAGCAGGGATGCTTTGGTTGGGCTCAGGTAGACAGTTCTGTAGCACATGATGCCAACTGGGACTGCAGGAATCTTCACTGGTCTGGACTTGTATGGCCCAAATGAATCACTCTCTTGACTAGAAGTTGGTGCTACTTTTGGCTGGGAGTTCATCTGCAGCAGTTTACTTGAGTGATGCCTGTGGCCTCTCCGTGCAGCACGGACTTCTCAGTGCATGGTGGCTGAGATCCAAGAGAAAGCAAGTGGAAGACGCCAGATATTTTCAAAATTTGGTAAAATCCCAGAATGTCACTCTTGCTGTTTTCTAATAAATTCAATTCCTCATTAAAGAGTGAAATGCACATATGAGAAGGGAAAGAATTGAATATAACCATTTATAAAGCTTTTTACGATAAAAATCTTTTATATTAATTAATTATATCCATCACTCTTGATGATACATTCATTTAAATATTCTATTGAGATGTCTTCAAATTCACTAATTTTTTTTTTGTGGGAGGGCTGTGTATAATCTGTTGCTAAGCCTATCCAGTAAAATTTTCATTTTACATATTGCTCTTTTCAATTCTAGAATCTCCATTTGGTTCTCTTTTAGAGTTTCTATTCTTCCACTGAGGTCCCTCATGTTTTCTGTTATTATACCATTTTTTTCTCTAAGTTCTGAAAATATGACTGACAATGGTTATGTTAAAGTCATCGCTTGCTAATTTCAATTCTTGAAATTTCTGTTTTCACATGTTTTTATATTTCTGCTTTCACCAATTACTACAGGTTGGGTGACTTAAAACATCTTACAGATCTGTGGGTCAGGAGTGTGACATATATCTATCTCACTAGGCTAAAATTGAGGTGTTTGGGAGCCATGTTCCTTTCTCGGGTTCAGGGGAGAATCCATTTTCTTGACTTTTCCAGCTTCTAGAGGCTGCCCCATTTGATGCCTCATGTCCCACGCCTCCAACTTCAAAGCCAGAAAAGGCAGGTTGAATCATCATGTCACATAACTTAAAACTTCTCTTCTATTTCCTGATCCAGTTTTAAGGATTCTTATGATTACCATAGCTTCATTGGAAAATCCAGTATAATCTCTCTATTTTCATGGTCATTTAATTCTGTCTGCAAACTTAGTTTTCATAATCTAACATTCATAGGTTCTACAGATTATGATGGGGACATCTTTTTTATTCAGGTAAGAGGACATGATTATTCTGCTTATTCACATACCAAGTGAAAATTTCATTTCAGATATTGACTTTTTCAGTTTAGAATTCCCATTTGATTTCCTATATAGTTTCCATTTTCCATTGATATTCCCCATAATTTCATTACGTCAGTCTTTTTCTCTATGGCTTTGAAATACTTGTGTAGTTGTATTAAATTCTCATTTGCTAATGTTAGTTTTCTAGATTATTTTTTCATATAACGCAGGATATACTTAGTCTAGACCACATTTTAACCAGGACTTTTATTTATAAGGTGTCAGTAATAGGTTTTGATTATAATCAACGTGTGCTCTTTAATACCTGCTTATAGGCATTTATATAATTAATTTATGGAATACCTTTAAGCCAATCCACTCTAAAATATTTAAAGCATGTTTTGAAATTTCTCTTCTCATTGCTTTGTCATTGAATCTTTTCTAATGTTTGATAGTATGTCCTGAACTTTGATGTTTTCCAAGCCCCACTTATATATCGGTCCATCTACAGATCCTGCTTTGGTTCATCTGGCCCACATATTTTTCATTTATACATTGTCTCTGTTACTTAAATTCCAGCCCTTAAATGTTTGTTTCATGGGCCAATTTTTGACCTCTGATTCATTCATATAGGTGTATGGAATAGGAGGGATGTTAGATTCAGACAACAGGGAAAATGAGTATCTTTTTTTACAGTTCTGAAATTGTCTAATTGTCATTTCCAGATGCTTCAAAGTAAAATGTGAAATCCAAGAAGATCCAAAATAAATGTATGTGTGAATGTGTGTGTGTGTGTGTGTGTGTGTGTGTGTATGGGTGTGTGGGTGAGTGTGTTCCTTTTGGCATGAAGGAGAATTCAAGAAATTTTATCTTTTCCTGAAAATAAAAGAAAATGAGGAACCTAAGAATCCACTTCCGCCAAACTATTTCTATTTCTATTATTTATTTACGTTTGCTCAAAGAGTCAATATGGTTACTTATTTTTCTAATCTCTAAGATAGGATCCTTTTTATGCATGCCTTTCCTATATGTGAATTTGAAATCTTTGTTGGTGACTTTTGTGTGTATGAGCATGTGTAAGTGTATGAGGATATGGATGTGTATGTGTATGTGTGTGTGTGTGTGTGTGTGTGTGTGTGCTTTAAGCGTTTAGTAGATGCAAGCTTTGGGTTTCTTCTAGAGGATAAAATGTGTGATTTATACCTGAAGACTCAATTAGCTACCTTTTTTGTATGCCTCTATAACACCTTTAACTCTCTCCTACCAGGATTTAATTCTCCATTGTAGAGCAATGCTTACCTTGTCTATATTATTAATTTTCATTTATTTGTTGTTATATTTCTAGGACCTAGCACCACTTCCTGGGATATGCTTATGAGTGACTTATTATTGAGGGAGAAATTTGATTTATGAAGGAATATCTGTAAATACAACCATGTCAACAAAATGAAAAACTTTGAAAAAATCAACTTACTGTATATTTTTTACAAATTACTAAAGTAAGTTGTTTAATTTTTATCATATTTATTACAGTGCAAACTCAAAGTTTGTAACATCAGTGTGAGTGGCATTTGTCAAAGTTTGCTGCTAGCTAGAAAACATTAGGAAAATCACTCCTACTTAACATCGATGTGAAAGATTTCTTTTTTTTTAAATTTTTTTAACGTTTATTTATTTTTGAGACAGAGAGAGACAGAGCACGAATCGGGGAGGGTCAGAGAGAGGGAGACACAGAATCTGAAACAGGCTCCAGGCTCTGAGCTGTCAGCACAGAGCCCGAAGTGGGGCTCGAACTCACGGACTGCGAGATCATGACCTGAGCCAGAGTCGGCCGCTTAACCGACTGAGCCACCCAGGTGCCCCGAAAGATTTCTTTGCAAGAAAACATGTAATAACATCAACATTTTCCTCGAGAAATTATTGTGTCTATTTTGCTCATTTTCTCACTCTAAAGTGCACATTTTATTTACGGATTCATTTTTATCACCTCTTAAAGCAAACTTCTATATTGTGTGGCCTCTGGTTCCGGCCAAGGATCAGTGGTGTGTCAACAAATGTATGCTTAGCCCGTGTGAAACAGGAACATGGAAAGTCATGCACGCCAAACAAATGACCTCATGTGTAGAAGTTGAACATATAATTACCTTAAGAACTACATTAGGCAGTTTTCTTACAGGAATAGTATTAATAGGTAAGGTAGCAAAATAGTAAACAGAAAGGAAAATGAAAACCAGATTCTAGAACACGTTGGCATGCTCTCTTATCAGCCAGTTCTTTTTTTATTTCTGTCATTGAACTCCAACAGGTGCTTTTATGAAGCATAAGTAAATTAGTGGCTAACCTACAGCTATCACGTTCACTTTGCTTCTTGTCAGAGGGTGACTGTGATTGTATGACAGCCAACGACTCAGAAGAGAACATGAGGTATCAATTCAGGAGATTTGGTTGATGGCTTGCCAGACAATGACCATATATTTTGGCCATGCCCTTTATGATGTGGGTCACAAATAGGCCGAATTAAGGTAGAACAGTATGACAAAGAATTCAAGCAGCAAGGAGTTGGATGAATGACAGGTACTGGATGTTGAAGCCAGCAGACTGAACCGTGGGGCAGAGAGAAGCCCACATGAAATCAAGCAAAAAATGTATCCACTAAATAGGATGTAGGCAGAGCAGACAGACAAGGCAGGAGTGAGGAGTAAATTTTGCCCGAGATTATAGTGCAACAAGTCAAGGTTCTAGACCTTCTGCCTTGAGTGCCCCAGGATTGTTAATAAGTATTTGTTTTGTTTAAGCATTGATGAATGTAATATTAAAAACATATTCATGGGGCGCCTGGGTGGCTCATTCGGTTAAGTGGCCAACTCCGGCTCAGGTAATGATCTCGCGGTTCGTGAGTTCCAGCCCAGCGTCAGGCTCTGTGCTGATGGCTCAGAGCCTGGAGCCTGCTTCTGATTCTGTGTCTCCCTCTCTCTCTGACCCTCCCACGTTCATGCTCTGTCTCTCTCTGTCTCAAAAATAAATAAACGTTAAAAAAATAAAAAAAAAAAACATATTCGTTTAATTTGGTATGTACTATATGCCAGGAAATTTACAAATACTTGCGTTGACCTTGTGATACCTTCAAAGGGTAACTAATAGTGTCACGTTACTGATGAGAATTTAGACTCAAAAACTTTGAGAGATTTACACAATAGCAAACAAAGTAATTAGCAACAGAAACAAATAAAATCTGTCCCTGTAATGCTTCATGTAATTAGGCAAATTTGGAAGAGTGACTATGTGAGAACTACAATCTGTGATCCTTGCCTTTTTATGCGTTTTTCTCATTATTCTGTCTCAGTGTTACATCCATTTTCTGTTTCTGTTTCTGTTTCCTCTGTTTCTAGTTCGCCCAATCCCTAATACTGTGGTTTGGAAAATGAGAGTATGTGTGGTCCAGCACGGGACAGGTGTCAGCCATAGTCCAAACTCCGTCATCAGGTAAGCAGAACCATATGGGAAGAGGGTGGTGGTATAGTTTGCCAAGGCTGGCATTGCAAAGCACCATAACCTGAGTGGCTTAAACAACAGAAATATATTGTCTCCCAGGTCTGGAGGCTCAAAGTCTGAAGTTAAGCTGTCCGCAGGGCTGATTCCTTCTGAGGACTGCAAGGAATGGATCTGTTCCAGTCTGTTCTTCTTGGCTTGTACAAGGCCATCTTCTCTTTATGGCCCTTCACTTGGCATGCACATCTCGGTCTGCATGTTTCTGTTCAAAGTTCCCATTTTTACAGGAACATGTCCTCCTCACTTTAACTTAATAACTTCTGGGAAGACCCTCTCTCTAAATAAGATCACGTTCTGAGGTACTTAGAGTGAAGAATTCGGTACATGAATTTTGGCGTGATACAATTCAACTCATAATTGTGGTTCTCATTTGGACAACATGGTTGAGGTTTCACAGAAGAACATAAGATGCATTCCCTGAATTACAACCCATGTTATTTATAGTATATTAACCATGATGCAGAATCACACATAGTAGCTCCAACTGGATCTTATATCATCAGGAAAATTTGTACATTTGAGGTCCACACAATCTAGAGATCTGGTAAGTTCAGTCCCCTTGATGTTTTCTGCTGTTTCCACAATTTTTATTTCTGTGTCATTTACTTATTTACTTTTATTTTATTTTTAATGATTTTTAATTTATTTTTGAGAAAGAGAGACGGAAATACAGAGTGTGAGTGGGGGAGGAACAGAGAGAGACAGAGACAGAATCCAAAGTAGGCTCCAGGCTCTGAAATGTCAGTTCAGACACGGGGCTCGAACCCACGAACCGTGAGATCATAACCTGAGCTGATTTCGGACGCTGAGCTGACTGAGCCACCCAGGCACCCCTCTGTGTGATTACTATTTTTTTAATGTCCCTGCCTTTCAAAATCTTTACATTAATCATAATACAGTATACTTTTCTTAACTTTCCTAACTCTAAAGTAATAGGGATAATTGTGCATGTACAACTTTGACCACAGTACATGGAAATATTTACTTGAAAAATAACTTGTTCCGCCTGTACTGTTTACATTATGTAACAAGGCACCTGCCCATGAGGCTGGTTGATAGTGTTTAATTAATTTGCAGAGTCAGCACAATGTTTTGGATGGATGACCAAGCTAAATGAGTTTGATATCACCAACCAGCCAGCACGAGAGAAACAGATCATTAAGCTTGTAATTTTCACAGGTAATAAAGATCTGAAAATAGTCACTGAATGCTTGGCCCCATCCTACGATTATATATTTAACTCCCAAAGAGGTAAACTGAAGCCATAAAGCTACCAAATATTTCGAGAGATATACTCAAATATACTATCAACTTCCATTCGTCAAGTGATTGCATTAATAAACTAACCAGTTAGTGGCTTTGAAACTGGATTTTTTTTTTTTTTTAGTGTGACTGCATGAACAGGAATTTTGTGATTAAATGGAAAGGCAAGATTAGCAGAACAGATTAAAATGAAACCAATGTGCCGATGTCAAATATTGCTAGCTAATGCTTGACTGGTAAACAGTGTTACACAAAGCAAGTGCTATACAGTGAAGTCAAGTAGGAAGCCGGTCAGCTGACTGGTACATAGGCAGGTTCTAATAATATCCTAATATAGAACCCAAAACAAAGCGGCACATGCGGGCCTGCTCAGACACTTCAGGTAGAATGCCTCTGCCTAGTTTCAGCCAGATAAGGTCACTCTGAGCAGAGGCAGTGATGCTAAACTTTACCTTATATTGTATCTTGACTCCAACTATGACTAATAGATTTGCAAAGCAAAAACCAAAACAAACCAGAGCAAACCCTAAACTCTCTCTTCTGATGTGAATTTACATTTTGTTTCATAAAGTATATTTTTTCCTTTAAGAAACTGTCTTGTTAAATTTGTGCACTGACAGTGTATTCTGATATGGTTGGTCTGTCTGTCTGCATAGTTATAAGCCATCTGTCTACCTGTCTACCATCAGTCACTTGCCTATCCCGGCCTTAGCTAACTTGGGAACAAAGCCAATTTCTTGGTCTATGCCCGTGGCTATATCTCTTTATCTCTGAAAGCCTTAGTTCTCACACTTATAGAGCAAAAGGAACAATCGTTTTTACCTTTAACTGTTGTAAGATTAAAGAAGTTAATTTAAGTAAAGCAACCAAAATGTGATTTTGCATGATTTTATATTTGCCCATACAATAGATATTATTTCAAATACATTTTTCCCTAACGCAAATTAATTAATTAATTCGCTGGATCAATAAATCTACTGTGGATATATGCTGTCGGGAAATTCCCAAGTCACTAGAGATATAAATAAGTCTTAAGTATCTAGTATGCAATAAGCTTTTCTAGTAACAGGATATATCAGAAGGTACCCCAAACACCTTGGGCTAATGGAGTGGATAATGTAGTGGGGAGACAGAGAATGAATGTTAAAAACATTCTCGATTAGTAAGGAGTGTTAAAGTGCTCCTAAAAAAAGGGCAATTCCAGTCAGAGAGAAATGTGGAGATACATCAGAGAAGGAGTGGTCCCTACAGGCCTTTCTGACAAGTGGACCGTCATGTAGAGACCTTAATGGGATGAGGCAGCACTGTCTTGCTTGAGAAGATGAGTTGGGGTTGAGGGAGTTTGAAAAGCAACAGATGGGAGGCATGGGCAAGTTTTGCACGTTCCAGGAAGATACTCAGGCCCGTAAAGTTAAAAGCCATTCACAAAGCCTTGTGTGTGTGGTAGGTAACACAGTGTCCGAGGAAGTGAGTCCGAGGACTCAGACCAATTAGGACCCAATTTACAACAGGGTAGGGAGTTTGGAGATGGGAATTTGGAAACGTGATGTGTCTCAGAATAACGAACAAGTAAAACAAATCGTGTCTTTCTTTTGCGGCTTTTAAATCTGGGAGAACATTAACTGATTAAGGACTTCAAAGGAACTCAGAATATTAAAATGGAGATAGAAATAAAATCTACTTGGTGACATGCTATTCATTTAGAACTGAGTGCCCAGAATCTATACGTATTTAAAACTTTATCATAGGTTTTATCATATTATATTTATAATTTGAATTGTAAAGTGCAAACCAATCTGTCATTCACTTTCTATTAAAGGGTCGCAGTATACCGATATTCTTATTTTTCATGAATTGGATTAAATTTACCTTTAACGTGTATCCTTATGCTAATCACAAAGCAACACAAAACAGCACATATTTTCTTTGAAAATAACACATAACACGGGAAGCAAAATAAGATGGTTTTCAACTCGGAAGCAGTACCTTCAAGCCACTTTGATTTCTTACAGCAAAATGGGTTCCTCCCTGAATACTCGGTCCTCAAATCATTAGCTTCAGCTATGCATATAATTTTCTGCCAAGATTATTTAATGGACATACCACACTGGTCCCTTGGCCTCCCAGAAGGAGGGCAGTAACAGTGACGGGGCTCTGAGGAGAAGGTTGACAAAAACACAAACTAGATTCTAAATCTGCTATAATCAAGAGGCTGCACTTTGGTTCAGAAGATTTGTGTTTCTAAAACAGAAAATAATTCATGCCACGTATGTTTTGTTATCTTTTGCAGAAGGAGGTATATATCACCTAATACAAAACGTCCCTAACATTTCAAAATATGTTAACACTGCCACGCAGCTAAGACAATCACCCTCAGATATCTGTACTCACCTCTGTTTCTGGTTCCCACTGTGGTTAGATTGTTGTCGTAACTATTTCTGGCCAGTAGGCTGTAAATTGACGTGAACATGTCATGTCTGTTCTTGGATGAGAAGTCATTTATCCAGATACACAGCTTGGAGGTAGAACAGATCCACCCACCTTTCGTGAACTTTGAATGAATAAAGACTGAAACATGTGATGTTTAGTTTCTGCAGGGCGTTGATTCTAACATCTTGCTTACAAATACAGAAATCAGCCCCTGGGTGGAATAATGTTTAAAAAATAAATAAACAGGGTCGCCTGGGTGGTTCAGTTGGTTGGGAGTCCAACTTTGACTCAGGTCATGATCTCACAGTCCATGGGTTCGAGCCCCGCATCAGGTTCTGTGCTGACAGCTCGGAGCCTGGAGCTTGCTCGGATTTTGTGTCTCCCTCTCTCTCTCCGCCCCCACCCCGCTCAAGCTCTGTCTCTGTCTCTCTCAAAAGTAAATATTAAAATGATTTTTTTTTAAATAAAGAAGGAGGGGCGCCTGGGTGGCTCAGTCGGTTAAGCGGCCGACTTCGGCTCAGGTCATGATCTCACAATCTGTGAGTTTGAGCCCCACGTCAGGCTCTGTGCTGATGGCTCAGAGCCTGGAGCCTGTTTCAGATTCTGTGTCTCCCTCTCTCTGACCCTCCCCTGTTCATGCACTGTCTCTCTCTGTCTCAAAAATAAATAAACGTTAAAAAAAATTAAAAAAATAAAAATAAAGAAGGAAACGAGAACAAACTTAATTATATGGTATTGGCTTAGGAGTAGTTGGGTGGGGGTGAGGTAAGGAAACTGATAATCCAAGTATAAAGAGATGCAGGGGATTCTTATTAACAGTAGCTAAATATGTGGATAATTATTGCCTGAAATCATTTGGCAAGCAAATCCTAGACCTTGTAGCTTGGAGGAAAAAGTTAGAACCATTTTAATAGTATGCAGGCATGGGTAGCTATCACCTGCATTTATCAAGGCCACAGAAAATAGTGGCAATCTCTAAATCTGATTGTTAAATTTAATACCAAATTTAATTTGATATTAAAAACAGATTCAGACTTTGTAGATTATTTGGAAAGTTGATTGCAAGAGACAGGAAGGGGGTTGTTACAACAGGAGGCAGGACACTCCAATAACAGGGTGAATATTCCAACCAAGAGACAAGCCAACATCTCAGAAGTCAGGCAGAAGAAGGCTTTTCTTTTATCAGGGGGAGTAAACAAGACTAAAATGAATAAAGTGCGGGAGAGTAAGATGATCAGGAAATACTTTTCCCTGAAGTCAGTAAATTCTCAAAATTTTGAACAGGGTCTTTAAGAAGGGGCTATATGTTTGTTGATGGTGTGTCAATATTTTTAATTTTTTAATTTTTAATTTTTTTAATTTTTTTAATTTTTAATTTTAATATTTTTTTAATTTTTTATGTTTATTTATTTTTTGAGAGACATAGAGAGACAGAGCACAAGTTGGGGCAGAGAGAGGAGACACAGAATC
Organism: Acinonyx jubatus; assembly: GCF_027475565.1. Classification (NCBI taxonomy): domain Eukaryota; kingdom Metazoa; phylum Chordata; class Mammalia; order Carnivora; family Felidae; genus Acinonyx; species Acinonyx jubatus. Next base: position 20,893,557 of record NC_069384.1, on the reverse strand, counting down.
CGAAATAGGCTTCAGGCTCCGAGCTGTCAGCACAAAGCCCCACACAGGGCTCGAACTCACAAACCGTAAGATCATGACCAGAGCTGAAGTCGGACACTTAACCGACTGAGCCACCCAGGTGCCCCGAGGAGGGAAACTTAACTACAGTTTGGGTAAGTCACTTAATAAGCACTCAGGTTGATAGGCCATGATAGACAAGTTCCATTCATCTTTCATGAGGCAGAGTGGTATTTGGAAGGTCTGGCTTTGATACGCATAAGTAAACACAGGGAAGTTTTCTAAGTCTTACAGGAAGTTATGGGGCGGGGGGAAGAGCATTCTTTTTAGCAGAGGTTTCTTTTTCTTATCCCAAAATGGTACTGGCAATTTTTTAACCATGACAGTTTTCTAGGAGTATAGGTATCAGATAAAGTTTAATACTGTAACAAGCAGAACTTGGGACAAATTCTGCGACTCATAGAAAGTCAACCACTGTCTGATCCCCAAAAGTAAGACATGATGTCACCAAAAAAACTTTTAACCAAAAGCCCGGTAAAATTTCTCAACCAGTGGCGCAGCTTAAGTATTCATTATAAAAGATTCTATTAAGTGAGATGGAATCAGGTAAGGCAAGGAAGCGAAATTTCCAGGAAATAAAACAGGTTTTAGAAACATGTCTCCAGAGAATTTTAGGTGTGGTATTTAGAGCATGAAAATGACTGGAATCAAATAGATGAGAAGACAACTAAAATTCTGAGTAAATTTTTCTGGTAAAGAAGCTAAGAGATTGGACTAGAAAACTTGGAAAATTAAAAAAAAAAGAACAGGGGTGTCTGGGTGGCTCAGTGGGTTAAGCATCTGACGCTTGATTTGGCTCAGGTCATGATCTCATGGTTCCTGAGAGCGGCCCCGTGTCTGTCCTGCTTGGGATTCTCACACTCTTGCTGTGCCCTCCCGCAAAATAAATAAATAAATTGAAAAATAAATTGAAAAAAGAAAACACTTAAGAGAAGTAAAAATAGAAGAAACAAACCATGCTTGGTCCCATAACCTGACTCATATGTCGATAAGGAATACAAGCTATGGATACTCACAAGAGCAGAACAAGGCAGGAACCAGGAGAAAAAGGAGTTCTGAGAGAAAGGACTATGGGATTTCAGTTATGAGCCCCACCCCCAGACTTACAGTAGGGAATCCTTCAAAGTGTCTTGTCAGTTGCAGTCACTGACTGGACAGGACTTGAAGTCTATCCTTAGGAAAAGGGATGTGTGTGTTCTGTGTGCAGGAAGAAGGAATCAATGAGAGCATGGTGAATAGGACAGATTTTATCCTCTTTCTACCATTCTTACTCTCTTCTATGGCAGCTTCTGTTGACCGCTTACATAGGAAGTACGAATATTCTATGGGCCACATGTCTTTAATTCCTTCAGACCATATAAGAGTGAGGGTTGAACTCTTACTGTGCTAAGCACGTAAATATTTTTTTCTTTTGGTCTATTGTTATTGCATCATAGCTGAACATTTTATTATTTAATGTGAATTATAAGCCATATTTGTTATATTTTCATTATTCCCAAACCAGCATCACCATTTCTGTTCTATAAAGTTTGTGTAACATTTACACACATTCTAAACACTTGTATTACCTTTACCCCAACTAACACGTTTCCCTCATCAAAAGATCCCTTGTTTATAGTACACTCTCACTGCAATAATAGCTATTAACTCTTGTTTTATTTTCAAATGCAAAAGAAATACTGATTTTATGCTATGTTATGGACAGTGTTCCTTTTTTAAAGGCTCTCTAGCACACTACAAACTCCAAAATTTATAATCTACTCAGATTTCTTGCAAAGATGTTAAGGGTATTAAATTCCAAATAAATTTTTCTAATGTAGTATCAAATGATAAACCTAATAACTAGTTATTAATATTTTTATTTGTTCCAACATTTGTGATGTAAATATTACTTTTTATAGGGAGTATAAAATATTCAATTAATCCTTTACTATTTCTAAAATAATATTTCTTGCACATAGTCATGATTATATACGGTCAAATCTATCCAATATGCAATGGAAATCATATCTGGTTACAAATAATGTTAATAATTTGTGGAATTTAATGTATATCAGTGAACATTAACACATTCACTTTTACATAATAAAAGTCAAGCCCTTTTGCATATTCAACGTTTAGACAGTTGTAAACTCCATTGGATGCCCTGTAGTTAAGAATAATATCTCCATACTTGAATTACTTTAGAATAATTATTGTCTTGTTCTGTTATTGTTTAGATTCTATGACCTAGGTCATAAATTCAGATATATCACACACAGTCATTCTGGTAGCAGATTCCCCAATCCTATAATGCTTTCTCTACAATAGATTATTCATTTTTAATTTTCAGTTTCACCAAAGGAACACTACTGATTTATAACTAAACATTAACGTTGTGACTCCCCAGGAACTATAAGCCCTAAAACTCTTTGCAAATCTAGTGATATTAAAAAAAACAAATTAAAATTAAAAAATAAAAAAGGGAATAGGTTAATTTTCTATTTCCTTGATATCCAAAATGTGGCTTATATATCAGACACATTAGCATGCCTTTGTGTAGCTTCTTTGAAATGCAGAATCTTAGGCCCTACCCAGAACTTATCAAACCAGAAACCATACTTTTGTAAGATACCCTTGTGATTTCTATAGATGCATTAAAGTTGGGAATACACTACTCTTTACCCCAGGGTACGATGCGTGTTTTTTTCTTTGACATAACTGAGAAGAAAATAGGTAGTAATGAACTTGGTTCTGCAACCAACATTCCCTTACGTAAATTTGTAGAAAGAAAAAGAATGTTGGGGCACCTGGGTGGCTCAGTCCATTGTGTCCAACTCTTGGTTTTGGCTCAGGTCATGATCTCACCGTTTGTGAGTTCGAGCCCCACATCAGGCTCTGCACTGGCAGGGTGGAGTCTGCTTGGGATTCTCTGTCTTCTCTCTCTTGTTGTCCCTCCCTTTATCTCTCTTTATTTCTCTCAAAAGAAATACAAAAAAAAAAAAAAAAGTCTTTAAAAAAAGGAAAAAAGAATGTCAATGGAACTTCAATAAAAAAAGAGAAGCTTCTGCCCACCACCCTCCCACTCTTTTCTTTGCTGGTCACAAAAACTAACACAGTCCCTCTTCATCACCTATTAATACTCTTTGTGGAAATACACTGCACATTGACTTGGAGTTTCCAACATAATAACTAACTTCCTATCTCGTAAGTAATGATTTTCGACTTGATCATAATTTTGAAAAGGCATTTATGATCTCACATTAGGAATGCGAAAAAGGAAGAAGTGATATCTTCTTCTTCTTCAGTTGAGTGTTCATATTTACGATGCAGAAGGAAACGGAAGGATGATAAGTGTACAATATTATGGGAATATATTGTGTACAATATGATGTTCATTCCATTACTCTCTTTTCTAATCATTCATAGAAATCTAAATTTTGTTCTTTGTAGAGGCAATGATTTGTATAAGATTATTTTTTTATAAAAAAGTTGGAGAAACTGTTTATGTAAAGCAATTAGGAACTTGCCTCAATACAAATTCATTGAACTGAAAAATATGTTCTGATTGCCATTCAAGCTTGAAAACAGCAAAACATCAGTTTGCAGAACCAGAAAAGGGCCTCAGAGAGCAATAGGAGAAGATGAAAATCATCATTCTGAGTGCACTAAAGAAATTAGCCCTAAGATAGCCCCTCCCTTCTGAGGCTCATTTACATCTTAAAAGGAGTCCTAAAACTGGTTTATAGATGAATACTTTTTTTTGACACAATTCAGTAAAAAAGAAAATATTGGATTATACTTGACTTTCTGCAAGTATTTCATTTTATTTTTAGAAACACTCCTTTTATTGTTACCCAGTTTAAATTAAGCAAAATACGTCATTGTGACTATTAAGTTCTTTGCCTGTAATGTATGTTTGTGAGATAATGAACCATATTTTCCCACTGTGTAAACTATGCCACGGGGACTAAAAGGCACTTTTAAAAGTTGTACAAACTCTTTTAGGTCACTGGGATACCACTTAGGAAATTAGCACTCATTACACTAAATGATACCCTAGTGGCTTGGAAAGGTCAACATAGCTTTCAAAAAATTATGACTCTTTGAGAGTGTATTGCTCAACTGTGATCATATTATTTGCAGTGCATTTGGCTAGAAGTTTGTCAATAAAGATCTTGTTGTATAATAATTGATGGAGTGTTTTTGCTGTATATGAAAATAAGCTAATTCAGATTTAAAGGAATATACGTTTATATAAATAAACCAAATGTAGTTGATCTCTTTCCTTGCAAAGATAAATATTTGATATGTTCTATAAATGATGACAGCTAATAGATTCATCAGATCTCAATTCTGTACTTTACTCATAGGCTGGTTCATGTATATAGAATAACAATATGCATTTGTAAGTACTATATGAAGGCATTACAATGTGATTCAGACAAATTATCTCCAACCTTATGAAAATATTTAGTAGACATTCAAGTGGCAGAATCTATGGGTTATGGTGTATAATATGCATAACCAACATTTATTGAGATTTTAATATGTTCCAAGTACTTTTCTAAGCACCTGGCATGACTGAACTTACTTATTCCTCCTAATCATTCTATAACACTGGGATATTGCTTGGATATTGAAAGACAAATAAGAAAACTTGCCTTTAGAGATTGGCTTGAAGGTCTAAGGTCACATAGAAAATTGATTGCTAGCTTCCAAAGCCAGGTCAGTCTTAAAGTTTGTTTGGATTTTTCTACACTATATTACAAAGAAGTGGACAATTTCTGATAAACATTTTTATTCCTTATTTATTACCATAGCCTTTTAAAAAATCAATGCTTAAATTTCCAACGCTGCTGTTATCTTAGTTCAGGACACCAACCTCTCTTACTTGGATTACAACAGTAACTACCTAGCTGATCTCACTGACCACTCCCTTGCTCTAACTGACACCCTTTTCCATTTCTCTGTCAAAGACATAATTTAAGAATTCAGACTGAAGATTTCGTCACCCCTTGAAGCACCTTTGAGTGCATTTAAAGTATGTCTAAACAAGGTCAAATTCTCTATTTCTTTGCCTTAAGGTCCGTAATTATTTCCAAACTTATTTTCCATCCAGTCAAATTACCAATCGGCTGCAAAAGTAGAATAAATACGTTTTCAAACATACATTTAAAAAGCACCCAAAAGAATAAAATAAACCCTCACATATATGGTCAAATGATCTCAGACAAGGAAATAAGACCACTCAATAGGGAAAGCAAAATCTCTTCAGCAAGTGGTGGTGGGAAAACTCAACATCCCATGTAAAAGAATGAAGTTGAATTCTTTACCTTATGCTACATACAAATAACTCAAAAGGGACTAAAGGCCTAGACATAATACAACAATGTATAAAACTTTAAAAGAAAACATAGAAAATTTAATGACATTGGATTTAGCAATGATTTCCTGGAAATGACTCCAAAAGCATAGACAACACAAGAAAGAGAGAGAGAGAGAGAGAGAGAGAGGGAAATGGAAGTACATTAAACCTAAATTTCTGTGTACCAAAGGTCAAAGCCAACACACTGAAAAAGCAGCATACAGAATGAAAAAAAAAAATTGCAAACATAGGTTTGACAAAGGGTTACAATCCACAACACATTAAAAACAGTTGAGTGTCCCAGTGTGTGATGCTTGATTTTGATCATGTCATGATCTTGCAGTCATGGGATCAAGCCCCACGTTGGGCTCTGTGCTGGGTGTGGAGCCAGCTTGGGATTCATTCCCCCTCTCTCTGCCTCTCTCTCTCTCAAAAACAGAATTAAAAAAAAATAAAGTAGGAAAAAACTCTAATATATGTATTTCCATTGAAAGAAAAGCAAAGTAAATGAACAAGTAGGCAAGGATGGTAAAGTAAGTAGCCCCAGAAATCCATTTTTCTATAAAAACAACAAAACCGCTCAAAAATTATCAAAATTAACATTTCAGAACTCTGGAAATTAACCAATGGCTTGCAACAGTCTTGGGAGCAGTCAGTGAAAATGGCAGAATTGGTATACTATATGGCATATTAACTTGCCCCATTGCTAGCCCCCTCTATCCAGCGCTGCAGAAAATATGAAAAAGAGCAATCTCATAATCACAGTAGAAACTAGAAGCCTAGCAGCCACTAGAAGGGGCAAAATGGCATTAGCATTCCTCAAAAGCAACATTCTCAGAGAACTGCAATTATTTGATTTGTCTGTCAAATCCCAGAAACGATCAATGCAGGAATCATTTTTATTTGATCCGACTCAGAACTTTCCCAGTGTGAACAACCATTCCCCAAAGGTATTTGTTAAGAATAATCAGTGCAATGTTTTTTTTTTTTTCCAAAATGGAAAGTATGAGAACAGTGTTTCACTAAATGAAGGATGACAATAAAGAAATTGAAATTAAAAAATAGAAAGTCTGTGGAGTTGAAAAATAAAACAGAAATGTAAAATTCATGAGTGGCACACAGCAGATTTCAGCTGGCATGAGGAATAATTTGAGTCTGAGGATAAGCCATTGATATTACCCAGTTTGAGAAAGAGAATTAAAAAAAGAATAAATGCCTCAGAGATCTGAAGGACAGAATCAAAGTATGAACATAAGCACAATGGGAGTACCAGATTAAGACAGAAAGAGGTAGAAATATATGAACATTTTTTTTTTTTTGCTAGCAGATCAGACCTATAAGAAATACTTCACTGTGAAAGAATCCTTCACTGTGAAAGGAAAAGACATTTGACAGTAACATGAGTTCACACAACAAAATAAAGTACACTGATAAAAATAACTACATAAGTATATTTCACATAGAGCACAATGCATTTTTGTTTGTAACTTTTTGCATAAGCCAATAATTGTAAAATTATGTCGACAATGTTAAAATGTGTTAAGATGTAATTTGGATGACAATAAATCACAAACAATGGCTTTGAAAGCAGTTATGTTGGTAAAACAATCGTATACTCTTGAAATTAAGTACATAGTAATGTGAATTAGATTATTTTAAATGAAATGTTAATTGTAATCTTGTGCAGCACTAAGAATAATTCAAACAATATATAGTTTTTTTTAAATTTTTTAACGTTTATTCATTTATTGATAGAGACAGAGTGTGAGTGGGGGAAGGGCAGAGAGAGAGAGGGAGACACAGAATCTGAAACAGGCTCCAGGATCTGAGCTGTCAGCACAGAGCCCGACGCGGGGCTCAAACTCACAGACCTGTAGATCATGACCTGAGCTGAAGTCGGACGCTTAACCGACTGAGCCATGCAGGCACCCCTCAAACAAAATATAGTTAAAGAATCATTGAGGAGATTGAAATAGTCCAGTGGAAAATATCTTTTGGGCACAAAATAAGTCAGTAATGGAAGAATGGAGCCAAAAAAAAATTAGACATATGATAAATAGCATGATGTCAAACACAAATCATAGCTCATCCATAATTACATCAAATGCAAAGGGCTTAAAACTTTAGCTAGAAAGCGTAGATTTACAGAGTAGAATTCTTAAAATATGACCAGTTTTTCGCTGTCTCTGAAAGACACAGTTCAGATTTAAAGCACAAATAGGTTAAAAGGAAAATAATGGAAACATATATGCCATTCAAATAGTAAACAATGAAAAATGGAATGGATATATTGATATAAGGTAACATACATTTTAAGAGAAAAAACTGTTACTAGAGACAAAAGGGATTTTTTGTTATAATAAAGTCAGAAGTCTTTTAGAAAAGCCTAACAATGATCAACAAATATGTAGCTAAAAAGAACCCAAAAATACGTGATGCAAACACAAAATAGTTGAAAGGAAAAATAGATAAGTCAACAAAAATTGTTGCAGACTAATGACCTACTTTGAATAGTGAATGGAACAACTGAGCACAAGATCATAAAGTAGCTTAAGACTTATTCAACACTATAAACTAACTATACCTAACACATCTATAGAACACTCCAACCAATGACATCACAAAATAGTTTTTTTCTGAAATGAATCTGGAATATTTGAAAAACATTTGATAGTTCATGAAATAAGCCTCAATAAATTAGACTTCATCAAAGGAAATATTTTTACTTTAAAAAAACAGAATTATGAAGAGATATGCAGATAATGGGAGAAAACATTTTATATTATTTATCTGATATGAGATATGTATCTAGACTATATAAGGAATTCTTTTTTTTTAAATATTTATTTCTGAGGGAGAGAGTGAGAGGAAGAGAGCGAACAGGGAAGTACAAGGAGATGGAGACAGAGAAACCCAAGCCGGCCCTGCTCTGTCAGCACAGACCCCGATGAGGGGCTCAAATTCACAAACTGTATGATCGTGACCTAAGCCAACTTCAAGAGTTGGACTCTTAATAGACTGAGACTTCCAGGCACTCCTGTAAAGAATTTTTAGGGGCACTTGGGTAGCTCAGTCAGTTGAGCATCTCACTTTGGCTCAGGTCATGATCTAGCAGTTCATGAGTTTGAGTCCCATACGGGGCTTGCTGCTGTCAGTACACAGCCTACTTTGTATCCTCTGTCCCTCTCTACCCTTCCCCAAATTGTGTGCACGTGCAAGCACACACATTCTTCTCACTCTCTCTCAAAAGTAAACATTAAAAAAATTCTTAAAACTCAACAATTAAAAGACAAAAAAGGCAATTTACAAATGGGCAAAAGTATTTAATAGATATTTATCAAAAAAACAAAAAAGATTACGAACCTCAGGGATATCTGTAGATATTTCTTTACGGTTCTTAAATATATTCCCCTACATCTCAGAGCCAGCAATGGCATATCAAATTATCTCAAGTGGAATAAATCTGATTACTGTATTTGCAACGTTTCTCTTTCTCATCTTCTGTGGCATCTCTCTCACCCTACCCAGAGAAAATTTTCTATTTTTAAAAGTTTTGTGATATTGGACTCTACCTCCCAACCCCCATATAATCTGAGGTATCTCTCCATTGTAAGCCTATAATTTTAATAGCATTGGCAAAATTCCCTTTGCCAGGTAAGGTAACATATTTGTAGATTAGGATATGGATATCTCTGGAAGGACTTGCTATTTACTACATATAGCACACTACCATCACTGTGGGTTCCAAGAGGTTAACCAAGGAACTGATCTCCCACTTCACCCTGCACCTTGCTCCACAGAATCAGGCAGCGGAACTCTGGACTACCCGACTTGGTAGTTTTGGTGGAGTCCAGCAAAGAATTTATCACCTATCCCTGGCTCATGGAAATAAGTATGTTCTGATTCTTTCACTGAGGTAGCATTGGTAGGTCTGAGAGAGAAGCTGGTATACCATTTCCTGTCTTAGGGAAGCAGGTAGTGCTCCCATTTTCTCAGCCAGGGTAGTTTCAGTGAGGTTTGGTGGTAAGATAAGCCTCTACTCCCACCTGGCAGTAAGGAAACTTAACAGGGCACCACAAGGAGCTAGTACCCACTCTGAATTATACCTTTCCACATCACTACCTAATGTCAGGAAGATTAAACAAAGCAGGGAGAGTCTAAGCTAATTAGCATCTTACTACATGCACTTGGGACCCATAGGGCCCAGTGAGTAGAGGAGCTTCAACACCCACAGGGTAGCAGTGACACTGAATGAGGCAGTGTGAGCTGGGACTACTGGGCACTTCGGTATCTCCACTTTAGAATGGTAAGGCCCAGTGGGGAGCTGAGCCTCCACCATGGGCCTTCAATGAAGAAGATAGAATAAGGTGGTACAAGGAAGGACTGATTGGCACTTAGCTTCTTCCTTTCTAAGTCTCAGCGCAAACCATGAGGAGCTAAGCTTATACCCCTATCATACAGAGAGAAGGTAGTATGGATCAGTCCTATGGTTCCCCTTTCTCTCAAGTTTGTGAGGCTAGCAGAGAGGTAAGCATACTCTCCCACTTGAAGGTAGCAAGATGGTATGAATAAGTGCTCAGTTTTTTTCCAGGATAGTGTTGGTGGGGTCCAGTGGGAAGTTGAACATGAATACCCAAGCAGCCTTAGTACTACAACTTAACAGCATTACCAGCTTCAAGAGAAAAAAAAGATCCATAGTTTTACATAGAATATCAAAATATCCTGAATATAATTGAAAATCACTATTCATACCAAGACCCAGAAAAATCACCAGTGGAATGAAAAACAAAACAAAACAAAACAAAACAAAAAACAAAAATCAACTTGGAAGTGAGTTAAATGTAGCAATTATCTATTCTATACCTGGCTAAAGTATATTTTGGGAATTAAAGGGAAAAAAGACATTCTGAGACAAGGAAAACTAAGAGAATGTGTTGCTAGTAAATATAATCTTAAGAGTAGCTGAAGTAAGTTCTCAAAACAGAAAGATGTTATAGAAAACGGCTCATGGGGTGCCTGGATGGCTCACTCTGTTAAGTGTCAGACTCATGGTTTTGGCTCAGGTCATGCTCTCATGGTTCCTGAGACTTAGCCCCCCAAGGTGATCTCTGTTCTGACAGCATGGAGACTGCTTGGGATTCTCTCTCTACTCTCTCTTTGCCTCTCCCCTTGCTCGCATGCTCTCTCCCTCTCTCTCTCAAAATAAATAAATAAAACTTAAAAGAAAATAAAGCCTTGAAACTTTATAAAGGCATTAAAGAAACTTCTGGACAAGATGGTATAGACCAATTTCTTCCTCCTCTTCCCTACTAAGTAAACCATAAACTCTTAAAATAATGTGAGAGACAACCAAAGGAGAACCTAAGGTATGGGGAAAGAGAACTGGTGTGAGATGGCACCACTGGAGGAAAATCAAAGCAGTAGGGAATCTTAAGTTCCCTTTCTCCCCAACAAAAAAGGTGAGCCAGAACTGGGATTTTCCATCTCCAAGTTAGTAGCAGAAGGAAGCCAGGTAGGCTTATTTCCCTTCAAATCAAACATGATTCTTTCTCACAGTAAGTCTGACATCACTGGCAAGGGGGATCAATCACAAACTCCACTTACAAAAGTCAGCAGGGGAACAATTATCCTTTCCTTCCAGGTCTGAAACACCTCCTGTCTATGCTGAGACATGGGAGTAGCTGGGGAAGATACAATGGGGATCCTGACCTAATAAACACCTAGTCTAGAATGGACTTTACATCTCCCTCAAATGATTAAGGATACTGCCACAACAAGTACCCATAAGGGAAGCATCTTCATCTTTATATTTAATAGGTGAGAAAAAATACATGATACAAGTAAGATTTCTACACTGTACATGAGGTAAATTTTTACTTTATTTTTTGAGGTACAATTTAATATACCATGATAAGTTATACCTGTATGCTCTAATAGTTAATGTGACCACTAGAAAATTTTGCAAAGCAATATATTAATATGAAAAATACAACATAAAAGTTTAAATACATCAAGATAGAATTTTAAATAAAAATTTAAATTCTTCACAGGAAGATAGAAAAAATAAAAATAAAAAAAAAGAAGCAGGGGAATTAGAAGTAGAGCAAACAGAAAGAATAATAAAATGGCAGACTTATGTACCAACATATTAATTAGTACTTTCAATATAATCATTTAAATACACTAGATAAAAGACAGAGGTTAAGTGGGAAAAAATGTTCCAAGTATATGCTTCTTATCAGGAAATTAATTCAAATCCAACAATATAGACAGATTAACCATAAAAGAGAAGAAAATGATATACCATAGCTACATTAATTTTAAATATAAGCAAGAATGATCATGTAAATATCTGATTAAATAGATTGTAAAGCAAAGAAAATTACAAAAGACAAAGAGGCAATTTGTAATTATAAAATGAAAAATCCACCATAACGATGTAAAAATGCTAGATGTATAAAAGAACCAAAGAACAGAGTTTAAAAAAAAACATTAAGGAAAAAATAGTAGAGCTAAAAGAAGAAATAGACAAATCCACCGTTCTAGTTGGGGACATCAACACTCCTCTCTCAGCACATTTGATAGAACTGCTAGGCAGAGCATCAGCAGGAATGTAGAAGAACTGAATCATACTTTCAACAGAATTGAATTGCCATTTATAAAACACTCCACAATAAAAACATAAAAATTTCAACAATGATAGAGTATCCACTTTTCAAACACCCATGGAACATTGATCAACTATATACTGGGACCTAAAACAAACCTTAACAGAATTAAAGAGTTGAAATCATGCAGAGTTTTTATTTTCTGACTAAAATAGAATCAAACTATAAATAAAAACAGAAGGAAAATCTTTGAAACTCTGGAGATTAACAACATACTTCTATATAATGGGGGGAGGGAGACAAAGAGGAAATGGAGCTGCAGGAATATGGAAATAAAATTTTTAAAAAATATTGTACAACCTAAGGTAGGGCTGAAAGGGTAATGTATAGCACTAAAGGCTTACACTAGAAAAGGGTGAATATCTTAAATCAATAATTTTCTACCTTAAGAAATGAGAATAAGGAGAACAAAATAAACCCAAAGCAAATGGAAGGAAGAAATAATAAACATCAGAACAGAGGGATGCATGGGTGGTTCTGTTGGTTAAGCATCTGACTTTGGCTCAGATCACTATCTTGTGGTTTACAAATTTAAGCCCCATATCGGGTTCACTGATGTCAGCACAGAGCCTGATTTTGATCCTCTGTCCCCTCTCTCTGTCCCTCCTCCACTTACATTCTTTCTCTAAAAAACAAACATTTAATTAAAAAACAAACAAACAAAACAGCAACACCAGAACAGAAATCAGTGAAATTGAAAACAGAAACCCAATATAAAAAATTAATGCAAGGCAATCAATAAGGCAAAAATCTGGAATGGTTACCAACAGCTTTTTGCAGCATTGTTGATAGCCTTTATTCCATCCCCGCCAAAAATGACACATTCTTTTTGAGACAGAGAGCTCATAACTTGTAATGGTCAAATAAAACAGCACTGTCCGTACTTGTGTGAATGGATACAGGAAACTGAAGTGTAATTCTCCATAGACAAAACAATAGAAGTAGCAGAAAGGAGTTTTTGATGACTAAAGATGCCAAGTAGGGCTGCCAGGTTTTTATTGTTCACCCTTACCACAAGAGTTCAATGAACAACAAAAATTCTTAATACCTTGATCTGCAGAGGTTAACTGTCTGTCTCTCAGGCCATCATGTGCATACATCGGTTCACATTATTATTTTATGGGATTATCGAATGGCAAACACATTGGCACTTGGAAGGGAAATAAGCCAAGTCCACTATTTAGCGATAATATTCTTAAACTTAGATTCACAATTAATCACAAAACAGTTAAAATCATTGTCTTTTTCACTCGTTTTAGTATCATAATTTTTCCAATGTTTTATTTTAACGCATTTCTTCATTTAGTAATGTAAGTGAACTTCTCAGTCCAGCAGTTAGAAAGGAATTATTTATGACATTTATTAGCAATGTAGAACAAATAAATTTTATTAGATGCATGTTGTTGGTAATTAAATAAAATAGAAATTGCAAACTGTGTAATTTTATGTACCTAATGCATTTTTTTCTCAATTTGTGTTTCATTTTGAAAATAGGGATAAAAGAGAGTGGACATAATTAACCATATATGGGATATTAATGTGTGCTTGTAATAAGGATAACAGCTTTTATAGAGTGGGATGATTACTTTTATAACCCAATTAAAATTTAAGAGTTACTGTTCCTTCATTACATAGATTGGATTTTCTTTAATCCAGAAGTTTCATATATTTTGCTTCAGAGTTTATGTATGTGAAGTGCACATTTGGAAAATGGAGGCATAATACTAGTGATTTAATTTCTGTGTGATCAGATGAAATTTAACATTGTCTTTCCCATTTTTTTTAACCTTGTGAAAATTTATTTCCTTGCTCATTATTTGCTTCTTAATAGAAAAGAAAAAAAAATAATATCTCCATGGCTGAAGGCCATGTCTACATAACAGCAGGTTTATTCAGACACACTGAATGAACTAAAAGTCTGTCAAAATTAGTTTTATTTATTTAGCATGATTTTGCAACTTGATAAAGAATTCAGAAACTATGTTTTGGGCCATGAATATCAAAGTAACTGAACCTGTCTCTCTTCATGTGCATTGACTTTTAGCTACTAACCAGTCTCGTCTCTTGCAAAATTTTTAAAAAATTATTTTATGTGTTTCTTGTTATTTTGGCTCATGTTAGAAATTAAAGTAACTAAACTACATTCATTATTTTATTTAAAAAGCTTAATAGGGATTAACATTTCAGGCAAAACACAGTTATAATGTTCACTTGGAAAAACAATGTCAAAAACTTGGTAGAGAGAGATTTATGAAGGATAACAGGACCTAGATTCTGGAGGATATGTAGTTGTATCACTATGTGTTATATCACTAATAATTATAGCTATGATATTATATGAGTATGAAACATCCACATGTACACACATAAACATATGCATCAAACCTACATAGCTGTGAAAGAAAATAGGTCATACTTAATTCAGTTGGAAGAGGGTAATCTTCAACTTGGAGACACATAAAACTAAATAGTCTGGCACTCTTACACTTTTATAAAGCTATATTTTAAATGTCTAATTTTTAGGGGTGCTTGGGTGGCTCAGCTGGTTAAGCATCTGACTTCGGCTCAGGTCATGATCTCATGGTTTGTGAGTTTGAGCCCCACATCAGGCTCTGTGCTGACAGCTCAGAGCCTGGAGCCTGCTCTGGATTCTGTGTCTCCCTCTCTCTCTTCCCCTCCCATGCTCATGCTCTGTCTTTCTCTGTCTCTCAATAATAAATAAACATTTAAAAAAATTAAATGTCTAATATTTAAAGATGTCAGTAACATGACAAAAATGGAATCTTAATTGTATGAAAACATATTACAAAACTTGCCACAATTCTTATTTTTTAATGTTTTTATTCATTTTTGAGAGAGAGAGAGAGAGAGAGAGAGAGAGAGAGAGATTGAGAATGAGCAGGGAAAGGGCAGAGGGAAAGGGAGACACAGAATCTAAAGCAGGCTCCAGGTTCTGAGGTGTCAGCACAGAGCCCAATGCGGGGCCCAAACCCATGAACCAGTAGACCAAGACCTGAGCCAAACTCAGAAGCTTAACCAACTGAGCCACCCAGCTGCCATGCAAAAATGGTCACAATTCTTCATTCTTCCCTTTATCCTAAGCATTTGCAAAGCTGATTTAAGCTCCTCCTATCAGGAGTTTATTTCAATTTATTTCAGTATCGCTGTATGTAAGTTGCCTTGTGTCCTACTTTGGTCAATGGAATTCAACGTTCTTCCAGTCTTGCTTGGAACTACACCAGTATATACCCACAGCTGGCGGTTTGAAGACAACATGTGGACGAGAACTAACATGGCTCAGCCGACCTTCAGAGGTGGAGTCTCTTAGCTGACCCACAGCTGGCACACAGGAGTTCTGCTGAAATCTGAATAGACAACTGGCTTGTTTAACCTTTATTGCTGACTGGCACAATCATGAACTAAAATAATGGTGTTTTGTTTTAAGCTACCAAATTAGAAGTGAACTGTTACACAGCATTAGCTATGTGATAAAGCCTACTTTTTAGATATAGCTTACATTTTAACACATTACTTTAAATATGACTTTAACAGAAGCTTTCTAACACGCAATCTAAAATATAAAACAGATACAAAATATTTGAAAAAAATGCTAAAATATAAACCATATCATATTTTATTTCAGACAATGCAAATGTTTGGAGTGCCTGGGTGGGTCAGTTGGTTAAATGCCTGATCTCAGGATCACACAGTTCATGGGTTCAAGCCCCACATCGGGCTCTGCATTGACCATGCGGAGACTGTTTGGGATTCTCTCTCTTCCTCTCTCTTTCTGTCCCTCCCCTGCTCTCCCTCTCTCTCTCTCTCTATCAAAAATAAATAAACTTAAAAAAAAGAAAATACAGATTTTTTTTTACTAAAAGCATTCAAAATAATTTGAATTCATTCTTCAGATATGGAAACTTTCTGGATTAGACTTATCTTCTCTCTCTAATTTTTCCTTTTCATATATTTAATATTCAGAATATTCTAAACTATATTTTTAAGTTTTTTTAATTTATTTTTGGAAACTTTAATTATCAAATATTTGATTTTGTTGTATTTCTGTTTCCTATTTGTCCATGCAAAACTTCCTTGACTCTATGATAACACTTATTTCCTCCATTTGTGTTTTCACTGTATTTTTCATTTATGCTACTAGATTTACTCATCTGTCATTTGTCATTTGTCCCTGTTCAAAATTAATTACTGATATGAGAGTTTAAGATTATAATAAATTGATTTGTTATAATGTGAGTGATGGATATAAGTTAAATTAAATCTACATTAAACAAATAAACGATCGACACTGGTGGATCCTAATGAGAAATCCACACTCCTGTGTGTTTATTTAGTTGTAGAACTCCAATCCCTAGAATTGGGAATTCACATTTTAGAGGTGGCTATAAAATGATCAGTATACCTTGCTCTAAATTTTCACTGGAGGATGCATTAATCGCCAATAATAACAATTTAGTTTTGCTTTGGAAATGCCTATTAGGTTTCCGTTCTCATATCAATCAACTCGGCTTTTTCAAACTTTCTTTTTAGAATTGTTTATTTCAATCAAGTACATGCTTTTGCTTATGTGCAACTTTGTAGGTATGCTACCAGAAACAAGAAGTTAAGAATGTACATTTTCATTTATACTAGCCTTACTCTTATAAATACTGCTATAAATCACAGGAAAAACTTTTCTCTGACATAACAAACTAGCTTTCCAGAGAAGACCCATTATTGGCAGTAGATGAAAGAACAATCCATTTAACAGATTTTTTTTATCATCCTAAATATTCACCTAGAGATATGTATTACTTACTCGTAAATATTAGAATCCTCAATACAAAATGTGTCCTCAGCAACTACATATGATTGCACCCCAAATACCAAACCATATGCTTTTTATCATCATGGTTGTTATTTTCTGATTTAGGTTTAACTTTCTCTAGAGGCTATTAAAGAATACATACATTTTTGCTGACATTTTATCACAGCAATAAAATGAGATGGGGATCCATACTCAAAAGGCCACTAAAATCAGTCAGGATGTTTACTGCAGAAAACAATTGCTTGCCAAACACTCTGAAAAAATTCAGTCAAGTGTGACCAGATTTATGGCTAAATGCATTGTCACACAAAGCTTTCAAGTGTAACTTATTTCACAATATTGTAACTATATATCTATGAAAGACAGCATCACTTAGTACCATTATTTTAATGGCATACTTACCTTAACATGTGAGAAATTATCCATGAGAAGTCAGGAGAAATTGAATTTAGTTTTAAATTTTCGCTTATCAAATCACGTAGAAATCTACACATATAAGTCAATTTTCTTCATTATATTCTTTCAGTTTATGCTAACCTATGTTTTCATTGGTAAGAGTCATTGTACCTGTCAACGTTAGTACAGATTCTGATACGATCGCTTTTACAAGTTCCAGGAAATGATTGGCAACGCTTTTAATCCTATATAATTGAATCCATCCACAGGAGGGAAAAAGAAAAAAATCATTCAGAAAGCGTCTTGGTAAGTGTAGCACTTCGTGAACAGAGCTGAAATACTTCTGTAGCAAGTGCATTATATAATTTTGGGCAAGCTTTTTTTAATATGTTTTCTCCTTTTTATTATTTTTATTTTTTCTCCTTTTAGATTTTTCTCTTTAATCCATTTTCAATTAATTTTTTGAGTGCTATAAATTAGGGGTTCAATTTCAATTTCCCTCTCTTGAATTTGAATATACAGTTTTCCAAATAGCATTTGTTGAAGAGACTATCTATTCCCGATTGAATATTGTTGACAATTTTGTCAAATGTTAGTTGACAATATATGTAGAGGTTTATTTCTGGGCTGTCAATTCTATTGGTCCATGTGTCTTTTTATGCCACTACCATACTGTATTGATAACTATAGCTTTATAATATAGTTTGAAATTAGGAAGTGTGATACCCCCAGCTTTGTTTTTCTATCTCAATATTGCTTTGGCTATTCAGGGTCTTTTATGGTTCTCTAAGAATTTTAGGATTGTTTTTTCTATTTCTGTGAAAAATGCTACTGAATCTTGATAGGCACGGCATTGAATGTATAGACGGATTTGGATGGTATGGGCATTTTAACAATATTAATTCTTCTGATACATGGACACTGGATTTCTTTCCATTTATTTGTATCTTTTCCAGTTTCTTAAAAGAAAATGTCCTATTGGGGCGCCTAGGTGGCTCAGTCAGTTAAGTGTCCAACTTCAGCTCAGGTCACGATCTCGTGGTCTGTGCGTTCGAGCCCTACGTCGGGCTCTGGGCTGATGGCTCAGAGCCTGGAGCCTGTTTCAGATTCTGTGTACCCCTTTCTCTCTGCCCCTCCCCCGTTCATGCTCTGTCTCTCTCTGTCTCAAAAATAAATAAACGTTAAAAAAAAAAAAAAAAGAAAATGTCCTATAGATTTCAGTGTACATATTTTTCACCTCCTTGGTTAAATTTATTTCTAAGGCCTTTGTTGTTTTTGATGCTGTTGTGAATGGTAGTATATTAAAAGTTGATGTATTTAAAATGCTAAATTTTTCACTTCATGAACAACTTATGTCTCTAAATTGAATAGATTTCTTTAAATAATCTCAGAATGTTTGATATGTTTATTGTAGAAGTCATGCATATCTTTCATTAGATTTATTCTTAAGTATTTAGTGTTTTGATGCCTTTATAAATGGTTTCAATGAGTTTAAAAATCTATTTCTCCACCTCTAGTATTACAGAGATTAATAATTTTTTATTGGATTTGTATCCAAACAACTTTGTAAATACTCTTAACTCTTATTTAATCTGTAGGTGCTTTTGATATATGTATGTCAAATATATATATATTATATGACGATTACCACAATTTTGTCTCCGTTCCCAAATCTTACCACTTTACTTTGTTTGTCTTATTTCACTAAGAATATTGACAAAAGTTGTTGGATAGAATTAATGTTTAATTAATGTTTAATTAATTTAATTAATAGAATTCATGTTTAATCAATAGAAAAGTATTGATTTTTCTAAATGTTTAGATGATCATAGTTGTCCTATTTATTCTACTGATACAGTAAAATGCATTTTATGAATGCCAAATATTAAATTTCTAGTGTAAATTGACATATCTTTATATGTAAGTAAAATGGATTGACTTGTTTATAATATGTTGTTGCCTTTATTCTTTTATTTACTTATTTATTTTATTTTATTTATTTTGAGAGAGAGAACACAAGTTGTGTAGGGGCAGAGAGAGAGGGAAAGAGAGTTTCAAGAAGGCTCCGTGCTGACAGGGCAGAACCCGAGGCAGGGCTCAAACCCAGGAACCGTGAGATCATGACATGAGCCATCCAAGTGATCAACAGTCAAACACTTAACTGACTAAACCACCTTGTTACCTATATTCTTGAGAGATGTTAGTTTATAATATTGTTTTTTGCAATATCTTTGTCCGAATTTTGTGTCAAGGTTATCCTGGGGCAATGGAACAAGTGGGTTTGGTGTTATGTCAGATTCTTGAGCACTGGAGCCAATAGATTTTGGGCAGGGGAGATTCTCTCAGAAAGAGACCCGAGTACTTATTTAGGCAAGAATGTGATCTTGGCTGAACAAACTTCAGTCTGATACCATAGGGAAGTTTTGGAGTATACACTTCACCACGAAGGAAAACACTGTACTAATTTTATGGAGAAGGCACCAGCTGAAAATGTCATTAGCCAACAGTGCCTGAAATTGAGGAATGGCTATGCCATTTGGCAAAGGACACTCTGGATGATTGTACCCAACAAAGTCTAACTCCTTGGACCATGCAGATTCAATTGCTTCTTCCAACTTTTTACTCTTCTAGGCTAAGCCTCACTAAAATTCCATTTAATTATAACTTTTGGGAAAATTAACAGAGGAGGGTTAATGGGAGAAACCTTAGGTCCTGTTGCTGCAGTTGGTTGTGGGGCCATAACTGATCATCATACACACCATTTTCTACTCTCCAGTGCAGTTTCATTTCCCGTTTATTTAACATTTCTGACGGTTGAAATTGACTTACCATCTTGGTTGACTTAAAACTTCATATCTGATAGCCTGTTTATCATATTCTCATTGCAATTTTATTTTTACTTATTCATTTACAAATAATGTCAGGCATGGGAAAAAAACAAGCATTGCTTTAATGAGCTGCAGTATATTCCTCTCTGCTCCCTTTGCATAAAAGCTGACCATAGTGATTAGAGCCAATTATTCTCTCTCTGCTGGTCTAGAAGCAAGCGTCACCCCAAATGGTCAGGTAGCAGATGTAGCTTTAAGTTTACCTGGTGTGATTTATTTTTTTAAACGTTTTATTTATTTTTAGAGAGATAGAGCATGAGTGGGTAGTGGCAGAAGAGAGAGAGAGAGAGAGAGAGAGACAGGATCCGAAGCAGGCTCCAGGCCCCAAGCCGTCAGCCCGATGCAAGGCTCAAACTCACGAGCCATGAGATCATGACCTGAGCCGAAGTCAGATGCTTAACCAACTGAGCTACCCAGCCACCCCTATGTGGTGTAATTTCTTATCTTGCTATTCATTGTTTTGATCTTATTTAAATGTACTAATCAGATTTGTTTTAAATTTCATGCCCAATGACTTAGTTTTCTGGGTCACCCGTGGATCGGTTTCATTTGTGAGGTTTTCTTCCTGGTATTTAGTCTTTCAATTTTGGTCTTATGTTAACACTAGGCAGATTTTATTGCATATTACACCGTGTATATGAAAAATTCAAACAGTTCTAGATAGTTTTATTTTCCTTCAGGGAAGAATTGCTCTTTGCCAAAAGTTAGAGTAAGGGCGTATTACTGGGTCTCAATAAACAACTTCAAGTTTTTGAGCCTGTGTTGTAAGGTTTGTCTTTATCTGGTTCACATTTTATTTTAGGGCATAGCTCTTTAGAAGTCTCAACTGAACGTATGGGGTGTTTATTGCTATCCTTTCTCCTCACCCACCTTGCAATCCAATTTTGTCTCCCCAGCAACATAAGACTATTGAAAGGTCTTAGCTTGTAGTCACTTAACAATTTCTTTCTGATTGATTTCTTCGCCCCTTGCCCCTATGCTTTTTAGGATTTACCAGTGACCTAGAGTATTAAAGCATTCAGAATTCTGGGATCACTTCTCTGGGTCATTTTTCTCCCAAGATTTCTGTTTCTCACATCTTGAATGCCTTATTACTTCTAGAAACAAAAATTTGCCTCCCACATAACAATATCTCAAACTCAAAGTTTCTGCTTTCCGCCAGGCCTTTATGCCTTACTCTGAGATTTAGGGAAAAAAATCCCCAACATAAAAAGTAGTATAATTCTGGCCCCCTGCGATTTGTCTATTTTCTCTTCACAATCTCGTTGCTTCAAGTTTCAGTTACTTGTGCTCTCTGATAGTGTGTACCAGATGTTTTTTGCACTTCTTTAATTTTATGGATGTGCTTTTCTGATTTATGCTACTCAATGGTAATCAGTTGTGGAATACAACTTTTTATGATTTCAATACAATGAAATCCTTTGAGACTCTTTTTTAATGGGCCAACATAGGATGTGTGTGTGGGGAGGGGGGTATAACTATTGGGAAAAAAAATACCGTATTCTTTGAAATAAAAAAGACTATTCTACAATTACTACATACTCGTTTTCACAAAATTAAATCCTTAGTCCTACTCACATATTAAACAAGTGAAATTAGACCTAATTTCTTTAGCCATTATTTCATCACTGCCTATAACTTTAGAGTGTATAACTGCATCATTGGAGGTTTCATGTTAACAGCAATTCCTAGGCTATGATAATATAAAAATTCTTTTTTTTAGAAACAGGAAATAATCACTAAATAAAATCTTTGTAATAGATTGCTATTATGGGAAAAAAAAATTGTGTCCCCTTCCAAAAGATGATGAAGTCCTTACACTTAGTGCCTGTTAATATGACCTTATTTGGAAACAAGGATTTTGCACGTGATCAAGTTAAGATGAGGTGATTAGGCTCTTACCCAATTTGGTGTCCTTATAAGGACAAGAAATATGCAGAGACAGACACATGGGAAGATGGAGCAAATACACAGACAGCATACTATCTACAAAGCACTGAATGCCTAAAGCTACCAGGAATTAGAATAGGAGCATAGAACAGATTCTCCCTTGCACCCTTCAGAAGGAACTACTGACCCTAGCAACATTTTGATGTTGTGTTCTAGACTACGGTACTGGATGGCATAATCCACCTAGTTTGTGGTACTTGGTTCAAGTAGCCCCAGAGAACTAATACAATAGATGAACCACCTGGAAAGTATAATTTCTAAACCTAGAACCTAGAACCATAGAACCTAGAACCCAGGTGCTATGCAAAGACTATGAATCCAAATTTCCCTTTACTCATTCACTCCAGGATTCAAATAGAAGAAGCCATTAATTGGTCTTTGCATCAGCCTCTAAAGACAAGGCTTGTAGTTTGGGATGAAATACTGGAGTTTTGAATCCATTTTTTTTTAAAAAAATGGAAAATATATAGGGATGTTAATAGACTATAGTTAATAATTTTTAAAACTTAACAGGATTTGAAGCAGCTTATATCAACAGGTAAATCAGAGTAAGAATATAAATATATTTAATTATAGTTAAAAATAGGTTAAGTAAGCCAGCCTTCCCTCTACCACCACCTAGCACTCCCATGCACAAAAGGAGATATTCTGAGCTAGTTGAAAATGTTTCAATATAGGGGGCCAATATTCGCCTACTGTAGGTGAGGATACTGATTAAATGATACTAAGTTTCAAAGGTCATACAGATTTTGCTAGAGATATTCACCTCAAATCCAGTACTTGATAGCTCAAATAATATAATAATTTTTTAGCTTCCAAGAAAGTCAGGCTGACCATCCAATTTTGCAAACCATCATATTATCAATTTCTTCTGTATTGAATTATGTTCCTAGTTATGCATACGTAGTTTCTATGGTCCTTGACATTAGGAATTGAACTCTAACTGCTATAAATATATAATGTGAAACAAATGTCTTTCATTATCCAATTATACTTGAATATATAATGAGTATTTCAAGTACCAGAGATTTTAATAACTAATTAAATATATCTCTCCATTAGGAAAAGCTACTATAACCATTCATTATGGTTGAACATTTGAACATTTCTAAGTGATCAAGAAGTTTTAGCCAGAGGAGAAGGAATTAAAGAATTTTCTAAGAAAAGGTAACAGCAATGTTATGCCCCAGATTCTGGGAAAAGTTTAGAATTTAAGAGAAATTTAGGCAGGCAAGAATGGAAAAATTTGGGAGCGAGATGGAAAATCACATAATATGAAGCTGAAAGAATTACAGAGGACATATAACACATAGAGCCATGCATAGTGATGACCATATGGAGAGACATAGGAGTACTCTACATTATGGATAAAAAAGATAGGTCAGAATTTACTTAATTAAAGCAAATTACAGGATACTTATAGGTCTCTAATTTTCAATTATTAAAAGTAGCTGATCTTTTATAGTTTTGTCCACTTTATTGAAAGTTGAAAAAGTAAAAAAGATATGCTGGAGAAATAACATTCTAATTTCTTATTAAATTATGTTCCCAGTTTGTCTGAGTAGTTTGGGACCCTTGATATTTTAAACACTTTTCTATATGAATCTCCAGAATTATGTATATGCAGTTTCTACAGCATATACATATATATTAGAAGGTGGATCTTCATATCTAATGACACATATAGTTACATTTCTCTTTAGAAAATGGAGCCCAGTGCGGGGCTCCATCTCAAGAATGGTGGAATCATAACCTGAGCAGAAATCAGGAGTCAGACCTTAACTAACTGAGCCACCCAGGCACCCCAATAGGTGTAACTTTGTTTCTAAAACCTCTTTTATCATGTTATTTTTAAAGTGCCTATAGCCTATGAAGTTGTTTTTGTTTTTCCTCTTATGGCTTGATGCCATTCCATTTTTATATTGGGTTATCTTGGTTTTTAAACTTTTTTAAGTGTAGTTTTTGGGTTATAATAACGTTATGAGGAAAGTACAGAGATTTCCTATGGTCCCTCTGCCCCTGCACATGTACAGCCTCCCTTATTACCAACATCCCCTACCACAGTGTTTCTTTTATTAAAACTGACGAAACTACATTGACACATTAAAATCATCCAAAGTCCATAGTTCACTTTAGGGTTCATGCTTGGTGTCATGCATTCTTTGAAATTTGGACAAATGTATAATGGCATGTATCCACTGTTATGATTTCATATAGAGTATTTTCAGTACCCTAAAAATCTTCTTGTGTTCTGCTTATTCATTCCTCTTTCCCAACCTTGAGAAACCACTTATCTTTTTATTGTTTCCATAGTTTGGAATTTCCCAAATGCTATATCGTAGAAATTATACCATATGTAGACTTCTCAGAGTAGCTAATTTCATATAATAATCTGCATTTCCATTTCCTCCGTGTCTTTTCCTGGCTTGTTGGCTCATTTATTTTTATTGCAGAAGAATATTCCATTGTCTGGATCAACCAGTTCATCCATTTGCTTACTGAAGGGCATTTTGGTTGCTTCTGGGTTTTGAAAATTATGAATAAAGTTGCTACAAACATCTGTGCAAAGGTTTTGTGTGGGCATGAGTTTTCCGTTTGTTTTAATAAACACCAAGGGGTGAGGCTGCTGGATTGTTTGGTAAAACTATATTCAGTTTTGTAGGAAATAGCCAAACTATTTTTCAAAGTGTCTGCATCATTTTACATTATCATAGGCAATGAATGAGGTTCGTGTTACTCCATATCCTCAGTAACATTTAGTGTTTTCAGCATTCTGGATTTGGGCCTTCTAATGGGCGGGTAGTAGTATCTCATTGGTGTTTGAATTTGCATTTGCCTGATGACGTAGGATGAGGAGTATTTTTTCATGTGCTTATTTGCCATTTGTATATCTTCTTTATGGAGGTATCAAAGTCTCCAGATGTTTCTTCAATGTTTATTCATTTATTCTGAGAGCAAGAGAGCACGAATGGGGAACAGACAGACAGAGAAGGAGAGAGAAAATCCGAAGCAGACTCTATGCCCAGTGAGGAGCCCAATGTAGGGCTAGATCCCATGACCGTGAGATCGTGACCTGAGCCTAAATCAAGAGTTGCACACTTAAGGGACTAAGACACTCAGGCGCCCTGTCCAACTTTCTTTTTAATCAGGCTGTTTGTTTTCTTATTAGGGTTATTTTTTTCTTCAGTTTTTGCTAGAAACCTGACTAGAGAGTAGATTACTGCTTCATCATAGACATAACAAAATTTTCCTTTTAAAATTATATTTATGTTTATTGTTTGTTAATAACACATTAAATTTGTACGATCTAGTGACCATAATGTCTATGATTTCAGATATTAAAACCGTGTTTAGACATGTTTCCTTCACCCAGACCTAATGTTGTCTAATTTATTTTATTATAATACTATTATGGTTTTATTTCTTATATGTAAATATTTGGTCCATCTACACATTTTGTAATAATACGTAAAAAACTGTATAGTTTAATTGTATTCCAAATGTTTATTCAATTGGTATAATGTCAATCACTAGAAAAATTATATATATTCATTTATTTTCAATATTATCCATATCAAATAATTATATATAAATAAACTTATAATTATACATACATTTATATATAATTATAAATATATATATATACACACATTTATTGTTTGTTTTGTTTACTATACTTCAGGTGTAGATAAATGTGTCCATTTTGTATCAGTCTCATAAAGTTTATTTTGATCTGTGTTATGGACTGTATGTCTTTCTTCCTCTCCCACCCCCAAATTCACGTGTTGAAGATTAATCCCCAATCGGATGGTATTTGGAGATGCATCCTTTAGGAGGTAATAAGGACTTGAGAGTGAGGGCCTCCTGAATGGGATTAATGCCTTCAGAAGAAGGAAAAGAGATCAGATTTCTCTCACCCCCCGTCTTTCCCATATGAAGATACAAGCAGGTGCCTGTCTCCACACAGAAAACCTGCCAGTGCCATCACCTATGCTTCGCAGCCTCCAGAATTGTGAGACACAAATGCTTCTCATCTAAGTCATCCAGCATATGGTATTCTTGTTACAGAGATCCTAAATGACTAATGCAATCTGGTTGGATTTTTTTTTCTCCAAATGTTATGAAATACACGATGATTAATTTCATCTGCCGGGATGCCCAGATATTTGTTCAAACATTTTTGTGGGTGTGTCTGTAAGAGTATTTCTGGTTGAGATTAACATCGGCCAAAGTACAGCAAATGAAGCAGATTGCCCTCCCTAAGGAGGATGGGGCCCCGTCAGATCATTTCATCATCTGAATAGGACAAAAAGACTGAACAGAACAGTGTGCCATGCCCAACTGACTGCCTTCCAGCTGGGACATAAGTTTTTTCCTGTTTTCATATTGAGGCTACACCTTCAGCTCTTTCTGAGTCTTGAGCCCACAGGCTTTCAGACTAGAACTGCACCATCAGCTCTCCTGGGTCCCCAGCTTTCCAACTGCAGATCTTGGGACATGACAGCCTCCATAATTGCATGAACTTATTTCTTACAGTAAATGTCTCTCTCTCTCTCTCTCTCTCAAAATAGATGAAACTTAAAACAAAACAAAACACAAATACATACTTGAAATTCTCACATCTAGAAATAAGTAATTTTATTATTATATGTGCTTTTATGCAATCTTTTATAAAGAAAGGCAACAAGAAAAAGACTTCTTTTTTTAATGTTTATTTTTGAGAGAGAAAGTGAGAAAGAGAGAGAGAGAGAGAGAGATAGCAAGCAGGGGAGGGGCAGAGAGAGAGAGAGGGACAGAGGATCCGAAGCAGGTTCTACACTAAAAGCAGAGAGCCTGATGGGGGGCTCAAACTCACTGTGGCTCTAACTCACTAACCATGAGATCATGACCTGAGCTGAAGTCAGATGCTTAACCCACTGAGCCACCCAGGTGCCCCGAAAAAGACAGACTTCTTAAATTATTTTGGTGCATACCTTAGATACATATAAAATAAATAGAAATATTTTTTAAACTTTAATGCATGCCTAAAATAATTTTAGATTTCTTAACAATCAAGCATGGGACAATAATCATAAAGTGATTCATATGAAATGCTGTTCTTAAATATATCAAAAATATTACATTTGCAATACTATGCCTTTTAAAAATTATATGGCAGTCACTTTAACTTTTCCTAAATATATTACAGTTTAATTTGGGATAATTTTTACCTTTCTCTCTTTTTTTTTTTTGGTGAAGTTTATTTATTTTGAGAGAGAGACAGAGAGAGACAGAGAGAGAGAGTTCATGCGCACAGGTGCATGAGTGGGGGTGGGGCACAGAGAGAATCCCAAGCAGGCTCCGTGCTGTCAGCACAGAGCCCAGCTTGGGGTCACAAAAGATGACATCATGACCTGGATGGAAATCAAGAGTGGGACACTCAACCCACTAAGCCATCTAGACTCCCCTACCTTTCTGTTTTAAATAAAGAGAATATTTCAAATACAATACATTATATCTACTCCAAAGCTAGGAAACCAAAACAATTTAGATTTAATTTGACTTTTATTGTTCTTTTTCCAACACAAGAATGTTGGGCAGCCATTAAATTCTAGAATAAACTATTAATCCCGAATAGCTATTAATTTCATTAACATGCGGTGAAGAACCTTGAATCTTTCCTAGACTGAATGATTGTTTTCTCTTCTCTTTATGTTAATATGAAAGACTAAGCTGTTCTTCTTGACTTTATATATTTTTGTCATTAGCAGTCCAACAAGCAACTCTGTTAAGTGCACTTATTCTTGGAACATTGGGTTTTGACTTTGAAGAAATCAGTTTCATTTTTTCCACTCTTATAAGAGGAACAGTCATCTAATGTTTTTGCTTTAAAATTTAGATAATTACTTTTAAGTAACCATTTTATTTTAAGTTGCAGAAAGACATAATCCTTCAGTTACACATTATATTTCATTTTGCATCATCACATTTTAAACTGTCTTATACGTGAGAAACAATATATCTATGCAATAAGAACAGTGTGACATATAATCTGAGTCTCCCCCAAACAGGTAGGATACTTTGTATCTTACACAATAATTGCTCTTCCCAAAGCCTTTTATTACCGAAGAAGAGGTATTGATTTTACAATATGTGCTGCTTCGAAAAACACATATTTTTAAATAAAATGATGGAGCCATGTCCTAATCTTTATATTACCATTAACAACCTTTCTTCCCCGAGCCACAGTTCCTGTACTTTTAGAAAAGGCATCAAATCATAAATATTCTTGATAGACTTGTGAGGGATCAATGAAATGTGTGACATATAATTTACTTTTTACATTCTTAGTTTCTTATCCATTTCACTAGATCATTGTTCTCTAACATGCTGGATTTTTTTTTTCAGCATGGCATTTTCCACATTTCCTATCATCGATCACATTCATCATTGGCAAATAATGGCCAATTGATAATTATTACCTAAATATACTTGATCTGAGAAAATTATATTCTTAAAATTTGCTGCTCAAATATGCCTTAGAATCATTACCAAACCAAATTGATTACCTAGATACTGGAGATTATTAAGTAATTCAAATCCCTATTTATCAACTAGGAGAAAAATGATTTTCAACAATTCCAGTGGTGCTGTACCTTCTTTTAGAACACTAACCTGGAGTACCTGGATGGCTCAGTTGGTTGAGTTGCTGACTCTTGATTTCAGCTCAGGTCATGATCTCAGAGTTGCTTGACTTCCAGCCTTGTAGGGTTGTGCACTGACAGCATGGAGCCTGCTTGGGATTCTCCACCCCCCACCCCCCCCCACCCCGCCCCGTCTTCCCTTGCTCACATGCGCGTGCACACACACACACACTCTCTCTCTCTCTCTCTCTCAAAATAAGTAAATAAATAAACTCAAAAAAAAAAAAGAGAGAGAAAGAATGAGAATACTAACCAAACCAAATTCCACATTTCTGAATGACTTTATTTTAACTAGTCACTCAACATTAAAATTACTTTTGGTAAACTACTACTTTCCCAATTTAAACACATACACTTAAACACATACCAAAAAAAAAATTATACTCTGATCAAAGTCATTGCTTCTTTCAGAAATACTGGATTAATTTTTTGCGACATTTTTAATGTACTAAATTTATTGAGACAACAATATTAACAGAATGAGAGATAAAGAGATCTAATGCATTGGAAGAGAACTCTGCGACACTTAAACTTACATATGTATGTGTTTGAGTGTTTATTGTCATTCCCTTTTAGAATATTTACTCCTTGAGTTCCAGGACTTTGTTTATTTCAGTCATGTACTTTGAGCACTTAGGACATTGTTTGGTACACAATATGAACTTAGTAAATGAAATAATAAAAGAAATATTGAATGAATTAATGAATATTGCAAATGACAGAAGACAAGAGATTACAAGGGAGGAAACGATGGTTTGCATTTTACCTACAGAGTCCTTAAAAGTGCTATACTTATGCTTTGCAGTTTAAAAATATATGCATATAACACAAAATTATTATATATATGTATATAAAAACTCTATATATTTATTATTATCCTCATTGTATAGTTACTAAAACTATCAGGTGAATAAATTAGCTTGTTCAAGGTTAAATGATTAGTAAATGGTAGAATGATGATACTATGTGCATATTTCTAATCCTCTATAGTCAATTTTCTCTGATTCTCCCAATATGTAATTAAATTGTTGCACAAGTCCCAACCTTTGGAAGTTAAGAAGTCCAGTTTATTGTTCGATTTCTAAGGGATTTAAGTTGATGTTTCAACCTGATAGAAATAGATTTGGGTATGCGGGTCAGATGGTTTTTCCTAGGTTAGAACTTGTCATAAAGGAAGAACTAGCCAATCATGGTCACGTAATTGGTAATGTCCACTGCTCAGGATAATAAGCCACTCCTGGCCAATACTGTGAAGTAGACAGGAAAAACCACATCTAACAGGGCCGCAACATGGGGCACCTGGGTGGCTCCGTTGGTTGAGCATCAACTCTTGACTGCAGCTCAGGTCATGATCTCACGGTTAGTAGATTCAAGCCCCACATTGAGGTCTGTGCTAGCAGTGTGGAGCCTGCTTGGGATTCTCTGTCTCTATTTCTCTCTGCCCCTCTCCCCTCTCTGTGTCTCTCTCAAAGTAAATAAATAAAAACTTTAAAAAAAATACACAAATTAACAGCATCTTAACAGTCACTCTCAGCATAAGCCTGTTTACTGCAGAAGAACGGGAAAGCGCATATTCCTGTGTGCATGTGTAATGTTCCTTTGGGGGTCCTAGAAATGCTTGTTTGAAGTTGGAGGGGGAGATATTTTATGTATGGACTGGAGTTCCTTCTCAGGCAAATACGATTGATTAGGGTAATTTCAGTTTCAATATTTCATGAAATATGCAACTCAGTCTAATGTCCTGACAGAGAATAGGTAAGACACTTTTAAGTGGAGTTTTTTGGGGGGCACCTGGGTGGCTCAGTCACTTAAGCGCCTGACTCCAGCTCAGGTAATGATCTCATGGCTGGTGGGTTTGAACCCTGTGTCCAACTCTGTGCTGACAGTCTGGAGACCGCTTCAGATTCCTCCCTTGCTCTACTCTGTCTCTGTCTCTCAAAAATAAATAACTTTAATTATTTTTTTCATCATGATCAGGGTCAGGTTTAGCATGGATATTCTGTACACTAAATATGGTGAGGAAATCCCGACATAAAGATCAGGGTCATTGTTGAGACAGTGGGGGTAGGGAGGTTGGTCCCCAAATTTATTATTAGCCTGTAAGTCATGAGATTCAGTTGGTGCTGTCACAGAAATAGAGGCTACACAATGGATAGATATTTGAGTCATAATAATGGCAGACCACAGTGTCCCTTAGTTTCTGCGTGCAAGAGATATGACAAAACTGGCAAAAGTAAACTGTTAGAGCTGAGGATTTCTATAGAGGTCCAGGGGTTATAGAAGCGATGGACTGGAAGAAAATACTTGCAGAATATGTGCATGATAATACTGGTATCCAAAATATACAACAAATTCTTAAAATACAACAGTAAACAAAAAGAATTTGAGTAAAAAATGGGCATTTCACAGATTCAACCAGAATTTAGAACTTCGTATTGGTCTTTCTGAATTCACTACTCCTTAGACAGGGGCTCTTTGATTCGTCTTTGTGCAATGTCTATCACATTCTCTGACCCAGAGTAGATATGGAACAGGAACTGTTGAACCTAGAATATTTGCTAATTTCTTGTTTGAAATGGAAAAATGATATTTAATACACCTTAGGAATATAGACTCTTCTATACCAAGTAGAGTCTTTGAAAATACTTTGAAAATTCTAAGTCCTAAATTAATCTCTATTCTCAGTAAGCAGGAGAGGACACTGAAGAACATTTACATATTAGTAATTACAGGTGCCAAGAGCAAAGACAGAAGACGGATAAGGAAAGATGTTATTTAAGTGAAGGACAAATGAGAATCTCTTAGTATATTTCACACTATTGTTTCTTTTATTCAGTAATAAACATGAAGCCCTTTTTAAATGTCCTTGGAATATAATTTTTAATAAAATATGTAAACTATTATAATTTTTATTTAATCTATAGAATATTTTTTATGTTAGAGAATGTAATGGGCTGACCTGTTATATACTAATTTTATTAAGCCCACTTTTCACAATATAAATCTTGCAGTTACCTTATTAGAAAAATATATCCCATGTCTCTTCTTTTTAATTTCAGTGATAGAAGTAAACATGATAACTTCATCAGTTTTGAGACTTCAAACTCAACACAAATCCTCTTGCCTTCGATAGGGATAATCACTTATAATAATCAAATGAGCAAATCAAATAATTAAGGACACTAATAAGCCACTGTCACTGTCAGGGTCTATTCTGAATTTGATTACAATCCTGATACAATTTCAGAAGTAAGGCCATGGGTGCCCTTTATAGACCCTCAGCTCTGATGACTTTATTTTTGTAATGAGGAGACTGTGGCATACAAATAAATAAGAGATTCCTTCTGTCCTTTAATTGTGATTTCCACTTGCTCTGTTTGTTGTTTGTAGTATACTCTGAGTTTAGTTTAGGTCAGGATAGTCCTCTACTCCATGACCTATTACTGCTTAATTTGTAGTACTGGAAAACAATTTCCTATTTATAACACAAAGCTATTTACTCCCTAGGGAGTACTGACTCTCTGGGAAATGAACCACTGCTAAGGCAATTACCATTTTAAAGACCCAAATACCTTTTAAAGAATTCCAATTATATTTGGAATAGGATATAACAGTTTTTTTTTAAACTATGTACAATTGGGGCTCCTGGGTGGTTCAGTGGGTCGGGCGTCCAACTTTGCCTCAGGTCATGATCTCCCCGTTTGGGAGTTCCAACCAGGTGTTGGGCTCTGTGCTGACAGCTCCGAGCCTAGGGTCTGCTTCAGATTCTGTGTCTCCCCCTCTCTCTGCCCCTTCCCATGTTCATGCTCTGTCACCCTGTGTCTCTCAATAATAAATAAACGTCAAAAAATGTACAATTGCCATTGATCCAGTCTCAAAAAAATAATTGATTAAAACATTAGGTAATTCTTTATTTATACTAGATGATATTGCTTCTTCTGCTTTTAGGAAATCATCACCTTTTCTATGTTTTTTTAAAGTGTAGTTGATATATAATATTATATCAGTTTCAGGTGTACAATGTAATGATTCAACATTTACATAAATTAGGAATAGATAACCAGTCTAACCTGTCACCATACAGAGTTATTATTATATTATATTATATTATATATATTATATTATATTATATTATTTTATATTATATTACATTATATTATATGTAGCAACCACCAATTCTCTGTATTTATGGCTCTGATTCTGTTTGGTTTTTCATTTCTTTTTTTATCTTCCACATATAAATGACATCATATGGTATTTTACTTTATCTGTCTGATTTATGTCACTTAGCATAAAACCCTCTCATTCCATCCACGTTGCTTGCAAATGACAAGATGTCATTCTTTATTATGGCTGAGTATATTCTTCTGTATATATTGACTGTATTATCTTTATCCATTTGTTTATCAATGGACATAAGTTTTTCCAAATCTTGACTATTGTAACTAATGCTACAATGAACATAGAGGTACATATATCTTTTCAAATTAGTGTTTTTGTTTTCTTCAGATAAATACTCAGAAGTTGAAATGTTAGATTGTATGTTACTTCTATTTTTAAGATTTTGAGGAAACTTCATGCTGCTTTTCATAGTGGCTGCACCAATTTAACATCCCACGAGCAGTGCACAAGTGTTCACTTTTCTCCTCGTTTTCATCAACACATTTCTTGTCTTTCTGACAGATGTGAGGTGATAACCAGTTGCGGTTTTAATTTTCTCTTCCTTGATGATTAATCATGTTGAAACCCTTTCATGCATCTGATGGCATTTCTGTATGCACCTGTCGGCATTTTTCTGGAAACAATGTCTATTCAGGTCCTCTGCGCATTTTGTAATTAGAGTGTTTCTTCTTTTGGTGTTTGAGTTGTATGAGTTCCTTATATATTTTGGATAGTAACCACTTAATAGATACATCATTTGCATACATATTCTCTCATTCAGTAGACTGCCTTTTCATCTTGTTGATGGTTTCCTTAACCGTGCTAAAGGTTTTTAGTTTCTTCTAGTTCCATCTGTTTATTTCTGCTTTTGTTCCCCTTGCCTGAGGAGACAGATCCAAAAAACAAAACAACAAAATATATTTCTAAGACTAATGCTCAAGAGTATTTACTGCCTGTATTTTCTTTTAAGAGTTTGGTTTCAAGTCTCACATTTAGGTTTTTAATTCATGTTGAGTTTATTTTTGTATATGCTGTAAGAGAGTGGTACAGTTTTATTTTTCCGTAGGTACCTTTCCAGTTTTCCTAACATTATTTATATAAGAGACTGTATTTTCCCATTGTATTTCTTTCTTCCTTTTTTGTAGATTAACTGACCATATAAGGATGGGTTCATATCTGGGACGTTATTCTGTTCAGTTGATCTAGATCTGTTTTTATGCCAGTACCATACTGGTTTGATTTCCGTGGCTTTGTAGTATAGTTTGAAATCAGGAAGCAAGATACCTCCAGCTTTGCTCTTCTTTTTCAAGGCTGTTTTGTATATGCAGGGTCTTTTGTGGTTTTTATACCAATTTTAAGATAATTTGTTCTAGTTCTGTGAAAAATGCAGTGGTATTTTGATAGGGATTGCATTGAAATCTGCAGATTATCTTGGGTAATATGGTCATCTTGATATTAATTCTTCTAATTCATGAGCATGATATATCTTTCCATTTGATTATGTCATCTTCAATTTGTTTTATCAATGTCTTATAGTTTTAAGAATGCAGGTCTTTTCCCACCTTGGTTAAATTTATTCCTAGGTATTTTACTCTTTTGTTGCAGTGTAAATGGGATTGTTTTCTTAATTTCTCTTCCTGGCATTTTATTATTAATGTTTTTAATATATAGAAATGCAGATTTCTGTACATTCATTTTGTGTCCTGAAACTTTACTGAATTAGTTTTAATATTTTTTGTGTGGTAGGGTCTTTAGGTTTTCTGTATATGGTACTGTATCATATGTATATAGTGACCATTTTACTTCTTCCTTACCAATGTGGATGCATTTTATTTCTTTTTCTTATATGATTGCTGTGGCTAAGACTTCCAGTACTACATTGAAAACAAGTTGGGAGTTTGGGCATTCTTGTCTCATTCCTGATGTTAGAGGAAGAGCTTTGAGCTTTTCAGAGTTGAATATGACGTTAGTTGTGGGTTTGTCATATATGGCCTTTATTATGTTGTGGCATGTTCCTCTATACCCACTTTGTTGAGAGTTTTTATCATGAACGGATGTTGAATCTTCTCAAATGCCTTTTCTGCATCAATTGAGATGATCATATGATTTTTATCCTTTATTTTGTTGAGGTGGTGTATTGCATTAATTGATTTCCAGATATTAAATCATTCTTGCTTTCCTGAAGTAAATCCCACCTGATCATGTTGTATGATCCGTTTAGTGTATTGACTAATTCAGTTTGCTATTATTTTGTTGAGGATTTCTGCATCTGTATTAGGGATTTTGGACTGCAATCTTTTTTTTTTTTATTTTTGGAGTGTCTTTGTCTCATTTTGGTGTCAGGATAATACTGTCCTTGCAGAATGAATTTGGAAACATTCCATCCTCTGTAATGTTTAAAATAGTGTGAGGGCACCTCGGCGGCTCAGTCAGTTAAGCATCCAACTTTGGTTCAGGTCATGATCTCGCAGTTCATGGGTATGAGCCCACAGTGGGCAAGAGTGCTATAAGAGAGAAGGGCTATAAGGGCACCTGGATATCTCAATTAAATGTCTGACTTTAGCTCAGGTTATGATATCATGGTTCATGAGTTCAAGCCCCACATCAGGTTTTGTGCCAATAGGTCAGATCCTGGAACCTGGAGCCTGCTTCAGATTCTGTCTCCCTCTCTCTCTCTGCCCCTCCCCACTCATGCTCTGTCTCTCTCAAAATAAATAAACATTAAAACAATTGAAATAGTGTGAAGAGGATAGATATTAACTCTTTAAATCTTTGGTATAATTTACCTGTGAAGCTGTCTGATCTTGGGCATTTGTTTGTTGTGAAGTCTGTTATTATAATTCAATTTAATTACTAGTAATTGGTATATTCAGATGTTTTATTTCTTCCTGATTTGTGCCTGGAAGATTGTCTGTTTCTACGAATTTAATCATTTCTTTTAAATTTTCCAATTTGTTGGCACATAATTATTTGTACTAGTCTCTTATGATGCTTTGTATTTCTGTGGTGTCAGTTGTAGCTTCTTCTCTTTAATTTCTGATTTTATTTATTTAGGTGCTCTCCGTCTCTCTATTTTATGAGTTTGAGTAGAGCTTTATTGATTTGATCTTTTCTCAAAGAACCACCTCTCAGTTTCATTGATCTTTTTTATTGTTTATTTAGTCTCTATTTAATTTATTTATGCTTAAACTTTTTTATTTCTTTCATTCTAATAACTTTGGACTTCATTTGTTCTTTTTCGGGTTCCTTGAGGTGTGAGATTAGATTCTTTATTTGAGAGTTTTCTAGTTACTTTCTTTTTCTTTCTTTTTTTTAAGGTAAACCTATATTACTCTAAATTTCCTTCTAAAAACTGCTTTTCTGTGTCCCATTGATTTTAGAATGTTGTGTTTTTTCACTTTCATTTGTCTTAAGGTATGTTTTGACTTCCTTTTTGTTATCTTCATCGACCTACTGGTTGTTAAGTAACACACTGTTTAGTCATTACGTATTTGTGTTTTTTTTCTTTTTATTTATTCATTCATTCATTCATTCACTTAAATTTTAACTAGTTAATATACAGTGCAATATTGGTTTCAAGAGTAGAATTCAGTGACTCACCGCTTACATACAATAACTAGTGCCCATCACAAGTGCCCTCCTTAATACCCATCACCCATCTAGTCCATCTTCTACCCACCTCCCTCCATTAACCTTCAGTTGGTTCTTTATCATTAAGAGTCTCTTGTAGTGTGTTTCCCTCTCTTCTCTTTTTCCTATGCTTCCTATATGTTTATTTGTTTTGTTTTTTAACTGCCACATATAAGTGACATCATATGGTATTTGTCTTTCTCTGATTGACTTATTTTGCTTAGTATAATATATTATGGCTCCGTTCGCATAATGCAAATGGCAAAATTTCATTATTTTTGATGGCTAAGTAATTTGTCTTCCATCATAGATAGATATCACACCTTCTTTATCCATTCACCAGTCAATGGACATTTGGGATCTCTCATTTGGGATGTTTGGCTATTGTTGATAATGCTGCTCTAAACATTGGGGTGCACGTCCCCCTTTCAAGCAATATTTTTGTCTCCTTTGGGAAATTCCTAATTGTGCAAGTGCTGGATGGTAGAGTTACATTTTATGTTTTCTTTATTTTTCTTCTTGTAATTGATTTCTATTTTCATTACATTGTGTTTGGAAAAGATGCTTGATATGATTTCAAGATTCTTAAATTCATTAAGACTTGTTTTGTGGCCTAACACGTGATCTATCTTTGAGAAAGCTTCATGTGCACTTCAAAAAATGTATATTCTGCTGTTGTCTGATGTAATGTTTTATATATATCAATTAAGTCCATCTGGTCTAATGTATCATTTAAGGCCACTGTTTCCATATGGATTTTTGGTCTGGATGATTTATCTATTGATGTAAGTGGGTGTTAACTTCTCCTGTGACTGTTGTATTACTGTCATTTTCTCTCTTTATATCTGTAAATATTTGCTTTATATATGTGAGTACTCCCTTGTTGGGTACAAAGATATTTACCAATGTTATATCCTTTTGTGGAATTAATCCTTTTATCATTATACAATTTCCTTATTTGTCTCTTGTTATAGTCTGTCTATCATTTTGCTCTGTAGTAACTATTTTAATTACTCTATCTCTGCCCCCTCCTCAGGAAGTTAAGGTTGTACCTGAGGCAAATTGGAATTAAGATCACGGAAAAAGAAATGCACATGAGATAAATGCATTAATATATTCCATGGCTATGCATTACAGTCCCTCAAATCAGTACCTTGAATCAAACAATTAAGCAAGAGTAATCAAAACATAGAAAATAAAGTTCAGTGAGAGTTTAAAAACAGAAAGACAAGTTGGTAGAACAGGTTTATGATAGAGAAATAGCTCACCATGTGCCCAGTGTTTCCCGGTTGCAACAGAACAGTGAACAAATACTCATCATGAGGTTTAAGAGATTAATTAAAAGGATGTACAGAGAAACTGCAGTGGAATATGTTAAAAGGTAGTGATTTAAAATATGAACTAAGAATTCAAGTCTGAAGAGAATGATGAAAACAAAATGTGTGTGTGCGGGGGGGGGGGGGGGGGGCGGCGAGGGGAAGGGGGTGGCGGGGAGGAGGACAGTGATGAGCATTTCAAAACCAGAGATCTTGAAAAGTCCAGGGCAGCTGAGTATGCCAGGAATATCATCCATGGAGTCCATTCAGCAAGAATGCGCATTTCTTTAAAACAGAAAGCCTTTGTTTGAACCATAATTTCTATGGAGTAGAAACACTTATCACATTATTGAGTAGCGGGGGAGGGCTATAATTTGACATTGTTTTTAGCAGTTGTCTGAGAAGTGGCTAATACAGTTTTCACAGCATCTTTTGTTCCAAGTGAAATTCTGCCATTATCTTGCTATTCAGTAAGCTCTGCTCAGTTCCCAATGAGGATTTTTTTTTTATTTAACAACTTTATTGAAGTGTAATTCATAAACCATATGATTTAACAGTTT
Organism: Acinonyx jubatus; assembly: GCF_027475565.1. Taxonomy (NCBI): domain Eukaryota; kingdom Metazoa; phylum Chordata; class Mammalia; order Carnivora; family Felidae; genus Acinonyx; species Acinonyx jubatus. The sequence goes on along the minus strand of NC_069384.1, from coordinate 20,855,076 downwards.
TTTGCATATTCAAAGAGTTGTGCAAACCATCATGACAATCAGTCCTAAAATATTTTCGAAAAATTTACAATGTCACCTCTAAAAGGAATCCCACACCTATTAGCAATTCTTGGCATTTCCCACAAAATCTCTCAACCATAGGCAGCCACTAATTTCCTATCCGTCTTTATAAATTTGCTATTCTGGGCATTTCCTATAAATGAAATCATATAATAGGTGGTCTTTTGTGACTTTTTTTTTCACTTAGCATTACGTTTGCAGAGGTAATTTTAGTGTAGAATGAGAGTATTCGATTCCTCTTTCTTGATGAAATAAGATTTCGTATATTGAACAACTACCAGACTATTTTACAAAATGAGTTCATTCCACCATCTTTAGTGCATGAACATCTCAGTTCCTCTACAACCTCACCAACATTTTTTGTTGCCTGTCTTTTTCGTTATAACCATTTCATAATAGATGCGAAGTTATATGTCACTGGGGTATTGATTTACATTTCCCTGAGAGCTACTGATTTTTCGCCTATCTGTATGTCCATAATGGCCACTTGTATGTCTTCTTTGGAGATATGTCTGTTCAGATTCTTTGTCAGATTCAGCTTCATTTTTTAATGGAGTTATTTGCCCTGTTATTGAGTATACAATATACTCTAGGATAGCTTCCTTAAAGTAATTTAACAAATAATTTTTTCCAGTTTCATAGGTGGGTCTTACACTTTCTCCAAAGGGTTTATTTAAATGTTCTTTTAAAAAAAATAGATAAAATTCAGCTTATGTATTTCTCTTGTTGTTGTTTATGCTTTTGTTGCCCTGAGAAAGCTTTGTCTATCCATGTCCAGGAAGATTTACTTCTCTATTTTATCCTAAGAGTATTATAACTTAGCTCTTGTATTTAGGTGTGGATTCACTTTGAATGTAATTTGTGTGTACAGTGTGAAAAAATGGTCTATCTTCATCCATTTACACATGGCTATTCAATAATTCCAACACAACGTATCAAAAATACCATTATTACCAGGAAGAGGATTAAGAGCACATTTATCATGACGAACACTGAATAATGTATAGAATTGTTCACTCATTATATTTACATCTGAAACTAGTATAGTGTGGCATGTTAATTATACTTCAATCAAAAGCACTGTTCTTTTCCCATCGACTTGTCTAGCATCCTGTTTAAGGTAAATGGGCTGTAAACATAATGGTTAATTGCGGAACTCTCAATTCTATTCCACTGACATATATGGAATCTATAAATCTGTATGTCTGCATTATGCCAGTGCCACACAGTCTTATTTACAATAGCTTTGTAGCATATTTGAAGTTTTCAAGTTTGTTTCTGTTCTCATTCAAGTTTTGTCAGTGTCCCTTCAATTTCCACATGAATTTTAGGGTCAACTTGTCAATTTTTCTGCAAAAACTAGTTGACATTTTGATAGAGATTACTTTGCAGCAATAGAACGATTTGAGGAAAATTGCCATTTTAACAGTATTAAGTCCCATAACTCATGAACACGGGGTATTCTCCCATTTATCCATGGCTGTTTTAATTTCTTTAAAAATATTTTGTAGTTGTCAGCGTATATGTTGATACTTATGTAATTTATTCTTTTTGTTTCTATGACAAACGGAACTATTTTATTTATTTTATTTTTGGATGGCTTATTGTTAATGTGTAACAATACAATTACTCTACATATACCGTTCTTGTATTTTTTGTGTGGATTCCTTAGGATTTTTTATTTCAAGATCATGTCTTCTGCAAATGCAGAGGTTTACTTCTTTTATGGTCTTGATGTCTTTCATTTAATTTTGTGGCATAATTTCCCTGAATAGGATCTCCATGCGGAATATAAGTGGCAAGAGTGGACATCCTGTATTACTGCTGATTGGAGGGTAAACACGGTCAGTCTTTTATCATTACGTATGATATTAACTGTGTAGTTTTTGTAGATGTTCATTATCACATTCAGGAAGCTTTCTCTAGTCTTAGTTTTGGAGCATGTGTGTGTGTTTGAACCATGAAGGAGCGTTTAGTTTTATCCAGTGATTTTTCTGTGTCTATGGAGATGATTGATGCTTTTCACCAGTTGAAATTTACTGTTTGACCCTCTCTGGTGGATTTTTCATTTCAACACCAGAATTACCAATTGGTTCTCTTGGGTAATTTCTACCAATTTATTGATACTCTGTATGTGATCATCATCACTATCATCACCACTCGATACTGTATATTGTTAAACATGGCTTCCTTCAGTTTTATTTTTTATTATTTTTCTTCACATATCCATAATGGCTAATTAGTCCTTTTTGTTAAGTGTCACACCTGGGCCCTCTCACCATTTTTGTCGCCTTCTCTCCCTCACCCATACATGGCTCACACTTTTTTGTTTATATATGTATCTCGTCATTTCTTTTCAAACCTGGATATTTTATGGAGAATATTATAGTAACTCTGGCAGCTTTCTTCCAGTTCTTTCTTCCAGTTCTATTGTTTCTGTCGTTTGCTTATATATTTGTTTAATGTCTTGGCTGTATTAACTAGCAAAATCTACTTCCCCTGCTTTATGAGGCCCCTGACCTGCTCCTCAGAAAGCTCACCTTTGAGCCTGCAAACAGTCATCGTGGGAGAGCAGTGACAGAGAGAGAACAAGGCTCCCTTTGGGCATCTTTTTCTCTCTTTTAAGCCTGCTGCTTCTGTTGTTAACCCACACGCAGCAGTTGGGCTCCAAGGGCTGCCTGGTGACTGCTGTGCTCATTTTTTTCAACGATGTCCTCCTTCCTTGGCGTTCTCTGGGAATGCCAAATGGGTCTGTGGTTACCTGGTTGCTCTCTTGGAGCTACCAGCCTCCTCTTAGTTGCTCAGAACAGAAAGCTCCACTGTTCTTGAGAGTTCCCTTAGACTGAAGTGGCACACACAGTACAATAAATAAAGTTTTATTTAGGGGGGAGCTTAAGAGCTTTTCCTTATGTTCTGTCGATCACCTTTCCGAAATGTCTGGAGACGACGCTCCAGAGCTGGCAGTGGATACAGTTGGGTCTCTTCTCTCAATGTGACATTCTATTTTATAATCAGGATACTGAGCAGGTGCTGTTATGATCTGAATGCTTATGGTCTTCCCAAAATTCATATGTCGAAATTCCAATCCCCATGAGACAGTAGTAGGAAGTGGGGTCTGTGGGACGTGTGTAGGTCACAAGGGTGGAGACCACATGAGTGAGATTATTGTCTTTTTTTTTTAGTGGTATTATTGTTCTTATTAGAGACTCTGTAGAGCTCTCTAGCTGCTTCTACAATGTGAGGATGCAGCAAGAAGTAGACAGTCTGTACCCCAGAGGAAGACTTTCTCCAGAAACTGAGCATTCTAACACCCTGAATTTGGACTTCCAGCTTCCAGAACTGTGAAAAATATGCTCGCTGTTGAGAAGCCACCCAGTCAGTGGCATTTCATTGTAGTCGCCTGAATGGACTAAGACAAGTGTGGTAGCCATAGTATTCTCAGCTTGCCTTTCCTAGCATGGAACCTCATTCTGTGAATGAGCTTAGGCAAGCGCAGTTGGAATTCTAGGGTTTCTTGCTTTTGGAACCTCACCTAGGGCCTTTGCTTGGCACAAGGGGGTTTCATGGAGAAACGGAGATGTAAAGTCTTAGCCACTTTTGCTTGAAGTTTAGTCTCTGCAGTGTGTAGCTGGGGATGATGAGTATGCTGGCTGGCTGTCTGTCCCGTGGGGAAACCATGACCCTTCATTCAGAGCTGGGCAGAGTGGGAGCCCTACCTTATTAGCCATAAATACTTGGAATGGGACCCTTTTCTCACTGAGCTAGGGTTAGTGGGGAAGGAGCGGATTATGGCTCCAAAGCTACAGACTTGTCTTGATCTTCATGAAATTATGAATATACGTGAATACATGTGTCCCCACACACTTCAGATACTTTTCAAAAATACTTTTTGCTCATTATGGTTATATCACTACGGAATATGTTTGTAGAGCGTTTCCTCCACGATTCCAAAAGTGCATATCCTCCCTGGTGATGACTCTTCTAATGGTTTTACATACTTTTCAAACTTATAAACAAAACAATCCTACTTAGATTATATGGAACTACTTTTCAAACTTATAGACAAAGATGATGTTCTAAATAAAATCATTTTTACTAGAAAAATTGGTGTCTCATCACTCTGAAGTTAAGTGAAAAGTAAAAACATTCAAAAAGAGAAAAAAAAACTATGATTCTACCTTATTTCCATTTTTATTCTACTTTATTTTGCTCATTGTTATTTTGGGAGATTCATTTGTATTTCTGAATGCAGCCATTCATTATTGTTACTGGTTAAGTACCCCTTGCTTAGACTGCATCACGATATATATTTTTCCATTCGTACTGTTGATGAGTTGTTTCCTGTTTTGTGTCATTAGGACTACAGTGATGCTGTAAATCCCTTGTGTATATTTTGTTGGAATATGTATATTCCTTTTGTGTAAAAGTCAAGGGTCAAATTCCTTTATCAGAAGTATAGGTATGGGCAGCTTTATACACACAACCAAGTGTTTTACAAAATAATTATACCATTGTATACCAAATTAGAATTCCACAGAGTATGTATTCCAGATGGTTGATATTCTTGCCAATGCTGGTTATTTCCTATATTTTTAAATAATACAGTTTTTAAAAAGTTTATTCTAGTGGATATTTAGCTGTTTTATATAAATGTTTAATTTGAATTTCTTTTATGACTAATATAATTGATCGCATTTTAATGTTCATGAACATTTTAGGTAGACTGTTATGAACTACCTATTACAAAAATTTGCCTTACTCTGTTGGATTTATGTATTTTGGAAATTAGTTTCTTTTCAGATATATGAATTACATTGTTTTTCCTGTTCTGTAAGTTGCTTTTGACCTTACGACAGATACTACTTTTTAAAAATATTTTAAACATTTTTGAACAAATATTCTTAATTTAAATGTGTCTGATTTATCAATTTCTCCTATGATCAGCACTTTTTGAGTATAATTTAAAAATAATTGTTTATATAAATATCATATTTTCCCATATTTTAACCTAAAAACTTTATTTATTTTTCATATTTAAATCACAATCTATCTGAACTTGTTTTTTGTGCATATGACGAGTTAGGAATAAGTTTTATTTATTTTTCCACGTGAATATGCTATTGACCTAACACAACTTATCAGAAAGACTATCCTTTATGCATTGCATGTCAGTGTCACAAATGTCAAATATAAGGACATGGTTAATGTAAGACTATTTCTAGACTATCTCCCAGGGTCTAGTTTTCTGTCATTGTGGCAACACTCATTGTATTAATTAGTATAGCTTTAGAATAGGTCTCAGCAACAGGTAGTCCAAGTCCTGTAGACTATTCTTCTCAAGTCCTGTAGACTATTCTTCTCTGGGTATTTGTTTATTATATTTTCATACAAATTATAGTATCAGCCTGTCAATTTCGACACCATCTTTCTTGTGATATGATTGGGATTACAATGAATACGTATACCTCAAAGGCAATAAAAAGGCATAGGTAAGTGCTGAAGGTAGTCTAAATAAGAGAGATACCTTCATAAAGATACTTACGAGTTTTCCTTTATAACATAACAGAGGTTTGGGCATAATTAATAAGAAAAGAAAGAACACCATGAAATGGAGAAGACCAGCCATGATCTTGAATAGTGGTTTTACGCCACAAGTAAAAATGGTCTGGAGACCTGAGATATTAAGGAGGCTTGATTGAAAGAGATGGCTTATTGGTGCCTCACTGGAAGAGAAGATTATAATAGTGAAGGGCTGGTTGCAGGATCCCAGTGGCTGTGTAAGTAGCAACAGCAGAATGAATAATATCACAAATGAGCTTAGGCAAAGGTGATATGGATCATATTAGACTTCCAACATTTAAAACAAATCTGAATTTTATCACACCTTTTGCACTAAAGATTTTTATCTTAAAATTGTACTCCTTCTTTATTTTTATTTCTATTAAATAATCTGTCAGTTCCTCTAGCAAGACTATGTGTGCATAGAGCAGCCGGTACAACTATCACAGATTTCTGGATCGCAATTATCTAAGTAATGTATAAATCCTATTATATACCATTTTTTGTGTGTATGAAAAAAATAAGTTCTGTTATTCTTACTGCTACATCCTTCGTGCTTAAAATAGTACTAATAAGCATACGATGACTAGCAAATAAGAAGTAACATTTATTGAGAGCTTAAATCTTCAAATTACAAATATTTTATTTGTTTTAAAAAAAATTTAATGTTTATTTATTTTTGAGAGAGAGAGAGGGCGAGCAGGGGAGGGGCAGAGAGAAAAGGATACACAGAATCAGAAATAGGCTCCAGGCTCAGAGCTGTCAGCACAGAGCCTGACGTGGGGTTCGAACCCACGAACTGCGAGATCATGACCTGAGCCAAAATTGGATGCTTAATCAACTGAGCCACCCAAGTGCTTCCAAATTTTATTTGTTAATATGATGTTGATGAATTCTGTTAATGTGACATTCAAGTATAATGCCATTTATATACTCTGTAGTCACACTGTTTCAAAGAGTGAAGCAATGAATGTAACTTAAATGTTGCTTTTTTAATGAAAATTAGCAAAAACAAGAAAATAATTTATATTGCTATTAGTACCTTTCTACGTTCCTGAAGGCTCATGCCATTTTTAAATTTGGTGTGTGTGAACTGAGTGTTAATAGGAATGTTAACTCCTTTGAGCATATTCACACTGAATATGCTATAAGTTTTATCAATTATTTTCCTGTATAACTTTTTTTAAAAATCATCATTGGCATTTTTAGTCATTTTTTTATTATACATACAATATCTCCGCATCCTACTTGTTTCAGTAATTGAGCAGGCCATCCAGCAGATTAGACACAGGAGAAATTATGGCTAGAGTTCTTCCAGTTTAACAGCAGATCTATATCACGTTTCCATTTTTAAACTCTTGTATTAATCCTAGCCACTATTAGTCCCTCTCTAATGAAAATAGTTTGATTATAATTACAATAAATCCTTCTGAAAGATAATTTATTTATCCTACATATTTTGATAGAGTTTACAAGTTCTTTCATAGGCTGAAAGTTTTAATAGGACCCTAGGTTTAAGTATATTTTAGACAAAAAAAGAAAGAGCATGGCTGAAATATTTGAAAATAATGTTTTAAAAACAGTTTTCAGTGAAGCAAAGATTCATATAGTCTACATATATCTGTATTCACGAGAAAACTTTGTTTTCTGTGAGTAATGAAGACATAATACACTGGTCACCAAACTTGGGAGAAATCTATGCAGGAAAATCAACTCATGGCTGCCTGAGAAAACCAATGCATTTCTTTGGTACAGTTTTTTACGTTATTCATGGATAATCTGAAATCCACTAAAACGTCTTAATTTCAAATGATACTAGGGTTTTATTGCCTCCTAAATATACCCCTGGAATCAATATTAGCAGTTGTTTCTAATGATTAAATGAGAAATTAGCTTTAATTAAATTGTATTTTTAAAATAATTTATTAAAGGTGTCAGTAATAAGAATGAATTCAGAAATTGGGTTTAAAAAGCTCCTTTGAACTCTCTGTGTTGGAAAACTTTGGCAAGCAGGAGATAATATTTTGTAATAAGCATATTTTGGGGGACAGAATTTCTCCCAGGGGAAAAAAAAGAGCAACAGCCAAGAACAACAAAAATCTCATGCAAATAAATGTATTTGCAGAGACACTTCACATTTAAATTTTTTTTTTTTAAAAAAGCACCTTGGGGCACAATTAAGCTGCAAATATCATAATAGTGATGGCAAAGATATTTTATTTTCCTCACTATCCCTTCATTTGATTAAAATATTCAAACTTTAGACTCACATATTTCTTCAGGCATTAGATAACTATTCTGTAAGAAGCACTGACCCCTTTATATTCTTCAGATGGTGATGTTTCTCAACAAGTAAGGCTGCAAAGATATACCTCCTCATTCACATTATAAAATCCGTAATCATGCACCTTGGAGGATCTTGCTTTCCAATTCTCTTCTCTCCTATAAATAGGCTAGAATAGACTATGTTTGATACATAGCACATCAGAGCAAATGCTAAGTTTCTTTTTTTTTTAGGTGATTACTTTTTTTAATTTATCATCTTAAAGATGGCTAAAAAATCTAAAAATACGTAGCAAAGATGGTTACAAAATCTAAAAACACACAGGATAATAGTATTGCATATATGCCTAATTTACTAAGATTTCATTCTTCTTTTATGTAGTTATCCATTCGTTCAACCATTACTTATGGGAAATCCCTTCATGAGATAGGAATTAATAGGCTCAGAAAAGTCAAAGATACACAATCCCTGAAGTCTCACTGCCTAGAAAGTAAAATAAGGAACACAGTAAAGTATTTTGGTGTAGTGGCAACACTGTACCAACGTAGTGATGTTAGTTTTGTTTTTTTCAAATGTTTATTTAGTTATTTTGAGAATGGGGGGAAGGGGCTGAGAGAGAGGGAGAATCCCAAGCAGGCTCTACTCTGTCAGCACAGAGCCTGATACAGGGCTTGATCTCAGGAACCGTGAGATCCTGACCTGAGCCGAAATTATGAGTTGGATGCTGAATCGCCTGAGCCACCCAGGTGCCCTTAGTTTTGCTTTTTATATTATCATTTAAATATATATAACAAGAAAAGCACAGGCAGATCTCAGGTTTATTGGTCAGAAGTTGGATGCCTTTTTAACTACTCTTTCCCAGTAGTCAACATCAAAATATTCATTAAATCCTTCAAGCATTTGTCTTCGTTTGTTTGACAACAATACAACATTGCATAGAGTTGGGTGGTTTACATCTAATGAAAATTTATTTTTCACAATTGCAACAGCTGGGAAATCCAAGATGAAGGTACCAGCAGGTTGGTTCAGAGACAATGGTCCTCTTGCTATGTCCTCACAGAGCAGAAGGGGAAAGAGAGTTCCCTGGGGTCTCTTTAATAAGGTCCCAAATCCCACCGAGGAGGGCTGTATCCTCATGATCTAATAATCACCTCCCAAGGTTCTACCTCTTAATACTATCACATTTTGGAGTAGGATTTCACATATAAATTTTGTGGGGGGTATAAAAACTCAATCCTTCGTAGCCTTGCTAATATTTCCTTTTTCCACTCATATTTTTGTCACCTCAATCTCTCAACTGTATTTATTTCAGTGATTTTTCTACATTCCTTTTAGTTGCTTTTTGCTCTGTCCAATTTCTACTCAACTTTACAAATGGAGTTGCCTTGCTTTAAAAAAATGTTCTATTTTTATTTATTTTGAAAGAGAGAATATGTGAGCAGGGGATGGGCAGAGAGAGAAGGAGAGAGAATCCCAAGCAGGCTCCATGCTGACAATGCAGAACCTGATGTAGGGCTTGATAACACCAACTGAGAGATCATGACCTGTGTGGAAATCAAGAGTTTGATGCTTAACCAACTGAGCCATTCAGGCACCCCTGGAGTTACCTTTTCAAAAGAGTGATTTCTAATAGAAATTATGCGATGATATAAATGTTTTATATCTGCACTGCCCAATATGGTAGCCACCAGGCATATACTGCTCTGGAACACGTACAGTGCTGCTATTACAACAGAGAACCTAATTTTAAATTTTAATCAATTTAAACTAGCTAACATATTAAATAGCACAATTCTAGAGCAAAAATGTGATTCCTTACATGCTAATAAACTGTGAATTCAAATTATTCAACATGAATACAAATCAATATCAACGATGGCCTTTGGTTATATATTCCCCTAATATCTACTTTTTTCCCCTCATTCCACACAATGAAGTTCCAGCCAGACTTAACGTTATTTCCTGAATACACTATACACTTTTCTGTACTCGATAATCTACATATCATTTTGTCTGCTTGGAATGTTTCCCCTTCATTCACAAAGGACCAGGAGCCAGACAGTGGATTCTGCACAGTATAATAATTTCAGTGAATTGTAAAGATGGGAAGAAAGTCACTACATTAGTTTTCTCTTGGTTGGAAGCCAGCCACAGGTTCTGGCTGCACTCAAGGAGAGGAATTCTACTAAGGTGACAGCCCGTGAGTCAGAAGGGTCAGAAATAAAGATGTGACTTGTTAGTAGTCCCCTTAGTTCACCTTAAGTCGCATTCTGCCTTCTGGCCCCCAACGTTTCATAATCAAATGCAAAATACATTCACCTCACGTCAAAGTCTCCAAAGGATCCTATTTAACATTAGTACAAAGTTCAACATTCGGTCATCTAACTCGGGGTCCAGGTACAGATGAGGCTCTTGTTTGTAATCTTAAACACAGCTTCCGAGGCCCAACCTCACTGTATCGCTGGACGTGTAAAACTAAACAGACAAATTTATCTACCGCAAACACACCCAACATACAATGGTGGTACAAGAGTAGGACTCCAGCTAGAGACATTCCAGTTCCAAAAGGAAGAAAAAGGTGAGAGTCCCTGATCCTGGCAGTTTTGAAATACAGCTGGACTGCCTGTAGTTGGAATTTCTTGACCAGGTTTCAGTACGTGAAAAATCTTCCATGGCTCTCTGCTGTGATCTCTGTGGTTTTAGTTCCATCTGTTGAATAATTCTTCCTATCAATATGGAAGTTAACACACGTGGGTATCTTAGTTGTATTAGCTGATCTCCTACCATTAGATTGTTGGAGATCTTGCAATTTACTTTTTTTCTTTAATTGTGTGTTTTCTGTCCCTTTTGGTCCATGTTGGTGATGTTTCTGCTGAAATGATTTTTAAGGAAGTGTGTGGGCCTTCTGTAGATTTCACTGGTTTTCCCTACATTACACAGAAAACACACACACACACACACACACAAAACCCCACATGATCACAGATCCTTCTGAGATAATGCTTTCTGTATCTTGGCCTCTTGCTGAGATGAATGAGGAACAATGCCCTTAAGCTTCCTGGAGACTGACTTGATTGAGACCTGCAAGCCACACTCCTAATCTCTTGAAAAGACATTTGTGTCACAGCATTCTATTTCCTTTTTATCCTTCTGAAGCTTTGGTAAAAGGTGGAATAGTCATATAATCTTACTGTCAGTCTTGACTCTAGAGCTTGTTTTCCAGTGAATCTTAATTCTAATGTCTTTTAGTGTCTGTTCTAGAAGGGCTGACAATTCTCAAAATCATCGAGTTCTGGTTAGTATTACTTTTTGTTTAGCAATCCTTCCTTCCATTGATTTCTCATTTCTGGAATTTCACTGTAAGCAGCAAGAAAAAATCAAGCCCAACCTTCAGTGCTTTGTTTGGAAATCTCTTCATTGCACGACCAAATTCCTTACTTCCAAGTTCTGCTTTCCACATGTAGGCAACATTTGGTTAAAGGCTCTGCCATTACATCATAAGAATATCTTTTCATACAGATTCTAATAACATACTCCTCACTTCCTTCTAAGCTCTCACCAGCAGCACTTTAATATCTGAATTTCAACAGTCTGTTCATGTGATTTACACTTTATCATGCTCCTCAAAATTATTACAACCTCAGCCCACTTCCCAGTTCCAAAACTGCCTCCATATTTCAGACATCTGTTCAGCAGCAACCCCCTCTCCTGTATCAATATCTGTATTAGTTTTTATATAGATTAGAAACAAGTCCCAAGTTTCACCTACACTGAAGGTTTTGACTCATTGGGATTCACTTTAAGGAGCTTCCACCATGCCATATTCCTGTTTGTACAAATGCCATTTGAATACGTGCTAGTAGGAATACGTTTGAGGAATAGATAATGTTAAGACATTACACTGTAATGTCATGTGATGTTTTACATGCATTTTTTTTATCTAAGGACATGAACAACGGGGAGAAATTATACCAGTGAGTTTGCTGGAGCAGTTGATGCATAAACTAAGGATTATATAAACTCTGATATGCTTTGAAATGTGTCATGGTGAAGGGTCAATTAGATGTTAATATATGATAAACTGTTTACCCTGATGGAAAAGACAGTGGTCTTTTATTCTCATAAACCTTAACAAATGTTGCTTTTTTCTGTATAACAAAATAAAAATAAAGGAAATATTAGTATTTATATGTAAATGTAGAGTATGTCAAAAAAATGTTCTATAAGGATAAGATACTCTGAATCAAAATCAGTTATGTAAACATTTTTAGAGTGGCCAATCACTGTGCCAGGGAAAACAGGTGATTAAGTTTTTGTATTGTCTTATAGGAGACAATAGTCAAATCAAAGAGATATGAAAAAATAAAATGTCACACGTCAGACATAAAGAGGGTAAAGAAAAGACACATTGGGCATGGAAGATCACATAGAAAGCAAAATAGATTATTTCTCTTCTATGAAGAAATATGTGTAGAAAATACAACTGCCTGATACAATCAGGACCCATAGGAACTGCATGAGAACTTGGGTGAAGCAATTTTACAAAGTTAATAAACTACCAAGTCACTTATTTATGAATTCTGTGAGAGCACTTGACAGGGATGAAATTCTGGATTATATAACTGCTAGGTAATTGATTCATACAAATCCTTCTAGAATAGCCCATCTCTTCCTCTCTTTAAATGAACCAATACCAAGAGCAAGCATATCTTAAATCCTTACCAACTGTCCTCTTATTTGTCTAATAATCCAACAGCATTTTGTCTGGTTGTAAGGGAATATAGAATCTACTGCAGTTTGCATTAAGATAGAGAAAATGAGGAAGAAAAAAACTAGGAGAGCACCCTGGTTGTTGAGAACTGGGAAATTGATGCTAAAATGGAGTTTGAGTTCATCCAAGTCTAAAAGAATTATACTGTAAACACCACTGCCAATGTTTCTTTAGCATTAATAAAATGCTAGACAATTCAATTTTTTTGTATATAATCTCACTTTAATCTCACAGTAGTTTTGTTACATAAATGTTATTTTCATTTTCCCTATTTTACAGGTGAAGAAATCAAAAATTACAGAGGTTAAATAATTTGCTAAAGGTTGTGCATCAGGTAAAGGATGAACAGGCTTTGACTCTAGCAATTAGACTCTAAGTTACTCAGGGCTCATTGCAGAGTATATGTTCTAAGTGTGGACCAAGTTTAATTGAACTCTTTATTCTATCTCTGGAAGACAGCCTAGAATTTCATCTAAAATCAAGGTATGCCTGGATCTCAGTAGTAGATATCTTTGGCTGAAAGCAAACACAGGAAAATAGTAGAGCTTATTAGAACTATTGGTCTGAAATGAATTCCTTAGCAATTATCAAGTCCCATCCCATAATCTTAACTCAGGGGGAAAAACTATGATCATAATGATTACTTGATAAAGGATTAACATTTTACAAAGTATGAAAATACATTTGTTTGGTATACATACTTGAAATGAAAGTTATTTGTATTCTAAAGGGTTATAAACTATTTTTGGACACTGAGAATCCACATAAACTACATACCTGTATTTTTTAGGAACACTGTTTAAGTCTTAAGTCTCCTAGTGTTGTAAGTGGTAAATACTTAAGGCAACAGCAATCATGTGAAACAAACATTGAAGTTTCTGGGAAAAAAAAGAAATCTGTTTTCACAGAAAAGTTAAACTATAACCACATAATCTCTCAGATTAAAATATATTTTCTATTATTTAACAAAGATAAAATTCAAGGATAATTATTTTTATATTGTTATGCATTTATTCATTCATTTGGGAAAATTTAGGAAACACCTATAACCCAAAGATTTACCTGATTTTAATCTGTATTATTCAACCGTACAATTATTCTTACACTGAAAAAAGAATCTGCATTTAGTCTACCTACCAGGTTTGTGTTTATAATCATGTACTGGGAGCTTCAAACCTAATAGAAAATTGGTAATGAGTGCCATGCAAAATATTTATAGGACATAAATGTATGTCCTATACATTTTTCACACTCTAAAACTTCTTTAATTTTGAAACGTAAAAAATAAATTTTGTGTATTATTTTCTTGTAGACATACATTCTTTTTTAATAAATGCTAACAATTAAAATGAAAGCTCCCCAACAATATGATAAGTTCTTTAAAAAAATTCTTTTCAATTTATGGATTAAAAATTCAATTTATGGATTAAATTCAATTTATGTCTATATTAGCAATTTAGTCAGATATATTATATGCCCATATTTGACAAATATATATGAATAGAGGGCTTACAATGAGATATCTAGTTATTTTGTCCCATGGTGTTAGCATGTACATTTACACCAACTTTGATTACTTCCTTTCCATGATTTGTCAATGTCATCAGTTCAATAGATTTTATATTGAAAATCATTTTATATTTTTTACACAACTATTTGTAGAATTAACAAAATGTGAAAAAATCAAATTGAATAATTTCAATATACATTTCATAAGTTTTCAAATAAATACAAACATTGAGAAGTATATTAAGATCTGACATATCTCTAATTCCCCAGAAAACATATTCTCCTCTTCTGAAATGTGAAAGGAGAAGATTTGTTGGGAGGTGGTCTCAGGATTAACCACCACAAACATCAGGCAGAGGAAGAATTTGAATTATTAAAATTCTATGGGAAGATTCTATGGGGCTGGGAAGGACATTCAAAGCTAGTCCAACTGATGCAAAGAGATTGGGACTTTGAATCCCCATGCTTTGTCCAATCCTTGGATGAAGGCAATCATTAGACATTCAATCCTTGTATAGCAACCTTGTATGAGGAAGGTTCATGCAGCTGATAGAAATTATAGAAGGGTTCAGCTCATCAGCAGGCAACATTCTCAACAAGTAGAATGAGAGCCTCTATTATACAGAGGTATCTAGACAGCACACTATTGTAGACCACCACATGTGCTGCTCAGAAATTCTAGCTGCATGTGTTGAAGTCAACATTTTGTGGAATTGTTTATTTCAATGTCTGGTCAATGTGTTTATTGGAGAATGTCACAAGAGGAAAATGAATGGAATAACACTTCTGCTGCTGAATTTTGTCTTAAGCTCATGACTGCTACTTCCTCTCTGAAGTTACCTTCCTCCTTCACTACTATCACTGTTGTTATTAAATGCTGAACAGGAGAGATGATCTAGATTATCATCCTTGAGTATTGTGAGCACCTGGGCACCATGTGCTTCTCAAGCTATATGCTGCTGTACCATTCCATTGGCTATCAAGATTCAACAGGTGACTAAGGAGATACATCATCAGATCACCTCAGTACTAACTGTATTATTCCATGCCTCCGTGATATAACAAAAAAGTTAACTTCTTCTTAATAAGGCAAATTGCCCCTTCAAGGGTTTTGTGATTTATTTTCTTGATCACTTCCCACCTTGACATAAGAAGGTGCCAGTTACCAGTCAGTAAATGTACCACATAGTTAAATGGGAATGTCCTTAATGGAAGTGATCCACTATTGGAAACCAAGGTATCTAAGATACGAAAACCTAAAATTTTAGATTTGGGATATATTTATTCTCCAAAGCATCATCAAGGATAGTGATAAATTGACTCATTCATACATCAACTCCTTGTTTTTCTGACCCATTTACTCAGTCTATTGAGTACAGAGCACCATGCTTATTGATTTAGGCTGTGAGATTCTTTCTGGAGGAGGGCACCTCACCATGTAGCGTATTACTTTTATGATGGTTCCTCAGATATGCTCTTAACAGGCATTTTCATCTCCATTACAGACCAGCAATCTCTTAGTAGCATGGCATGTGATAAAATTGGGAGATCCAGTTCTGTTCTAATAAATGTATATCCATTGACACTTTGTTGTGGGAGAAAGTCCTGGTTTGTAGCATTTGTCAGTTTCCACATTATACATCCTCCCACCATGGCAATTTCAAGCTACCAAAGTAACATCAATTAGCTTGCAATTTTCCTTAACTTTCAAGTATTGGCTCTGTAATGAGGGAGCCTGGGCCAGTTTCACATACCATTGAATGGATCCCAACTTCTACACTCCTTTTTCTGTCAGTTGTGTCTCTCGTCCAATGCAGTATTATGCAGGATATTGTGTCAATAAATAAACACTGTATTCCCATGGAGAGTGGTACGGGCTTAAGTCTCGGGTCAGGAAAGGCAAATCTATTCCTGAATATATGTCAATTTTAATCATGAAGAATCACTGCCATTTCTTGCCGAATGCTATTCTAGTTGAATATTTCAGTGATCCAAAGTAGCTGGTTAATCTCTTGAGGAATGGTGTCCTGTAAGGATCTCAGGAATAGTGACTATCAATGGCCAGTTTGACATCCATCAGTGGTAGTAGCTAGAGCAACCTTGCTAAGTAAAACCCAGGCTGTTGTCCTCATGCAGAACCTCCATTATTAACATCTATTTTCTTTAAAGATAAGTCCTGGGTGCCTTAGTGTATCAGTCAATGTCCAGCTGACATCCCTTTACCTATTTTATTATTTAGTGACTCTTCCATTTAGGAAGCTAAGTTTTTGTTAAAAGGCAATAAAAGATTTTTACATTTTGTTCCCACATGCATAGGTCCATTCACATGCTTCTTATACAGATATTCTTGTCTCTGGTAGTTTTTTATCTTTGTGCTTCCATGCCTTTAGTAATCTAAGAATTGCATTCAAGATTGCCCAAGTTTGTATATATGTTAAGCTTGGCCCACTTTTTTTAATCTCAGAAGCTCTGTCCATTGGAGGTGTTTGCCCCCAGTGTTACCTTACAAGGCCACCTGGGCTTGCGCCCACACATTGAATCAACATATCTGTGAGCAAGTTTGACTTTTATCCTTCTCTCTTGGTTATAAAACTCAACAAATCTCTCTGAACCCATTAACTATCACCACGGCAGCTTTAGATATGAGCTAAAGGAGACATAGTGGGCAGGACTGTAGATGATATCGTGGTCTGAACAATCTGCTTGAACAGCTTAATTGTAAAATCTAGCCAACTGATGCCATGTTAACGTGGGTTATCACTGGGCCAGCCCAATATGTGACTTGGTGTGACTGACCGTACCCAAGTGATGAGAAGTTCCTGTTAATGGTCACTTATATGCCATTGTCAGATATTCTATCTCTACCAGGACACTGTAGCACTACTGAAACTATACATAAATCTCTGTTGCAGATGACATGACCTTCTTTCAGAACTAAGGATCTACATTATAAAGATGACATTAAGGTTTTCTATAAACCTTGCACAGGATATTTTCTCACCACAGATAACTAAGTCAAAGATCATATGATTCCCTGGACCCTATGATTTCCCTGGCCTGAAATACAGAGCCATGTGCATCATACCATGGACCCTCTGCAGAGGGTTTCTTGCTCTGGGTCCCAACAAATCTGATAACCTTCTTCATGACTCAATAAATACATCTAAAGAGTACTCTGAAATGTGGAATATGCTATCTCCAGAACCTAATAAGGCCTATGAGATGTCGTGAGTCTCTTCTTAGGAGAGAAGTTCTGCAATGCAAGTATTTTCTTTTTACTCTGCAAGAAATAAACCAGCATCCCCCTGATAATTGAATTCTTAAAAATTTAAGCGATGTATTGGGCATCTGAATATTTATAAGGTTATCTCCAAGCTTTAGGGGAACATGCATCTTACCAAGGCCTCTGAGGTGTTTGCCATATCTTGCTTTTCTGGTCCAATTATAATGATGTCAAAAATAGAATGTACCAATATGATGTGTTGTGGAATATCCAGATGGTTCAGATTCCCTTGGAGTATTTTATGAAAGAAGCCAGGAAAATTATCATAGCCTTTGGGTAAAGCCGTTAACATGTATTTTTGTCCATCACATGTGAATGGGACACGTGTACTCACCCTCCTTGATAGGAATAAGAAAAAATGCTTTTGGTAGATTGAGGACCATATACCATGTTCTGAAGCTATTTAATCTGGACTAGCAAAGATGACACATTGACTCTACAGCTGCAACAGGGTTCACGTTTGCCACTGCTAAGTTAAATGGCAATATTGTGGGGACAATCATTCTTGCATGTTTAGATTAGTTACACTTATCTCTGGCATTCTCCTGGCTCACGTAGTAGCTTTCTACTTACTCTCTTGGCCAGGTAGGGGAGAGGTAGTTTCACTGCCTGCCCTTCACCATCTCTACTAAAATATCTCTCAATAGACTTCAAAATTACGTATCTGTCAATTTTCAAGCCTGTTCATTGAACTCAGACATTTTATGTATGTCTATGTGTATTTGAGTGTGTGTATATGTCTATGTGTATCTGTGTGTGTGTGTGTGTGTGTGTGCATGTGCGTGTGATGAATACTGGATTCATGTATAACCTGACACCGTATGCCCCACCTTTAAACGCTGCTGTGATAACAGTACAAGCATGTCAGTATCAGGGACTATTTACATCCTAACAGTCATTGAAAGATTTTGTTTTCAAGTGGATTAAATGACTCAGAATACTTTGGAGGAAACCTGACAAAATCATTGCAGGATACGTTCGCCTTTGTGTTGTTAAGGTCGTTTCTCATGAGGATTTGGCCTTTCATTTAGAAGCTGGACATTGATTCAACCTGAGCACCTGAGCAAGGGGACATGACATTTTATCAGAGTTGCTTCCGTAGGCTCCTGATGATTCGTTCTTAATTTCTTTTGTTTGCACAGATTGAGCAATATGCTGTTGGTTACCAACTTGTCTTGATCCTCAGATTACTGATTAATAACCATCCCCATTGCTCTCTGTGGTTGTACCCACCCTCCTGTTTGCCACTTGTCGTACACTCCTATGGTAATAATGTGTCTACCTTTTCATTCACACTTAACTATCAATATGTAACCTCTATTATTTCAGGATTTAACATCTCTTTTCTCTCAGGGATTCCAGTTATGTAATAGTGTCTCCAATCGTTGTGGCCTCCAAAGGACAGCCAACATTGGGCTTTAATTTTTTTTAAGCTTATTTATTTATTTTGAAGGACACAGAGAGTGGGGGAGGGACAGTGAAAAGAGGCAGTCAGAAGATCCAAAGTGGGCTCTGTGCTGACAGCAGAGAGCCCAATGTGGGACTTGAACTTGCGAATGAGTAATAATAACACCTCATGTTAAACCTACATTTTGTGTTTGGAAAATCACTGAGTACGCAATACCTAGAGAATGTCATATAAGATTACCCTTTAGACTAAACTGGTGAAAAGTGTGCTTGTTATATTTAAGATATATAGATTATACACACACATATTTCATATGTATATTTCATATATATGTGTATATTTACATACACACACACACACACACACTGGAATAGACCTTGAGGGAGATCAAGAGCAATGGTAAGAACTTTAATTTTATATTACATGAGGTATAAAGTGATTCTAGAGTTTTGATAGGATGACTGACACCACCTTTCTTAAAATAATCTGTCTCCTGTTTTGAAATTATACTTAGGAAGTGAAGGGTAGAAGCACCGAGTTCAGTTAAGAACCTATGGCAGAAATCAAATGGAGAAATGATGCTGGTTGTAACTTGAACAGTAGCATTAGATTTTGTGGTTAACGGTCAACAATGATGTGTTTGCAAGTAGAACGGGTGGAATTTGCTGAGCGATTGAATATGTACACCAAGAACAAGTGAGTATCCAAGGAAAATGATAATGTTTTGGAATGAGCAATGCAAACTGAAGTTGCCCTTGATATAACAGGAAAGAATATGGGGCAGTTTAAGGAGAGAGTAGTAGTTTGTTTCTGGACAATTTAAGTTAAACCACCTTCTAGATACATGATTAGTGACAATCAGTCTGTTGTTTTTAGACATATATGATTGGGGCAAGGATTTAAAACTGAAAACATAATTTTGGATATCACTCACATATTGATGTTATTTAAAGCAAAAGGGTAGGGGCGCCTGGGTGGCTCAGTTAGTTAAGCGACCAACTTCCACTTGGGTCATGATCTTGCAGCTCGTGAGTTCGAGCTCCGCGTCGGGCTCTGTGCTGACAGCTCGGAGCCTGGAGCCTGCTTCCGATTCTGTGTCTCCCTCTCTGCCCCTCCCCTGCTCATGCTCTGTCTCTCTCTCTCTCAAAAATAAATAAACGTTAAAAAATTATAAAAATAAAGAAAAAAGGGTAATGAGATCACAAAGTATGTGTGATGAGAAATAGACCCAAGAAATGAGAAGTGTTCCCAGGACGTCAGTGGCTTTTCTGGGGAAGAAGAAAGGATGTACTGATTGAAGGAAATTCAAACTTGTTTTAAATATTTTTCAAGAACAGTATATTTAGCTGTCATTTGCAAATTAAAAAAAAAAACACTTTCTCTCTTTCGAGTGAACAGAGGAGTAGATATGAAATGATAACGAATATTTCACCCAGTAGATATTAGAGCAGACCTTCCAAAACACAAATTAACACATCCATTCCCAGGTGTGCCTCACACTATTATTTTGTTCAGTTGATCTTATACCCACAGCCATGGTCAACGTGTGAGCAGGATATCCCAACTGAACTAAAGCTTCCAGCTCATCCTAAGCACTTGCATTATTCGACATACATTTAATATATTTTCTTAGAACTCTTTTGGGCCTCAACAATATTAGCAAGAAAAAATAGCGTAAGTCACCATGAGTTTTAAAACATAAAGCCATGATAAAGAAAATAGATGTGAGAAACACATGTGCGTGGTAATATGTAAAGATTGCTATACATGCAAATGAATAAATAAAAATGTATATAGATTATCCTACATCCAAAGCATATCTGGTCACCAACCTTCCTAATTGTTAAAGACACAAAGAAATATTTATTGAATACTTACTACAAGCTGTTGCAAATATTGTTGGTGATTTTTTTTTCTTTTGGATCACAGATGTCTGAGGCACATTTTCTGCCTTCAAAAGACCTCCAGTTCATAAAGAACTAACAATATCTGTACCCTGAATATAACGATAAGAATAGTTAAGGGTCTATGTGACTATAAATAAAATGTGTTATATATTGGAACTGCTCACATTAGGTATACATGAAAAAGGAGAAAATCTTGTCCCTGCTCAAAGATGTGTGAATACGCTGAAGTAATTTTATTCCTATTACTCATATGCTTTATATTGGAGGGTTACTTGAGAGAAACGACTAAAAGCATTGAGCCATCAGTTGAACACATGGGTAATGCTTTATTTGAGGTCCTAAGATCAAGGCCAGGGGCAAAGGCGCTACTATAACTCCACAGAGCGGTTGTGTGTGTACCTACCACCAGTGACGGACTAGCACAGCGGGGTTCATCTGCAGTTTTCCTTCTGGGAGAAATCCCAAAGGGGCCTCGACAAAGTCCTAACCACTGTGTAAGCTGGACCTACACCTTCCCTTTCGGTGGGTTCAAAGAAATCTCTATAATCGGTTCCTCAAAATTGGAAGTGAGCTCACTCTGAGAAAATTGACAAATGCTTGTTTACCTGCTGGGTGGAAAAATTGAAAAATATCAACTTAAGGACATATTTGTTTTGATCTTGTATTGTGCTTGGTGATTACACAGCAACCGGAAACTGGCTATATGGTAAGAAATCAGGAGGTGGCCGCATACACAGAGGAACTCAGTGCTGGAAAACAGATATTTCTGGCTGCCAAAAGTTCCCTGCTCACCACAAAGTTGGGTGACTCCAGGATATTTATATACTCTGCAGCTGCATCATGGTTTATGGCTCCAATACCGGGGAGAATCTTCACATGGCTGAGAGTATTTCAGAGATTCAGATAGGACCTAGATAAAAGAGGACATCTTTTGATTTAATTCATTGTAAATTTGGGTTTAAGAAACCAAACTTTTACTGCAAAGATGTTTGGGAGGAATAAAGGAGATTTCGGGGGGGGGGGGGGGGCGGGGAGGGACTAGTATTATGAGCCTATTAAGTCATGTTGCTTCGAGTAGACTAGGAACCTCCATGTTTATCAAAAACCTCTTTTCATGTGTCAGGAAAGGTCAGATATTTCTGTTTAAATATATCATAGTTCAGTTCAGTTGAATTGTGACGTATTCAAAAACAGGAGAAACCTCTCTAAAGATGTTTAGAAAACACAAAACCCCATTGACTTTAAAGGTATTTGCAGAGCAAGAAGTTACACGTCTGAAGTACACCACAGAGGGTTTCCAATGGAGTTGGAAACAGTTTTCGTGTGTCCAGCCGGGAAAATAAATATAATGCAAAACGGGCAGAGGTTTCACGTGGTAGGGCGGAAATGAGTCCATCAAGATTCAATGGCAGGCGATAGGAAAGAAGCACAGAAGATACAACGAGGTCTGTATGCTTTCCTCCACCTACGAGGAGTGTCCCATTCAGCAGTCATAATGAGGCGCTGACACTTAAGAAGGTGTCAGAATATAAATCCCATGTGGGCAGCGAGCTTTATAGGATGCGGTCTTTGCTCCGTCAGCAGTACCCAACAGAGGGTGTGGCCTACCTGGTGCTCAGTACCTATTTGTAGGCTTGAATGAATGAGTGAAGCTGGGGATATGGGACTTTTATGGAAGCCAAAACAAGATAAAACAAAATAAAAACACATAAGAAGTAGAAAAGAAACAGTTTGTAACAACGTAAAAAGCCACACTCCCTTGAAAATGAATTAAAAATAAATAGCAAGTTGATAGGGCGCCTGGGTGGCTCAGTCGGTTGAAGGTCCGACTTCGGCTCAGGTCAGGATCTCACGGCTCGTGGGTTCGAGCCCCGCGTCGGGCTCTGTGCTGACGGCTCGGAGCCTGGAGCCTGCTTCGGATCCTGTGTCTTCCTCTCTCTCTGCCCCTAACCCACTAGCATTCTGTCTCTGTCTCTCTCAAAAATAAATAAACATTAAAAAGAAAAAAATTAAAAATAAATCAATAAATACCAAATTGAGTCTGAGGAGACATTAGACAAGACACCTCATAGGTGTTGGAGGTGCCTTTAAACCCCCAGGATCCTCTTCCTTGACACAGACACAGTTCACCATTTCCCCGGACACATTTACCTGCCTCAGTGCATCCCGTTGCATCCACCTGTCTCTTTTGGACAATACCTAAAAACTCACAATTTCATTTTCCTCTTAAATCCTGTTGTGTATTCCAGCCACTTAAAGAGGAGTTAACTTTCTAGCCAGTTAGATAAACCCATTATCACTATATTGATACCACTGCCACTGAACAAATATACTTGGCTCGCTCTCCCTGGTGTGTGTGTGTGTGTGTGTGTGCATGTGTGTGTGTGTGTGGATACACCAGCTGGCTAGCTGATCGATGGATTATGTGATCGATCTATTAATAGATAGGTACACAGATACACACATACCTAGAGAGCTGGTAAATATAGATATATAGGTAGCTTCAGATATTTGGAGGTCTTTAATAAATCAAAATGAGTGGTACAGACACGCCTGGTGTTCTATAAGGTTGTTTATGAATTATATTAAGAGGTGGTCTTTGGGGCACCTAGGTGGCTCATTAAGTTAAGTGTCTGGCTTAGGTAATGATCTCATGGTTTGTGGTTCAAATTCTGCATCAGGGTCCACAATGACAGTGTGGAGCCTTCTTGGAATTCTCTCTTTCCCTTTTTCTCTCTGCACCTACCCCACTTGTGCTTTCTGTATCTTAAACGGAATAAACTTAAAAAAAAAGACATGGTCTTCTAGTTACTCTCAAATCATATTAAACTCAAGTCATATCCACAGTTTCTTATTAAGAAAAAAATAAGTTGATGTTACATTAAGAGTGATGGTGATGAAAACTCCAGATTCTCTTGAGATCATTTTCACTCTGCATAAAACAAACCTGGGACAACCCATACTTGAAATTCATGTTCTAGATCATATGAAGATTCAAATATTCTTTCTATAATAGGCATTATGAATTTAAACTGGACATTTTTAAGGAAATCATTCAGTTACTATGTATTATAACCATTGACGATTCATCTATATAAATTTAATCATTCATTTTTATGACAACAGAATGTCATCGGGTTCTGTCTGCACTTTTGATTTGTTCTGCAATACAAAGAGAATGGCCTTACTTACTGTTTCACTCTGTCTTGACAATGAGTTATGGACCTTTTCTAGGTATTTTATCATTACTGATCATAAAAATGCATTAATTGCCAAAGTCTTAAATATTTCTATTTTTTGTAACGAATTACACATAGATCATCCTGGTACGATTCCATAGCTGAAGAAGAATGTGTAAATCACCTACATCCTTCTTATTCTCACCAGTTGATTTGACCAATGAAGACCAAGTTCTACAGAGGTCAAATGATTTAACAAAGGCTGAACAGTTGAGGGGGCTTTGTGAGGATTATGACAGACATATGTCTTCTAAATTTCGATCCGTGTCTTATCAGCCTCAGTAATGGTTTTCAAACTTTTCTGAAACTACCAGAAAGAGAAATTATTAGGATCAGGATTCTGGAATTTCTGAGCATTCTGGTACTAGTTCAACTGGATATTGTGTTTTTTTATTCTACTCCATATTGTCTTCATGGTAAATTTTGCTAAAAGAAAAGCTTTCTTTTGCTAAAATCTTCACAACTTACATGCTAAACAACAGCTCTTAAGTGTAATACTATTTAATATACATTCTTCTTTTTATGACAGGAACCATCACCGCCCCTTACATGAGCACATATGTGAAACTAAACATATCCTCAAAAATAATGGCAAAAATGTTTCCTGTAAGCTATCAGGGATGCTATAGGACCACTTAATTCTAAAATTTTGCCTTTGACCAGTAGAACATACCATTGGATTATATCATTTGGAGAATATTTCACAAGAAAGTAAAAAGAATTAGGGCACCTGAGTAGTTCAGTTGGTTAACCATCCGACTTTGGCTCAGGTTATGGTCTCGTGGCTCATGAGTTCAAGCCCCACATCGGGCTCTGTGCTGACAGCTCAGAGCCTGGAGCCTACTCCAGATTCTCTCTCTCTCTCTCTCTCTCTGCCCCTTTGCCGCTCATGCTCTGGCTCTCTTTTCTTCAAAAATAAATAAACATTAAAAAATTAAAAAGAAAGTAAAAAGAATAAAGTGAACGAGTCTTCAGAAGTGGATAAAGCCCAGGTAAGTATGAAACAGAATCATTTCAGGTGAATACCTAATACAAAGGAAAGAGTGGCTAATAATCACACTCTAAGCATTGCTAAAAATAATAGTAAACAAGAAGAAAAGTATTGAACAAATGAGAACAAGAATTGTGAATATAGTTTAAGGGGTGATATGTTGAGGAGAAGTTTTGCATGCACTCCAGAGTGTTTCATTAAGACTGAGGGTAGAGTAAGAAATACACAAAGAATTATGTCTTCCGATTTTAGATGGTTTGGCTTTTGAATCCATATGATTCTTTCTTCAAGCCTTTACACTGTATTTTAACCCTGACTAGCCTACTAAGTTTTCATCTAGGTTTTTGTCCTCAGTAAGCAGCTAGTAGAGCACTATAAACTATGGGAAGCATAATCTACTCCCCATGACTTAATCCTCACTCAAATGTATCCACTTGTTATTTTCAGATCCATTAAAACACAAACTCCTGTCTCCTGTAGGGGATTATCCTCCTCATTGATGTCCACCTATTTGGAGGACTCTATAAAAACACTGATTTTCTTAATCTCTGGTCAAAGTTTCAGGAATCTTCAGGGTCATGGCAAATCAGTTATCAATATTTATATATTTTATTTCAATTATGATATTAAATTATGTAATTTCAGAGAATTCATCAAGTGTTTCCCTTAAAATATTTTTTTCTGACTATTTATTATTGTAGGGAACTCGTCTTCCAGCTGTGATAGAAAACTGGCACCATGTTTACGGTCGAGAAAAAGTGAACCTCAAAATTGGACAAAGCATATGTGCCAACTATTTTTAGTAATGAACAACAGCTTTGCTGGACCGTATTCTTTGGCAAAAGTTAATTGCATGAGATGAACTCCAAGGTCACGCTTCAATAAACTTGGCATTCTCTCTGTAAGGCGTTTTGAATCTGAAAGCAGGAAGATAAATCCCAAATGGAACACCCAACCTCACTGAGCTTATGAGGCTGCTAAAGCTGATGGAATTGGCAGGGCAGAACATGTAAGAAGATGGATCTACACGAAATGGTAGGGAGAAGCTTCCAGTTTTTTTACTGAGTCTTCCTCAGAATACATTAAGAGTTGTTGATCAAAGTCTGAATTACCCCTGCTAAGTGTAAGATTCTAAAAGGATGTTTGTGGGTATGCTGGAATTTCATTCAAGGTAAGATCAAGTTAATCCAATGTCTCATTGGAAAGGAAAGCGTGCACGCGCACACACACACACACACACGGAAACACAATTGCACAGTTACCCACAGATGTGCCAGCACATCCATCAAAGTAGTTGACATAGATTGATTCAGCGAATTACTGTTATATCTTGGATATTCAAGGATAATCTGATGAGTACAAAGAATAGAAGCGAGGGTACAATTAAGAAAAAAAGGAGCAGGAATAAACCATAGAAGCAAATGTTAAACAATTAGAGAAAATATTTACAGATATATAATGATGCAGTAGAATCATTAAGACAATATAGAGTATTGAAATGTGTCACGTCATTCATAGGGTAAGTCTGAATAAATGGCTTCTAGGGGAAAAACATGGAAACACACCTCCCATGTAAGCCCTCCCCTTGAGAGTGAATGTAGCACAATATGATTGTGTTACACGGCAACGGTGAAGGAAGTTTGCAAGTGTAGTTAAGTTCTAGGGACAGGTGACTTGCCGTTCATCAAATAAAGATTATTTCATATTAGCCAGACATAATCAAGTGAGTATTTCAGGGATAGAAGAAGTCAGAGAGAATGAAAGTAGTGACAGACTTTCTTCTGTTGGTCTTGAAGAAGCAAACGCCCATATTCTGGAGGAAGTCACATGGCAGGGAACTGGAGGTGGCCTCCAGCAGCTCAGTACCTCAGTCCTGTCCCTGCAAAGAATTTCTTTCTGCCAACAATAACGTAGCTTGAAAGAGGACACAGAGCCTCTGATGGTGTTGCAGACTTGAGGACATCTTGACTTCAGCCTAATGAGATGCTGAGTGAAGGACTTAGCCATCCTGTTTGCAGACCCCTGGTCCACGGAAACTGAGCTAAGAAATTTTTGTTGTTTTAAGCCACTCAGTTTGTCAGAATACACCTCCCAGCAATAGAAAACCAGTGGTACAGATTAAAAATGAAAAGTTGTCCAACTTTGAATATGAAGCTCACAGAAACTTAATGATAAATCTATACAAGGAGAACATTAAAATAAAGGAAAAGAAAAATGACATAAGGCAGCCGTTTAAGACCTAATGCACTTAACACACCTAAGGCAATCAAATAATATAATTGATCAGCCAATAAAATGCTTTATCCTTATAGATGCCAGAAGTCTCTTTTCATCTAAATTAACAATAATTTATGTGGGAAAGATTTCAATAGCTGAGGAATGGAAGTTTAATGATCAGAAAAGTCTAGGTGATATTGAATAACTCCAAATTTCAGGGCCTAAATGCAACACAGGTGGAATACTAATTCAGAGATTCTGGTGGGAATAAGACATCCCTCGAGGGCAAATGTCTTTCCCTGTGGTGACTCACGTATCCTGGCTGCTTTGTTTCTTGTGTGAGGGCAGATCCGTACCACAGACAAGCAGGATATGATGTAATTACCAAACAAGCAAAATTTTTATGTGGACACAGGAAATACAGAGAAGTTACTTCTCCAGTTAACATTTGCTAACATGTTCTACGGAGGATGTATTATTGGAGCTTGTTTTTAATAAACTGAGACATCTGTAAAAACTATCTGTCTCAAAGTTCAGTTTTGCAAATATTTCAGAGCTGGTCCTCTGCAGAAACACATCCCCAAACCCAAGTCACCCTAGGAAAAAAATGTTTATACCATGGATAAAATAAAAATAATTTTTATAACTTGATATGAAAAAAATTCTGATGAGGAATTTATAAGAAATATTTGTAGTCTATTGGGGGAAATTGCAAAACCATATCTAGAAGTTTCAAATATGAATTGTAAGTGCTAAAGTCTGAATGTTTGTGTATCTCCAAAATTAACATATTGAAAACCTAGTTCCCAAAGCGATGATATGGAGAGGTGAAGACTTCTGGAGTTGCTTAGGTCATGAGTGTGGAGCCCTCATGAATGCGATCAATGGTCCCATTGGAAGGGTCCCAGACAGGTGTTTTGTCCTTTCCACCACCTGAGGACACAGAATGTGGCAGTCTGCATCCCAGAAAAAGACCTTCACAAGACATCTAATTTGCCAAACTTCCCAGACTCCAGAATTATGAGAAATAAATGTTTATTAACTGCACAGTCTATGGTATTTTTTTTCTATAACAGCATGGATGGACTGAAACAATAGATATAGAAATAAATGTAAATTAAATCATGAGATGAGATTTTCACTAGTCAGATTAGCAAAAAGACTCTAATGTGAAAATACATACTTACACATATATGTACTGTAAGTATGATTCCAGCTGTTTCCAATATTAAAAAAAGTGAAAACAGTATACATAATTACAGTTGACCGTTATTAGGGAGGGTCATTAAAATTTTTAAACTGATAGCCAATTGGAATGATTGCAGCCATATGTAAACAGATGAAAAAAGAAATCTTCCAAAACATAATTAACTGACATAAAACAGGTCACTCCAGAGTTAATAAAATATAAATTCACACTAAGTTATACAAAGCAAGTTTCTATAAATAAGTATACATATTGAAGAATTATACAGAAAAATAAATTCAATGAAACCATTAAACTACCAATGTTATAGTTAACATAGTTAGCTCTGAGGGAAATGTCATTTTATTCAAAACACATCTGTATGTCCTCACATGTATTTCAACAAGAATGCACCCCCTTTACTTAAGTAATTTACAAAATACAAATAATCTAGAATTATTTTAAACTTAAAAATATGCTCTTCAGACACGTCGGAGATCAAATACTGTCAAGTTAGTGTTACTTTGCCAAAGATAAGCCATAAACTCGTACTATTCCACATGGTGTGAAATAAGTCAGTGCCCATACTTGGCCTGACAATTTTCATGTTTGCTCTTTGTAGCTTCTCGTAAGGATTATGTCTATCCACAAGGCACACAATGCAAATTTAACTAAATATGAAATAATTTATACATATTGCAAGTTTTTATCTGGTGTGGGGTGATACCCCAATGTTATCTATGTATTGTTTATCTTTTTTAATGTTTATTTATTTATTTCTGAGAGAGAGAGAGAGAGACCACAAGCAGGGGAGGGGCAGAGAGAGAGAGAGAGAGAGAGAGAGAGAGACATGGAATCCAAAGCAGGCTTCAGGCTCTGAGCTGTCAGCACAGAACCCAACAAGAAGGGCTTGAACTCACAAACTCTGAGATCACGACCTGAGCCAAAATTGAACGTTTAACCGACTGAGCTGCCCAGGCACCCCTATTTATTATTTATCTTACTCTAAATCTTACTATTGGTCAGAAATAGTTGGGGCCAACTTCTATATGGCATGGTTTTGTTAGCATAGGGTTAAGGTAGGCAAATAAATATTGTGTTTTCATACAGAAGGAAACATCAAGGGGTGAAGTATCAATTCACAGGACACAGCACCCCATCTCAAGTAGTCAAATAAATGATGAGAATATGTTAATCACAGTTTAATATGAGCAATTAAGAGAACTTGAAATAAACATGATGGGCCAACAATCAAAAGAGTACAGTGTAGGAATCCTGGCTAGAAGCCTGAGAATATTAAGAGAGAGACTTAGATGTAGAAAAAACAAGATCAATAGGACACAAATCTAAGTGTGGATGATATATTCCCGAAAACGGAAAGAACAGGGTGTAGACAGGGTCCATTTCCTAATTATAAGCATAGAAATACAAAGTTCTGTGTTTTCCAACTGAGCATAAACAGCAACAGGAAGTCAGGTTATGTTCACTTATTCTAGAGAAATTATTTGTTCTGGGTTGGAACCGTGCTCCCTATTTGTGAGATTTCTCATGGCTTGATGGTTGTTTGCAGGGAGGCGGCTTGCAGCAGCTGTAACTGCAGACCTCTTGAAATAGAAGCAGAAGCATCCAATAAGACTTCCTGGGAGTTTTGCTCTTTGATCACTGTTTTTCTTTTATAACGTTGCCTACTGGAGCCTGGACTGGTAGACTAGGTTCTAAATATGTTTCATTCAACAAAGAGTGGAAAACATGCCTATTCCTGTTTTTCCATAATGAGACATGCACACAACACATGCATACACACACACACACACACACACACACACACAGGCCACCATGGGCAAAGAGAGAGAGAAAGGAAAGTGGTCATTAATTAGCTGCATTTCTTTAAGTAAAATCTTAGCAAATTTTTTTTTAATTTTTTTAACGTTTATTTATTTTTGAGACAGAGAGAGAGCATGAACGGGGGAGGGTCAGAGAGAGAGGGAGACACAGAATCCGAAACAGGCTCCAGGCTCTGAGCTGTCAGCACAGAGCCCGACGTGGGGCTCGAACCCACGAACCGTGAGATCATGACCTGAGCTGAAGTCAGATGCTTAACCGACTGAGCCACCAAGACGTCCCAAATCTTAGCAAATTCTTACAGAATGAAAATATTTCTCATATTTAGGACACAACGTCAAACAATTTTTTAATGGGTACCAGAAATGCTTTCTGATATCCACATTAAAAACAGAAAGGCATATGTAATTTTACCCTAAAACCATTACAGAAAATAGTTTTTATACCTCTTCAATGTTCTGCGTATATAAGGGACACAGTAAATGTATTGAGGGATTGTTTCATCAAGATACAAATATTTAGGTTGCTTTTTTTTTCTCTCTTTTGTGAACCTATGAGTCAGGATCTTATAACCTCATGCTGAATTCTTCAAGAGATTTTCGATGTGGAGACATTTAGTAGTGTTTCAGTTCAGTAACACAGTGTGCATTATAAAATTTTTTTTAACGTTTATTTATTTTTGAGACAGAGAGAGACAGAGCATGAACGGGGGAGGGGCAGAGAGAGAGGGAGACACAGAATCGGAAGCAGGCTCCAGGCTCCAAGCTATCAACCCAGAGCCGACGCGGGGCTCGAACTCACGGACCGCGAGATCGTGACCTGAGCCGAAGTCGGACGCTTAACCGACTGAGCCACCCAGGCCACAGTGTGCATTATAAATTTAGCTTCCCCAATAAGAAGCAGAGTTATCTTCTTATCTCTCTATTAATCTATTTATCTCTACCTACCTTCCTACGTATATATATCCCCTAAGTAGGAGATACCTTATTTGAGTAATAAATTCTGATTAAATGCTAAATGTAAAATGTTTCTCGCTAAATGTAGACAAACTGAATCTTGATAGAGAATATTTTTTTCCTAAAAAACTCAAAACTGTCAGCAATATTGACAGTGAAAGATATGAGCAAGACGGAATATAAAATGGTTATCAACTAAAACACTTCAGATTGCAAGCTATGGCTTCAGAACAAGTTCAAATTGCTTTTCAAACTCTATATTGGCTTTTTCTCTATGTGCCCTCAGCACCCCAAACTATCTGAACATCTGATAAGAAATGGAAGCACTGAGCTGGTCTGTCCTGATTTTTTTTGTACAAATTTCTTGTCGGAGAAAACAGCTGCAAATGTTTTATGCCTAGAAATATTTTTTCTCGTTTTTTGTTTGTGTGTGAACAAAATCAGAAAGTTCAACAAACTAAATGTTCTATTTTCCTTCAATATTGTTTGTTTATATATTAAAATATTTCATTTAAAATTATCTTCTAATGTTTGTAAAGGATTAAAATTTTAACTAAGATAGAGATTCAATAGCAAATACAAACAAGTAAAGATTGCAGCAACTTATATCAGGGATAGATGGGAAATAACAGGTAACACTAAATATTGTGAAGTCAAATTAGTAATCAACTCTCTATTATTTTTGTTAATGGGACAAGTTAGTGGCCCAGATAATATAGCATGCTATCCAATGGTTCATTTTTATGGGCCTGGTGATATATTACCCTATTTTGTTCCTGCATATTTATAGTTTTAATTATATTTTAATATTATGTTATTAAATTAAATGTTCATTCCTTGAACACACACCAGGCATTGAGGAAGCAAAGCTGAGTGTGAAAGACTCTTTGATGGAAGGTGGAAAATACTCTGCCATTAACATTTCATTGTTTTGATCCAGAATACAGATAACCAGTGCGTGAGTAAATGAGACAATGGTGTTACCAACACATTTCTTCTCAGTTAGTATATTGAATGACTCTACAAACTGAAAAAGGTTTCAGAAGTCTTATAAATGCCTCTTGTGGTTTTTGATGAAGGAATAGCAACTGTAGACGGGTATATTTCACATAAAAACACAGAAACACATATGTAAGCCAAAGTAATAAATATCTTACAGTAGTAAGCAAAATATAGCCCACGTCTCCAAAACAACATGAGCAGATACAAAAAAGGAAAGATGGCAAGAGAATGAACAGACAAACTAAATAGGAACCAAATCATTGAGGGTCTTGTATGCCATTTAAGATGCTTGAACTTCATGATAAGAGTGATATATGAGTAAAATATGATTCAGGTAAGGACACTCGATGAATGTTCCTTCTAGAAAGTCAAAGTTTATTGAATAAGAGAATATTAACATTATCTCGAATATCTCCTCTAAGATTATTTATTAAATGCAAAAAATGAAAATAAGAACACAGTAACTACAGCAACTGCTCGACACTTTAACTACAAGAGGAAAATCGTTCACTTGACAAATCAGATTAACTGGATCAGGTGCCTGTAGATATGTTACCCCGGATACAGCGCAGTAACACTTCCATGGTGTTTCATCTACAAGTTAAAAGCTTCAACTTAATCATCAGAGAATCCAAATGTTAAGAAAAATAAATAAGCTGTTTGTATTTTTTTTTCTTTTTTGGTCAACTATATGAGAGACAAAGAAAAGTTGTTGGAAAAGCCCAGATTGAAAGAGATGAAAGGGAATGACAAGTAAATGCAATGAAGGATTCTAGACATGAACACATACTGGGAAAAATAATTACTTTGAAGGATGTTACTGAGCCAAGTGATATATTAAAAATGTGAGTGTAGGGGCACCTAGGTGGCTCACTCGATTAAGCATCCGACTTCGTGTCAGGTCATGATCTAGTTGTTTCTGAGTTTGAGCCCCCGCGTCAGGCTCAGAGCCTGGAGCCTGGTTTGGATTCTGTGTCGCCCTCTCTCTCTGCCCCTCCCCTGCTCACAGTCTCTCTCTCTCTCTCTCTCTCTCTCTCTCTCTCTCAGAAATAAATAAATATTAAAAAAATAATGTGACTGTAGATAATGAAATGTTAATGTTAAATCAAATATATTTTCTTGAATATTAACATTATAGTTACATAAGAAATACTTTTCTTCTTCATAAATATAAATGGAAACACTTAGGGGTCATTGTTCATGATCTGCAATATACCCTAAAAGTTTTCTTTTTTTCTTTAATGTTTGTTTATTTTTGACAGAGAGAGAGAGAGAGAGAGAGCGAGAGAGAGAGAGAGAGAGAAGCAGACACAAAATCCAAAATAGGCTCCAGGCTCAGAGCTGCCACACAGAGCCCAATGTGGGGCTCGAACTCAGGAGCTGTGAGAACATGACCTGAGATGAAGTCGGACCCTTAACCGACTGATCTACTCAGGTGCCCGTACTCTAAAAGATTTCATAACAAATGATACGAATGATGTAGATGGAGAGGGAGAAAGGGAGAGGAGAGGGAGAAAAGGAGAGGAGAGAGAAAGGGAGAGGGAGAAAGGGAGGGAGGGAGAAAGATTAAATGAATCTAACAAAATGTTAACAATTTGGAGAAAAAGGTATATGGGTACAGTGAAGAAGATGAATTAGAAAAGCTCCTACTGGTTATGGACTGATCAATTGGGAAGATGTAGTAGTTTTCCAGGTGAATGGTGATGATATCCTTCCATAAAGTATTGCAAGCAGTAATAGGAAGAAACCGAATCAAGAACCTGGTGGTTTAACGGGGCGCCTGGGTGGCTCAGTCCGTTAAGCGTCTGACTTCTGCTCAGGTCATGATCTCATGGTTCCTGAGTTTGAGCCCCGCATCACGCTCTGTGCTGATAGCTCTGAACCTGGAGCCTGCTTTGAATTCTGTGTCTCTCTCTCTGCCCCTCCCCCACTCCTGTTCTGTCTCTCTCTCTCTTTCAAAAAATAATCTTAAAAAAAAAAAAAAGAGCTTGGTGATTAACTGGCTATAGCAAAGGGGGAAGGGAGTAAAAGGAGGTACCCAGGCATTTGCTATGGTCAGCTCCTTTGATGGTGAGGTCAATCAACGCAGTAAGGACCAAGGGTCAGGAACCCAGAGAGACAAGACATTCAGCTGGTTTGGAATGTAAAATGCCTATGGAACTATTACGCGAGAATATCCATTAGGCCCTTATCTACGCAGATTTATAATTCAGGGGACAGATATGGTGAAAATAGAGTTTGGAGCTCATATTTTTGAATCATAGCAATGAGTGAGGTCCCTGCTAAACTCGAATGTTTCAGCATTTGGCGAAAGAAGAGGTAGGAGGAAAACTGTCACAGAATGAAATGAAAGGAGGAAATCAACAAGTGGTAAGATTTTCAGACGAAGTCGGGTACAGTGTATTAGTGGCAAAAATCAGGTAACCGCAGTGTATTAGTTTTCTAGAACTACTGTAAAAAAAAAGTACCACAAATTTGAGTGATTTAAACACCAGAAGTTTATTATCACGCAGGTCTGGAGGTTCAAAGTCCAAGATCAAGATATCCCGTCCTGTTCAGGGGGTTGGTTCCTTCTGACGGCCATGAACAGGAAGCCTCCTTGGCTTATAGACGGCCATCTTGTCCCTTGTCTCTTCAAAGTTTCTTCCCGTTACATGTGTCCGTGTCCACATTTCCCCTTTTTATGCGGACATCTGTCATATTGGATCAGGGCCCCAGGCTACTCGACTATGGCCCCACTTTGCCTACTTTGATCTGCAGTTACACTGTTTGCAACTATTGTCACATTCCAAGCTACTAGGGAGGTAGGACTTCAACATATGAATTGAGTGGGGAGGGCACAATTCAACACACAGCAGTCGGAAGCCATAAGTGTTCTTTAGATGAAACAAGGAGGGTGTAAGCATAGTCCAGGTTAAGAGGTTAATAGCAAGCTAAGAGAAGCAGTGGGGAAAAGCCAGATTATCACAGTGGAGAAGGCAAAGCGAAGTGAGGGATTGAGGACTGCAATATAGAGACTACATTCTGAAGTTTGACACCAATGGAGAAGACAAAGATTTTAAGGAAGCTCGTATTTTAAAAATTGAAGAAGAGTTGTCACCCAATGTTACATGAGTGTCAGATGTACAGCATAGTGATGCGACAGCTAGATCTATATGTTATGCTGTGCCCATCATGGGGATAAGAAGCCCAGTTTTTAAGATGGGATTAAAGAAAAAAAAAAAGGGAAACAAGGCTTCATTTCTGAAAAAGAGGAATTAGCTAGGGCAAAGGTGCAAATGCAGAATGGTGAGGGGATCAAAAGAGAGAGAAACCTGTGAGAAAAGAAGCCGTGCTCCCAAAGAATTTAGGCAGGTAAAGGGTCACCAATACTGCAGTAACAGGGAGACAGATTACAAATGATTTACATCTTTACATAGCATAGATAAGTCAAGAAAAAATGTGACAGTAGTTTAGAAACAGAAATAGGCTGCGCATATAGGTAATACTTGTATTATGTTATTATTATGAACAGCTATAGCCTGTTAAGTATCCTTTGTCATTCTTAAAAAGAAATTATCCATGTAGAGAGTGAGATGATTTTTCGAATCTACATAGTAACTAAGATT
This sequence comes from Acinonyx jubatus, assembly GCF_027475565.1. Taxonomy (NCBI): domain Eukaryota; kingdom Metazoa; phylum Chordata; class Mammalia; order Carnivora; family Felidae; genus Acinonyx; species Acinonyx jubatus. The sequence continues at coordinate 20,819,254 of NC_069384.1, read as the reverse complement.
TGAAACATTGTATTGGATCATGCCTACACCTGGATGTCAATACATTTTCATTACACTTTTTGCGTTTCCATCGGACCTTTCAGTGGGCTAATTTCTGAAATTGAGAAACCAACCCCAGCTTTTCGTGGCGCATGTAATTTGAAGACAGCCAAATGAGACTAAAACACCTCACCGTACTTCTGCATTTAAATGTGCAGTGTCACTAAATGTCACTTTTAAACTTCATTTTTATCTCTCAATAATGCAAATAAGGTAAATACTCAAAAATTCACAGACTTTTCATGGTAAAATACTTGCTGTATTTGTTTTGTTTCTATCATAAGACAAAAAACTGTTGTTTTTTGTCAGTCTTAGCATGAGTTTTTCTAGGCAAAGATTCCCAGATACATGTCTCATAAGCTGAAAAATGGCCAACTGTTAGTGATCTAGCTCAATTATATGATGAAATCCATGTGGGAGAGTGTGTTTTTTAAGTAACTTCACTTAACTAATAAATGCCAACCCAAGAATAAATTAACAACTTATTTTTTTATATAGACTACAGTTTTTGTTGATAAGCTTGGGGTCCAACGTGGCTCATATTATTTACATTACTTTTTAAATTCTGGCATTCATATTCATCTTAAGAGCAAACAAAGCGATAAAACAAACAAACAAAACAAAGCAAACTATATACTTGTGTCAACAAGACAAATATGGTAAATATATTTGTTTCAGATTTGAGAAGCTGTTTAAGTATTTGTGGGTAAAATTTAAAAGCTTTTCACACCAAGGATTATATATGGAAAATAAGCCACTGCATCTTTATATATACAGACATCAACTATTTATTATTATTATTATTATTATTATTATTATTATTATTATTATAGTTTTGAGTTCTTCCTTTCCCTGTTATGAATCACTGAAACCAATAGTAAAAGTATGGGCAAACTGTTACCCCTAAATATAAATCAAATTACTCCCAAGTATTTTTCACTGAAGAATGTATGATATTGTTAATTATTCATTCCAATATTTTACAAAAAAATAGTGAGCATTAAAATCTCCTTGGATGTTCTTATTCTCACTCTTTCCTGCTTTCTTGGGGGCCTCATTATCTCTAATTTTTCACTCACATAATTTTCTCAACTATTGGATAATTTTCTCAACTATTTTTTTACTTTGGGGTCAGCACACTCAGGATCGATCTATCTGAAAACAAGACACCCCCCACTCCTTGCCTCACACTTTCTCAGGAGGTTACAGGTCAAACTCTCGTTCCTCCTTTTAGCCCTTGCGGATGTCTACATTTGTGGCCCTAAGGATTATTTGTGACTCCTAATCATCACATCCTATGTTTGGAATGCTGATTTCCTCCAAAGTTCTGTGCCAAAAAGCAAATTATTTATCCTCTTTCTTTTTATCCTCAGGACAGTGTTTCAGAAAACCTGCATTCTCCTTGTGACTCTTGTACTACCTAATAGTAAGTCCCGGGACACCTCCTTTAATGACTTGTGTCTTCAATTTCCTCATTAGTAACATAAAAGACATTGTGTCAGCTCTTGTCACTCTTGGAAAACTGCAGCATCATGGGAAAACCATTGACTTTGGAGCCAAACTGAAGTGGGTACTAATCTCAGTAAGATAAATTATTAGTACATGAACATCGTAAATTTATCTACTCACTCTGAGGCTACTGTTTCTTATTTATGGAAAGGGAACAAGATCAGTTCTTCAGTATTTTACTATTTGAACTTCTTACAATTATGCTGTGATACAACCACGAAAGGCCATGATGTTTCAGAATGTTACAGTTATACTCTTAAATGAATGGTACCTTGACCGCAAATGAGTGTCAGGCCTTTATTTTTAACCATGTGCCTGATTACCCAGCATGCCCAGGGTAGCTGTCACACTAAAGCTCATCTACGCTCAGTCCTTCTCTTCTCCCAGGCTCAAGGAAGATTTACATGCCAACGTTCCCGTGTTTGCCAGGGGTCAAGTAGTTTGCTTTAGACATTGCTTTAGACACACAAATGTGGGTGCGAGCAACATGTATTACTTCCAGTTTGAGGAAATAAATTGTTGACATAAGATTCTCTAGCATGTGTGCATGTGGGTGTGTGTTTGTGCATGCGTGCTGTCTGTGAAAGTCTGCATGTGATTACGCACCTATGGCATGATGCAACCGTTCTAAGTTTGATTTCGAAGTTGCCCTGTACCAGATAGTTGCCTAGAGAGTTTTCCATACCTTCAGTGGACTTTGTATGAGTGAAAAAGGGAAAAGAAAAATAAAAATAGTGTGTTGTATTAAGGCAGCAGGACTGAAATTCACAGAAACAGAAAATAAAATCTAAGATACTCCTTTTACTCAGTCAACAGGATACTGCCCCATTATCAGACATCAGTTTTTCAGAGAATTCAGATGCAAAACTGCCACTCCGATGTAATCTGAAAATCTCTTAAAACTAGAGAGACAATTATGCTTAAAATAGAATAGAGGGACCCCTGGGTGACCCAGCTGGTTAACTGTCCAACTCTTGGTTTTGACTCAGGTCGCGATCTCACAGTTCGTGGGTTCAAGCCCCACATTGCACTCTGTACTGACAGCGGGGACCCTACTTGGGGTTCTCTCTCTCTCTCTCTCTGCCCCTCCCTTGCTCACACTCTCTGTCTCAAAATAAATAAATAAAAATCTAAAACTAAATAAAATAAAATAAAAAGAAGAATTCTAGTTCTTGAGAGAATGTAGTTTTTACTGTTATTCTTTAAGAAGTCACATACAGTTGAAAATAGAAATGTCTACATTCCCAAGTAAGCTCACTGCTATGATCCCAGAAGATATACAAGTTCCCCAGGAGATCTTTCCAAGCATATTGTATTTCTCTGCCTTTCAGAACACAAAATGACATTTCTCACTAGACAAAACTGATTTTTTCATCACTTTGTTCTAATCTGAACACATGCCCAAGGGGTCAGTAAAATTCACCTGAACTTTTATTTTAAAATAACCCGTAAACAATGAAATTAACATAGCCAATTGCAATTTTAACACAAGGTTCCAAAAATCCCCAAATAAAATGATAAACATTTCTATTTCTTGATATCTTTGGGATAGATGTATAAAGTATTTTAAGAAGTTCCAATGTTTCTAAATATTTCCCATGAAGTTAATGACAGTTTAAATCTATCATTGCTGCTATGGAAATAAGCTTATTTTATAAATGTGTATCATTTTATGCAAATACCGGATTTTATATTTTGTTTAACATAACTAAGTCTGACAGGTGACAATATCCCTTTACAAAATTCAGTATATCATTTATTGTCCTTCCTTTTTAGGAAGTAAGTAAAAACACTGCATTATTTTCTCAAGTCAGAAAACTATAATGGGTAAATAAGTTAACTTCAGAGAATAATTCCGTTTAGGGTGTTTATAAAAACAAGAGAGTTGAATCTTTCTAATTCTACATGGGGAGGAGGACCGACAATATGCTTTCCACCCGACCACTTTTCCCATTTTCTGGATAAACCTGCATGGTAGACCATTATGTGTAACGATGCCTCAGCCAAAGGCAATTTTCTTCACAAGGCATAAAGTCTAATTTGAGTTATGTCCATGATAATATAGGATTTATTTCCATACGTTATTTGTAGAATCCAAACTAGAGAAGAAATAAGGTCATGAGGGAGGCCAAAGGGAGGAAAGGAAAACAAATATACACATAGAATAAGATCATTTCCCTTCAAACTATAGGAAGTCTCCTACAACAGAATTAAACCAGTGGACCTGGTTAATTGTGTTGGGGAGCCCTATACGATGGTCATTGCAAAATCTTCTGAAGAATTACTAATCAGAAAGTTTTCAGGTAGCACCCTCGAAAATATGTCATCCTCACCTGGTGATAATACTTTTGTGCAGATTCCCAGATAATAATATGGATTCTGTTAGTTTTTCATGGTCAACACTTTCTATTCAGCTCTTGCCTATATTTTGTTATAATAATTTTTTTCATTCCATAAACAACTAAATGAAACAGCGAGTTTAAATCTATCCCTTTCTCTGACATTGTGACTTTTATTCGTTTATAGATATATTTTTGTCTAATATGTACTCTTAAACACATCTCTTTTGATAGCAAATATACTTTTTATGGTGGCAAATGATTATAAAATGACCTTTAACCCATAGACTCAAATACAGTATTCCCCAACTTGTACACAAATATTCATCAGGACACAGAAGATGATGAAATTCTCAAAAGGAAACTAACACTGCCAGGAAATACGTTGGCTCAACTGTTGAAAATATATCATTAACTAAGGTACAACTAATATTATATTGAAGAATGTTGTTGGAATGCACATGCGTCACTCATTAAATAGAACCTTGTTGGAGAATAAGGAAACTAATGCATCTTTCCCCAATGTAACCGTCCTTACGAAAACCTTAGGGATATTACCCATCAGAAAAATAGTTATCCTTCATGATGGAAGTGCTTCTTTTTGAAATTGTTCTATAAGAGCAAGATAGAGAGTAGCTCACACAGGGTTCTGGAATATTGTATGGAGAGTAGTAGATGTTTAAATATGTACTTGTTTCTAATATTCATATTCAAGTTAACTTGCTCTTAAAACTATTAAGGATCTTACATGATTAACATAGCAAGTTAATGAAAAAAAGTGGAAAATGACAAAACAATGGCAATTAAGGAGAAAAGTAGCAAAGCAAAGAGAGGGATATACATATATAATACATTTCCAATAATTACAAAATTATTTGTCTTAATTTGTTTAATGTTTTGCTTTTATTTTTGAGACAGAGAGAGAGAGAGAGAGAGAGAGAGAGAGAGAGAGATCATGAGCAGGGGAGGGGCAGAAAGAGGGAGACACAGAATCCAAAGCAGGCTCCCAGTCGTCATCACAGAGCACTATGTGGGACTCGAACTCACAGGACATGAGATCATGACTCGAGCTTAACAGACTGAGTCATGCAGGCACCCTGCAAATTTATTCACTTTAAATAAAAAATGTGAAAAGTTATACCAGAACAATGAAAGTCTAGAAGACTAGGAAAAATTACTCTTTAAAAATCTACTAAAAGAACATAAGTATTATTTTTTAATTGAGGTAAAATTGTATATAACATTATATATGCTTGAAGTGTACAACATTATAATTTAACATCTGTATACACTGAATAGTGATCACCACCCAAAGTATGGTGGCCATTCATCATCATTCAATTGACCCCTTCATCTATTTTGCCCACTCCCCAGCCGCCTTCTCCTCTGGTAATCATCAATACGTTCTCTGTATCAGTGAGTTTGTTTTTGTATTGATTTTTTTTGTTCTTTTTTTTTTTTTTTAGATTCCATATATGCGTGAAACCACACAGTAGTTGCCTTTGTCCATCTAACTTATTTCATGTAGCATAATACACTTAAAGAGCCAAAGAACCAAAAATATTTATTTTTCTGAAAGAGATAGAGAGACAGAGACAGAGCACGAGCTGGGGAAAGGCAGAGACAGAGAGGGAGACACAGAATCCGAAGCAGGCTCCAGGCTCTGAGCTGTCAGCACAGAGCCAAATGTGGGGCTCGAACTCCCAAATTGTGAGATCATGACCGGAGTTGAAGTCGGATGCTGAACTGGCTGAGCCACCCAGGCACCCCACAAAAATGTATTTTAAGAAAAACTTTTGTTTGAGTGCAATAAAAGCTATCTTCCCAGAAACAAAAGCAGAAAGTCATAACAATAGCCTGAATTAAAGCAAAACTATAATGGAAAAATAGTAAATGAAATAACAGTAATTATCCATGAGTCAGAGAAAACAAAACTGAGAATATTACTTAAACTTCCTGTGGAACTACTAGAATAAAGAAATCTATGATCAGAGACAAATCTATGACCATATGTCATCAAACATTAAAGGGAATACATTTTGGTATTTACCTTACTAGATAACCCCTGAACAATATTCCAATAAAAGCACATTTCAAAGAACAGATAAATTAATACAGACATGCTCTTCAATGTATCACTGACTTTGCAACAAAGTAAGGCAATCCTAGATATGTATCTTGAAAACCACTTGCCTATATGCACAAAGTAACATCACCAACAAACACTTCAACATTTTACATAATAATGATGGAAAACAAATACAGGTTAACACAGGCGAATTGTTAAATAGGACCATAGGACTGGAGAAGTGTAAAGCAATGCAAATGAAAATGTAAATTTCAAAATGAGATATACAATGCCTTATGAATTTATAGTTTAAAATGTAGGTACGAGAATCAAAAGAATTGAGAGTTGAGCCTCAAGTTTTGAAGATGCCACCTAAGGGAAAAAGAGGCTCAGGGAAAGGGGGGAAAGGGGGAGCAACCATCAGGTGACAGTCCTGGCAAGAAGACTCAGGGTCATGAAGGTGGTGGCAATGCAGTAAAGGTCAGACACATTCTGTGTGAAAACTGTGGGAAAAGCATGGAAGCCATGGAAAAGTTAAAGTCTGGAATGCAATTCAGTGAAGTAGTTGCATGGTATAGTGAAGACAAAGCCAGGCAAGGGGGTGACTTGGACTGGATGACCAGAGGTTCCATGGTGGAACCATTTCAAGAAGCAGCATTTGCATTGCTGGTAATGGGGCTGGATAAAGCCTGTGTTTACAGACTCTCTGGTGAAAACAAAATTTGGATGTCATATTATTATGGTTGAAGGGAGAAAATAAAATTTTACTGAACACTGAAAAAATAAAATAAAATATATAAAATAAAATAAAATAAAATAAAATGTACACAGTGGTGAGGCATCTGAGTGGCTCAGTTGGTTGGTCATCAGAGCCTTGATTTCAGCTCAGGTCATGATCTCACAGTTTATAAGATCAAGCCCCATGTCGGGCTCTGTGCTGACAGCATGGAGCCTGCTTGGGATTCTCTCTCTCCCCCTTTCTTTCTGCCCCACCCCTGCTCGTGTGTGCTCACTCTCTCTCAAAATAAATGAACTTTAAAAAAAAATAATAAAATAAAATGCACAGAATGGTGTTATTTAACATTTAATCATAATATGTAATTAAAAAATAACAAAGATATTCATAAAGAAAATATAACCTCAGCACACGATTTCGATTAATTTTTGAGGATAATGAGAGAGAATATAATTTAAGAGGGTTTGATGAAAGCTTTCAATGTCACATGAAATACTTTATTACTCATCCTTTTTTCTCTTAAATATGTTATAATAAAAAACAAAGAATAATAAAAGAAATACAATTAGCATTCAAAGAAAATACAAGTTTCGAATGTATAAAAAAGCAAATATACAAGAATTAAAATGAGAAAAGAACAAGAATATGGGAGAAATCTGTAATAACAGAAAATTAACATAATTAATGAGCTTGACCTCTGAAAAATCTAAAAGAGGTTATAAATGTATTTATATGTACATATTTATAATCCTAACAATATTTAAAAACATCTTCTGCATAGAATCTTTTGTGGCCAAGATACATGGAAACCAAAGGGATGCTACTTTTACAGTTCAAAAGAAATGGATTTGAAACGTGACCAAAAGATCATCTTTTTTTCTTTAAATGTATAAAAGTATTGAGGTGTACTGACAGGAAATTTTCTTCTCTAAAGTTTGACAAGTATTTGGCTGAATTTAATTTTTGGTTTGTTTGTCTGTGTTCTCCACTAACCACAGGCCATACATGCTCTTGTGCTTTACTTCCTGCCATGCAGTTATCATGAGCTACAACATGAATGTTCCGTTTATGTGTGATTATAAGAAGATAAAATAAATCTGTTACATTTAAAGGGAACTTCTGATTAAATCACATAAACCCACGGGCTTAACATACTTCTCTTTCTTTCAGCACAATAATACCCTAAGTTGAATTGTAAAAGCTATCTTGGACCCTAGAAAAATGCCATTTCTTTTAAGAAACATTTATAATAAAATGGGAGATTCTACAACTTATCTATTATCACTCTTTTCTTTTCAAATTTATATTTAAATTCTAGTTAGTTAACATACAGTGCGATATTAGTTTCAGGAATAGTATCACTTACACACAACACTGGTGCTCATCATAACAAGTGCCTTCCTTAATACCCATCACCCATCTAGCCCATCTCTCACCCACTTTCTTCCATCAACCCTGTTTGTTCTCTAATCTCTAAGAGTCTCCTACAGGCATTTCCCTCTCTCTCCCCCACACCCCCCTATGTTTATCTGTTTTGTTTCTTAAATCCCACATATGAGTGAAGTGATATGGCATATGTCTTTCTCTGACGTATTTTGCTTAGCATAATACACTCTAGCTCCATCCACCTTGTTGAAAATGGCAAGATTTTATTATTTCTGATGGCGGAGTGATATTCCATTATATATATCTATCTATATATCTATATATATATAATATACAATACATATATACTATGTATACATATACATATACAATATAATATATATATTATATTAAGTATGTATATATATATATATATATATATATATATATAATATACAATACATCTTTTTCCATTCATTAGTCAGTGGACATTTGGTCATTTGGTCTCTCTCCATAGTTTGGCCATTGTTAACGATGCTTGATAATGCTGCTGTAAACATCAAGAAGGTGAATGTACCCCTTGAAATCTATACTTTTATGTCATTTGGGTAAATACCTAATAGTGCAATTGCTGTATCATAGGGTAGTTCTATTTTTAACTTTTTGAGGAATCGCCATACTGTTCCCCAGAATTGCTGTACCCATTTGCATTCCCACCAACAGTGTAAGAGGGTTCCCCTTTCATTCTTAATGAAAATTGAGTGACAGATTTGCTGCATGAAAAAGAAATAGGTTATGATGTGTTATATATAATCCCAGGATGAACTGTAGTTTACATAGCATTAAACTCTCTGATGATTTTAATGGCTATTTGTATCATTATTATTAATATCATAGGCTCACCCATTACTACTGGTATCATCAGCCCATTCTTCTTGGTCACTTTCCTTAAAATACTAACTGCACACATATGATATGAAAAAAACATTTGTGACTTCATGAGAAGAGTTAGAAAACGTAAGGAAACTTGTAAAAGAGTAACTGATACAAGCTGCTTTGTTTTGTTTTGTTTCGTTTTTATCCCAGGTCCTTGGAGTTGATCTTAATGGTAGGCAGTTCAAATAGTATGACTAATTTTAATCACAATCTAGTTGAATTGTGACTTTTACTAAAGGTTTTATTTAAGATGAAGTGATGCAATATTGAATATCTTATCAAAATAATTAATAGGCATGGGGCACCTGGGTAGCTCAGTGAGTTGAGAGCCCTCTTGCTTTTGGCTCTGGCCACGATCTCACGGTTTACGGGGTCGAGCCCTGCATTGGGTTCCACTGACAGCCTGCAGCCTGCTTGGGATTCTTTCTCCCTCTCTCTGTCCCTCTCCACCCTTCAAAATAAATAAATAGATTTAAAAATAATAATTAATAGGCATGAAAACTGGAATTCAGCCCAGGGTCCTTTAAACTCAGTCCTCACTGGGGCACCCAGGTGGCTCAGTTGGTTGAGTGTCCGACTCCGGCTCAGGTCATGATCTCACAGCTCGTGAGTTCGAGCCCCGCATCAGACTCTGTGCTGACGGCTCAGACCCTGGAGCCTGCTTCACATCCTGTGTCTCCCTCTCTCTCTGCCCCTAACCACTTGCATTCTGTCTCTGTCTTTCTCAAAAATAAATAAATAAGCTCAGTCCTCATGGCCACTGTTTACTTTATAAGTCATGAATATTTTCATCAGTCCCACTAACAGAACGAAAAACTGTTAAGAATCATTATACTAAAAAATTAATAAGGAGGATTGGGTGAAATAGTCGAAGGAGAGTGAGAGGTACAGGGGTCCAGGTATCAAATAAATAAGTCACGGAGATAAAAGGTACAGCATAGGGAATATATTGAGTGATACTGTAATAAAGTTATATGGTAACAGACAGTAGCTACACTTGTGGTGAGCACAACATAACATATAGACTTGCCCAATTACTACGTGGCACACCTAAAACTAATGTAACATGTGTGTCAGCTATAATTTCTTTAAAAAAGTTAATAAGAGGGAGCTGATTCATGTTCCTCTGAGGACCATTTTTGGGATATTGGTAATTGAAATGAGGTCGAAGCAAAGCTTATGAAATACGAGCAGTATTGTCATAAGTCATACACTCTAATGGTTAATGATAGCTACTTGTCAGAAAACACTACAAAAAGCTAATCAAAGATATATTTTATTTTTCTGAGGTATGCTTATTTCAGAACAATAAGCGTATAAGTCTGAATGATCCTAGCATTTCAAGGTTCACAGCTTGTAGAATCAACAACAAAACATCCTTTATTTCAAGCTAAACATAGAGTGACTCCTACAATTTAAGATTAGATATAACAACTGTATTGCAGTGAAACATGTTCTGCACTTTGCTCTCTTAATAAGACACCATCCGAGTTTTGTGGGAGTATGGCCGTAGACTAAATAACTCATTGAGAGACACTCATCTCTAGGGAGTCAATTACCTCAATCACATTGCTTGGTTGTGATGACAGCACTTAAAACAGGGGTACTGAGATCAACTCATTCCATTTATTCCATAAAATGATGGCAAGTCATATTTTAAGAGCAGATTTTTGAAGTGGTTCAGTAATGAAACAGAAAAATCTCTAAGCCAAATCACAATCACGCATTTTCTGCACAAGGTAAACTCCATGTAAAAGAGATGAACATAAGCACGTGTTAAGTACATTAACGGTTTTCATACTTTTAATTACGTCTGTGAATATAACTTGTAGATATTAGAATGCAATGCGGTGGCACTGGAAGTGGTGGAAGGAAAGTGTTTGAAAATAGCTTTAAAAACTCTCTGCACGTGATAATGGGTTAAGCAGTGTACAGATTGAGTTCAAGCGAGATGATGTATAGTTTTGAGAAAGCCTGACATAAATCATGCTGTGCTATAAAAGCTAAGCTATAAAAGATTAATCTTCTTAAAACAAAAAATGGTACGTGTGACTTTTCTGTTTAATACCACTCAAAGTTACCTAGAAAAAGTCTTTACTTCTTACGAGAGCTTACGGGGCCCTTATAAGCCCAGCTGGTCAATGTCTCCAGCCTCAGTTCCTGTCTTGCTACCCTGCTTCAGCCACACAGATCTTGTCATTCTAAGTCTTGCTTCCTGGCTTTTGAACATGCCGTTGAACTTGTAAAGAACACTTTTTCATTTCCTTCCCTTGATAGTTTCTCTCTTGAGTCTTCGAAGAATCTTGAGGGCTCTAATTATTATCCACATTCCTAAAGAAGCTTCCATTCTTCCTACATATTTCTGTGTGAGTTTCTTTAATGCTTGTGTATAGATCTTATTTGAATTTTTTTCATCATTTCTATCTTGGGAAGTGTTATTTCCAGACAAGAAGCACATGAAGGCAAGCACTAAACGTGTATTTCTTATAGTAAATAATTTTCTTTCTTTTTTTTATTAAAAAAAAAGGTAGCATTGCACATATAAACTAGGCTTCAAGATTACAGTGAATAGTTGCCAAGAGGAATATTCCTGAAGGAGAGATAAACTTAGAGGTCATTGAGGGAGCACAGAGAAGCAAACTTCTTGGGGAGAAGCAGTGAAAGTAGTTTCTTTAATACTTCGCAGCACCATCTCCCTGTTCCTCAATTCTGCCACCAGGGTTTGTGGGTTGTGAGAAAACCCACCACCATCACTTTGGGATATCAGTTTTCAGGTAATATGAGTAAGAAACATCTCTAGGAAGGAAAGCGCAGGGTCAGTGATCTGGGTTTCAGACAATAATCATTATTTATCTGCAGGAACAATAAGAAAAGGGAAGAGTTTATTTTTAACTTTCAGAAGTTTTTGTTTTGTTTTGTTTTTAATGAGGGCTAGAGAATATATATATGTAAAATTCACTCTTGATCCCCTAAGCCCTAACACATTATTTGCGATAGTGTAAGGACTCAGTGAATATGAGTTGATTTAATGAACAAACATTGACTATACACAACAGTAATGATACTGTGGAAATAGTCTCCTGAGATAGTCCAGTGATTCCTGCCTCCTATTCATGCCTTTGCATAATTACCACTCCCCTTATGAGCTGAATCTAATGACTTGCTTCTAACTAATAGAATATGACTACTTCCATGTTTAGAAAAGAAGATGAGTGTGTTAACGGACTGCTTTTATTGATCCTGTTGAAGGAAGTTGCCTGTTGAAACAAGATGCCCGTATGAGCAGCAACTGAAGGTGGCCGCTATCTGGCAGCCAAGAAGCAGCTGATGCCTTCAGTCTAATACTTCTTGAAGAAATAAAACCTGCCAACAGACACATGGGTGAATTTAAGAGTTGTTTATTCCCCATTTGGGCTTTCAGATGCAATCCCCACCTCCACCCCATCTGTTGATTATCCGCTGGTGAGAGACCTGAAACAGAAGACTCGGTTAAGCCATGTCTGGATTCATGACTCGTGGAAACTGAGATGATAAAAGTGCACAGTTTTTAACATTCAAGTTTTGAGGTATTATTATACTGTTACAGATAATGGAGATAGATTTTGACCATCAGAGAATTTGAAAGGGAGCAAGTCTCACTCTAATGCAGAGAAAAGCACAATAGTGAAGGTGTATAGATAGACGGGGGAATGGGAGTGAATGCTGACTTTGTGTGAAAAGATGGCATAATCTCTCCTTCTGATGCCTTTATGTTATTTGATTGTATTTCTTGGCTTTGGAAGCCAATAACATTTTCTTGTTCTTTTGATACAGAAATTCTTGCTTTCGTAACCTAATTTCAATACGTTATTATTTACTGAAAGCTAACACTGATTAGGACCACGTACACATTTATATAATGGAAAATATGGGCTATGTTGAAGTAATTAAGGAAAAGAGAGAACCTATGAATATTTGGGATGAGTGATTCTTAAGGGTTAAGATATAACTTCAGAGCAAGTTCAGAAGAAGAAGTTAAATTTAAGGAAAAAAAAGAAGATGTTATTGAATAAGCAAAATTCAGAGTGATGAGGGAGTGGCACTCCTTGAGGAGACAAGGAAGTGAGTCTAATTATTTAACTTACAGGATAAATAAAATCAATGCTGTGGTAATTTAGTTGATTAAGCATCACTTTCCATTTTAATGCTCTATGTAGCTCAAATTAGCCATGTATTAGTTAGACTCATTTGCATGCATGGAAAGAAATCTGAAATTTACTTAGCTTAAAAAATAAAGGATTAAGAATTTCTTTAGGAATTTTCCTTAGTAATAAACAATTTCATTGAAAAAAAGTTGAGGGACAGAGACCACTGTAGCCCAAGGCCTTAATAATCAAGGACTTGTCTCTGATTCTCTTCTCATATTCGTGTGATTCTCGCTAGCTAGAGCTTTTCTCCATGGGGCAGGATATATGGCTACCAACTCGATAATAATTTTATATTGTATACCTCTGGCACTATCACTGAGAATTTCTGACATACTCAAACTCAAATCAAGAGTCCCATGGAAGGCACTCATCGAACCAGATTGAGTAACATGTACATAATTGGACCAGTCAGTCACACGGTATGAACATGACACTAGGGGTGTCCATGGGAATGGAAGACATAAGAGTTCATATATATTTACTCATATTTAGTGCTAGAAATAACATTAAGTGCATGGCAACAAAGGGAAATATTAGATGAATTGGACTTCATCAAAATTTTTAAACTTTTTTATATTAAAGGACACTATCAAGAAAATGAAAGAATCAGTCTACAGAATGGGAGAAAATATTTGTAAATCCTATATCTGATAAGGGTTTAATATATAAAATATATAAAGAATTCTGACAACTCAACAACAAAAAAACAAACGATCCAAATTAAAAAAAAAAAAGGTTAGAATAGACTTTTCTGAGGAAGATTTACTAACAGCCAACAAGCACAAGAAAAGATGTTCAACATCATTAGTCATTCAGAAAGTGCAAATAAAAGTCAGAAAATAACTAGTGTAGGGGCACCTACGTGGCTCCATCAGTTAAGCCTCCAACGCTTGGTTTCAGCTCAAGTCGTGATCTTGCTGTTCCTGGGTTGGAGCCCCCCCCTCCGGCTGGCTCCACGCTGACAGCTTAGAGTTTGCTGGGGATTCTCTCTCTCTCTCCCTCTCTCTGCACCTTCCCTTCTTGCTCTCTCTCTCTTTCTCTCTCTAAAAATAAATAAATAAACATTTTTCCAAAAAGAAAATAACTAGTGTCGGCATGGTTGTGAAAAACCAGACCCCTGTACGTTGCTGGTTAGAATGCAAAATTGTGCAGTCACTATAGAAAGCCGCTCGGCAGTTCCTGTAAGAGTTAAACACAGAATTACTACATGACCCTGTAATTCTACTCCTAGATATATGCCTAAAATAATTGAAGACAGGTGTTGAAACAAGTAGTTTTACAAAAACGTTCATAGCAGTAGTGATCACAACAGCAAGAGGTGATATCAAGTCAAACGTCCATCAGCTGCTGAGTGGATAAACAATGGTGGTAAAACCATGCAATGAAATATTATTCAGCCATCAAAGAAATAAAGTGCTGCTGGGCTACCATGAGAAGGAGCCTTGAAAACACGCCTAACGAGAGAAGCCACAGAATGTCACATATTGTAGGATTCCATTTACATGAAACTTTTGGAAGAGGTAAACCCCCAGAAACAGAAGGTAGACCAATAGTTTCCAGGAGCAGAGGGGAGGGGAACTGAGTAATGACTGCTTTGTTTCCTTTTGGGATGATGAAAATGTCTTAGAACTAGGTAGGGGTGATGGTTGTGCAATATGGCGAATGTACTAAATGCCATGACATGGTATACTTTCAAATGGTTAATGGATGGAGCACCTGAGTGGCTTGGTTGGCTAAGCATCTGACTCTTGGTGTCTGCTCAGGTCACGATCTCACGGTTCCCAGTTTGCGAGTTCAAGCCCCACAGCAGGATCTGCCCTGACAGTACAGAGCGTACTTAGGATTCTCTCTCTCTCCCCTCTCTCTCTGCTCCTACACCGCTTGCCCTCTCTCTTTCTCAAAATAAGCTTAAAAGTAAAATAAAATAAGACAAAATACAGTAAAATATAAAACAAAATAAAATAAGATCATCAATGGATCATTTTATGTTGTGAGAATTTCACCCCAAGAAAAGTTAAAAAAGAAATGTTGTGAGGACCATCTCACACATATGTGTAATAAGAAACATATTCTGGTTTATTCTTTTTTAACTCTTCGACGATTTAAACATAATCTCAATTATCCAGTAAAAGATATATACGCCATGTTTATGTTTGGAATCAAATAACATGTATGTATTTGTGCATGTGTGTACTTTCTGTATTACAGGGTATAGGCATTTCATCTCAATTAAAAAAAAATCCCATGAAAGAGTAATATTATTCCATTTAATTACACAGTCCCCTGGTCATAAACGATGCCCCTAATTCTATTTATGTAAACTTATATTTGGCTGTTCTTAATCACAGGTCAATGGCAAAAAGAAGACAGGTGTATGACTTACGTCCATAGAGCTAGTTTGATACAAAATCTAACGGGATTCTGAAGTTGATCGAAAACAACACTTTTGAAGCAACTGTATCTCTCCTACTATGCAATGAGCTATGATCTATTGTGGAATGCAGTCTGGATAAATATAAATGTGCTTTTAAAAATTAGGACAATATTTATACTTTAAAGGAATTTTGCATGTTTAAGTAGTCCCTCACGGCTGACAAAAAAAAAAAAAAACACAAACAAAAAACAAAAACAAACAAGCAATATTTAAAACATTCACTCATTTTTTTTCACATTTTTGAAGAAAGGATCTGAGGTAGGATAAAATTTGAACACTGCTCATATAATGATTCAGTAACCCAGATTATAATTGGCTTATAATACATTTTTTTTCTGAATATCAAAAAAATAGTAAGTTGGCTATCACTGAGGAAGGATATTTTCCCCAAAATGAGACACAAATACTGAAGGCAATCACTACAGCTTGCCTTCCAAACTATTTTGAGTTGTATCATTATTAATGAAATGAATAATCACATATAACTACACTTATGAAAGTTATCATTCACTTATGTTTGTGTGTGTGATACTTCTATTTTTCAATAGTCTTACCTAGTATTCAACAAAAGTAGCGTAATAACTAGTCAAACAAATATGGTCATCTGTTTCTCTCTTTTATATATAAAAAGTGTTTGTATATGGACACACAATATGGTGTGTATGTGTACATGCAGTTATTGAATTTGAGAGCTAAGAAACTGCATTTTTAAAAATATCCTCATTGTGAAATTTGGTTCCAGAGGGCACCTGGGTGGCTCAGTTGGTTAAGCACCTTACTCTTGGTTTCAGCTCAGGTCATGATCTCATGATTTGTGGGTTCAAGCCCCGCATCCAGCTCCGCACAGACAGCCTGGATTCTCTCTCTCCCTCTCTCTCCCTGCCTTTCCTCTGCTTTCTCTGTCTCTCAAAATAAATAAAAACTTAAAAAAAAAAAAAGAAATTTGGTTCCAGGAACAAATCTTATGTGTGATTTTTCAGGCCTGACCCTAGACACTTACAAAGGCTTTACCTGGACGTTCTCCCAGGGGGAAGCTATTTCCCCTCGCCAGACTTGATGTAAAGCTAATGCATTGTTGTCCCTTGAGAAAGTTTCAGTCAATCACTCAGCCCTCTTGGTCAACCTTCCTGTCTGCATATTTCCATTGGTAGCCCAGGCGTCTCCATTCCTGCCTCCATTTGGTGAGGCCTCTTGTCTTGTTTTGTTTTTTTAATGTTATTTTTTAAAGTTTCAATTTAAATTCCCATCAGGTAGCATACAGTGTAATATTAATTTCTGGTGCACAGTACAGTAAATCGACATTTCCATACAACATTGGGTGCTCATCCCAAGTGCACGTCTTAATTTCCATCACATATTTTACTCATCCCCCATCCTCCTCCCCTCTGATAACCTTACTTAAGAAATTGTTTCTTGGTTTGCTTCTCTCTCTCTGCTTTTTTACCCTTGGCTCATTTGTTCCGTTTCTTAAATTCCACATTTAAATGTAATCATGTGGTATTTGTCTTTGACTGACTGATTTCACTGAACATAATAATACTTTCTAGCTCTATCCATATAATTGTAAACGGCAATATTTCATTATTTTTGATGGCTGAGTAATATTCCATTATATGTATATATCTTCTTTATCCATTCATCAGTTGATGGACATCTGGGCTCTTTCCATAATTGAGCTATCACAGATAAAGCTGCTATAAACATTGGAGTGCATGTATCCCTTCTAATTAGTATTTTTATATTCTTTTGGTAAATACCGAGCACTACAGTTTCTGGATCATAGGGTAGCTCTATTTTTAACTTTTTGAAGGACCTCCATACTGTTCTCCAGAGTGGCTGAGCCAGTTTGCATTCTCACCAACAGTGCAAGAAGCTTCCATTTTCTCCACATTCTTGCCAGCACCTGTTGTTTCTTGTGTTTTTTATTTTAGCTATTCTGACAGGTATGAGGTGGTATTTCATTGTAGTTTTGATTTGTATTTCCCTGATGATCAGCGATGTTGAGCATCTTTTTATGTCTGAATATCCATATCATCCATATGTCTTCTTTGGAAAAACACCTATTCATGTCTTCTGACAATTTTTTTAACTGGATTATTCATTTTTTGAATGTTGAGTTTTGTAAGTCCTTTATTTTTTATACTAACCCTTTATCAGATATGTCATTTGCAAGTATCTTGTTCCAGTCCATAGGTTGCCTTTTAGTTTTGTTGATTGTTTCCTTCACTGTGCAGAAGCTTTTTATTTTGATGAAGTGCCCATAGTATATTTTTGCTTTTATTTCCCTTGCCTCAGGAGACATATCTAGAAAAAAGTTGCTACAACCAATGTCAAAGAGGTTACTGCCTGTGTTCTCCTGTAGGATTTTTATGGTTGGAGGTCTCCCATTGGGTCTTTAATCCATTTTGAATTTATTTTACTGAATGGTGTAAGAAAGTGTTCCAGTTTCATTCTTTTGCATGTTGCTGTCCAATTTTCCTAACACCATTTGTTTAAGAGACTGTCTTTTTCTCATTGGATATTCATCCCTACTTTGTTGAACATTAGCTGACCATATAGTTGTGGGTTCATTTCTGGGATTTCTACTCTATGTGCCTACTTTTGTGCCAGTACCATATTGCTTTGATCACTACAGGTTTGCAATGTAACTTGAAGTCTGGAATTGTGATGTCTCCAGCTTTGGTTTTCATATTCAAGGTTGCTTTGGAGCTTATCATTTGTGTATCTGAAGTTTAAAGAAACATTTCATAATATGGTGCAAAAGATGTACATTTTACTAAGTGTTTTGGTAGCAATTAGTCACTGTACCTAAAATTTATGTAATCCACTATAATACAGAAAATACCAAAAATAATTCTCAAATGATCGAAATCATACACAAATAATAATGGAAAACAGTATAAGGGAACAATTTTGACAAAATGAAGATCAGGTATAAAGTTCCAAATGATCTAGGAACTAAAAAGTTAAAACCACATTCCATTAATTAATATGGCAAATGTATCCCTATTTTTTGTTTTAGTATCCTCTTTCATTTTCAGTTTTTCTCTAGGATTAATGATAAATTATAACATTATGTCATAGACTCTGGGTCTCGAGCTGTTTCTCATCCAGCAAGAGAGCAGACTCAGGATTAAAATGCAAGAGAGGCTAATGTCTGGGAGGAGACAAGAGCCCCAAGTAAGGGTCCTTGTTCTGGTTTTTATTAGGATCAGAAGGGTTACAAACATGGTGACGGATGTGCACAAAGAGACAATGAAATCGTAAACATTCACTCATGGGCATGAGGGAAAGGGGGTTGTGAAGAAATTCAGTGTTAGGGTTTGGGTCAATACAAAACAAAACCCTGGGGTGGGTGGTGGAGGAGGGGGAGGCTGTTTACAGCAGATGTGAGCCCCCACCTCTGTTTACCTAAACTTGCCTAGGGTATAAGAAAGACAACATGCTACCTCAGGGTCAACAAAGCACCTTTCTTTTGCTAATTAGCTCCAATCTGGGCAACTTCACTCTGCTGTGGTCTAAAGTCTTTTTTACCTGTTAACCTATTTTGGTCTTGGATGCTTACATCCTGAAATTTCCTATTCCTATACCTTTGTCCTATACTGGGGGCCTTTGTCCTGTTTACCTAATTTTGTTCTGAGTTCATCCTGGGGCTTTCTATTTCTTCATGCCTTGTTAGCCCATTGGTACAAGTTCAGAGAATTCTTAAGCTTATTCCCCACAACATTACCTATTTTAATGTTTAGTCCTGCAATTACTCAGTTATCAGCAATTAATATCAAAGATAACAGATGTACTTGGAAAAAATACATTGCTTTTAAACTCAACTATGAATGTGATCATCCTAAGTGTTTTATTTTTAGTTTATACTTTTATCGTTGATATGTTCCAACAAACACTAAGTAAAAATAGACTTGAATTTCCAAGGCATATAATCTTGAAATTATTGTTTCTCTCATCACATTACTCTATTTTCCCCTAAACACAAAATATGAAACATCATGTTTAGGATAGTCCTCATAAGTAACTCATTTTGCTTTTATTTTTTTTTCCTTAGGCATAAAACAGGAAGGAAAATTATAACTAGCATTGTCCTAAGAATATCTTCCACCTGAAAAATGAAATGGTTAAATATTTTTAAAATGAATACAAAAAAAATTCCACAGAACATTTCATTTGACTCATAAAAGACTGAAAAACATTTATATATTTGCAACTAATAAGTAACCCTTATTTGGAACACATACAAGAATCAGTGATATTATTATAGGAATTTTCATGATAATCAAAGAAGTTGACAAAATGTTTTATCTTCTGGACAGTAAATAACCAAATGTGTTTTAAGAGTCAGAGAAAAGGAATGGAGTGTGTATAAAATGACTATGAATGGATTATGTACATTTAATGCTAGCCAGCCTTTGTGTACTGCTCATTCCAAATGCACTGAATAGTTTTCTTTTATATCAGAAGTAAGAGAAGTTGGCATATCCAGGGAAAAACACAGGGCCCCTGATGATAGCATCCACTAAAAAATAAAAGTTACAATCTGATTCTTTTCATTGTTTTCCTAGGCAGAAATTGGTGCAACCATCCAAAATCTAAATTTATGGAAAGAACTGGACATAAAATTTTTGAAGTGAAAACATGTAAATGGGCATAATCCACAGTTATTTGAGGAGGAAAATAAACTGCTATAAACAAGCTAGTATTTAGATATACCCACATCATATATCATAATTTTATATTTTTTATTTCTTAGTCTGATACTCTATACATAGTTTATTTAAAATACAGAAAGAACTATCATATTACCATTTTATTTTGTCATTGTATTTCACTGAGATACAAATGCAAAGTTTCTTTTTCTGTTTTCAATATTTTAAATGTATATATATATATTTATATTTATATTTATATATTCAGCTTTCTCCTTTGAAAATTAAATATTGCAGGGGATGAAATAATTGTTATTCTCTGTGTTTCTCTTGTGTTTAGCTGTGGAACCAGGCATATTTTCCTTTGCAGTTAATATGACAGGAAAATTTTAGGACATTTTAGACTTTTTATTTTCCATCAACAATTACCTACAAGCAGAAAGCTATACCATGTCCTTGAATGATAATTGATTTGGGGAATAGGAAGACGGTGTGAAGAGGTTTTTCTAATTAGTAAATATAATTGAATACGATAAATCTATATTAATTTTACATCCGGAATAAACTATTGTTTAATTAACTTCTTATACATACAAATTAAATTCTATTGCATTAAATGTGACCAACAAAGATATACACATAAATAACTTCACATGCATAAATTACAATTGGAACAAAGTTATTTTTCTCAAAAATTATTTTTATGAGTAATAGAATGAAAATAAGCCGATCATTTACAGAGAAATCTCTTGTTAAAATGTACATGAATCAACATGTCACTGATATATTGGATCGCTGGTATGCTGGTGAAGTTTAACAACTGGCTCTCTGAGGAAGAAAATAATATATTTATTGATTCGATGACATGATTCTTTTCCCCAAAGACAAATTTAGGCTACCAACATGACTTAACTGAACATTGGGTTGAGAAAAAATGCTCACAATGGACTCCCATGAGCTAGTGCAAACCAGCTGTCACAAAAGATTACTTTGTTATGATCAAATGATAACCATTAATGAAGTTGAAAGAGAATTTGGGTTCTGCTTCCATTTTGACCTCAGACTTTTTTAGTTGGATTCTCCTTTCTAGCTTGTCCCTTAGTTCAGGGGGAAGACCCTGAGGGCAAAGCATTCCAGAATGGGAAGGGAAACTGCCTCCTCATGCAATAGGGACTGTCTTGAGCCAGCAAGACCCCAGTGACTGAGCCCAAGAGAATAATCAACGCGACCTTTACTGCTCACCTGCATGTACCCGCTGACCTTTGTCCCACATTTTCCTTGCATAAACCTAGCAGTATTTTTAGCTTTGGAGAAGGTCCTTGAGACACCAGTTTGCTATCTTCACAGTGTTTGTCTCACCGAAATAAATCCCTTTGTTTCACCACCACCTGTCTGTCTGCCTTTGGATTTGTCAGCAGTCAGTGGCCATACTAGTCTGTCTGGGACCCCAGAGTCAGGTCGTGCACTTGCACCCCTGCACCTCAGCTACATAATTATAGGTATCATATTCATAAAATTGCTAAATGAATAATAAGCAACAAAAGCATAGAATAAATCCCTAATGACCTAATGCATGAGAAATCAGAAGCACAGAACCATTGCTAATTCCAGACCTCATTCAGATAAACAAAATGTCACCCATTGTCGTTGACTTCCTAGGTACACACAGAAGATCAGAGTTTTCTTTACAATTCTATGTGAATTTGGGTATAACAATTAAACAGACTACTGTGTAAAAACAAAACACATCATCAACACTGACCGAAGGATAGTTAGAAAAATAAATATTGTCAGTAGAGTTTGAAAATATTAAATAGGCTACCGGAATTCTCTCAAATGATCAATATGTTAAACACTCTTTAGAAGAGATTACTTAAACTGTTGAAAGAATTCTAAAAAAGTAAAAATAAATGACTGTCATGAGTTTTTATTATGTAATCCCTTCCTCCATGTCCAGACTCCTCCCCCAGCACATTTTCTTCATTTTGTTCCGCTATGTGCCCCTATGGCTTTCCCTACAGCTCAATGAATTTCCTTCCATTCCAGGACCTTGAGGCTCCTTGCAGTGATCTGCTGTCTTCTTTCATCCCCAAGATACCATACCCTTTGTCTTACACTAACCTATACTGCACTTCGAAGCATTTCTTGTCTGAAAATGCATTATTAGCTTTTACTCAGATATTTATTATCTGTCTCCCCCAGTAAAATATGAATTCCATCAGGAGAGGTAAATTAATTTTCTCGTGCTATATAAGGAATTATCATATAGAGTGGCTTAAAAGAGCACAAATTTATTTCTTAGTTTCCTAAGGTCAGGATTCTGCACAGGGGTTACCTAAGTCTTATGCTCAGGGTCTCAATTCGTCTCAAATCAAGGGTATTCAACCAGGGCTATCATCTCAGGAAGTCCCAGAATTCTCTTCTAAGTCCATTAGGTGTTATCTTAACTCACTTTCTTGGAGGTACAGGACTAAGGTCCCTGCTTTCTTACTGACTGTCAGCTGAGTCCTTTCTCAGCTCCTAGAACTCACACACCATTTCAAAGCAAGCTGGAGAATCTCTTCTTTCAGTCTCCTAAGAGAGTCTCATATAAGTTAATTATTGGAGGAGGACTATCTGTATCATTATATATATATATATATATATATATATATATATATATATATATATATATTTGTCCCTGGTTTCTGATACAGAACTCCTAAAATCTAAAATCCTTGGGATTTCCTGAATGATAGAAGTATCTTTTGTATATTAATGAGACGATTCATGTGCGTGTGTGTGTGTGTGTGTGTGGTGGGGATGGAGATTAGATAACTTCAGAATGGGGTCTGATTACCAAAAAAATTAACTACATGATTAGAGGGATAGAACTTTTAGTTACACTCCCCAATCTCTGGGGAAGGGAGAATGATTGGAGATTGAGTCAGGGATCAAAGCAATCATTGCTACATAATGAAATTTTATTAAAAGATCAGAATGACAAGACTTGGGCAAGGTTTTGGGTTGGTGAACATATCTACTCGCCGGGAGGATGATGTACCTTGGTTCCACTGGGATAGAAGCTCCTGTGTTCAGGACCCTTCTGGACCTTACTCTATGTCCCTATTCATCTGGCTGTTAATTTTACCCTTTATAATAAAGCTGCATTCATAAATATGGTCCCTTTCTCAGTTCCGTGAGTTACTCTAACAAATTATGGAACCTAATGTGGGTTTGTGGGAATCCCAGACTCTGTAGTTAGCTAGGCAGAACTGTAGGTCACCTGGGGGCCCAATTTGCAGCTAGCTATGCAGTGGGGGTCATCTTGTGTGATGGATCCCTTATTAAGCTAATTCCATGTATTTAATGCCTGAATTGACTTGAATTCTGTCATATCCAGTTGATATCATATGTCGATTGGAGAATCAGTTGCTGTAGAGAAAAACCAAGCACTATCATCACCTTTGCCGTATAGCATAACCTAATCAAAGAAGTAAATACTCTGTCATATTGACAGGTCCCGTCCACAACGCAAGGGAAGTGAATTCTGCAAGGGCTTGTCTAATAAGGGGAAGGCAGCAAGGCCATCTTAGAATTCTTCCAAGTACAGCAGAGTTGCTATAGGCCTAGTCATAACATATAGTCTTAAACAATGCTTGACACGTATAAATAGACTGGCATAGATTTGCTTCTTGACAGTGAGTTTTTTTTTCACTTGGCTTAGTGTTTATGTACACAAAACAATTTTACTTGAAAATACTAGGGGCGCCTGGATGTCTTAGTGGGTTAAGCGTCCGACTTCGGCCCAGGTCATGATCTCACGGTTTGTGAATTCAAGCGTCGCACCGGGCTCTGTGCTGGACAGCTCAGAGCCTGGAACCTGCTTTGGATTCTGTGTCTCCCTTTCTCTCTGAAAATCCCCTGCTCGTGTTCTCTCTCTCGCTTGCTCTTGCTCTCTCTCAAAAATAAACAAACATTAAAAAAATGAAAAGAAAAGAAAATATTTAAAATATTTGAAGTTATTTTAATGATCGATGATACAGGTCAACATTATCCACTTTGAGGTTGATGCAGTCTTTGTTCTATATTAGATTTTAAATGCTGGTGCTACAAAGGTAACCAAAGAGTCATCTACTTATTTTTTAATGATTTTGAAATTTTATGGTAGGTATCCTGAAACTTGTTGTGTTTCTATAAGCTGTAGCCTTGTGATCTAGTTTTTGCTATGCTTCATCAACCTCCTAAATTCTATGGTTAGGGGTGAGACATTTTTTTTTTCCTTCTTAAGGTGTGTCAAACAGCTTCTGAGATACCATTTACCTGGAAATGAAAAGGTTTTACATGCAGTCAAGTCTCAAGTTCAAAATTAAGAAGTAAATTTACATAAATGTAAAAACCCACTGAGATAGTTATCATTTAACCATTCACTAAAAAGCTGTAACAACTGTCCAGTAAAAAAAGTTCATATATATGTATATTTATTTCACACACATATATATTTCTATAATATTCAAAAACACATTGTGTATATAATTCTTTTAAAAACTTGGTAGGTGATCTAACCTTACGTCCTCTTAAAAATGGGATGCAAGTTAAGGATTGACAGTTTGGGCTAGATGATAATGCTGAGTGTTTCTGAGGATGTGAATCACCTTTAAACCTGGGGTATTGTTCTGAATATGTGGCCACTGACCCTGAGGCTGAACCATAGCTCAAATTTTCCTGAACCTCAACCACTACTTTTAGTGACAAATGAAACAGATTCTACAAACTGCCTCACACAAATAATGCTTTTGGATTGCTTGTTGTGCTCACTTGCAGAGTTGAGAGAACTATTTTTCTTCTAATCCTTAAGGACGAAAATGTATTAGTCTTTCCACTTCTAATCCAATCAGTGCCATTTTTCCTCTTGTGAGTGAATGGTTTTGTGGAGTCTCAGTTGGTCATTATAACCACTGGCTTATGAAAGCTTCAATGCAATTCAGAACTTCTATACTGTGTAACCTTCAATGTAGCACTTTGGCTGTCCGTAAATAATTTAGTTCAGAAGAAAGCATCTTAATCTTGTTATTACTATATACAGCTATTAAAAAGTAAATGTAATACATGAATAATATAATGTTACCTAGAAAAATACGAATAGCAAGGACAAATTATATATGATTTATTATATGTAAATATTATAATTTTATTAAAAATCAACATACTACATTGCTTAAGACGACGGACTACACACAGTCTGACTCCTGGATCCATCCCCTTAATGTAAAATTTGTATTCATTTAAAACCCTCATTTAATATCTTATGCATCTAACATTATAAGTACTTTTGAAAATTGCACCATTTAGCACCCTATGAAATAGTCATTACTATTAGTGCCATTTTGCAGAAGAGACCATTTTCAGTTCAGTAAGTTAGTCAGCAGCCTACAAAAGAGGTTAAAGAAGTTTCTTCCGGAAGCAAAGTCTCATGTCATCTTCTTTCAATATCACACTCAACAATTATCAATGGCTACCACTGTCTGATCTAGAACTGACTCAGTGGAGTGAGTTATGCCCCAACAACAACCATTACATTAAAGGGAAACCTTTAATGAACTTGCTAATGAGATTTGTCAATCACTGTCATGTGCATTAATACGGAAGTAAATAATTGACTTATTTTCAATCATCTTGCCTTGTAGAACCCTTAGGGATACCTCACAGAATTCTGGCTTGATACGCTTTATTCTAGAGTTAAATAACTTACCTGAATTTTTGCCAAGATATTATACATTTCTTCTGATTTTCATCTTACATATAGGTGATACATTTAACAATTTCTCAAAGGCAATGTTAACACATTTTTCATAATTTGAGTTCAAGTAAAGCATATGATTACTTTGATATTCCATTTATTTAAATAGAATTTTTATCCTAAATGGATCAGTGGGATCATAACACTGTGATTTTTTGATTTTGAGAAAAAATAGAATTTCTTATAAGTCCTTATTTTAAATAGACATTCATGGATGAACCCTTAAAGTATTTGAAATTTGATTCAAAATGTTGAGTGGATAGTGATAGTTGAAATAATATAAATCAAGTCAAAGTTAATTGCCAGAAGAGGTAATCAAGTTCACATATGCTTTATTTATTTTACATAGATTTTATAATGTTTCCTAATTCAAACAATAATGTGAAACAAACATGATATCGAGCGCTCAACCATCCAGTATAGAAACATTATCACATCTAGTGTTCTAAGCCTCAGAAATATTGGTATCAAATAAAGAAATTGTACACATCCACTTTGTCATTTTATTATTAGTAAACACCTTGTTACAGAATATTGTTTGTTTGTTTGTTTGTTTAAAGTAATCTGTACGCCCCCTGTGGGACTTGAGCTCATGACCTCAAGATTGAGTCATATACTCTCTTGACTAAACCAGCCAGGCACCCCACCCTTGTTAGAGAATATTAAGCAAAGAATATGAGCAAGTAATATGTTTCCAATTTAGCAATTTGGTATCTGAAATGCATTTTCCTATTAGATTATATATTCAAAATGAAAATATTCTTTTTACTTCATTTTTTAACTCCCTTTGGAAAAAAGTTATATGGATGTAACAGTTACAGGCTGCACTGTGTCTCCCCCAGATTTCTGTGTTGAAATTCTAACCTACTGTACCTCAGAAATGTGACTGTATTTGAAGATAGCGTCTTTAAAATGACAACTAAGCTAAAATAAGGTGTCAGGGTGAACACTAATCCAGTATAATTGATGTCCTTATAAGAAGAGGATAGTAGGACACAAACAGACACCAACCATATACATGGGTAGAGACACTACCATGTGAGGACCTAGAGAGAAGGTTACCATTTGCCAGCCAAGAAGAGAGGCCTCCGGAGATCCCAAACCTGCCAACAGATTGATCTTAGACTTTCAGCCTCCAGAATGGTGAGAAAATGAATTTCCCTTGTTTAAGCCATATGGTGTGGTGTGTTTTTTTTATGGCAGCCCTAGGAAACTAATATAGTAACATCCCCTAAGTTTCTCTTCCCTTTCATATAATTACTTTTCTTTTTGTATGTGTGTCCGTATGCTAGGCTTCCCTTGAAAAGATACCACAGACTCTATGACTTAACCAATAGAAATACATCCTCTCACAGTTATGGAGAATGGAAGTCCAAGATGAAGGTGTCAGAGGTTTTGTTGGTCCTGAAACTTATCTCCTTGGCTTCCGTGTGGCTGTCTTCCCCGTGTGTACTTACGCATGGCCTGTTCTCCATGAACACTCATCGTTTGTATCTCTTCCTCTGCTAATGAGGACACAGTCATATTGGATTAGGGCCCCACCCATAGGATATGCTTTAATGGTTGCTACCTCTTTAAAAGCCCTACCTCCAAATGCATTCCAGGTTTAGGGTTTCAACATACAATTTTGAAGTGACTCAATTATGTCCATAACGATATGCACATGAATTCAGCAGTTCACATGTTTATTTGATTTTAAACATACATTTTCATAATTAGTAAATGGGAGCTTAGCAAAAAGAAATTTCTATAAAATGTCAGAGTATGACGATTTCTCTAATATCTATTTTTATTAGATTATGAATAACTGGCATTTGGTAAGATAGTGACTTTCTATTATTTTTTCAGGATGCAGTGCTAGCATTTAGTCATTAATTTTATGTCTCTACTTACTTACACGATTGATGATTTTGTAGCCCCTCTCTATTTTTTAATGTTTATTTATTTTTTAAGAGAGAGACAGAGCACGAGCAGGGGAGGGGCCGAGAGAGAGGGAGACACAGAATCCAAAGCAGGCCCCAGGCTCTGAGCTGTCAGCACAGAATCTGACCAGGGGCTCAAACTCACGAACTGTGAGATCATGACCTGAGCCATAGTCGGACTTAACTGACTGAGCCACCCAGGTGCCCTTATAGACCTTCTCTTTTATAGTACTCCTGTCCACTGTGCACCTATATTTTTTAACTGTGAGGAAATCTTAGCACCATTTCTATTGAAAACTGTCTCCCATTTGAGTCTCATGAACTGTGAAATATAGTTTGGATACAGATAACAAGATAAATAGTTTTCGATTGTAGCCTACAGATAATGGTTTGTTCTTCTCTGGAAGCTAGTGAATCCAAAAACTACTCTGACATAAATTCTTTGTTCTTTTAATAACAATCAGCATTTAAGTGGATGGGTGAATTCCTCCAGACTCCATGTGATATATAAGAACAAATCTTATCAAAAATGTATGCTTCAGACAATATTTAATACCATTTAATTTAGAATTAATTTAAAGTTAATTTAGAATTTTCATTTAGAATTTAAAAGGACAGGCTTTTAAAAATGAAAACGATAGGGGTGCCTGGGTGGCTCAGGAGGTTAAGCTTCTGACTTCCCCTCAGGTCATGATCTCGCAGTTCGTGGGTTTGAGCTCCACGTCGGGCTCTGTGCTGACAGCTCAGAGCCTGGAACCTGCTTCGGGTTCTGTGTCTCCGTCTCTCTCTGCCCCTCCCTTACTCACAGTCTGTCTGTCTGTCTCTCAAAAATAAATAAACATTAAAATGTTTTAATTAAAACAAAAATAAAAAATAAAAAGAAAACAACATTTAAAATTAGGAAGAGTTTTGGCATCTTAAATTTTTTCCAGTAATTATTCTAAACAATAATTAGTAATAATTAATAATTATCATATATATCTCTTTGCCCTTTAATTTTAGATTGAGAAAATGTATTAAATTACTTCTGTGGAAAAGTAAGGCCTATAAAATTTTAGTGTTGAACTACTCATAGTTCCACCTTATATTTGGCTTAGTACAAATTTATGTGGAAATCAAGACGTCACCACTAATTGTGTGTATTAAAAAAAAAAGACTAGTGTCTTTGCATAATTCATGTTAATTAACTCCATGGATCTGGATCGACCTTATCAGATTTTTGGTTATATTCACATATTCTTACCTCTTATATTTTACTGACATATCAGTTGATTTTCAGAAAAGCTGTCAAAACAATTCAATGAGAAAAAATAGTCTTTTAACTATTATACTGGGGAAACTGGATATCACGTGAAAAAGAATAAAGTTGGTACCCTATCTCAAAACATATATAAACTTTCACTCAAGAAGGATCATAGATTTAAATCTAAGAGTGAAAACTGCATTTTTTGGAAGAAATATAGCAGTACATCTACATGACCTTGGACTAGGCAATTTTTACTTAGATAAGATAGCAAAAGCACAAGTGGCAAAAGAAAAAACTCATAAATTGGGCCTTTATCTAAAAAATAAACTGTGTATATGTGTGTGTGTGTGTGTGTGTGTGTATTCCATTTCTTTTAAACATATAAACTATTTATTTGACTTCTATATTCAACCATTTTGAAGAGTCAATACATACAAACAGCAATTACTGTGTCAAGGCATTCAAAATTTCACTTATAAAGAAATGTGCTACACCTTTCCACTATTGAGAACAATGAATCTCTGGCAAATAATTAGTTGTTAATTTATAAAGAACTACTGCTTTAATCAGTATAATAGGTATTAAAGTAAATAGAAAAATTCATCAAAATATAATTTTTAATTTCTTATCAATATCTTTATCCTAATGGGTCCACAGTTATAGAATGTATTATTTTAGGAAACATGCTTCCTGATTTCAAAATATATTGAAAAGCTACAGTAATCAAAATGGTATGGTACTGGCATAACAACAAACATGGTGTAACAGTGTAGCGTGATAGACTGGCATAGCAATAGGCATAACAATAGACCAGTGGAACAGAATAAACAGCCCGGAAATAAATCCACACTTACATGATTATCTGATCTTCGACAAAGATGCCAAGAACACTGAGTTAAAGGATAGTCTCTTCAGTAAGTGGTATTGGGAAAACTGGAAGTATACATTTAAAAAGATAAAATGGGTGAAGGGGAATGAGAGAGACAGGCTTCCATTTATGACTAAGTCATGAGAACAAAAGGTATAGCATAGGGAGTATGGTCAATAATATTGTAATAGCTTGTATGGTGATAGATGGTAGCTACACTTGTGGTGAGCACAGCATAAAGTATAAGGCTGTTGAATCACTATGTTGTGCACCTGAATCTGTACCATTGTGTGTCAACTCTGTGTAAATAAAAAAAAATTAAAATAATGAAACTGGACACTTACGTACACAAGCATTAAAATGGATTCAGGACTTAAGCGTAAAATCTGAAACCAAAAAATCCTAGAAGAAAACATAGGGGAAAAGCCTCTTGGCCCTGGTCTCATTAATGTTTTCTCTGATATGACATGAAAAGTCTAGACAACAATGGCAAAAATAGACAATCTGGGACCACATCAAACTAAAACTAAAATCCTTCTGCACACCATAGGACACATAATCCTAAAAAAGCAGTCCATATAATAGGAGACAATATTTGCAGATTGTATGTATGCTAAGGGTTAATTTCAAAAATATATAAGGTACTTCTGAAGCCTAATAGAAAAATCAAATAACCCCATTAAAAATGGGCTAAGGAACTGAGTAGACATTTCTCCATCAAAGACATAGAAATGGCCAACAGGTGTATGGGAAGAGGCTCAGCTTCACCAATCACCAGGACATGCAAATCAAAATTGTAATGAGATACTATCTCATGCTCCTTAGGTTGCTATTATCAAAACAAAACAAAACAAAACAAAACAAAAGCAAAAGCAAAACCGAAAGATAGTGTTGACAAGGTTGTGCATTAGAACCCTTGTGGACCACTTGTGGGAACGTAAAATGGTACCACGACTGTGGAAAATGGTTTGGCAGTTCCTAAACAATTAAAAAGATAGAACGACCATATTATTCATGAATTCCACTTCTGAGTGTATACCCAAAAGAATTTAAATCAGGATCTTGAAGAGATATCTATACTCTCATGCTTAATATGGCATTGTTCACAGTAAGCAAGATAAGGAAACTATTCAAATGTCCATTGACCAAAAATGAATGAAGAAAATGTGGTATATGCATACAAGGTAATATTAATCAGACAAAAAAAAAGTGAAATCCTACAATTTGTGATGGCATGAATGGACTTGGGAGACATTATGCTAGGTGAAATAGGATAGTTACAGAAGGACAAACAATGGATGATTTTTTTTTATGAGGCATCTAACATACTCATATGTACAGAAAGAGACAATAGAATGTTGGTGACCAGGGGTTAAAAGTATGAGGAGAGAGGAGGAGTTATTTAGTGGGTATAAAGTTAGAGTTATACAAATGAGTAAGAAACCTGCTGTACAGCATAGTGCCTATAGTGAACAGTAAGATAATAAAATTTCATTAAGAAGGTGGATCTCAGGTTAAGTGTTCTTGCCAACAATAACAACAAAAACAAAGGAAACAATAATAAGAAGACACATGAAACCTGTGGAAATGATGGATGTTTATTACCTTGATTGCGGCGGTGGTCACACGATATATACATAAGTCCAAACTCACCAAATTGTATACATTAATTATGTGCAGTTTTTTGTGTACTAATTACACTTAAAGAAAGCTGGAAACAATAAATATATTAGAATGACTCCTTCAACCACTTTTATTCTTCAGTGTCCTTCTTAATCATCGTAATAACTGACTTTTAAATAATTGTTCTGGGTTTTTTTCCCTGACAACCAAGTAATTTCATCAGGCAATGTCCTCAATGGTTGATGGGAAAAAATAACAGGCTGTGATCATGAAATATTCTGGGCCTTCTGTCTACCCTCTTGTTAAGAGTATCTGTCCTTTATCTATTTGACACATTGGACATATGCTAAAAAAAATGTATAAAGGATTTGTCAGCTTTAAAAAATGTTTGGAAACATGAAGTTGAGAATATAAAGTACTTTATTATAATATGTAGAATTCAGGTTTGAGTAAAACACAGGGAGGCATTCTTTCCAAAGTCTACATGTATGAAGTTCATGTAAAATAAATTCACTTTGTGATTTATGGTTAAGGAT
The DNA here is from genome assembly GCF_027475565.1 of Acinonyx jubatus. Lineage (NCBI taxonomy): Eukaryota > Metazoa > Chordata > Mammalia > Carnivora > Felidae > Acinonyx > Acinonyx jubatus. The sequence continues at coordinate 20,787,012 of NC_069384.1, read as the reverse complement.
AATTTTGTTTATTTTTGTTTGCATTTTGTTTTGTATTTTCCAGATTAGCCACTTAGTTATACATATTCTTAATCTGCAAAGATTTATCTAGATATGTAAGAAATTAAGACACTAGTGTTTGTTTTTCTCTTAGAAATTCTAATTTCAGATCTAAACCTCTTCCTGGTGTCTCCGGTAATAAAACAAATATAGAATTTTTTCTTCAAGAATCCTGTTTCCTGGACTGATAGAAATACAGGCTAGAGAGTTTGTCAGAGTTCCCACTGGAAGAATCACATTTGTTCTTTGAATTAGCACCTAGAATTATTACCGAATACTCTAAACCTATCCATTCCATCATAACCATTATGGTTATCATCCTTTTCCAAATAGAATATTAGATATGCATAGTCTCAGAGCTAATACCTGGAGGAGTTTTATTGATCAAGCAGATTATCTATTATTTCATTTCCTTACAGCTATGGCATTAGAAGATGGAAGAGGGACAGTAGGGACAGTAAACTACCCTCCAGACTGAGAAGGCACTTTAAGACCAAAAACGACAACAACAACAACAAACAAACAAACAAGCCACTCCTTACCCTTTATGCAGATTTTTATTCAGGGCAACTTACTGATGGGAGCAACTAGCAATCAACCCGGTGCTATGCAGCCATTCTCTGCCTCCCATCTGGACCTTAACCCACAGCTTTTATAGAGTGAGCTTTGTGGTGAGGTCAGAGGTTAGTTCCCTAGTGTGGTGCTATCTGTATGCCAGAGGATTTCTATTAGTTACGTCAAGTGGCCCCTTCTGTGAACCAGTCACCTCTACTGGTTATCTAAAGTAGAGCACTCTGTGCAGCACTTTAAGGAAGATCAGAGCAAGCCTTCCCACATCTGGCCAGGACATGTGTTAATCTCCAAGGGGTCTAGAACATGTAGCCTAGAGGGAGGTCATCCGGTGGGCATGAACAAGATAGAGGAACCAAAAATGGAGTCACTATTGTCAACACTCCTACAAATGGGGGGGAGATGGGGATTTATATAGTATCATTTATATAGGAAATTCTTAGAAATCAATTACTTTTATTGGTTCCAGCTAAGAAAATCGGGTTGGTCTAAAGCAAAATGTGCCTTTTAATGAAGATGATCCAAATAAAAATTAAGATGATTAATTCAAGGCAAAGAAATCCAAGAACGAATCTAATGTTTGATTAAACCACTGGCAGAATGTAATAAGAAACTTCTTAGAAATCATTAGCTAATAGAAGCCACAAGAACCATATCAGATTATAGAAATATCAATGGTGATATGGAAAGCTACAAGGATACTTAAGTTTTCTTTATTCATGCCAGTATCTTGTTCTTTTTACATACCTGCTTATATACTTGGAAAAAACAAGAGGAACCAACACTAACAATAAGAATATGGAATCATTATTTATCTATTCATTCACATGGATTTAACCATTAAATCACTGTAGACTTCTCATGTGCTAACAAATTGGAGTGATTCGAAAATCAAGTACCAGGAAACTGAAATGACATTAAAATTTTCTAGAAACTGGAGGCAAATGCTAAGTCTAACAATTTCTCCTGTTTCGGTTCTGAATTTATATTAGGGCCACAATTTCCACTTTTTCTAAATTAGGTATATACTGTGATACATGTACTCTCAGCGACTTCAGAATAGAAGACTACATCTGATTCATCACATAGAAAATGTATGTTGCCACTATTCTATCTCATTATATCACATTTAAACTGAAACAATAGGATAAATTATACTATGAATAGTGTAAATTACAGCTACTTTTTAAAATATCAAGCACTTTTCTTTCTTTTTCTAGTTAGAGGCAAAATTTTTAAGATCCTATTTTCAAAATTGCAAGCATTCAATAAAATTAACTATAGGTATATTACAAGTGAAATAAACAATAACCAAACAAAAACCCAAACTATACCAACATGCATAAGAGGGATGCTTGGTTGGCTCAGTTCGTTAAGCTTCTGACTTTGGCTCAGGTCATGATCTCACGGTTCACTGGGCTCTGTACTGACAGCTCACAGCCTGGAACCCACTTTGGATTCTGTGTCTCCTTCTCTTTCTGCCCCTCCCTCTCTCTCTCTCTCTCTCTCTCTCTCTCTCTCTCTCTCTGTCTCTTTATCAAAGATAAATAAGCATTAAATTTTTTAAAATATGGATAAGAAAATAATATTGGAAAATAGGGAATAAAAGCAAACTCAATATATTCAACATGACTACATCTAAAATGTTGATATTCTACATGTGGATTTATTAATAAAGGAAATAAATAATCAAAACAAGGGGCACCTGGATGGCTCAGTTGGTTGTGTTTGACTCTTGGTTTGGCTCAGACCGTGATTTTAGGATTTGTGAATTCGAACCCCACATTGTGCCCTATTATGTCACTGTGGAGCCCGCTTGGGATTCTCTCTCTCTCTCTCTCTCTCTCTCTCTCTCTCTCTCTCTCTCCCTTTGCCTTTTGCCCACTTGCTTGTGTGCTCTCTTTCTCAAAATAAAAACACTTAAAAAAATTTTAAAAAAGATATAATCAAAGTTTGTTGTACTCTCAAGTACTTCTTGATTTTTTTTTCCTTGTTTTTATAAGGCAGACCACATTCTTGAATTTGACAATAGGGTTCCCCAAAACAAAAACTGGTGAAATGAAAATTAATTTTCCAATAGAAAAATTTCCACTGAATATGCTGATGAAACAGTTTAGGTAAAGCCAATTGTCACAGACTGAGGAAAGCACTGCCCTTTTACTTGTAATGAGATTTGTGGATATTTGGGGCTGGGTTTGAGCCATAAGGGATTATTTCTGATAACGTAAATAACCCAAAATGACCTGGAGGAGATAAACTTGTAATATAATTTATAAAACCATTGGCATACCAGATGTATACAATAAGGCCACTGCATTGTTTAAGCAAATATTTAGCGACTAATTCAGCCGCACTGTTTCTGAGCAGCATTTGTGAATCTTTCAGCAATAAAACTCTGTACAGATTTTCAATGAATTGGTCTTAGCAAATTGGACCTCAGTGTTTTTATTTTGGATGATTTTGATAATCCAATTATACCCCAAACATATTTAGTTTATGCCCCTAAATATATAAAGAAGCTAGTGAAAGCAAAATGATTATCAGAAAGAATGTAGATTTAGCTCCTGTAATGTGGTTGACCAGATATTCTGAAAAAGTCTTCCTGCAACGAAACATTGAAGATTTGCTGTTAAACAATAATTAACATTGTTTAAATGTATATTGCTGCTGGAAATAAAAAAGGGATATTCAAGCCAAAACTTCAACAGACAAAATCAAGCGAGAGAAGTATCTCTGAAGCTAACAAAAGCCCTGTGAAGCTGAAAGTTTTTATGTTTCAAGGCAGACCTGAGAAGAAAATGCTGTTCGGGATAAATACCTGGTGAGGTGTAAAAGTCAGAACTTCCGCATATACTCTGACCCCACCCGAAATTTGCATGTTAGTGAAATAAAGAACTAGAAAATAAAATTAACTTCTTTATTTGTAAAGGTTTATTGATTTTTGAGACAGAGTAAGTGGGGAGGAGCAGAAAGAGAGGAAGAGAGAGAGAGTCCGAAGCAGGCTATGCACTATCAGCACAGAGCCCTACACAGGGCTTGAACTTGAACTCACAAACCATGATATCATGACCTGAGCCAAAGCCAGACACTTAATGGACTGGGCCACCCAGTCCCCCCCCAAAATAAAATTAACCTCTTAAAAAATAAGGTAGCAAGAAAATAAATGTGTTTGACCTTGTCTGTGGGCAAAATGTTGGAAAAAAGTCTCCTTCAAAGAACTTACAACTTTAGTGAGCTCCTCAGGGACTGGGCCACTGGTTACACTATTATGCACTCCCCAAATAAAGGATGTATATTCTATCAAAATAACTTAATCTGTAACTTAAAACTTTCCCACAAATGTATATGTAGTTCCTGATGCTTTTACTTTTGAATTGTACCAAACATTCAAAACTGTTGTAAATGTCACACAATCTCCATCTGAGAAATAGAAAAAAGAAAATACTTTCCCCCTCCCATTTTGGGACACCTTAATATCCAAACCCAACAAGAGCCATTAAAGAAAGTAAAGTTGCACTCCACATTTTCTAATGAACCTAAAGGCAAAACTTCTAAACAGAAGTATTAGAAAATAAAATCTCACATCAAATAAAACCAGCAAACTAACCAAACAAAATACTATATTATGAAGGATTTATTCAGGATGTCAGTGGTAGATTACATTTAACCAATCTAATCAGCAACATTATCAGGACAGAGAGTGAGGGAAAACTATCAAATGATGATCTTGATAGATGTAGACAAGTACCAGATAAAAATGCAATATCCACCCACAAATATAAATTTTATAAAACAAAAGAAGTGACCATCCTTATTGATAAGGGTTATGAAAACAAACAAAAACATTAAATAGCGTACATCATGGGGAAATACTGAACGTTTAGACTTTGAGATCACTGATGGAAGAAAGATGACTGCTATCCCACTTCCTATCATTATTCTACTGGAATTCCAAACTACTGCAGAATGGCAATATATGACCCCTATACGTTCAGGGATATAAGAAGGTAAATATTTTGAGGGAAGAAATAAACTTATTTTGCACAGATGATTAGATTTCCTGCATAGCATACAGAAGGTATTTTACAAAGTAACAATTAAAAAAGAAGGTAACGCATTTTCCTTATTATAAATCTTAAATAAAAACTTCAATTATATATTTGAATCCATAACTAAAATTAGAATACATAATTAAAAACACACTTTAAACAATATTGGCCAAAAAAAAAGGGCATTTGAGGTATGAATAGAGCAATGATATGGAATTCATTCACAGAAACTTATTTTAATTTCAGTGTATTTAGCATACAGTGTTATAGTAGTTTCAGATGTACAATATAGTGATTCAACAACATTCATGGAAACCTTTAATTCTCAAAAAAAAGTTATTAGAACATATTTCATTATAAAGGGACAAATAAATATTCATGGTATGAAGAGTCATTACTGTAAAGATATCAATTTGCTGTAAGTTGATCAATTGTATATAATTTAAACATTCTTATAAGGAGTTTATTTTCAATGGGAATAGACAAGGTGATCTTGAATGTTAGAGAAAAAGTAAAGGGCAAAATATAGCCAATACACTCTTGAGACAGAGTAATTCAGGTGATCTGTCTTTCCAATTATCAATCTGTTATAAAATCTAAAATTAAAACATTGTGTTACTTGCATCATCCTAGAAAATAGACCTATGATAGATACAAGAAGGTCCAGAAATTAACTATTCCTAGAAGATCTAGGAAGGGGAGTGTGTATCATGTTTCTAACACTACCATAATTAACACCCAGGGTTTCCTGGGTGGCTTCAGTTAGTTAAGTGTCTGCCTTCAGCTCAGGTCATGATCTCACAGTTTGTGAGTTCAAGCCCTGCATTGGACTCTCTGCAGTCAGCACAGAACCCGCTTCAGATACTCTGTCTCCCTCCCCTCTCTGCCCCTCCCCTGCTCTCTCTGTCTCTCAAAAATTAAAAACATTAAAAAATAAATTAATCAATAAATTAACACCCGACATGTCAAAAACAAGGTGGTGCTACTTTTCGGCATTGGGAGCCCTTATAGGGGGAAGACTGCTAAATACAAGTCTTAAGTAAAATTGAATGTCTCACCACAGAGTATAAAAAGTTCAAATTTCAGTTAAATGTTACTTATCATAAAAAGAATCTGGAAGACCTCAAGTTAAATAAGATAAGAACATTAGCAAACACCAAGATGCCACAAGAACATCAACACCAAGATGCCACAGATATTAAAATTATCAGCCAGTGATTTTAAGGCACCTATTATTAAATATTTCCACAAGAAATTATGAATACACTTGAAACAAATGAAAATAGACTGAAAATCTAAAGACAAAATATCTTGAAAGCAGACAGAGAAAGGACACATTATTTATAGGTGAAGAATAATTTGCATGACAGTGGATTTCACAAAAAAAGAGAAGAAGAAAGTGATAAAACAGTTTCCAAGTACTAGAAGAAAGGAACTGTCAAACTGAATATTCTAAATCCAGCAAAAATATTCTCCACTAATGAAGGAGCAAAAAAGCATTCTCACATATGTGAAAGCTAAGAGAAATTGTCACCAGAAGATATACTCTTAAGTAATGACAAAAAAAAAGTCTCTAAACAAATGATAAAAGAAAGTAACATGGACCAGCAGGAAGAAATATATAAATAAAAGGAGCAAAAGCATACTAAATACAACAGATGGAAGTTTGGTCTTCAGTTTTCTTAATTTTTTTTACATTGATGGAAGCAAAAATTGTAACAATATCTAGTGTGGTTCTCAGTGTAGAGGAAATATTAAAAGAGATTCTAAATAGGGAGAGTAAAGAGATAAAATTAAGATCTCTATACTTTACTCAAGTGTTAAATGTCAACAGCATTAGACTATATTTTTATAATACCTAAGGAAACCACTAAAATATCTATACAAAGAGATATACTAAAAACAAAATAAGCACACTATTAGTAAATAAAAGTAAACTTCTAAAAAGCTGTTCAAGGCAAAAAATAAATAAATCAAGAAAATTAAAAACCATAGAGTACAATCAGAAAACAAGACAAAATTTGCAGACTTGATCCTTTAACACACATATTTACATTAAGTATAAATGGTCAAAATATACTAGCCAGAGATGGATACAGTGGATAAAATAAAGTTATTCAAATGTATGCTGTCCATAAGAAACTGACTGTAAATATAATGAGAACAGACTATGAAAGAGAAAGAATGAAAAAAGATAAAGTAAATATTAATCAACAGAGAGCAGAAGAGAGTGTATTAATTTTAGTAAAATAGCCTTTAGAGAAATAAAATTACTAGGAATAGAAGGAACATTATGTAATGGAAAAAAAAAATCAATCCAGGAGGAAGATATAGCACTAAACAACAGACCTACAGAATATGTAAAGCAAAAACTGATAGAATTGAAAGTTGAAATCATCCAATCGACCATTAAAGTGGGAGACTTCTACACTTCTTTCTCAACAACTCATGAAATGATTAAGCAAAGATCACCAAGCATATAAGGCAACAACAACAACATCAGCCACCAGGAACTATTTAACATGTATAGAACTCTCTACTGAACAAAAGAAGAATATACATTCTTTTCATTCCTTCCAGGTGTCTGTGGAGCATATATTAATATATATTGTATCCACGACAGCAAAAGAGATTTCAAGAAATGTTAAATAGGTGCTCCTAGTTGGCTCAGTTAACTAAACATCCAACTCTGGATTTTGGCTCAGGTCATGATCTTGTGATTCATGGAATTGATGCCTGCACTGACAGCGAGGGCCTGCTTGAGATTCCCTCTCTTCCTCTCTCTCTCTGCCCCTTCCCTGCTCACACACGTGTTCTCTCTCTCAAAATAAATAGGTAAACTTAAAAAAAAATGTTAAATAATTAAAATCAGAAAGAAAATCTCTGAACACAGAGTAACAATAAAAAAGTAACAATAAAAAAAGAAAAAATAATACTCCCATACTCTTGGAAACTAAACAACGTATTTCTAAATGTCATCGGTCAAAGAAGTAGTATAAAGGAAAATTAAGAAGAAAAATTAAAATATGAATGAACATGAGAATATAACATCAAAACTGTGGGATACAGCTAAATCATTGATAACAGGGAAATTTATAGTACTAAATTCCTACATGAGAAAAGATTAAAAAAAAGAGTCAAATAAATAACCTAATTTCCTACCTCAGTGAAATAGATGAAGAAAAACAAGAGTAACTCAAATTGAGTAGAATGAAACAAATAAGAAGGAAAGAACACAACTCAATGAAACGCTAGTTTCATTGAAAGAATTGATAAAACGCTAGCTCTTTGAAAGAATCGATAAAAAAGAAAAGCCTTTAGGAAAAATAAAAAAGAGAAAAGACACAAATTACTAAAATCAGCAAGGAAGCAGGAAGTACTGCCGTTGACTCTGTGGGCATCGAATGCCAGTACAGAAATACTATTGACAACTCTACACGCATAAATTTGAAAATTTAGATGAAGTGGAAAAAATAATATTGAAGGTATAATCTATACAACTCAAGCAAAATGAAATAGACAATTTGGTTTGCCATATAAGTGTCAAAAAGACTGAATTATAATTTTAAAATCCCTGGTAAAGAAAGTTACAGGTCCGGGTGGTTTCATTGGGGAAGTATATGAAAACGTTGACAGAGAATTAATATCAGTTCTACGCAATCTTTTTCAGAAAATAGAAGAGGATGAACTATTTTCTTATTTATCTTTGAAGCTAATATTAAAATAATATCAAAAAAAGACAAAAAATACATAAAAAAGAAAACTACAAACCATTATCACTTATTAGTTTAGAAACAAAACTCTTAACAACAATTTTTTTTTTAACAAGAAAATTCTTAACAGCGCATTAACAAATGGAATTCAGGGACATATAAGGAATTATACATTATGATCAATGGTATTCATTCAGAGAGATGTAAGGCTGGTTCAAATATGAAAGTCAATCAACGTTATCCACCGAAGAAGAAAAAAAAAAAATCACATTGTCATGTTCATTACAAACAAAGGCCTTTGACAAAAGTAATATCTGATTAAATGATTCAAAACAAACCAAGACAATACAAAAACAAAAAGATCCTCTCAACAAGATAAGAATAGAGTGTATTTTTCTCAACTAGTAAACAAATCTATAAAATAGCCACAGCTAACATCATGCATAATGGTGAAAAACTGAGTCCCTTCCCTTGGTGACAAGGAACATGCCACTGATGACATTCTCATCCCTGCTGTTCATCATAGTATGGGAAATTCTACCCTGAACAATAAGAGAAGAAAAGTCATGCAGATCACAAAACAAGAAATAATAGTTTCTCTATTTGGCGATGATACAATAGTTCACACAGAAACCCCCTCTACGCCCCCTGCAACACACACATATGCAAATAAAACAAAACATATAACACACTTGAAAAAGAATAAAATAGGCAGACACTCTATCAAAATGAAGACTTTCTAAATAGCTACAGGAATCATGAGAGTATGATACTGACAGGGGACAGAACAGGGTAAATGCAACAGCACAGAGAACCCAGAAATAGCCCTCAAACAAAAAAGACCAACAGAGTTTTTACAAAGTTGTAAAAGCAATTCACTGGAGTAAAGCATAGTGGTTTTAACAGTTGGTACTAGAACAATTCGATATCCACAAATAAATGAAAAGACAAAAACAAAATCAAAACCGTTTCTGCTTATACCTCATTCATCAAATAAATATTAACATAAAATCAATCATAGATTTTAAATATTAAATATAGAATATAACTACACAACTTTTAGAAGATAACACACACACACAAAATCTTCAGGATCCACAGCTTTCTTAGACATGACACCAGAAGGACAATCCATTTAAAAAAATGATAAGTTTAGGAGGGCCTGGGTGGCTCAGTCAGTTAAGCATCCGACTTCAGCTCAGGTCATGATCTCATGGTTTGTGGGTCCGAGCCCCATGTCGGGCTCTGTGCTGACAGCTCAGAGCCTGAAGCCTGATTCATATTCTGTGTCTCCTTCTTTCTCTGTCCCTCCCCTGCTCGTGCTCTGCCTCTCCCTCTCTCTCTCAAAAATAAAAAAACATTTTTAAAAAATGATACATTTACTTCCTTATTTTTTTTTCTGTGAAAAACTCTGTAAAGAGAATGAAAAGGCAAGTTACAGAGAGGGAGAAACCACTTATCTGACAAAGGACTGGTACCCAGAATATGTAAAGATATGTAAAGGACCCTCAAAATGCAACAGTGAAAATCCAGTTGTAAAATGACAAAAAATAGAGAGATTTCACTGAAAATCATATTTGTATGACAAATAAGATAAAAAGATGTCCAGAATCACTAGCCATTAGGGAAATGAAAATTAAGACTGTAAGGAAAGAATACTACACGTGTTAAAACAGCTACATTAAAAAAAAGAAAATCACAGAGACGATATGAAATGTTGGTGAGGATTCAGAGAAATTCAATGTCTCATACACTGCTGGTGAGAATGTAAAACGGGACAGTCACTTTTATAGTTGTTTCGGAGATTTTAAACAACTAAACATACACTTAACCATATGGTCCAGCTTTTACACTCTTGAACATTTAATCCAGAGAACTAACAATGTAATCCTATGCAAAAATCTCTACCCAAATGTTTATAGCAGCTTTATTTATAATAGCCTAAAACTGGAAACAACCAAAATATTCCTCAATGGGTAAATGGTTAAATCAGCTTGCGAAGGAAACAAATTAGCACTAAATGGAAATGACCTACTGATGCAAGTAATAATTTTAATACAGCTAAAAGGCATTATGTTTACTGAAAAAAGAAATTTACAAAACTCAGACTATATGAAGCCATTTATGTAATGCTATAAAAGTGACAAAATCATCACAATGGATACAGATTAGTAATTGTCAAGGGTTAGGGGTTGGGGGAAAGTGGGGGTTCAGCTGTGAAAGATTAACATGAGGGAGATCTTTGTGACGATGGATAGTTACTTAGCTTGATGTTGGTGATGTTTATACAAATCACATGATGCAGAACTACATACAAATATTATACCAGCGCTAATTTCCTGGTTTTGATATTGTACTATAATTATTGTAGGAACGATAATTACTCATGTAACTATTGAAGAAAACTGAGTGAAGGGTACAGGGAACTATGTACTATCTTTGCAACTTTCTTTGTATCTACACTTATTTATAAATAAAAATTAGTTTTAAGTGATTTTAGCGATTATATAATTTTTACAACGACAGGTAAAACTAAACAGTGTTTGGTTTAGGACTCATACAATGGCATTAAAATGTAAGGAAAAGCAGAATAACTTTGAACATATAATTCAAGTCACCTAAATCACGAGAGAATATCTGAGAATGAATACAGGAGAAGTATGGCCTAAAGCTTGGTAATGTTCTATTTTTAAACTGATTATTCATTGTTATTTAATTATTTTATGCATTTCATATGCCATATATACATTTTTATATGCCTTCCAAAATGTCGCATGATTATCATTGTTGAGATCATTTATATAAATATAATTTAGGTTTCAGTTTTATGATTCAATAACTGGGATTACCTTTGGATCAAAGGCCCAGTAAAATATAAGGGGAAGTATGCAACTGTGACATATCAAGAATTTCCTTACTTGGTGGTAGGTGGGCTGGTGTTAGGGTAGTTGAGTGCTACCATGGGTTTCTGGCAGTCTAATGCAACGGCAAGGCAGCATCTGAACGTTGGACTGAGCACTCTTGGCTGGCTGAACGGCTGCCATTCAAGTGTGGGTATGTTTCTACAAGACATAAGAGTAGCAACATAGACCCAGATAAAGTCTCTGTATCCTTTCCTGCTTTATATCCTTCTTCGCACTGCTTTTTTGACTAGTGAAACTGTCTACCAAAATGATAGTAACCTGACTCATGCCATTGCCATCATTTTTGCCAGTTTCGAAATTTGACCCTCATGTTGTGATCTCACTTGGCTGTATTCACAGGAATATTTAGCTCAAGGCACAGCCTAAGAAAACGCTGAGCTATAATTTTATTTTACATTTGTTAGTGAGATGAAACTGACCTAATAGAAAATTAACTGCTTTAAAATGAATAATTCATTACCATTTAGTACGTTAACAATGCTGTACAGCCACCACTTCTATCTAGTTCCAAAACATCTTCGTCACTCCAAAAGGAATCCTTATATGAAGTAAGCAGTTTTTTCCCAATACCTACTTCTCACCCCCTACTCATTGCCAGGAAACCACCAGTCTGCATTCTGTTGGTATGAACTCACCCAAGTCTGGATATTTCATATACAAGGAATGATAGAATATGTGACCTTCTGTTTCTGGCTTCTTTTACTTAGCATAATGTTTTTGATGGGTTCCTCCACATCATGGCTTGTATCATACTTCATTTTTTATTATTTAATAATATTCACTTGTATGTATATACCACAATTTGTGTATGGATGTATTGATGAACATTTGGGCTGGTTCCACCTTTTGGTTACTGTAGATAGTGCTGTTATGAACATGTATGTGCACGTATTTGAGTATCTGTTTTCAGAATTTATTTGGTCATTTTGTAATTCTATGTTTAACTTTTCCGAAACCATCAAAATGTTTTCCATAGCGTTTGTGCATTTCATATCCCCACCAGCAATGCATAAGGGCTGTGAGATATCTACATCCTCCTCAACTCTTGCTATTTTCTGCTTTTTTTATATATAAAGATATCCTCGTTGGTGTAAAATGGTACATCATTCTTGTTATTATTTGCATTTCATAATAACTAATAATGTTGATCATTGTTCATGAGCTTTTTGGTCATTAACATAACTTATGGAGAAATCCCTATTCAAGTACTTTGCCTATTTTTAAGTATTGAGCTATTTGTGTTTGTTGTTGAGTTGTAAACATTCTTTATATATGCTAGGTACATATCTTTATCAGATATAAAATTTGTAGGGGCACCTGGGTGGCTCAATTGGTTAAGTGTCTGACTCAATTTTGGCTCAGGTCATGACCTCGTGGTTCATGAGTTTGAGCCCAGTGCCAGGGTCTGCACTAACAGTAAGGAGCTTGCTTGGGATTCTCTCTCTCCCGCTTTCTCTGCGTCTCCTCAACTCACTTTCTCTCTCCTCTCTCTCTCTCTCAAAAGAAATAAACTTTAAGAAAAGATTTAAAAAATAATATAAAATTTGTGAATGTTATCTATTATTCAGTAGGTTGTCTTTTCATTGTCTGATAATGTCCTTAGATGTGCAAGTCTTTTAAATTTGGTCAAGTCTAATTTGTCTTTTTTTTTTTCCTTAGTTGCTCATGCTTTTGGTGTCTGATATGTGATTCTGAAAGGGCTCTTTTAAGAAATGTTCTCCTTTCCTTACTGACATATTTAAGATTTAAATATATTTTGATGTATAATTTTATATTAGTTTCTATAAATTTACAGTTAAAAAATTAAGCTACTTCTATATATAATAAATATGGGGTTCATTTTTAAACATAATGCGCAGGAAATTTTATAGATACAAATACCCTATTAAACAAATTTCATACTCATTAAATAGCTACTATACAGTCCAAACAAATTATACTGTCTAACAAACAAAATAATGTCTTTACACCGTCATCCTGTGATTTTCAAAATCACTTTAACATCTTTTTAACAAACATTGGTTCTTAAATAAATAATTTGAGGATTACATCTAATTATCAGATTGGAAAAGGTACAAGGTGGCAGAACAATTCAGGAGCAAAAGATCAGAATTCTTCATTTGAAACCTTTGTCAGCTACTGGCCATTTGACCTCAGACTGTTTACTTGTTCATAACGAGTATCATGTTTCTCAAATAGCAGTTGGCATTGGATATTACAACATCTGACCTAATTATCTTAGAGGGTTTTTTTTTAATAAAAAAGAAAAGTTACAAAAGTTTCATAATCTGTACGCATTAAGTAAACTAAAACTTTTATTGTCATTTGGGTGGCCTTGGATATTGAAATAGCACAATGTAAAAATTGGGTGTTAGAACACATATAAAATTTTAACCCTCGTGACTTAGCTATCTGTTCAAATTTGGGTAATTCAGAGGGAAGAAGTGCCACGGTCTTGATGATGCTATAAACCGTACAGAGAAGCTCAGCTTGGTCCCTTATCAGCTGCTATTTATGGTACAGCATGAAATTGCGCCGTATTATTTAGAAGATGGAGAAAAAAACATTGATAACACACTACTGTGGTTCCATTATATTGTGTTCCTACAGCTGAAAGCCTTCAAGAAAATTTGATGATGTTAAATTGGTACCTTGTTACTCAGGCTATTAACTCCAATTGATATTTTTGATCTCTATCAAAAAAACAGGAAGCAAAACTTTCAAATCTCACTTTGTTTTGAAATCTAACACGCGTATTGCAAGAAAAGCCAACAGAAGTAAATGGATTAAGCAGATGAGCTGTTACTACTATTAAATAACCACCAATGATCATCTTAAGGTAGGGGTGACCAGAATAAGCTCTATAGGTCAGTGCAATTGCCCCCATACTATTAGACATTTTTTTTTAAAGAGCATTAACTAGAAGACCCATGAAATTTTGTCCCTTCCATATCTTTGTTTCACAATGTAGGACTCCATTCATTATTATTACCATTGCCATTGTTTATTTATGCATCTCCTTTAGTCATATCCCTGATGCCGTTCAAAATCAGAAGTTGTCTCTTTCGTTCATATAAGATCCAGTTGTTCATTTAAGTGTAACTTTTTTTTTCTTGTTTACAGAACAATAGGAAGCGAATTTTGGGAAAGTAGGTATTTCTCATTATGTTTGATTTAGCTTCAGAAGTAAAGGATATGTTATAATCCAGGTGATTTCACAGGCCAAATATATATTATGAAAAGTATTATTGAAAGCTCATTAGGAACAAATGCTCTTGGTAATCTAAAGATGCCGTGAATAGACGGTCCCAGAGCAGCACGCTGTGATCATTTCCAAACACCTTTGTGAGCAGTCTATCCTGAGCCACACATAAAAGAACTGACGCCTTTTGTTTCCTGTTCCTGTCATTCTTCAGCTATACAGAGTGGAAATGCAAATCAGAGTTGCCTAGTTAAAAAAAAAAAAAAAAAGATAGTCTTCAAATTAACTTTGCAAATATCTTCATACAGCGACCTATCAAACTGTAGGGAAATAACGAGGGTAAAATGAGTGAGGGGTAAACAACACAAAACAGATTACAACATCCATAATAGTGGACCAATAGTGCCATCTATCGCTTTAAATACAAGTCTGTTATACAATTACAATTTTTTATGTCACAAAATAATATGCTACTATGCTTTTATTTTAGGTCATTTTATACGCTTGCAAATAATATAATCTTAATAGCTTGAGTTACACTTCAAGCTCTATGTTATGGATAGCATATTATATTTATTACATATTAAATTTACTATATTCATTATCTTTTAGGTGATAGTTTCAGTTTATCAAAATGCTATGCTCTTTCCAAGGAGTTCTGTACAAGGAGTGACTGAAGGATCATATAGGTGTAGAAAACATGAATAATGAGAGCAAACTCTGGGTGCTGCATATAAATGGCATTCAGCTTAGAAAACAAATTTTCTTTAGGCTCCTGGGAGGCTCAGTCGGTTGAGCGTCTGACTTCGGCTCAGTTTATGATCTCACAGTTCATGAGTTCGAGCTCCACGTCAGCTCTGTGCTGACAGCTCAGTCTAGAGCCTGCTTCAGATTCTGAGTTTCCCTTTCTCTCACCCCTCAACCGTTCACGTCTGCCTGTCTCTGTCTTTCAAAAGTAAATACATGTTAAAAAATTAAAGAAAAAAAAGAAATCAAATTATCTGGTGTGTGTGTGTGTGTGTGTGTGTGTGTATACACATACGATATAGCCATACTGAAAATTCCTCGGTTTTATGCAAAAGGTGCTTGGAGAAAGGGAGGAAAAAAGAAAACACTCCAAAATCTTTCTGTCAAGATATTCCTGCCACTATTCTACAACATGCAGTTTTGCCTTGGGATTCACTTTGCTTCCTGTATTATTCTAAGGGAATTAGGTAACTGTTTTTAAACCTAAGCTGTTTCCAGAGACGTAATTAAATGCTTAGACCCATTCCTTTTTTTTTTTAAGTTTATTTATTTACTCTGAGAGAGAGAGAGAGAAAGTGGGGGGGGGGGGGGCAGAAAGAGAGGGAGAGAGAGAATCCCAAGTAAGCTCCAAGCTGTGAGCACAGAGCCCAAAGTGGGGCTCGATCCCACAACTGCTAGATCATGATCTGAGCTGAAATCAAGAGTCAGACACTTAACCAACCGAGCCGCCCAAGTACCCCTCATAGACCCATTCGTAATAAAACAACGGATTCCAGAAATAATGGAATGATGTCCTGAATGTGTTGAAAACAAAACAAATAAACAAAAAAGAATGATAATAAAAATACAATGTATAAATCTATATGAGTAATAATGTTTTTCAAAAAAGGAAGTGAATTAGGTTTAACATTGTCATGTTGGCCAACACGCTCCACAAGATGTAGTAAAGAAGGAAAATGATCCCAGACTGAAGTATGTTTCTGGATGAAGGAAAAAAGTGATCGGAAAGGGAGAATTTAACAGATAATCACTGTTGAAGATGTAATCATAAGCACATCTTGTGGGATTTTTTCCATCGTCATTATTAAGTTATAATTTACATCCAATAAAATTCACCATTTCTAGAGTATAATTCTGTATTTGGACAAATGACAGTATAATCATACAGTCACCACCGTAATCAATGCAACAGTTCCATCAACTGAGACATTTCCTTTAAATGTCCTTGTAGCTGTACCTTCCTCATTTATCAGGCACTAATCCGTGTCAGACCCCCGATAATTTTGCAACTCTTTTGTTGCAAAAGTCATGCAAGCAAATTAAATGGTAAAGAGTATACTGAGTTTGGCTTCTTTTACTTAGCATAGCACCTTCAAAATTCATTTATGCTGTTGAGTGTATCCCTAGTTTGTCATTTTTGTTGCTCAGTAGTAAACTATTGTGTGCATGTGGATCCAGAGTTGGCTTACCCATTCCTTGGTTGAGGTACATTTGTGTTCCCAGATTGG
Organism: Acinonyx jubatus; assembly: GCF_027475565.1. Taxonomy (NCBI): domain Eukaryota; kingdom Metazoa; phylum Chordata; class Mammalia; order Carnivora; family Felidae; genus Acinonyx; species Acinonyx jubatus. Next base: position 20,770,260 of record NC_069384.1, on the reverse strand, counting down.
ATAGATTATGAATAAAGTTACTACAGACGTTCTTATATGGGTTTTTATGTAAACATAGGATTTTATTTCACTTGGGGAGATATTTAGGAGTAGGATTACCAAATCATATGGTTAAGTGTATGTTTAAGAGAGTGAGAAAACTATCAAACCATTTTTCCATGGTATCTATAGAATTTTGCATAGCCTCTAGCAATGTATGGGGATTCCTTTCCTTGGTGCTTTCCTCAGCACTTGGTATTGTCAGTTTGTGTCCTTGTGTGTTTAGATATTCAAATAGATGTGTTGTGATACCGCAATGTGGCTTTATTTATTTACTTTTAATTTTAACTAAGTTTTTATTTTAGTTAACATACAGTGCAATAATGGTTTCAGAAGCAGACTTCAGTTATTCATCATTTACATATAACACCCAGTGCTCATAACAATTGCCCTCCTTAATGCCCATCACCCCTCTAGCCCATCCCCCACACACCTCCCCTCCAGCAACCTTCAGTTTGTTATCTGTCATTAAGAGTCTTGTAGTTTGTTTCTCTCTCAATCTCCCCGCCAACCCCTGCCCCCGCCATTTCCCATATGTTCATCTATTTTGTTTCTTAAATCCCACATGTGAGACTGATATCATGTATTTGTCTTTCTCTGATGGACGTATTGCTTAACAATACATTCTAGCTCCATCCATGTAATTTCGGATGGCAAAATTGTATTTTTTTTGATGAATGAATAATATTCCATTGTATATATTTACCATATCTTCTTTATCCATTCATCAGTCAGTGGACATTTGGGCTCTTTCCATAGCTTGGCCATTGTTGATAATGCTGCTATAAACATTGGGGTGCATGTACCCCTTTGAATCTGTATTTTTTATGTTTCGGGTCCATGTGGGTTTTAATCTGCAATACCCAACTGACAAATGATTTTGAGCATCTTTTTGTGTGCTTGTGTGCCATTGGTATGTCCTATCTGATGAAGTGTCTGTTCAGATCTTATACCCATTTTTTAATTGATTTGTTTTCTTATTGGTGTTGGGGTTTTCTTTATGTATTCTGGTTACAGATCCTTTATCAAATATACAATTTGAAGGCATTTTTCTCCCAGACCATGCCTTTTTCCACTTTCTTCCTAACTGTATTTCAAAGAAGAGTAGCTTTTAATTCTGATGGAGTCCAATTAATCACTTTTATTAAGAACTATGATTTTGTTGTCATGCCTAAGAAATCATTAAATATGTCAAAGTCACAAAGATTTTTTTATGCTTCATTGTATAACTTTGTAATATAAGGATTTTAGGTTTTACATTTAGTAAAATTACTGTAGCTTACATTAAGTCTTGAAAGCAGGTAATGTGAGTCATCCACTTTTGTTCTTTTTTATTATTGTTCACATTTAGCCTATTCTAATTAATTCGTGTTTCTGCATCGATTTTAAAACAGTTGGTCCAATACTAAAAAAATCCTGCCACATTTTATTGAAATTACAATGATTTTCTAGATCATATTGAGGAGAATTGACATCTTGACAAAATAGTATCTTCTAATCAATCAACACAGTTTCTTCATCATTTATTACATCTCCTTTGATTCATTTAATCAATATTTTATAGTTTATAGCACATAGACACTATACATATTTTGAAGAATTTATACCTAAAATTATTTCTTTTTTTGTATTTTTTGAGTGTAATATTCATGTGCGTATTCAAGTGTAAATTCATGTATTTTTTGAGTGTAATAATATACTTTATGTTTAATTTTGCCAACAACCATTCAGTATTAGTATATTCAAATAGGATTATTTTTTAATCTGTGACCTTGCTAATTGGTATGTGTTTATGAGTCTGTGTATCGATTCTTTATGATTTTCTAAGTAGATAGTCATATGCTCTATAAGACTGAGAATTTTATTTTATTCAAATTATTTTATTCGCTCCTTTCGTTTCCTTTCCTTTCTTTTCCTTTCCTTTCCTCTCCTCTCCTCTCTCTCCTCTCCTTTCCTTTCCTCTCTGCACTGGCTGGAACCTGCATATGATGTGGATTAGAAACCATGAGAATAATTAATTATATTGTACTTGTGCTTAATCATAGGGAGAAATCATTTCCAGAATATCTGGCTTACAAAACTTGGTACCTAATAACTATAAAAGATGTATGAAAGATACAATCAATATTAGAAATATTAAATAGTTTAATTTTAATTTCTTTTTCAAATATCTATATATAAAATGTGCTATATGTAAAGATCATGTTTATTTGCATACATATGCTTATAGATATACACACTAATGAAAGGTACATTTTATTCTTCTTATATCCCAATGGAGTATAATATAAAAATTTTCCTTGGGATGCATATAATCCACTCTGCAGGGTACTGCCATATAAAAGTAAACCCAACATATATTCATTCTCATCTCGTACCAACAGGTTCCAGCCAGTGCAGAAAGGAAAGGAAAGGGGAGGAGAGAGAGGAGAGGAGAGGAGAGGAGAGGGGAGGAGAGGAGAGGAGAGGAGAGAAAACAGAGAACGCAATGCATTTCCAGAAATTAAAAACTATATCAATATAAATATAAATAAATAAACATATATATTTAGCAGGGGTAAATATAAATAGATTAATTAATCAATTTGTTTATTTATTCGTACACACGTATACATACATACACATGTGTATATATGTATTCACTAGGGGTATAATAGGACAGGATAAATTCTTGAAATACTAATTTGTGTTTTGGTCTTTCTCTGGTTGACCACTTCATCTGCCTAAATGCCAGTAGGCAGTATGTTCATTTGTTTTGGTTTTTTAAATTCCACATATGAGTGAAATCATATGGTATTTGTCTTTCTTTGACTGATTTATTTCACTTAGTAAAATACTCTCTAGCTCCATCCACATCATTGAAAATGGCAGGATTTCATTCTTTTTATGGCTGAGTAATATTCCATTTTGTGTGTGTGTGTGTGTGTGTGTGTGTGTGTGTGTGTGTGTGTGTATAACTTCTTTATGCATTCAAAAGTTGATGGATATTTGGGCTCTTTACATAATTTGGCTATTGTTGATAATGCCGCTATAAAAATTAGGGTATATGAATTCATTCAAATCTCTATTTTTTACCCTTTGGGCAAATACCTAGTAGGGCAATTGCTGGCTTGTATGATTCTTCTATTTTTAACTTTTTGAGGAACCCCCATAATGTTTTCCAGAATGGCTGCACAAGTTTTCACTCCTACCAACAGTGCAAGAGGGTTCCCCTTTCTCCACATCCTCACCAACAATTACTGTTTCCTTGTTAAAAAAAGAAAAAAATATGAAAACCAAGAAACAGACTTTTAACCATAGAGAACAAGCTGATGATTACGAAAAGGGAGATGGGGGAACGGGTTGGTGATGGGGATTAAGGAGTACACTCGCTGTGGTGAGCACTGGGTGTTCTACGTAAGTGCTGAATCACTAAACTCCAACCCTAAAACTAATATTACCCTGCATGGTAACAAACCACAATTTGTAAAAACTTGGGAGAAAAAAATAAAAGCCAAGAAGCATGACATTTATAGTCACTATGTCAGCAAAGGTTTAGGTTGCAAGATCCAAAATTGGATACACGTGGAAAAAAAAAAATTCTTATTCATGTCTTTGAATGTTTGAACTTCTTAGAGAATTATATCAAGAGGGAGTCATGTAAGAGATGGTCTTGAAGGTAGGACGGTCCTGCAAGTCTAGGAACTCTGTGTTGTACGCGTCACATCCACAGTGTGACCACTTAACCACCAGCTCCACCGCTACGACTCTGGAATCCGCTTTATCACGTCTAATCTCTCTTACTGCAGGAGCCTCTAAAACGGTCTTGCTGTTTCCTCCTGGGTCTGACAAGGCATAGCAGTCAAAGTTGGATCTTTTGAAATAACCTGTTCAGAATAAAATCAAGCCCCTGGTTCCCTTCTGACGTTATCTCCCACCACTACAGAGCTATTGAAATGGAACAGAAAACCAAATCCTAGCTTGAGCGTAGTGATAGCCAAAGCTGCAGGGAAAGCAGACAAAGTGAATTTCATTGTTTAAAACACAGAGTCCTATGAAGCCCACGCCAGATCTTCGAACTTCAAGAGGAGAGATGCTGTCCTCTTTTGTATAATTTGTTTTGGGATTGATCTGCAAAAAGCCATTTCTCAACGAAATCCTATTTTTTCTATATAGTTGGGTTTGGCATATTATTAAAAGTGGGATTTATATGGAAATCATAAATGCTCTCTATGCACAATCGTTTATAGATTAACAAGTTATTCAAACCTTTAATTCATACAAGACAACATAAACTGGGTAACTGAGGGATCACTATCAATATATTTATTTATATTTAGTCACGATAAGTAGAGAGATGATAAATGATAGGTAGATAGATATAGGTAGACAGATGATAGAAGATAGATAGATAGATAACTGGATTACAGAAATGATTAAAGTAATTGAAAACTATAATTTATCAAATGCACCACTTACTCTGCAAGGTTTCGTATTCACTGACTGATAGGTTAGCATTTGCTGATGTGATGTATGGAGTAATTGGGTGTGAGGTAAGCTGCTATAAAAAGAACCCCAAAACATAGCAGTTAAACCAACGATGTTTATCTCTCACCTAACAATATGGCTGTTCTGGCGTCAGGCAACCAATCTCTACCCATTCTGAATTCTGTCATTCTCACATCCTGCTGTTCATAGGGTTGATACCCAGCCAGCCGAAATAAATGAACTGTTGCATCTATAATTGAGTTTTCCTAAGAAATCTTCCATTCACTCTTTTCCTTTAGCGGGGACCTTTTTAATATCCCGCAACAGCTGATTGCCTGATTAATGTCCCATAAAATGCATAACTTGCTATTATGAATGACCTGAGTTTTGGCAGGAAAAAGTATAGACGATATTATGCACGCACACCAGCTATAAATTATCTTCATAACATTCATTTCATTGTTACATTGTTACAATTGTAACATTGTTACATTGTTACATTGTTCATTTCATTGTTACATTCATAACAAAAAACTCTTCCCTTTTGAATATTTCAAAAAGATTTTCTCATAGCTTAAACGTACATCAGAGTGTTGCTTTTAATCTCCTATGAAAGATTACATCTGCTTGATAAAACAATGGCAAAATCAAGACTGTTAATACTGAAACAGAGTAGTCTTATGTTTTCAATCAACAGAATAAGCTCAAAATATGTCATGGGGAACCTAGGCTAGTTACTGTAAGATTCTACTGAATGGCCACTTCTACACGATTTAAGACATGTTTAACGGGGGAGAGTGGGTTAAGAAAAGAGTATCAAACTATATTTTGATGTATAATAGTTATGTGTCTTTAATCTTTGACTGATTTGAATAAAATTTTGATATGACAAATCCAAATTTGAATATCGCTTACAGAACAATCTGGTGAGTTAATGCAGATGAGACACTTAAAATTGCTTGACAAAATTAGTCCCCGCTTCCTCCCTAATTGCCATGATGACATTAAAACTAATTTTCATGTCCAGCTTGTGACTGTTGCAAAAAATATATATTTTTTAATTAAGGCATATTAAAAAAATGAAAATTTACCTTCTACTCCCTGTGACTTTTGGTGTGTTTCACATATTTGTTGCATCATCATAGCGAATGTTAAATTTTCAAAAAAGATCTTTCCTATGGGGAGAAGCAATACGGCTTCTCTAAAACCTGACTACCTAGGTCAGAAGTGTGGCTCATCCTTTAGCTAGAGGTATGACCTTGAATAGGTGGATTAACCTCTCAAGTACCTGTTTTTGTTTTTGTTTTTTATTGGTAAAATGAGCATGTTAATAGCAAATACTTCCTAGGGACAATGCATGTAAGGAATTTAGAGTCTGGTACAGAATCAGAGCTCAATTAAATGATATGAATGATTCTTGTAATTTGTTGTCATTACTTTTACTATTGTTTTCTTAAAGGTTGATCAAATATTAAACAAAAGGTAAAAGTGGAAACATACTTCTTTGAGACTAATATTTTTTTTATTATTTTTTGCTCCCAATAAAATAAACTATTGTCCCTACATGTGTTTCTTTACCTCCAAATCTAATAATAAATTGATAAAACCTGCTAACTGCCCTATATGAAGTAATATAAAGTATATTTTTCTATTTTTATCCCACTTATTTCATAAATTCATTATCCAGTAAATTAACGAGAAAACATTGGTTATCTGTTTGAAATCAAAGTATTGGGCAACCTGAGATGATAATTGTCTGACGTGTCCAAATTATTTCTTTTCTTTTGTTCTTGTTGTGTTTAAAGAAGATATGAATGTGACAGAGTGAGCAAGCAAGAGGATTGACCATTTAAAGCCCCCCTAAAAAAAGGAGGAGTCAAATGGAAAAGTAACCCTTCCTCCAAAAAAGGAAAAGGTCAGTAGGTATCATGAAAGGCTGATGGGCATTATAAGAAGAAGTATTTTTTATTCAATATATAGTATGTCACTCTGAATCCCCTTTCTCACTTCTGAAAACTGACATTCAAGTCCCTGTAGCATCATAGTTCAGAATAGTGAACACAGTTGCCCTATACAGTTGGCCAAATAGAATTTTCAACACAATAGTGAAATAGTTGCTGAAATTCTCAAGCTGTGAGGCAAACTATTTTTCTAATTTTTCCCCATAAGAGTTTGTACATTACAGAAAACTTTTTGGTGTATTACTATACTTAGCCAGAAAAGTATTTTTTAAATATTATTTAATGATATTAGCTAAAGTTTCTGGGGAGAAAACAAGAGATTACTCTCTCCACTTTATTTTGACTACACATTCATTTAAAAACTAATAATGAATTAATAAAACTTACTCACTTCTCTATGTGAAGTTACGTAAAACATATTTATCTATGTTATCCTACTTATTGACTAAATATATTATCCAGTAAAATATTGATAAAATAACATTCAAATATTTTAACATACACTGTAATCATCAGCTATAATCAACAAGGTGTCAACTTGATAAAATTATATTAATATATTGTTATATATAGGATATTGAAAGTAACATATAACTGCATTGTTTTTCTTTCCTATAAAGAGAATGACACTATCAATCAGGAGCTATTAGGTTTTTTTTTTCCTTAAGTTTATTTCAGAGGTAGAGAGAGAGAGAGAGAGTGATCAGGGAATGGGCAGAGAGAGGGAGAGAGAAAATCTCAAGCAGGGTCCATGCTGTTAGCGCACCCAACCCGGGGCTTGATCTCACCATCTGTGAGATCATGACCTGAGCCAAAATCAATAGACACTTACCTGACTGAGCCACCCAGGTGCCCCAGGAGCTACAATTTTGCTAAGTCTTAACATTTCCCTGGGGTAAATGGAGTCACTATCACCTATCCCTATATACATAAGGACAAAAAATGGTAGGTTAAATAGCACATTCTGAACTCTTTGAGAAAAAAAAAAACATTACTATTCTTGTATTAGTTGTATTAGTATTCTTATTCCGAAACCGTCGTTATTTCAATGTAAAATAAAGCAAATGAATTACGTGATTATTCTCACTCTGTCATTTCCTTGTGAACCAGAATTATCAATGTGTATGAACTGTGACACCATGTAATAGCTGATTAGGTCATATAAAAATTCCATAAGTTTGGATTGGAACAGAAATGGAAATATAACATGACCTCACACGACATTTTATCTGAATAAAGTCATTTATACCTATTAATTCCAAATCCTCTGAAAAGGACAAGAAAAAATGATCCACTCAAATTATAATATTGACCGATTAAAAGAAAAATGGATTCCTTGGGGAAATAGATGATTTCTTGTCTAGGAAAGAAAATGTACAAAATGAGCATGGACCATCCTGACATACCAGATAACAAGAATACTAGTAAGGGTTATGCCCTGAAGATTTAAGAGCCAACATTCGGAGGTTCCTATTTGTCAAATATGGGACACTTTGATATATAGTACAGATAAGAGGTGTGATGGATTAAAACCCATCATAAATCCATGAGTTCATATTAACATGAAAAATAATAACTGCCCAACTAATGAGAAAAACAGTTAACCAATTCATTTACTGAAAACTGAGTAAATGATAGAAAATCTAGGTGACTGTCCCACCTTTCCTGTATGAACTATGCCATTAGGAAACCAAACAATGGATGAAGAGTAGCATGCCTTTACAAATTATTTTACTTGAAAAGTTAAAATAAAATGGTAGAATTAAATCACTACCATTTTTTAACCTCCAGTGGAAGATAGAAGGAGAATTTGAATATAAATGGCAAAAACAAAAAGAGCAAAAACCAGAAGCAGATATGCTCTGCCTCCTATTAAAAGAATCTATTGTCATGGATGAAAACTATCAAATCTGGGGACACCTGGGTGGCTCAGTCAAATGCCTGATTTCTGCTCAGGTCATGATCTTGTAGTTTGTGACTTTGAGCCCCACATTGGGCTCTGTGCTGACATCTCAGAACCTGGAGCCTGTTTCAGATTCTGTGTCTCCCTCTCTCTGCCCCTCCCCTCTCTCCCTTTCTCTCTCAAAAATAAATACATTAAAAAGTTTTTAAAGAAAAAAACTATCAAATCTGTCCAAAACATTTTAAACTGTTTTATGAGGATGCAATCAACCCACTTCAGGTTCAGAGAAACGTTCCAGATCAATGTCACAGGATCTAAAACAGATAAATTGTAAATAACAGAAAAGAAAGAGAGATCTAACCTGTAGAGTACAAGTCACAGCAAGCTATAAAATGGAAAAAAAAATTAATTCTGGTGCTAATGATACACACATGCTTAACAAAACAGAAAGAAATTCAAGGAATCAAATTCTATAAATATCAGAATAAAGATTAACTATTGGAAGAAAGAATGGAGCTGTGATTGGTTTGGGAAACAAGGAAAGTCTTCTGGAATGACTCAGAAAGTTATATTTCTTAGCCTTTTCAGTGAATGCAAGTATGTTCAACATATAGTTTGCTAACCAAATAAAGACAATTCATTTGACTAAGTTATCACAAAATTTAAAATAATGGAGTTTGAAATAAAAGTGGTTTTAGTGCATTCTTCCATTTAAGTAAACTTGTTTAATCATGACACTGGTTTCTTAGGAATAAATGTAAAATTATTGATTCAATTTTCATATGAAACCTCTCTTCTACTTCATTTATCACGTTCTTTCCTTTTCAGTGATTTAAGGGAATACGCAGTTTATCATATTCTCCATCTGAGAACAGAAATCTTAGAGAATACATGATTTGAGCAATCGAACACTTGAACAGACTTAGAAAAAATAATACAAATGATATCAACTTACATTTAACATTCCTTCCTCTACGAAGACTTTGAAAGCATAGCGGAACATGAAGATGGCTACAACATAAATTCTGTGATAATCATGTGCCATTTTTGGCAAAATAATTTGTATTGCTCATTAAGTCCCTAATATATGACTTTTATATGCAATTACTAACTGGTTAAGAAACAATCAATGAGAGTATTTCCTACCAATTAGTGTTCTTTCTCATTAAATATTTAATTGCTTAATAGAACTAAACATCACATGTTTTTCTCCACACAAGTTGTGAAAGATGAAAGATAAAACAGCATATCTCATGAAATGTCATCTCCTACATCCAAATTGCTTTCCTTTTATTTTGCAATGATCTCTTTAATTGCCTTGATTAAATTCCTTTGACTAGCCTGTGGTGTTTTGTTTTGATCTTATAAGATTCTTAAGGAACGTTTCTAGGGAAAGCTTTTGCATGGTCACCCGTTTTCATGTGAAATTTGTGACTCTAACACCACATCCTCCCCACAAGCTACCAAAATCTAATTTTAATCACTTGCTAAAAACATTGAATGCTATAATAATAACGACCCCTACTCATTTGAAAAAAAAAAAGTAGAGAATAAAAACCATTTACGTGAATTGTGGTTAGCAAACTTTTTCTGTAAAGACCTAGACAGTTAATATTATTGTTTTTGCTAACTTTACATTCTCTGTCACACTTACTGATGTCACTCTCCTGATGTTGTCCAGAAGTTGCCCTAAATAAACTTGAAGTTGCCTGCAATATCTGAGCAAATTTGTGTGGCTGTGTTCCAATAAAACCTTATTTACAAAAACAGGTGGATAGCTGGATTTAGTATAGTATTTGGTTTAGAAGAAAAGGTCCCTCTTCTCTTGCATTTATTTATTAAATCATTCCACAAATATTTATCATGCACCCATTAGGTACATATTATCTTGGTGGGAGACTAGCAATAAAAATAAACAAGTGGATGTATATCAAGTCTGATGGTGATGGGCATTATGAAGAAAATTAAAGCAAAAACTAAGGAGACAATGTCAAGTCGTGGTTCGAGGGAGCATTTTATATGGTAGACAGTGTAGACCACACTAATAGGTGACAAATAATAGAGACCTAGAGGAAGACTGTAAGAACAGGTATCTTAGTGAAGAGAGCCTTGGGCAAAGGAAATGATGGGCATGTATCATACATGATGGGCATGTATGATGACCATTAGGTTGAACAAGCATATTATGGTTAAGAAATAGCAAAACAGATTAATGAGCCCAGAGCAGAAAGAGAAAGGGAGAAAGTGATAAATTAGAATGTGTAGCCAGTATACAGTGTGTGTGGAGAGAATGGTTATCTGGGGAGGACATCACATAGTACTTTTATGGTATTTTAATTTCTATCCTGATAAAATAGAAGACCACTGGAGCTTAAGAAGAGTGAGGTGACGTAAGGCAAGTTTTATGTTTTATATGAATCCCTCTGGTTGCCTTGTTGATAATAGACTGCAGAGAGGCGAGAATGGAGGCAAGTAGAAGTTTTAGGAGCTATTGGAACAATCTAAGTGAAATGTTATGGTGACGTGGGCCAGGGCAATAGCTGTGTAGACAGTGAGAAACTGTATGAGTACTGATTTAAAATAATGTGGGCTTCTGGAATAAGCCCAGAAAACAATTACTATTAAATCTGAAAAGCGTAAGGATATTATAAATAAAATTTTAATGTAATATACTATACTTGTAAAGATATTTTGATTTATGTTGATATAGGTGAATATTCCCAATATTACCAGCACTCACAAAAATATAAGCATCATAAAGTCTAATATATCATATTGGATTTGCACCTGGAAAAATTATGGTCACAAAATTTTCAGATATGAAGAAAAGTACTAAGAAAAAAACATTTTCTATTTCAGAGACTGATTCAACAGATCAGAAGTTAGAGAAAAGTTTCTGGTCCAGATTCAGTGCCCTCACTGCTTTGTTGGAAAAATTCAGGCCTGATTAAACTTTCTTTGGATATTTAACAAAATTGTTTTTGTAATGATTAGGCTGGCATGTTTTTGTTTTTGTTTGTTTCTTGTTTTTGCATTGTGATCATCTTTTGAAAGATATGAAGAGATATTGAGGAATAAACAATGAAGCATAAATTTGAACTTTCTAAGCTGAGTGCTGTTTCACAGATGGCTGTCTGTAATAAATGTTAATGCAGTAAGTAAAGACTTTGCTAAAAATAAAATCTAAAAAACGTGGAATGTCTTAAATGAGTAATAATTTAACGTATTATCATTGGATCTACATGTATCTAATTTCACTATCTGAACAAAGCAATAAAGGAAATATGTAGGAGGATTTCACTTATGATTTGCAGGAGTCTCCCAACCCCACACATGAAATTATTGCTTTTATTTTAAATGTCTTTAGAGAGGACAGTCAACATTTTTTTAATGCTAATGAATAGAAAATGTTTCTCATTACATTCATCTAAGAAATGTTGGTTTTACATGTAAATAGAATAATATTTAGCAAAACATCAATACCAACTTATGAAATGGAAATTTTAGTAGAATCTAAAAGATCTTCTTTTAAAAATACTGATAGGATGATAATCGCTTCAAAATATTTTATGCTCAGAATATAGGAACACATATATAACAATAAATATTACTCAACTAGAGATTATTCAATTATTTCTACAAAAGTTATTTTTGTTATTGCTTTACTTAAAGCCATAGAAAACTATTCACAAATTAGTGAACCCTATGTCATTGGTTTGTACAATGAGATATACTTAACTTTTTGAGTGATATTATGGTTGATAAAAAGCACTAGTGAATTCGTTTGGCCTCAGAGACCTCCAAGGAAAAGTCACACCTAAAATAATACAATATTTGGGGGTATGTAATTAAGTGGGGAAAAGCAACTCGTGTTTCTGAAAGAAAACTAAGAAAGAGAAGATTGATGTGGTTTAGAAGGTTTGTGGGAGGTTCCATCCAGAAGATCTGACTTGAACTGACCTTCAAAAGAAGCAGAACACTGAGATGACTCTTTTAGTTTCAGAGAATTACTATAAAAACATTGGAATTACATAAATGTAACTTGCAGGAATGAGTTGATCTACTCCACTGGATTCGGGATTGCTTGTGATTCTCCCCAGGTTTGTTGCAGAGATTGTGGAAGAGGGGCTAGTAAGGGAGAGAAACCCTGGAAGGTTAAGGGAATGCAAGAGACAGAGACCGACAGGAGGTAACTCCCATTCTCAGACAACTAGGAAGGACAAAGTATTTGGAATCTTTGATTTCCTTTATTTGTATTAATTTCAATACTTTAAGAATTCATTTATTTTATTCACAATTGAGAGTTTACGTGAATAATACAACCATGAAGATTGATAACAACATTGACTCTAATTATATGTATTGTTTCTGTATCTACAAGTTTCGGTAGCCATCAATTTTTAAGAAAGAGAGAGAAGACAGAGAACTGAGGGATTATTAGAAAGTAACCTCAGTGAGTAAACATCACCAGCTTCCTGAAGTTAGAAAAAAAAAGTTTTGATAATAATCAGTAACATCATTTTTTTTCTTTTATTCCTGAAGGATAGCTGAAATGAGATGTAACTATGTCCAACTTCCCTTCTAGCTGAAAAACAAGAATTGGGTAGAAAGTCTGAAGTTTATGAAACACATTTTTAATCTGGGGAGAGAATAAGTGAAGTCAGGTGGGATCTGTTGAGTAGAGCAACTAAAAACCATTGAGGCCACACATGAACTGAGTGACTGAAGTTAAGCGTAATGGGTGGTGGACAGAATAGCCTCCCCCTACCATGCCCCAAAATGTTTATCACCTAATCTCTGCAAAAGATAATTTGCAAAAGTGATGAAGTTAAGGATCTTGAGATAGGGAGAATATTCTGGACTATCCCTCTGGGCCCAATGTAATCATTAAAAATCTTTAATTATTTACTTATTTATTTTTACTTTTTTTTAAATGTTTATTTTTTAAGAGAGAGAGAGAGAGAGACAGAGTGTGAGAGGGGGAGGGGAAGAGAGAGGGAGACACAGACTCTGAAGCAGGCTCCAGGCTCTGAACTGTCAGTGCAGAGCCTGACATGGGGCTCAAACTCAGAAATGCAAGATCGTGACCCGAGCTGAAGTCCCACACTTAACCGACTGACCCACCAGGTGCCCCTAAAGATCTTTATAGGGGAAAGAGGGAAACAGGAAAATCAGAAAAGGAGATGTGAAGACAGAAACAGAGGTCAGAGTGATGTGATTGCTGCCTGAAAGAGAGCCTTGAGCCAAATAATACGGATAGCTTCTAGAAACTGGAAAAAGGCCAAGAAATGGAATGGACCCTGGGCCTCTGGTGGGAGCACGGACCTGCTGACACCTTGATTTTAGCACTGTGAGACGGACTTGAACTTGTGATCTCCAGAACTGTAGATAATGACTTCATGTAATTTTAAGCCACTAAGTCTAATAATTTTTTTTTTTAATTTTTACAGCAACAATAAGAAAACAAGGCAGTACTAAGGGAGACCTTGAATAGCATTGATATATCCTACCAGCAATACAATTTGCAGGGGGAATGAAACAAGTATTTTGCAGGATAGCAAGTAATAAAGAGAAGAACTGTAGAAGTGTTTCTTTTCCCTCAACGGCCTCTAATCAGAGAAAAGATTAGGTAGTCAAACATAGGTCATACTGGTAACCAGTTCCAGAATAGATTAAAATGATCTCCTTCAAATTCTTATCTGCTTTTAGCTACCACACTCTTTCTCCACTCTTTTCATCCAGACTTCTAAAAAGAGTTTTCTACATTTTTTATCTATAATTATGTTTATTTGTTCTTCATTTAACAGTCCCAGAGTTTTACCTTTACATCTAGATTGCAAGTGATCTTGCACTGAGTACCAATAATTTCCAGATTCCTTCTCAGATTTCTTACAAGATATCCATTGTTACTTTTCCCAAAAAATTTAAGCAAAATGAGAAAACACTAAAAAATGTTTTTTCTAGCTTTATTGAGAAATAATTGACTCACATCACTGCACACACCTAGATGGCTTAATTTACTTATATTGTGAAATGGTTACCACAAGTTCAGCTAACATCCATATAGATGGGGTAAAAAGAAAAGAAAAAGAAACTAATTTTCTCCTTGTGAAAACAGTATTGGGATTTACTCTTTTTGCGTCCTTCTTATATATCATACAGCGGTGTTAGCTCTAGTCATCATATTGTACATTACATCCCCAGGACTTATTTCTCTTATAAAAATTTTTTAATGTTTATTTATCTTTAAGAGGGAGAGAGAGCATGAGTGAGGGAGGGGCAGAGAGACAGAGGGAGACACAGAATTGGAAGCAGGCTCCAGGCTCCGAGCTGTCAGCACAGAGGCTGACAAGGGGCTCGAAGCCACAAACCGTGAAATCATGACCTGAGCCAAAGGTGGACACCCAACTAACAGCCACCCAGGCACCCCAGACTTATTTGTCTTATAAATGGAACTTTGTACCTTTTCACCACCTTCTCCCATTTCCCCTCCTGTTACCCCCTGTGTCTGGTAAGCACAGGACTGATGTCTAACAGAAACACAAGAAGGGATCATTTTTTTTTTTAATTTAAATTCTAGTGAGCACATATGGTAAAATTGTTTTCGGTTGTAGAATTTAGTGGTTCATCACTTACATATAAAACACACTGCTCGTCATAAGTGCCCTCTTTAAGACCCATCACCCATTTAGCCCATCCCTCTGCCCACCTCCCTTCATCAACTCTCTGTTCTCTATAGTTAAGAGTCTTATGGTTTATTTCCCTCTTTTTACCCCTTTCCCATATGTTCATGTTTTGTTTCTTTAATTCTACATATGAGTGAAATCATATGGTATTTGTCTTTCTCTGACTTATTTCACTTAGCATAATACACTCTAGTTCCATCCATGTCGCTGCAAATGGCAAGATTTCATTCTTTTTGATGGATGAAAACTACTCCATGGTATGTATGTGTAATTGTGTGTGTATGTGTGTGTGCATATATTCCACATCTTTATCCATTCATGAGTTGATGGACATTTTGGGCTCTTTCCATAAGTCAGCCATTGTTGTTAATGCTGCTATAAACATCAGGGTGCATGCCCCTCAAGTCAGTATTTTTGTACCCTTTGGGCAAATACCTAATTATGCAATTCCTGGGTTACAGGGTAGTTCTATTTTTAAATTTTGAGGAGCCTCCATACTATTCTCCAGAGTGGCTGCACCAGCTTTCATTCCCACCACCAGTGCAAGTGGTTTCCTCTTTCTCCACATCCTTGCCAACACCTGTTGTTTCCTCTGTTGCTAATTTTAGCCATTCTTACAGGTGTGAGGTCGTATCTCATCATGATTTTGATTTGTATTTCCCTGATGATGAGTGATGTTGAGCATCTATTCATGAGTCTGTTAGCCATTTGTATGTCTTTTTTTTGGAAAATGTCTGTTAATGCCTTTAATCATTTTTAATTAGATTATTTATTTTGGGGTGTTGATTTTGATAAGTTTTTTTATAGATTTTAGATACTAACCCTTTATCAGATGCGCCATTTGGAAATCTTTTCTCTATTCCACAGGTGGTCTTTTAGTTTTGCTGATTGTTTTCTTTGCTGTGCAGATTTTTTATCATGATGAGGTCCCAATTGTTCCTTTTTGCTTTTGTTTCCCTTGTCTCCTACAATGTGTCTAGTAAGAAGTTGCTGTGGCTGATGTAAAAGAAGTTGCTGCCTAGGATTTTGATGGTTTCCTGTCTCGCATTTAGGTCTTTCATACATTTGGAATTTATTTTCATATATGGAGTAAGAAAGCGGTCCAGTTTCATTCTTCTGCATGTTGCTCTCCAGGTCTCCCAACACCATTTGTTGAAGAGACTATCTTACTTCCATTGAGTATTTTTTTCTTCCTTTATAGAAAATTAGTTGACCATATAGTTTTCTATTTCTGGGTTTTCTATTCTGTTCCACTGACATATATACATATACATACATATGTATGTATATGTATATATATAATGTTTTTGTGCCAGTACCATACTGTCTTGATGATATAATTTTGTAGCAGAGCTTTAAGTCCAGAATTGAGATGCCTCTAGCTGGGCTTTGCTTTCTCAAGATTGCTTTGGCTGTTTGTAGTCTTTTGTGGTTCCATACAAATTTTAGGATTTGTTCTAGCTGTGTGAAAAATGGTGGTGGTATTTTGATAGGGACTGCATTAAGTGTGTAGATTGCTTTGGTTGGTACAGACATTTAAAAAAATATACTTTCTTCCAATCCACGAGCGTAGACTATTTTCCAATTTCTTTGTGTCATCTTCAATGTCTTTCATAACTGTCCTACGGTTTTCATTTTACCTCTTTGGGTAGGTTGATTCCTAGGTATCTTATGGCTTTTGGTCCAATTGTAAATGGGATCGATTCCTTGATTTCTCTTTTGCTGCTTCATTTTTGGTATATAGAAACGCAACAAATTTCTTTATGGTGATTTTATATCCTGCAACGTTGCTGAATTTGTATATCAGTTCTAGTAATTTTTTAATGGTATCTTTTGCGTTTTCTACACTTTGTCTGAGAATAGTGAAAGTTTGACTTCTTCCTTGCTGGTTTGGATGCCTTTTATTTCCTTTGTCGTCTGATTGCTGAGGCTAGGACTTTCAGTACTCTGTTAAATAACAATGGTGAGAGTGGACGTCCCTGTCTTGTTCCCGACTATTCAGGAAAAACTCTCAGGCTTCCCCATTGATGATAATATTAGACCTGTTTCTTTTGTATATCGCCTTTATATAATGTTGATGTATGTTCCATCTCTAACTACTTCGTGGAGGGTTTTTATCAAGAATGGATACTGTACTTTGTCAAAAAAGTAGAAAAAAGTACAAAAAGTACAAAAAAGTTCTTTTCTTTTATTAATCTGGTGTACCATGTTGATTGATTAGCAAACATTGAACCACCTATGTAGCCCAGGAATAAATCCCACTTGGTATAAATAAATCCCACTTTACTGTACTCTTGGATTTAATTTGCTAGTATTTTGTTGAGAATTTTTCCATCCATGTTTATCAGAGATATTGGCCTGTGATTTGCCTTTTTAGTGGAATATTTGTCTAGTTTTGGAATCAAGGTAACGCTGGCTTCATAGAATGAGTTTGGAGGTTTTGCTTCCATTTTTTATTTTGGAACAGTTTTAGAAGAATAGGCATTGACTCTTCTTTAAATGTCTAGTGGATTTCCCTTGGGAAGCCATCTGGACCTGGACTTATCTTTTTTGGCAGATTTTTGATTACTGATTCAATTTCTTTGCTGGTTATGGGTGTTTTCAAATATTCTATTTCTTCCTGTTTCAGTTTTGGTAGTTTGTATGTTTCTAGGAATTCATACCCTGTTCCAGAATTCCGAGTTTGTTGGCATAAAACTTTTCATGATATTCTCTTATAATTGTATTTGCTTGGTGTTGGTTGTGATCTCTCCTCTTTCATTCAATACTTTATTTTTGGAAGTCCTTTCTCTTTTCTTTTTATAAGTCGGCCTAGAGGTTTATCAATTTTATTAATTTTTTCAAAGAACCAGCTCTTAGTTTAATTGATATGTTCTACTGTTTTTGTTTGATTGTGTCTATATGGTTTATTTCTGCTCTAATATTCATTGTTTCCCTTTTGCTGGCTTCAGGCTTTATTTGCTGTTCCTTTCCTAGCTCCTTTAGGTGTAAGGTTAGGTTGTATATTTGAGATTTTTCTTGCTTCTTGTTATAAACCTGTATTACTATATACTTCCCTCTTATGACTGCCTTTACTGCATCCCAAAGGTTTTGGACTATCATGTTTTCATTTTCATTTGCCTCTATGTGTTTCTTTTTTTAATTTCTTCTGTAATTTCCTGGTTAGACCATTCATTCTTTAGTAAGATGTTCTTTAACTGTCCTGTATGTGTGGTCTTTCCAAATTTTTCATGTTGTTGACATCAAGTTTCATAGTGTTGTGGTATGCATGGTATGATCTCAATTTTTTTGTGCTCATAGAGGGCTAATTTGTAACCTAGGATGTAATCTACCCTGGAGAATATTCCATGTTCTCTCTCAAAAAAAAATGTGTATTTTGCTGCTTTAGAATGAAATGTTCTGAATATGTCTGTTGTCTTTCTGGCCCGGTGAATCATTCAAAGCCAATGTTTCCTTTTTGAGTTTCTGCTTAGATGATCTGTCCATTAATGTAAGTAGGGTGTTAAAGTCCTCTACTATTATCGTATTACTATCAATGAGTTTCTTTATGTTTGTTATTAATTGATTTATATATTTGTATGTTCCCAAGTTGGGTATATGTATATATACACACACACATATATGTACATATATGTGTGTGTGTGTATATATATATATATATATATATATATATATATACACACACACAGTTGTTAGATCTTCTTGTTGAAAGACCCCTTTATTATGATATAGTGCCCTTCTTAATTTGTTGTTACAATCTTTGGTTTAAAATCTAGTTTGTCTGATATAAGTATGGCTATCTCAGCTTTCTTTTGATATCTATTATCATAATAGATGGTTCTCCATCCTCTCACTTTCAATCTGGAAGTGTCTTTAAGTCTAAAATGAGTCTCTTGTAAGCATATAGATGGGTCTTATTTTTTCATCCATTCTGATACCCTATAACTTTTAAGTGGAGCATTTAATCCATTTACCAGAAGATTGGTTATTGATAGATAAGAATTTAGTGCCATTGTATTACCCATAAAGTCATTGTTTCTGGAGATTTTCTGTTCCTTTGTAGTCTTGGTTGATTGTGGTCTTTCTTTCCCACTTAAACAGTCCCCCTTAATATCTCTCTCAGGGCTGGTTTAGTGGTCATGAGCTCCTTTAGTTTTGGTTTTTCTGGAAGCTTTTTATCTCTTTCTATTCTGAATGACAGCCTAGTTGGATAATGTATTCTTGGCTGCATATTTTCCCATTCAGCATGTTGAATATATCATACCACTCCCTTCTGGTCTGCCAGGTTTCTGTGGAGAAATCTGCTACTAATGTGATAACCTGATTTGTCTTCCCTTGTATGTTACAGATTTCTTTTCCCTTGCTGCTTTCGGGATTCTTTCCTTATTGCTATATTTTACAAATTGTACTACAATATGCCTTGGTGTTAGCCTGCTTTTGTTGAATTGGATGGGAGTTCTCTGTGCCTCCTGGATTTGGATGTCTGTTTCCTTCCCCAAATTAGGGAAGTTTTCAGCTATTATTTACTCAAATGAACCAAGAAGGAATAATTTTTGAACCTCTCAAGTTTGCAAAAGGATTTTTTGCCTATAAAATGTAGAGGTATAATCATATGTTGACCATCAAACTAAGTACTTGAGAAGTGTGTGAAAGAAGTCTGTTACTGCATGATTTTTATATGAAGCATTTGATATATTTATTATATGGGTTATGGTTTTAAGCGTATTGAAATATACTGCCTGAACTTTTGTAGATGGTATCTATCCTTCATTTTTTTTCTATCATTCACCTCTGTCATCATATTTTCATTAATATCACAGACTTTTGAGAAAAAAATTGATGATATCAAAACAGCTTTTTATATCCTCAATATTATACTAGAGATGAATTAAAATACAAGAAAATAACCAAGAGTGATAACATGAAATAGTAGTTCTGCTGGAACGTCTATTCTCTATCGATTAGTGGAGTTACTCGGAGGAGAGTATAAAAAATTTAGCAACAGCTAAACCAAAGCAAAAAGGTATAAAAGAAGTCTTCAGCTTTCTATCCCACCTGAATCAGGATTTCACACACAGCTTTAAATATTGTATGTGTGGGGGCGCCTGGGTGGCTTGGTCGGTTGGGCGGCAGACTTCAGCTCAGGTCATGATCTCGCGGTCTGTGAGTTCAAGCCCCGCGTCGGGCTCTGGGCTGACAGCTCAGAGCCTGGAGCCTGTTTCGGATTCTGTGTCTCCCTCTCCCTCTACCCCTCCCCTGTTCATGCTCTGTCTCTCTCTGTCTCAAAGATAAATAAACTTTAAAAAAATTAAAAAAAATATTGTATGTGTAATATTGTGAATACTACATGCAGTAATATTTAAATAACAGAAAACCAACTTTTTTTCTGTATAAATTTTTAAATCATGTAGAATCTAGTAAACTTTTCAGAAGTTTGACACAAATATTACATAGGTTTATCCAAACATTATCCAAATATTTAAAAATATTATCCGTTGCAACATTCAGGAAATGAAAAGAGATATTGATTATTGCATTATAAAGAAAATACATATTTATTTTTAGTATTCATGTTAATAAAACTGATTACCGTCAAAGGGTCAGTGAAGTATCTGACAATTATTATGATGTAATAAATATAATGATTGATGTTCTGTTAGCAATAATGATGCCATTGTATTTCCAATCAAAATTTCAAACTATAATTCCCATGATATTGTAGGGTGAGCAAATGAAAAATGCATAGAATTTTTATTATGTTTATGTTTTTGTCTACACATCCTTCTAATTTAATTTACTCACTTTAACTTTCTCCAATACTAGCAATACACATGACATTAGATTACATTCTCATTTTCCTTTAGATCGGGCAGGTAAGAAAGAGCAGAATGAAAAGTAATCATTGAGCTCTTGTTCATTTTCATCATGAAGCCACAAGGCAAGAATCTCAACACCCATTTTTTTCTTGCCCCCAAGATATTAGTGACTGGTAGTAAAATTTCCAGGAAGCACATTATGAACGTGTCTGAGAAATTTATTTGGGTTCCAGTTTTCTTCTTCTTCCTTTTTTTTCCCACCTTTCCTCCTTTCCTCCCTTCTTCCTTCCTTCCTTTCTTCCTTTCCCTTATGTTTGTTGTGTTAGATCTATTTTCTATCATAACATTGTTAGTTGAACATGTCAGAATAATTAGAAAAGACGGTTTATTTGCATTGTTGCTGTTTGTATTCTAAGCCACAGGTTGCACTAAACAGCATCCTCTAGTTGATTTAAGAAGTTAGTATGGAATAAACCTAATTAAACACAACAGACCTAAGTGAAATACTAAATGAGGACAATTTCTATTATTTTGCCACACTCTTACCTGTGATTTGTTTTCAGTCTTGTTTTCTAAGTGTCATGTGTGTGCCAGATGAAAATTATAAAAGAAAGAAATAACTAATATTAGGAAAAAGGAGGGAGGGAAAACACAGTCAACTACAGGTGTTCTTTTCATACACATCTTACTTAGCAGCAAGCTAAGTATTTTACATTCTCTCATACACTCCTGTTGAATTTTGTAGATTGCTTATAATAACTGAACTTCTTCCAAATGCTTTAAAGAAGCCTCTTCAAGTTGGAGCACTTTACCCAGTAGGCTGCTTTGACAGAAAGTGCCAATTAAAGGCAATAGAAAAAAAATGGAGAGAATTTGCCTCAAAAAAAAAAAAAAACCCACAGAACATTTTGCTAATATGGATTTAAAGAGGAACAGATAATTTTTGAGTCAAAATTGGAACTTTCTGCACAGTTTTTAAAAATATTTTTGAGACTCAGTAGAAATAGAGCAAAGGAAATAAAAAAAAACTTGTAACGCATATGCACAGCTAAAAAACTAGACAAGTCTAAAGCAAATAGGGAAATAACTATGATAATATTTTTAAACCATTTATATATTCTTGAAATGTATGTCCATCGTACAAATGCAGGGGCGCCTGGGTGGCGCAGTCGGTTAAGTGTCCGACTTCAGCCAGGTCACGATCTCATGGTCCGTGAGTTCGAGCCCTGCATCAGGCTCTGGGCTGATGGCTCAGAGCCTGGAGCCTGTTTCCGATTCTGTGTCTCCCTCTCTCTCTGCTCCTCCCCCGTTCATGCTCTTTCTCTCTCTGTCCCAAAAATAAATAAACGTTGAAAAAAAATTAAAAAAAAAAAAAAAACAAATGCAGTACGATCTTCAACCATTTAATGGACTTACAATCACTAACATTGCTCCTATAAACATTCTTACGGTAGAAAACATATTTATCTAAGTACAAGAATAGATGCATTCCCAGAGTAAAACTGAAAAGAAAACACAAAACATAAATTATAGGATTGTTATTTGTATAAGAAAAAACACGTAAGTAGTATATATACTTCCTACCACGCTACTTAAGGAATAATACTACTACTCAATATATCAGGGCTTACAATAGTAAGTATAGTATAGAGTATAGAGTTATAGAGTATAGTATAGTATCTCTTACAACGTAAGAGATAGCTACATACTTTTGTGGCTAAAGAACAATTTATAAATATTCTTACATTACAGTCTTACCATGATTATATTTTATAATATACGTTTAGAATGTTATTGTGTTGGGACAATTTGCATTCCCATAAAAATATTTGAACACTAAAAGTATTTTTGTATCAGAGTCTCTGCTATAGCTCAAACAAATTCAATTCATTTTAACATTGATAGGTTACATATAGTTGGTGGAAAACAATTTGCATGCACTTATTAGAGCAACTGATACAACTGTGATATTCTTTATAATATTCTGCTTCCTAAGAAATCCAGCCATTTGCAGTAATGATATAGGTTACAGGCAGTAAATATAGCGGTAGCTCAAATTGATGAAAAATGACGTCTGTCTAATATATAAAGTATCTTTAATGAAATAAAGTTTTCTTATATTCAAAAAGATTCAGTTGGTAACTATATTAACAAAACAATTAAATGGGAGAATTAAGAAAATGTATTTTGAAAGGTAACACAGAAAGCATGAACAGTGAATGATTTTATGGAAATATCAAGGACTAAAAGATATAGAAAAAGAAGTAGGAGAGTAATGAATAAAAATTACTTTTCATTTTTTTACACTCTTTAATACTTAGAATTTTCATACTTGGAATTTTAAACACAAACATATGTTTAAATTTAAATTTAAATTTAAAATAAATTTAGGGGTGCGTGGGTGGCTCAATAGGTTGAGCGTCCGACTTGGGCTCAGGCCATGATCTCCCGGTTTGTGAATTCCAGCCCCGCATAGGGCTCTGTGCTGACAGCTCAGAGCCTGGAGCCTGTGTTGGATTCTGTGTCTCCTCCTCTCTCTGCCCCTCCCCTGCTCATGCTCTGTCTCTTTGTCTTTCAATAATAAACGTTAAAAAAATTTTAAATGTAAACTAAATTTAAATTAATGACTTCATTCTACTTCCATTTCCCAAAAGAAAACAAAAACTAAAAATATTAATTAGAATGTATATTAAATATTTTTAAAATATCAATAAATATGTATATGTATTAATTGATTTGAATAGATAGAAAATAACCATGTCCTAGAGTAGAGAATGTTATACAGAGTGCAAATCTCATCAAATTCATTTAATATGAATAAAAATACTAGTTGAATTTTTTTGAAACTTACTGATTCTAAATTCTGTGAAAGATAAAGAATCAGAAGAATCAAAACATATTAAAGCATTTAAAGACATATAGAGCAAGGATTAGAATAATATGGAGGAGGTTCAGGGAGTTTTCATTATCATTCATGAAATTAACCTTAAAGTTGCATTAAAAGTATAAATTAAAGGGGTGCCTGGGTGGCTCAGTCTGTTGGGCGTCAGACTTCAGCTCAGGTCACGATCTCGCAGTCCATGAGTTCGAGCCCCGCGTCAGGCTCTGGGCTGACAGCTCAGAGCCTGGAGCCTGCTTCCGATTCTGTGTCTCCCTCTCTCTCTGTCCCTCCCCTGTTCATGCTCTGTCTCTCTCTGTCTCAAAAATAAATAAATGTTAAAAAAAATTAAAAAATATATATATATATAAATTAAATAAACAATGTGGCATTGGAAGATCAATGTAACAGACAAAATTATGTACATTTAGTAATAATGGCTGACATTTATTGAGCACTTACTGTATATTCCAGGTACTTAAATATATTATAGGTGGCTAGAACCTATAAGGGAGAGACTATGATTATTTCAATTTTATAGTTGAGTAAACTAAGGCTCACTAACATTCATATCTTGCCCAAGATCGACATCATACAGCTAACCAGCAGCAGGAGAGAGACTTGACATAGGCCAGGCTCCCCTCAGAGAAGGGTCATAAGTGCCGATCCATCGCCCAGAAATGTCCACCCTTGCTTGATCTCATGGCAAACATATTCATTTTTCACACCTTTTTCAAATATTAGTAAGCATTTTCCTTTCAAACAGGATGTAGTCAGTCTTCAGAGTCTTTGTATTTTTCATTCTTAAGCCATGTTTTATTTGAAGTCTGGCTCTTAAGTCTTACAATTCTTGCATTATTTGAATGTTGTATTTCTTCCTCAACTTTGGCATTTAAAAACAGGTGTCAGTCCTAATTTTTGCCTATTTGATTGGCAAACAGATTGAATAGAAAACTCTTCAGGTCTTCTAATCTTTCTATATTTCTTCTTGATCAGAATGTGGTACCACTTCTTGGTGCTATTTTGAGCAACTATATAGATTTTAAACCTTTGAACCATATTGGATTATGTCCTAGGTGTGTGTGTGTGTGTGTGTGTGTGTGTGTGTGTGTGTGTGTTAACTTTACTCAGCAGGAGAATAAAAGATGTTTTATGTCATTCCTCAAGATCGTGAAAGCTAACGTTTGTATTGATCATTCTCAGTTTTAATCAGCTTTTCAAAAATGTGTCAAATGATCAGCTTCCCTTAGCAATAATTTTACTTTTTTCCCCAATTTAATTTATTCCCAAGTGAGAATAGGAACATGCAAGCATATTAGCATGTTCCTGAGAAACATAGCTCTTAAAGTTTCGATGTAGTCAGTTAGACATACAGGCAAAAAAACTAAACTATTTGAGCTTACTTTTCACCTGATTGCCAGTTACAAAAATCCCATTTGTAGATGGGAATACAGCTAAAGAGAAGTGTTGGAAAATATTAACAAATAGAAATTAGATTTGGTGCAAAGAAGCATAATCATCATATCAGCGCTTGCTTTGACTCCATTTTGTAGACAAAAAAATAAAAGAAAATATGGTTGCATTGAGTGATAGAAGAAGCAAAGTATACAGAATATATCATCTCATCAGACATATGAAAACACATGAAATTTCTTTGTTTACCTTAAAAGATACAAACTAGGGTCATGTAATTCTGTACTGTTTTAGCCCTCACTTTTCATTTCCCCCCCTCATCTACCACACAGAACACACATTTACACGTAAAATAGAAGTTCCTTTTCTGGCATCTGATTCTTCCTACTTCTGAGGAATCTCAAAAAGGAGGATTTACCAAGGTTGTAAGAAAGGACATGGATTTGTTCATTCTCAGAGAAGCTTGGTAAAGTTTATTGCATGATTATGCTCTTTCCATGTGTTTCATTTCATTTTTCTCATTTCCCTGTATAATTGTATCCTCTTTTGAGGTTCAAGTTAGGAAAACACTACTCATATGAGAGAGAGTCAAACTGTTTTATTAAATCAAAATGTGGCTCCATATTAAAGAAGCTTTCTTTATGTTTACTCTCTGTCTATAGTTTCCATCACACTATTGTCCCCTCAAATACCTCCTTAGGCCTATATTGTTGTAGTTGCCCAAAATATTCCTCCCTTTGAAGTTTGAGGGAGTTTTTTGACATTATTTTCTCTAAAGGTATTTTTAAGAGATATGCCAAGAACTCGTATATAACTGGTTTTACATCCTGCCTCATGCTCAATATATGTGAGTATATTTTAATGGAGTCTATTCATTTTTCTGTTTCTTTATAAAATAACAATTGCCAGAATAATTTTATTTTTATCTTCTATTTATTTTCTGACCTTTGCCAACTTGCTTTTTAATTGTATGTTGTGTTATTCTTTCTTAATTTCCAATGCACATGTTTTGAACTCTTTTGTTCTGGAGACTATTTGATTCAAGTGTTTATTTCATTTCATTTTATGGAGAAATGGAGAATACATCTATAGTATTCTTATTATTTTTTGTTAGTTTAAGGAGAAGAAAAGCCAAAGATGAGTTTCCTCTGTTATTTAGACATTCCAGGTGAAATTTCAAATAGACATTAGAAGAATTGCAACCAATTATGAAATAAACATTTCTGAACGACACTTTACTATGAGGAATGATTTTCAGAGCACCTTACAAGAAAGCATTATTCTCTAGTACAAAGATTTGTTAGAAAAGACTATTAAAATGGTGATGTGTATAATTCCCTAATTTGTACTATATCACCATTCTTTGTAGACACAAGCAAAATTTGATGGAACTTGTTTCACACATCGAAAATATACATTTTGAAATACGGATGTAAGGTTGTTAAATAAAGAGAACCTAGTTGGTTCATGACTGGTTGACAGCAACTTACAAATTTCACATGAACCAAGTAAGACTATCAGATTTGTGGGTCCTAGGGTGAGACCATTATTTGACTAAAAATATAGAAGCTGTAAGGAAAGATCCATAGGAACAAAATTAATCAAGATCCAAATTTATTCATTTTAAGTCAATCCCCCCCCCAAAGATCACTGATAACAGACATTATTTCAGGCAGCCCCAAAGTTGTAAATCTATACTAAAGCCAAATTATTCACTGCAAAATTACTCAGAATGTATAGGATCAGGACAAACAGATTGGATATCCTCAAGATATAGTTTAATGAAAGGGTGGAAGTAAGATGATTTGTTAATCTCACCTCAAAAATCAGTGCCTTCTGTTCTTTTAAACCAAAGGCAAAATTACTGCCTAAGATTTGACTTCTTAATTTCTGTTTTTACCTATCATCAAAAATGCCCTTACTTCATGCTGAGGAGGTTTCAAATGAATAGACCCCAGCTTACTTTGTATCTTTTTAAAATTTGTTTCAATGTTTATTCATTTTTGAGAGAGAGAGAGAGAATGAGTGGGAGAGGCGCAGAGAGAGAGGGAGACACAGAACTCGAAGCAGGCTCCAGGCTCTACACTTTCAGCACAGAACCCGACATGGGTCTCGAACCCACGAACCGTGAGATCACAACCTGAGCCACAGTTGGACACTTAACCAATGAGCCACCCAGGTGCCCTTGGATCTTTTTATTAGAACTATTGATGCCTTTCTGAAGATCATGATCCCTGTTAACATATATGTGAATCACTCCCACTCTTTTGCAAGTCTTCTCTTACCCAGATGGCTAAGCCAGCCAAATTACCTTGAATTATTAGCTCTGTTTTAGATATGAGAGTTTCTGATATTTCTGAAACTTATGCACGTCAATTTTTGTTTATACTCTTTATTTGGAATAATCTAAATATATAGTAAGGTATAAGCTTAAGATAATAAATATATTATGACTCATTTATGTTAGTGTAAATAGAAGGTGAAATTTACACTATTTGGCCAAAGGCAGCTTGGTAAACATGAAATTTAATAGTAAACAATAAGATCCTGAAATATTGGTGCTTTGAACGTTCTTAATTTTGATACAATATGGACTTATATAAAATATTTTAATGATTTTACATGTATTTCTAGTTTTCTTGGTTTCAGATCTTTCCCTTATTTTAAGAATATTTTAATTTCGATGTTAGTTTTAAAACAATCATTCCTTATATTTGTTAATGCAAACATTTAAGATCACTAAATGTCTGGGGCACTTGGGTGGCTCAGGAGGTTAGGCATCCAACGCTTGATTTCAGCTCAGGTCATAATCTCACAGTCCGTGAGACCGAGTCTCATGTCCAACTCTGTATAGGCAACACTGAGCCTACTTGGGATTCTCTCTCTCCCTGTCTCTCTGCCTACCTCCCTACCACCCCCAGCTTGTGCGTGCGTGCGTGCATGGGTACACAGTCTCATTTAATCAATCACTCAATCATTCAAATCACCAAATGTCTAGAAAAATCACTAAATATCTACTTTGTGCATGTGAAATTTATAAGGTGTCTCTGCCAGTTCTCATCAACAATATCATTTGATTGTTGTGTGTTGAAAATTTTTAAGATTAATTACATAGGTACATTTCATTCTGTAATACCATCTTCTCGTTGTCTATCCATCATTAATCTTTTCTAATTATATATACAATGAATATGGAGAAATGTATTTTAAAGCACATTTATCAATTTCTGGAGGGTAGGTTGAGAATATTACTTAAATGATCTTTTTATCCATTTATATTTTATTTATTTTTCTTAGAAGATATGCGAATTATATAGCCTATCTGAAATAATATGCTTCTATAATATATTTATTTGACCTAACCTATAGGTTATCAGCCTATCACTATAATTTTATGTTATACAAGCTAATTCTGTAAGAAATATACAAATCTGAAGACATAGATTTATGGATGCTTGATATCTACCTTCTGTTTGTGAAATATACATATATTACTTGGTTCCCTGACTTCAGTCAAGTCAAAAATTGGCAGAAATAGCATGTAAAGAGAGTTGATTTTTAATTTGATAAGTGATTAATTACATTAAAAATCTGTGTTAATAACAACCAAACGAGTCCAATTTGGTTGAAGGGCATCGTAATAGAAAAGTAGAAATAGGAAGTAAACAAATTTCAGCTCTACACCAGAAATTCTAAATGACCGTAAGCTGCTAACTGGACACAGGTGGCTGTTTTCTCAGGAGAGCCCTTCATAATAGCTTTTAAATGAGGAAATGGGAATCATCAGTTTTAGATACTTTTGAAATCTCACAAGTGTGAAAGCCTTCATACATCATAACTGAAATAATGGGAAGTGATTAATAAACGTCATTGACATAAATGAGTTGCCAGATGTATCCAATCCTCAAGTGATCATGAGAAAAAAATGCAAAAGAACCTCATAAAATGTGTCATAACAGTTTGTGACAACTTACGTTAAACCACAAAGATGATTCCAATTTCCAAAATAATGTAATTTTAGAAAGCTATTTATTCTGAGGATAAATCCAAGTTCCATATTTTAGAGTTTGAAAGATTGCATTTTCTTCTTCTATCTCAAAGCATAATTATAAACAAACCAAAAATAAAAATATGCATAAAATATAATGAAGCCCTCAGTCAAATTAACAAAGAAGAGGGGAATATATAAAGTACTCCAGTTAAAATAAGTGACAAAAAAGAAAAAAATAGTCCCTTAATATATTTATAAGAAAGTAAGTTAAAATAGTCAATTTACTAGATTTTAATTTTAAACCTAAGTACTAAATTAGTTAATCTATGCCATGATGCATGTTATTGGATGGTCATTACAAAGTTAAATTTTAGAAAGTCATGTTAAAATAGTAAGTTCTACTTTTCCTATCAGAAAGCCAATCCCTGGCAAAGATCAACATTTTAATATATTTTATAAAGAACCATGTTTTTTTCTTTCCAATTGTAATAGAAATTGTGTAGACCAGCCACAATAAAACCATAATAGAATTGTATTTAATACAAATTATGGTTCAGCCATTTTATTATCAGGTAAATTTTGGTCTAATGTCAAACAATGTGTCTCTCAGTGCTCCTCAATGTCAAAACAGAGTCTTCTATTTTTAAATATTCACCAAAGATTTTATTTTATTTTTTTGGTGGAAATAATAGGCATTTTTAAATTAGATCTGTGTCCCACCCATAACATTTTTGGATTACTGGGGAGTGATCCAGGTATTGGGTTACTTTTATGCTCTATAGTTTATTTAATATGTAATGAATATGAGATGCACTGTGTTACTTGGTACTAACCAATATTTCTTTGCCTGAAACAATATTTTTATCAATTCACTCTATGTGCATGTGTGTGTTTGTATCTTTAAGAATGTATCAACAGACTGTGTACCATAACTAATATAAAGGTAAATAAAATGCTGTCTTTTTCAAGTACAAGTTTTAAAACTAGTGAACATTCGTTTGGTCATTTTATCTTCTCTTAACGTTAAATATGATAACTCCTAGCTCAATTTTTTCCAAAATAAATGCCCATTTACTGCTTAACTCTTCTGTGTTTCACCTGAATATTATGTCAGTGCCCTGAACTCAATCTGCCCTAAGTGAAACTGATCATCATCTTTCCTAAAATACTTATTTCTTCTGATTTCCCTATCTCCTTCAAAGAAGGGATAATCATTTCTTCTGGTACCTCCATTGTGCTGTCTGGAATATCTTGTATTTGCTGAACTTGGAGAAGCCATGTTGAATAATGAGTTGGCCTTGGGAACAGAAACAAAGCACCAAGAAGCAATGGCATAGAAGAAATATATACCTATATCTATATCTATCTCTCTATAGCTAGCTAGCTATCTATCTATCATCTATCTATTTCTTCTATACCTATCTATAGATACATATAGATAGATTATACCTATCTATAGATATATATAGACAGATATACCTATCTATAGATACGTATAGATACAGATAGCTATAGACATAGATATAGATATATATGTTTTATATTTTTCAACAAATATATATATTTTTTCAACAAATATATATATTTTTTCAACAAATATATATATTTTTTCAACAAATATAATATATATATATATATATAATATATATATATATATATATATATATATATATATATATGTTGGGGACAGAAACAAAGCACCGAGAAACAATGGCATAGAAGAAATATATATATGTTTTGTATTTTTTCAACAACATGTCACCACTTTCTGACTTTTATTAGTAAATCATGTATAAAATCCTATTTTCCCAAAATTATTTCATGCATTTTGTCACTCATATTTAAGCATAATGTTACCAAACACATATTGACTATCCTTTTCTCCTTTCTGGTAGCAAGTCCTTACTTTATCTACAAGTAGTCCTAACACTTAACTATCCTATTTGTCGTTTTTAGAGTATATCTTAGTATTCATTTGTTCAAACATATATTTAATCTTTGCCTACCAGTTTACTATGTGCCAAGAAAGAGAAAAGTAAAAAAGTTCTATCATCCCGGATCTTAGGTTTTAGCTGGAAAAGATAGAAAAAAATATTACTACTGTACATTTTACTATTTTTTACCGTTTTTATATTTACTATTTTTCAAATAGTGAATTACAAAATATAGTTTTTTTCTTTGTATGACTGCATGATATGAAAAATTATAGATACTAGAATTGTATTTACTTGATCAAGCAATTTTTTTTCTTACTATTGGAATGAATTTGATTTAGTGCTGTATAGGGTAACATGGGTTGAAAGTCTTCAGAAATAGCTGAATTCTAAGATGGCTTTGCTGAAATCTGTTTGCCTAGGGAGCTTTAACATACGTAGGAAAAATAAAACTTGGGGCGCCTGGGTGGCTCAGCCAGTTGGGTGCCCTACTCTTGATTTCAGCTCAGGTCATGATCTCACTGTTTGTGAGATTGAGCCCCACATCAGGCTCTGTGTTGACAACGCGGAGTCTGCTTGGGATTCTCTCTCTCCCTCTCTCTGCCCCTCCCCCGTGCTCTCTCCATCAAAATAAATAAAGAAATATTTAAAAAATAAAATACAACTTAAGTAAGAAAGGGGTTAGGTGGGATGAGCTTCGTCAGAAGCAAAAAGGCAAAAGAAAGCCAAAAAAAAAAAAAACCCAAAAAACAAAACAAAACAAAACCCAAAAAGCAAAAAAAAACCTGTGTAGCCGTTAGGTGAGAGAAAGTATTAAGAACACCGTGTCTAGGGAAGAAAAACTATAAATTAAAAAAAAATTATAATAAATTATATATAACAAAAAGATATATAAGCATTATGGTTTTGCTTTGTTTTGTTTAGAGCTATTTCTATCCATATCAATCAAAGGGAAAGTCCGATTTTCCTTCCCTTTGCCACAGATCTCTGTTAAGGTTAGCAGATCACCTTGCAACAGTAACAACTAAGCCAACCATTAGAATAGAATCAGAGATTCCTGTTTCTAGCTACACCTCTGAGCCATGGAAATTCTTTCCATGCTTTTTGTCAAAGCAGTGGCATCACCAGTTCCTTCCAGGAGTATGCACAGCTTGACAATGGAGCAGCCTCAGAACAAGGCTGTAATTCATCAGTCGGAGAGAAGGGGCAGAGTCAATGCCAAGTCTGAGACACCAAGGTGAAACTGTAGGGCACTCTTGAAGGGCTCTGCAAAATTTTGGAGTGGGAGTATCTTATTGGGAACTGGAAGTACTACGTAAAACGATGGGGACAGGAATAAAGATAATGTGAATTTAATTTGTTCTACTCATGTACACTTGAGAATGAGACTGACCTAAAGTTTTTGGTTTTTATTAGTGATAACATGTTAGGTTAAAAACGGTGCCAGCATATTTAGCCTACAAGATCAATTGCATTATTTTTGCTATATTTTATAAGATTTTTCATAGCTCAATCTTTTCCTAGAACATTTGAAAAGAAATGTGAGAAAATAATATGTAGCTAATGGTTTAGAAGGTTTTTCCCTCTATTTTCTTCAAGTACTATTCAAGTTTCTTCTTGTGTAAATATGCCGATCTATGTTTTTATCTAGGTTTTAACCCTTATGTTTAGGTCTTTGATCTCTGTTTAATTTTTGTATATGAGGTAAAGTAGTGGTCTAGCTACATTCCTTTGGATGTGAATATGTAGTTGTCCCAACATCCTTTATTATTTATTTATTGAATAATCATTTATCGTTTCCCCATTGAATTACCTTAACACCCTCGTCAAAATCAATTAGCCATAGATATAAGGATTTACTTCTGGATTCCAAATTCTATTTTATTGATCTACATGTTAGTCATTACTCAAGTATCACCCTGTCTTGATTCCTGCAGCTTTATAGTAAGTATTGAAATAGGAAATGCGGTCCTCCAACTTTGGTTTTATTTTTCAGATTGTTTGGCTATTCTAGGATCTTTGCATACTTATAGTAATTTTAGCATTACCTTATCCATTTCTTCAAAAAAGGCCAGATGGGGTTTGGATAGGAAATCTGTTGAATCTGTGGATCAGTTTGTGAGTATTGCCATTTTAGCAATATTAAGTGTCCTAATAAGTGAACATTGGATTTTTTTAAGTTTATTTATTGAGGTCTTTGTTTTCTTTCCAATACAGTTTGCGGTTTTTAGTCTACAAGATTTTCCCTATTTATTCTTCCTAATAATACTTTAAAAGGGAATTTTTAATTTTTTGTTTTTATATATTTCATTGCTACATGTAGAAATTCAGTCGATTTTTGCATATTCAATATCTTATACCATATTTAGTTACTGAATTCATCTATTAACAATAATAATAACAATTTATTAATTAACAATTTTTTTCTCTTTGGGGCTATGTGTGTGAGTACTATAGGATTTTCACAAGATCATATCATTTACAAATCTAGGCAAACGTCAGAGATATCGTGGGTTCCGTTTACACCACTTCAGTAAAATGAGTATCACAATAAAGTAAATCAAATTGATTTTCTGGTTTTCTAGTACATATAAAAGTTATGTTTACACTATACCATGGTCTGTTAATTATGCAATAATGTGTCCAGAAAAATGTACATATATTAATTTAAAAATATTTATTGCTGAAAAATGCTAACCGTCCTCTGAACTTTCGGTAAGTCATGATATCTTTATTAGTGGAGAGTCTTGTTTCGATGTTGATGGCTGCTGACCAAGGTGGTTTTGCCTAAAATTTGGGGTGGCTCTGACAATTTGTTAAAGTAGGCCAACAATGAAATTTCCTGCACTGATGAACTCTTCTTTTCACAAACAGTTTCTCTGTAGTATGTGCTGTTGTTGGAAAACATTTTTCCCACAGTAGAACTTCTTTTAAAATTGGAGACAGTCCTCTCAAACCCTGCCACTGTGTTATCAATAAGTTCATGGGATATTTTAATCCTACATTGACATTTCAACAATCTTCACCATATCTTCACTAGGAATACATTCCATCTCAAGAAGAAAATTTCTTTGCTCATGCTTAACAACCAAAGCCTTATCTATTCAAGTTTTATCATGAGGTTGCAGCAATTCAGGCCCATCTTCAGGCTCCAATTCTAATTCTAGTTCTCTTGTTATTTCTGCCATTTCTGCAGTTACTTCCTTCACTGAAGTCTTGGACCTTTTAAAGTCATAAAGGTTGGAATCCACTTCTTCCAAATTCTTGTTAATATTTGGACCTCCTCCTCTGAGTCAGAAATGCTTTTAATGGCATCTAGAATGGTGAATCGTTTACAGAAGGTTTTCAATTTGCTTTTCTCAGATCCATCAAGGAAATCAATATGTCTGGCAGCTACTACCTTATGAAATGTGTTCCTTGGGGTGCCTGGTGGCTCAGTCAGTTAAGCGTCTGATTCTCGGTTTGAGCTGAGGTCATGATCTCATAGTTTCATGAGTTCAAGCCCTG
Source organism: Acinonyx jubatus (assembly GCF_027475565.1). Classification (NCBI taxonomy): domain Eukaryota; kingdom Metazoa; phylum Chordata; class Mammalia; order Carnivora; family Felidae; genus Acinonyx; species Acinonyx jubatus. The sequence goes on along the minus strand of NC_069384.1, from coordinate 20,735,665 downwards.
CATTGGGCTCTGTAGTAACAGTGCAGAGCCTGTTTGGGATTCTCTCTCTTCTCCCTCTCTCTCTCTGCCTCTCCTGCACTCATGCTGTCTCTGTCGCTCTCTAAATTAAATAATAGTAATAATAACTTCAAAAGAAATTTTAAGAAAGAAATGTATTTCATAAATAATAGCACTTGAAAGTCAAAATTACTTCTTTATTCATGAACAGCAATATGAACATTATGTTAGTAGGCATCAAAAATAACATTAATCTTGTTATATGGTTCCATCAGAGATTTTGGGTGACTGGGTGAATTGTCAATGAGCAAAAATCATTTGAATGGAATCTTTGTTTTTTTTTTTGAGTACTAGGTCTCAACCGTGGGCTTACAAATATTCAGTAAACCATATTGGAAATAGATGTGCTGTCACACAGACTTTGTTGTTCCATTTCTAGAGCACAGGCAGAGTAGATGTAGCATCATTCTTAAGGGCTGTGGGAGTTTGGGAACGGTAAATGAACACTGGCTTTGAGTGAAAATCACCAGGTACATTAGCCCCTAACAAGAGAGTCAGGCTCTCCATTGAAGCTTTGAAGCCAGACACTGACTTCTCCTCTCTCGCTATGGAAATCCTAGATGGCGTCTTCTTCCAAACCAGGCTATTTCATCTCCACAGAAAACCTGTAGCCACCTTTGTGAATTATCTTAGCTAGATCTTCTAGATGACTTCCTTTAGCTTCTACACTGGCACTTGCCACCTCACCTTGCACTTTGGTGTCAGGGAGACAGTGTTTTCCCCTCAATCTCATGAATCGACCTCTGCCAGCTTCCAACTTTTCTTCTGCAGCCTCCTCACCTTTTTTTAGCCTTCGCACATTGAAGCTCTTCAGTCCAGCCCTGCTCTGGATTAGGCTTTGGCTTAAAGGAATCAAAGTGTGGCTGTTGTGATCTTCTATCCAGACTACTAGAACTCTCTCCATATCAAGAAGAAAGCTATTTCACGTTCTTATCAATCATCTATTCGCTGCTTTACTCGACTTGCACTTTTCATTTCTTTCAAGGATTTTTCTTTTGCATTTCCTACTTGGTTAACTGGCACAAGAGGCCTGGTTTTGGTATATCTCATCTTTTGACAACCATCCTCACTAAGATTAATCATTTCTAGCTTTTGATTTAAAGTGAGAGATGTGCTCATTGTTCTTCCTTTTACTTGAACACTTAGAGACCATTGTAGGGCTAGTTATTTCCCTAAATTCAATATTGTTATATCTCAAGGAATAGAGGCCTGAGAAGAGGGAGAGAAAAAGGAAAAGAGTCAGTTGGTGGAGCAGCCAGAACAGGCACATTTACTGATTAAGTTGACTGACTTATGTGCATGCTGTTTGTGAGCCCTGGTAATAATTACAACAGTAACATTAGCAATCACTAAACGCAGACTACCATAACAAATAAAATAATAATGAAGAAGTTGAGGGGTGCTTGGGAGGCTCAATCACTAAAGAGTCTAACTTGTTTTTGGCTCAGGTCATGATCTAGCAGTTTGTGAAACTGAGCCGATGTCAGGCTCCACACTGGCGGTCTCTTTTCCTCTCTCTCTGCCCCTCCCCCACACTCTCTCTCAAAACAAACACTGTTTAAAAAAAGAAGAAGTTTGAAATACTGCTAATTTACCAAAGGGCGACACAGAGACATGAAGGGAACAAATGCAGTTAGAAAATGGCGCTGACAGACTTGCTCAGTTCAGGGTTGCCACAAACCTTCAATTAGTTAAAAAACAAAACACTTGATGTGTGAAGTTCGGTAGAGCGAGGTGCAATACAGCCAGGTATTCCTGTAGTTTGCCTTCTTCCTTTCCATACTTGGTGTTCTTTATTTCGTTCTTACTTAGTTACCATGACTAAAACCTTCAGCAAAATGTTGACTAGAAGTGGCAGGAGGGAACTTCACTGTATTATTCCTAAACTTAGGGGGAAGGGTTTCAGTATTTCACCATTAAGATGAGGTTGTGCCTTTTTTGTTAAGTGCTTCTTATCCACTTCTTCTCTTGGTTCTATTCTGCACCTGCTTCAGCTGGGACCTGTCCCACACAGTTGCTGATGGACCCTGCCTCTGCTGCTATTACACAAGGTCTTCATGTATCTGGTTCATATCAGCCCACATTCCTTCCTGTGCAAAGCGGCCATCTTCCTGTGTTCCACAGCCATCGTTCAATATGCCTGCATCCGTCTCCCAGATTTGGAGAATTCCACTGGCTTCATGCTGCCATTCTTGGACAGAAGTAAGCATGGATGGTAGTGGTGAGATGTAGTATCATTCTTATATAAAGAAGATTAAGAAATGATGAAGCAAAATTGTTCATTCAATAGTACTATTTTATCTTATCCTCTCACGTCTATACCCATCGTGCTGCCATTCCTACTTCGGCATGTACTCTGGAGATGTCTTTGATGCTGTTTACCAGAGACGGGTTATATCCACTGCTAAATGCTGAAAGTGTGACTTAAGGTACAATGTGAACATCATGTATTTCAGCAGAGACTCCTTTAAGCTTCTCTCCAACATTCTGCCCACAGTGTAAAGGATGCGCCCAGGGCAACATACATTCTCCAGCTCCCTTCCATTTTTCCAGCCTAAATAACATTGTTTTGATTTGAAGAAGGGAGTAGGCATAGATAAAGATAGTGCACAAGGTTCTTCCTGTTTGAATCTAAATATTCAAACTTAAAAGATTCAGAGTTCTTTTCCTTGGTGTCATTTTAATATCCTTCTCTGAGCAAAATCCCTGCCTCAGGACACAATACAAGAAGATTATAGGGAAGGAAATACATCAACTAATAGTTCTTCATCATATGCATACACACAGATACGCCTAAAATCAGATTTTGTTGAACGTAACTGAAGCTTCAGTTGAAGTTCGACTCAGAATCTTCTACATCCCATGAAGGCAGAAGGTTGTACATAATGAATGAAATAAAAATTCTAATGAATATTACCTTAAAAGGGGTAATTTTATCTAATATAAAATTGTTTTGGAGGAAAAAAATGTCAGCATTAAGATTGTCATTCTTACAATTTCATGTCATGAGCCATCAGGTCAATGCTCCTGTTTATTTCTAATTAAAATAAATGTCCTTTGGAAGTATAAATTCCTCTAATGGAGTACAATTTGTGTATTTAAAAGTATATATATATATATATATATATACACACACTTATATACACACACATGAATATATTTACATATATATTTACTGTATGTTTATATATATAAATATGTATATTTAAAAGTGTATATATATATATATATATATATATATATATATATGTATTTAAAAGTGTATGGGGGCACCTGGGTAGCTCAGTCGGTTGAGCGACTGACTTCGGCTCAGGTCATGATCTCACGGTCCATGAGTTCAAGCCCCTCATTGGGCTCTGTGCTGACAGCTCAGAGCCTGGAGCCTGCTTCAGATTCTGTGTCTCCCTCTCTCTCTGACCCTCCCCCACTCATGCTCTCTCTCTGTCTCAGAAATAAATAAATATTAAAAAAATTTTAAAGTGTATGTATATATCTTGTTGATTAGGCTTATTTTTTACAATGGAAGTGTACTCTATTTTCAGAGTATGGTATTCTTAATCTGAAGATAGAGAGTTACTAGATTAACTCTAAAATAGTCAATTCCTAGATTAAAAAACAACAACAACTAAGCTACTTTCAAATTCTTCTGTCTTGATTTGTATGCTTTTCCAGAGTTATAGTCAAACATGCTATGGTTTGTTCACAAAATCTATCCTACAAGATCTGTTCCTTATAACTAGCTACACAACACCTATTTTTTAATCACATTCTTTAAGTTTATTTATTTATTTGCAGAGAGCGGGAGAAACAGAATCCCAAGCAGGCTCCACACTGTCAGTGCAGAGCCTGATGCAGGACTCGATCTCACAAACCGTGAGATCATGACCTGAGCCAAAATCAAGAGTCAGACACTTAATTGACTGAGCCACTTTGGTGCCCCCACAATGCCTATTTTTTGAAATGAACTGTATTATTCACTTAGCTAGTTGTCAGGACCCAAACTTGTGATAATTACAGGGTGATCGTTCAGTGCACTTATTGATGGCAAAAATCAGTAAGATTTGGCATTGCCTCAATTTATGGACACCTTACTTATGTTATTATTATGGTAACTATTTGGTAAATCTTTTTGTGATTCTGCTTTTCAAAAGTCTTATCTCTAAAAGACAATATATTTTATTCCCACAATTACCAGGCATAGACAAATGTAAATAGATGTTTTCTGGGACATCATCACTAAGCTGTTTCTATCATTTTGTTATAGAATGAAGTAATAAACTCTATGTACCTGGTTAGTGACGACTATTAGGAACTGTGGTGAAATTATTGCATCTCAAGATATTGAGATTGGCTAGAAAAATGCTAGTCTGGCACTAGAATGATGCAGAATGGCCTAGCTGTGTTTCACAAAGAAGATGTCCGCTGGGGTGTTTCCTAGGATTTCCTTGACATGTTCTTTTATCCAAGAGCAGTTTATTTCCCATCTATTTGGAAAGCAATGGCAGATGTTTTATCACAGAGCTATTGGATATCAATTGCAAGCTACATTTCCAGGAATTTTATTGTTGTTATTTCTGCAATTACCTTTTGTTAGGACACAGACTGTGTAAAATATGATTCCAGTTAAATGTGTCTACCCAGCACGTGTATGAAGATGCATTTGCATACACACGCACACAAGCATGCACACGTCTTTGTGCGGATGTTTTCTAGACTGGTTACACAGGATGCTTTTGCCATCCGGTCGTGTTTCTTTTCAGTTCCTGTCAAGAGGAAATTTGGTTAACCCTGCTGTTGATCTTCCACAGAGTGAATTCACTTTTTTGAATTTCAAACATAAAAACAGAACTTGAAGATGAATAGGAGTGGTAAGACCCTCATGTCTTCCCTGAGGTTTTAAGAAGGTTTTGTTATAGGATGATTGTCTGCTTCTTATATAAACCTCACTTTCTTGAGCGTTGTTTACGAATAATATTTCTTGGGGTGCCTGGTGGCTTGGTGGGTTAAGCGTCTGACTCTTGGTTTCAGCTCAGGTCGTTATCTCACGGTTCATGGGTAGGAGACTTGAATTGGGCTCTGTGCTGACAGCATAAGTCTGCTTGGGATTCTCTCTCTCTCTCTCTCTCTCTCTCTCTCTCTCTCTCTCCTTCACTCTATGCCCCTCCTCTGTCTCTGTCCATGGATGCATATTCTCTTTCTCTCTCAAAAGAAAAAAACTTCAAAAAATATTTAAAAAAAGAATAATATTTCTTGAAGTGTAACTGACATACATTATGCTAGTTCAGGTGTACAATATAATGATTTTATATTTTTACACAATGCAAAAATAATCACCACAATAAGTCTTGTTAAAATCTGTCACCATAAATAGTTACAAAATTTTTTTCTTGTGATGAGAACTTTTAAGAACTATTGTCTTTATTGTCTTAGCAACATTCAATTATGCAATATAGTCATTAAATAATCACTGTGATGTGCATTATATCCCCATGATTTACTTATTTTATAACTGGAAGATTGTACTTCTTGTTGAAGTTCTCATTTTGTTCATCTGTTCATCTCCCATGTTTGGTGAGCATATATATGAGCATTACTTTGAATTCTCTACCAGGTAAATTACTTATCTCCGTTTCATTATGGTTTTTTCCTAAGGTTTTACTTTTTTTTTCTTTTGGTTGGAACATACTTCTTTGTTTCCTCACTCTGCTCAACTCTCTGTGTTTGTTTCTATATATTAAGTGAAACAGCCCCCTCATTCGGTCTTGAAAAGTTGGGCTTGTTGTATAGGAGATCAGCTGTATCCTTCAACCTTGCCCTAGCTTTTGGTTATCTCTCAAATGTTTGTGATTGTCCAAGTAGTTTATTTTATTTTTAATAACTCCCAGTAGTTGAAGGTATGCCAAGACCAGGTAGTGTCCCAAACGTGAGCCTAACACCTAGATCAGGTTGATTGAAAACCAGACCCTCAGATAACAGCTTTTAAAGAATATAAATATGTATAGTCCTATAGGATCACAAGTGTAAGCCCCACTGGCCACCACAGCCAGACGATCTGCATGTCTCCTGCGTAGCAGTGGGGAAAACGAGGGCTCCAGATGAATGCATAACCTCCTTTCTGGGAGACAACAGGGAGCTGGATCAAAGTAGGAGGGTGCCAAGATGCCATCCTCAGCTTCCATTCTGTGAGAGTACCTTTGCAGCCTGTACTTGTTAAATATGAAGTCTGCCTTTAACGCTGAAGCTCCAGGTCAAAAAAGTAGGCTTCACAGAAAGGCTGGGGGTGTGTTTTTAGTCTGCTGTTCCTGAAGCGCCCTGGGGGTGCTTTCCTGTCAAGAACTGTCTCTCTGATTGTTACAGAGCCAGTGGGTCCCAGGAATGGAAGCCCCCCAGCCCCCCAGAGCCAGGTGATTGAAGGGTATCTCTTGAGTAACAGCTGCAAAAATCAGGGCACCAGGCATAAAAACTGGAGTACCAGACACATATAAGAGCTCCCTTCTGAGATATGCTAGAGCTCTGGAGCATGGCAGAGGGAGTCTTGAAGCATCCTTGGAGATAATTTTGATTCTTTCTACTTTTCTGCCATTGTATCAATAGCCTAAAAAATGAATAAACAGATAAATGGGGAACACAGGAAAGCAAGAAAGCAACAAAGAAAACAAGAGAGAAAGAGTGAGGGAAGGAAGGAGGGAGGGAGAAAAAGCAAGAAGAAAGAGAAGAAAGAAAATGTGTGCTATGGTTTCCTGTTTTGTAACATGAATGAAACTTAAAAAGGAGCAACAAAAAATGTTTCAGTGAATCAAGATAAAATGAAAGCAACAAACTATTTGAGAGGGTTTTTGTTTATTACTTTCTTTCATTTGCTTTTTTCTTGTATCTGTGTGTGTGTGTGTGTGTGTGTGTATTTAAATCACTAGCAGGATATAATACAATGTTATTCACTGAATGAAGGATTCCCAGAAAAGATAAAGCCAGTGGTGAAAAAATATAGTTGTAATTCTAATGAAGACAAATAACCATCCTTCCTTCAAAGTAAAATGGACATGTTTCCAAAGAGTATACATAAGTATGATGATATCATCTTTGTATCCACAAATAGTTTTTCAAACAGTATGTTTTCCCCTCTTATATAATAACTGAACAATACAGCTATAATCACGGATCTAGTTGAGAAAAGTAGAAGGTAAAATAAGAAAGTTTGTGAAAACAAAAACAGTAAACTATGATGATTATTTTGTGCATTTTCTCATATCCAGCCTAATCAGATCTAATGTTGGTTTTCTGTGCTATGGTTTGATTATACAGCTAACGTTATGCAAAAAAAAATGACTCAATGTATATTCATAAGCAGATATCAGAGTTCTTTGCCTTTTAAGCTTTATAAATGTGATTCAGAAAACATATATTGTTTACGAAAATAAGTAGGGTCTAGAGTAAAGCTTTTCATTTGAAAGAAATTATTGCAAAGTTTGTTTTTTATAGTCATTTCTGTTTAAAAAACATCATCTCAAAATAAGTTTTAGAAAAAGTCATGGATTCACCCTATAAGAAAAGATTTACTGTGTCACATTCTTAGTAATAATAAAACATGAAACTTTAAAACCAAGATATCAATAATTACTGACTATAGCATTACCCTTCATGTAAAATACTTTTTATAAATATTGGTTTATATTCTCCTGTGCTTTGCTCCAGTGAAATATGTATTTTTTTCTGATTTAATTGGAAGTAATTTAATTAAGTGCTGACAAAATAATTGAGAAATATAAAGATGGACAGAGAGACAGAGTGACTAGAAAACAAGGCAAAAGAAAGACACAGAGGTAATTAAAGGGATTTCTGACTCTGTTCATTCAAACAGTAAGAATAATTTTATCAATGGAATTCAAGCTCTTCACTAACCCATCAACTTCATTATCTATTTCTTACCTTCATAGAAGCTTTTAGACCAAGAGTTCGAAGCACCAGAAGATATCTTTGGCCTGATCAATCTTCAGGTATTATAGTGACTATTTTTTCTTCCCAGGAGCTTTGAACAAAATAGAATGTAGATGTTATCTCTATAGAAACCACAGAGTATCTTGTATACTTAGAGCTCTCAAATTCCATTTTTTGTATCCCTTTAAAATCTACAGTAAACCTGTGCATTCTGAAGGAGAGTTTAGTTAGTAAGTTAGTTCTCTACATAAAATAGGAAATTTGTGACCCTCAGAAATTGAAGAAATGTCTGAGAAATTTCTTATTAAGTAGGCCCTTAGCATTTGTCATGTACCTGTGATTTCTATGCTGATCCGTGTCAGAAGATGTTGATGTCTAACCCTTGCCCTGCTTCTTAAATACATGCAAAGGGGTCGGGAATGGAGAAGGGAAAAACTGCTTCTAAAATGCAGAGTGATCATCCCTGAGTGTGATTTCACAGAAACAATATTTAATGGGATTTTCTGGGCAATGACCAAGCGCAAAACATGTGGAGAAATATACAAAGTCATTCTTCTAAAGTCACCTTTCATCTTTTCCATTCATCACTGATACTTATCCTTCATTTTAACCTACTTCATTGTTTGATTCAGAGGTTCTCTGCACTGTAAAAGGAATGTAGTTATAATAGGCTAAGGACTTTGTCAACTATAAACCTAAGTTTGTTGTTGTTGTTTTTTTTCTTTGGTAAAAAGACTTATGAGTATCTATATAATTATTGTTTTAAAATTCTCAGAATTTACAAAGGTCCCTAGAAGCTTCTCGATAACCGAAAACTTACTATTTAAAAGATTAAATGACAGAGGTGCCTGGGTGGCTCAGTCGGCTAAGCGTCCAACTTCGGCTCAGGTCATGATCTCACAGTTCATGGGTTCGAGCTCCACGTCAGGCTCTGTGTTGACCGCTCAGAGCCTGGAGTCTACTTCGGATTCTGTCTCCCTCTCTTTCTGCTACTCCCCCACTCATGCTCTACCTCTCTCTCAAAAATAAATAAAAAATTAAATAAATAAATAATTAATTACTTAATTAAAAGATTAAATGACAAATAACCCATTATTTGTCCAAATTCTTTCCAGTACGTGTGTGGAGGGAGCCAAAGGGAATGCCCATCATTCTTATTTTCAATTTAGCAATGAGTAGTGATTCTAACTAACTACATAGCAACTCTAAGAATAATACAAATATTTTATAGTTGGCCAAGCAGCATTTTTTTTTACAGAAAAAAGGTGCCACTCTACACATTGGATTTTGTTTAATCTTTCCAACACATGAGTCAGCTAGTATTCTTCACCTTTTCACTGTGTAGCGGGGAAATAGGGGACAAATCAACACAAGCGGGACCCCGACAGCACCTGCCTCAGAGAAGTCACTCTTCTTCTCTCCTTCTACAAATTTTCCCTCATCTTCTGACCTCCAGCTGGAAATATACCTGATGATATAATGGGAAAAGATAAGCTGGTTTTAATAACAAATAAAGGAACTTTCTACAGGAATAGGGTTTCCACTCCATTATTTGATCATATAAAATATAATATACAAAGTCTATTTGAAATGTTGCTTAGTCACTCTTGTTTTACAAGTCATTTTGGGGGGAGTATCAGATACATTGCTATTTGATGAAGAGCAATAGGGAAAATGATTTTTAAAATATAATGAAACAGCAAAGAATCCTAACTAAATTGCAAACAACTTTCAACTATTACACACACACACACACACACACACACACACACACATAACTATGCATTCACCCCCAAACACTGTTAAACTTGTAGAAATATGCATTTTTCCCAGCTGTACATTATATTGAAATTGTTAGTTAGAAAAAATAGTTAGTTAGTTAGTTAGAATAGTTAGTTAGAAAAAAAGTTGACTGAACATTAAGACGTAAGAAGACTGAACATTATAGACAAGAACTCCATCTTAGACAATTTGGAAAAATGGTATCATGAAAACAGTTTTATTGTCTACAAAATTGTGTTTTGGCTAATTTCTATCCTCTTCTCCAGAAAGATTTGCTGTGATTGTGCAGGATCTTGTCTACATTCAAGCATCCAGTAATAGTTAACTAATATCTCTTTAACTTCTCCTATATGTTCAGGTGCAACTGAATATAGCCTATATTTCAAGAAAATTATTCAGTAATAAAAGGTCCTCAGGCTCTGGGTTTGCTTTACAAATATGGCCCCAAAATATTACCTATTACTCATGATAAATTATTTATGTTAATTTGTGAAAATTAATCAGATAATCAGAGAAATAAATGGCAGCATTCTGGCTCTCCTATAAAATGCATCATCCACTAACACAAGAACACAGTGGCCTTACTTGTAAACTTCAATTATCACTACACCAACATTGAACCCACCTCCAGGGAGACAAACTGTTTTCAACTGTGACACACACCCCTCTTCCGGCAATCAGTCTTGGCTGACATAATGAGACACAGTGAATCCCTGAACACGTGGAACCACAGTAGTTAACTTGCTCAACCATGCCTGTAACAATTCAATTAGCAAATCCCCGTGGACATTCTGTACTTCAGCAAAATTATCTAGGGATATTTTTACTAGGCTTGTTTTCTAACCACGTTGCCCAATCTAACTGTTTGTACAAGAGAATATTATTGCCCTTGCCAAGAGGAAGGGTCAGCTTTATTAATGATCCCATATGTCTCCCTTCCTAAATTGTCATTTCACGTATGTGATAGTGATTATGGTTAAGCAAAAACTTTAAATCTTTGCTAGAGGGTAACAGTCCTAAGACATGTTCCTTTTGTTTACTTATTCCTTTTGGCATGAAACCTAAACAAAGACCAGGTCAGAAAAAAACAAGATTTAAGGTGAAGAAATCAGAGTTCATGATAGGATTCATGAAAATATAAATATTCATGCAAAGTCAGAAGTTAGTGAATGAATGACTTACGGCCCATGAAAACCACTACATATAAATGGAGGGTTAGCTGCAAAACAACCCAGACCTCAAAAATATAATTCAAAGCTTTCAAAATTAGGTATACGCAAAGGCCATTTTTCTGTGGCACTTTCTACTTGTGGACTAAACCTTATAAAAAATTAAAATAAGTCAATTTGCTTAATTTTCAATAAGGGACATGTCAAATATGTACTTAAAATTGTCAGATACTACGCAAGAATTTTCGTGTCAATGAATTAAAATTTAATTTGTATTGCTATTATAAGAAAATAAATAACAACACTAGTGACTATTCATTAAATACACATTGTCTGTTAGCATAAGAAAACATGAATTCCAAGCAAAAGTGATCCATTTCACATATTTTCTTCATTGAATAGGAAGGGTGCCTAAATTTCTGTTGTAAACTTAGTATCTCATGGCATGTCCAACTTTTTTTTTGTTTTGCAAATATATTTATATGTTTTCCCAGGTAACCCATTTATTTATCTTTCCCATATTTCTTTATGTATGAAAAATGTTGAGGGATAGGAGAAATTTCATTGTGATCAGAGTGGACCTCTAAGAAAGTAGCAACATTTCTGTATTTTGGGATGAATGTAACTATTTTAAGATCTTAATTATTTTTTTATTATGGCTATTTTTAATATTTCTACTTTTTTAAAAATTGTTTCTTTATTTTTGAGAGAGAGAGAGAGAAAGAGCATGAACAGGAGCAGAGAGAGAGGGAGACACAGAATCCGAAGCAGGCTCCAAGCTCTGAGCTGTCAGCACAGAGCCCGATGCAGGGCTCAAACCCAAGAACTGTGAGATCATGACCTGAGCCAAAGTCGAACACTTAATCACTGAGCCACCCAGGCACCCTAGTATTTCTACTTTTAAAAAGTAAATGTATATCTTACAAAAGTCCACTAATAGATACAAGGAGCTAGATTTTTGCCAATCCTTTATTCACAAGTTCACTTTAAACAGAAACCCCAAATTCCTGTTTCTAGTGAACAACCCAAGCATTATTTATACCTCCATGTTAAAAAAAGAAATTAGGAATATTAAGATTTATCTTATGTGACTGAATTACTTTAAAGACAGAATTACTTTAAGCTGTATTTTTTCTAATCAAATACACCAGGGCTCATGTATATTTCTCCTTTGTGTAGTCACTTTTCTTTCCTAGTAGTTTAAGATACCAAATGTACTCTGACGTTCCTTATCAAAAGACATGTCTACTTTTTCAAACTCTTAAAGAACAGCAAAAAGATATTCTTCACTAAAAGTGAAACTTTTCTCCCAAGTCATAGGCTCTGTTCAATACCCTTTGAGGACCAAATCAATTTTCCGTGTGTGTGTGTGTCTGTGTGTATCTGTGTGTGTCTGTGTCTGTGTGTCTGTGTGTGTGTGTGAGAGAGAGAGACAGAGAGAAGAGAGAGACAGAGAAACAGAGACAGAGAAACCTCTAAGTACTCTGTGTGCAAAGAGTTCTTTTGAACTCTTTTGACAATTATTATCTGCTGCTGATGCTAATTAATCTTTGAGGTATATAAAATTTTAATCTGGTTCTTTCTGAAGGTTGACCCAGTCTAATAATGATTCTATTTTTCCTAATTCTCTCTCTTCTGTAAGGAAGAGCTTCCTGTTCTTCCCTATTTATTCCTAAATAAAATGCTTGACCTCTATTTTGATATTTGACTGGTGACATCTTTTAGACCACATTCCCTCTTTCCTTTTGGCTCTCTACATCTGGACAGGCAGATAAGAAGACCCAGGTGTTTGCACTGGTGGGAAATTTCAATTTTGTTTTTGGGAGTTCTTACCCCATCTAACCCTTAGCTATTATAAGGGCCCAAACCCACTGACTCTGCTTTTAACCAAACCAATCTGGACTTGCTTGCATTCACTCAGTTCCTCTCAGGAGTCTCTTGTATGAGTTACAAACTCTCAATTCTCTCAAATTCTCTTGGGGGATATCATCAACTACACGTCTAAACCAGAGTCTCCGTGGGGGAATCTTTCTTGCTTTTTCAGGGCTACCATATAATCCCTTATATACTTAAATAAGTCAGGGTTCATGAGTATTTATTTCACATTATGAAATAAAACCAAATGCTATTCTATTACTGTTCCATGTGCTGTTCTCAGTTTGACCACTGGGGGCTCCCTCAGGTTGGCTCCTTTGATCCTTTGACATACTTCCATTTTTGGGGCACTTCTTTGCTTTCTTTAATTTTTTTTTAATGTTTATTTATTTCTAAGACAGAGAGAGACAGAGCATCAGCGGGGGAGGGGCAGGGAGAGAGGGGGACACAGAATCTGAAGCAGGCTCCAGGCTCTGAGCTGTTAGCACAGAGCCCCATGCGGTGCTCAAACTCACAGACCGCGAGATCATGACCTGAGCCAAAGCCTGACGCTCAACCGATTGAGCCTCCCAGGCAACCCCACTTCTTTGCTTTCTGAAATCACGGGATGCTCAGGGTTTATCTTGCATTTTCATGGAATGAACCACTTTTTCAAAAAGGGTTTGTTCCTTTTATTGGAGAAAGATCTTTAGAAATTAAGATCTGGATATTACATTGGCCGTGGGTTGTATAGCATCATTTGAATGTTCTATGACAACACCTTAATGGACACTGTAGAGTTTTCACTGATAAGTCCCAGTCAACATTGGTCTATAAGTCTGACTTTGAATGTGACAATTTAAGTAACATTTGTCTTATTTCCAAAGTGAAACCCTTTAGGGTATCAGCTTACATGAACATGAAGGGTGGTTTAACATAGTTCACTATTTTGTTGTGTGCTGAGCTGGAACCAAAGGTTCCCTGTGTTTGTGAGGTCACAAAAATGGCAGCTCAGACTTGCAACTTTGCCATCAAGATCAGAAAATGAACTCAAGGAAAATTGACTTTGAGTCTGGACTAAATTTCCAGATGATCATTTTTGTCCAGTTTAAGTTGGATAATTGCTCTTTATTATATAACTTTGATACCTCTAAGAAGATGACCTTTATATTTCATCTAGCATTTTTATTGTCCTCAGTGGAAAGGTTTATTTTTTGTTTGTTTTTTGTTTTTTGTTGTTGTTGTTTTTTTGTTTTTTTTTTTCTGAATCACCTGGTCCTCATGACTAGATCTATTGTTTATTTAAAAATTTAATATAGGGGCTCCTGGGTGGCTCAGTCGGTTGAGCTGCCGACTCGGCTCAGGTCATGATCTCGCGGTCCGTGAGTTCGAGCCCTGCGTCGGGCTCTGTACTGACAGCTCAGAGCCTGGACCCTGCTTCAGATTCTGTGTCTCCCTCTCTCTGACCCTCCCCTGTTCATGCGGTCTCTCTTTGTCTCAAATATGAATAAACGTTAAAAAAATTAAAAAAATTAATATATACTTACACAAACATCTGTGAGGGTTGGACTTTTTATAATAACAAGACACATTTATCAGGTGGTTGTTAGGATCAATTGAATCTATTACATCATGACTAAGTGAATATCACACTTGAGTATTTTCATCACATGGTCAGTTTTGAAATAACTGGAAAATTAATTTCATTTTATCTATCTCTATCAAAATTTACAGTATATTCATGATGACCAAACACAGACTATCTTTAATAGAAATGATCATGGAAAAACATATTAAACATGAAAACATCCAGTGAAACATCATATTGTCATAGCCTGTTCGCTTGTCTTTTTTGATCAATCTTTTATAACTTTCTTTCATGAAATACAGTGTATTTCCTTATGTACCCGCTGAAGAGAAGTTTATTTAAATGTTTGAGGGCTCTTCTTTACATATATCTTGGGCACTTTGGTTAGGTTGTTAAATGATTTCACAACAAACTAATGAGAAAATGCTATATTTACACATCTATTTATTTATATTCTGCATCTCAAATATGAACTAAAGTAGCAGAACAAATATCTGAGTTCAAAAAGATCCCATAGATTTCGAAGTATCTACTTTTCCTAGCCAATTCTAATGGCATCTCTAAAGGAAAACAGATGCTTTTGTGGAGATGAGGAGTGACATTTCAACATGACCAAGATTCCTGTTCCCAAAATCAGTGGTTAAACTGCAAAGAATGTGGAGTTTGGCTAAGCTCCACTAAGCAAATTACAGTAATTGAGAGGAACGGGTTTGGGATTGATAAAGCTGTATGAAGCCTTTATTACCTATTGTAAGGTAATTGTTAAGAACTAGATACGTAGTATTGTTCATCTGAAATGTGAAGAATAAATTAATTCAAAATTATAAATTATAAAAACAATTATCCATCTGGTTATATCTGTAATAACTCACTTACAAAGCTGCTAACATCATAACAACTAGCATCAGTTGATAGCTAAAGATAAATCCTAAATACTAACTACTCTGGTAAAAAAGGAAAATGTGTTCTCTCAATGCTTTGCAAAATTTTTTTAGTAATATATTTTTAATCTTTTAATATTTTATACATGGTATTTTGTGATGATTTGAATTGCATCAATTTATTTTGCAATTTGATAATTATTAAAACATACATGCCTCTATCTGTATTTGGATTATATTAAGGATGTGCCTGAAGAATTATGTTTATTATTGATGCTATGAGTTATTCCATATGAATAGTTAATGTCTCAAGGAATTTAAGATAACTAAGCTATTCTTTTATTAATGTTCAGGAACTGACAAAAACTATATGCTAGTAATTAAAAGTCAGAGAATTATGGTCTACATTTTTTTTATGGCAACATCACATGGGTAGGTGATCTGTAAACAATCAAACAAACAAACAAAGAAAAAAATCTGAGAGGGGACACTTTTGCATGATATTTGTTTTCTCTTTGGATTCTAATTCAAGACTCAGACTTGCAATCTTCTATCCCCATAATTCTTTTTTTAATTTTTTTTAACGTTATTTATTTAGAAAGAGACATTGAGAGTGTGAGAGCAGGGCAGCGGGCAGAAAGAGAGGGAGAGAGAGAATCCTAAGCAGGCTCTGAGGGGTCAGCACGGAGCCTGATGTGGGGCAAGACATGTAGACAATTTCATGTAGACATGAAATTGAATTTTTGTGTTTTCATGTGCAAAAGAAACCAAGAAAATTATCTTTTCAAAATGGTAAACTTTAGGGATAAAATTTATAAATTGTCTTTAAGATGTCAGGGTAACATGCTAAAATAGACTCGGTTATATTTATTGGCTCTTTTACTTACTAGAATGTACTACAAACAGGTGTTTACTTTTTTCTTGCTTTACTATTGTTTTGATAACAAACCATGTATCTAAATAGGTGTTTCATATCAGATTCTTTTAACAGACAGATTTATCCTTTTAAAACGACTACTGTAGTGTCTGAAAGATTTTTTGTACAAAACACTTCCTATTTAGGTCAGAATTTAGGACCAGTGACTGATTCTGTAAGCTGCTTCTCACAGCCTGAGAACCCAGTTGTCCCACTTTTCCTTACCTGAGCTCCAAATGAGGTGAAAAAGGTACGAGTCTTTCAGGCACCCAGATAGGTTAGAACATTGCCTATCTGGACTGCTCTGCTTCCTCCAGTTTAAGGCAGGGAATTAGGAATTGGGCTGCCACCTTCTCCAGACCATAAGGAGTAGGGGAGGAAACTGGGCAAGGGTAAGCAAAAACACCACACAATTTCCCAAGGTTTGGAATGTGGCTTTTGTTTGGTTGGTTATTGGCTTGATTCCCGTAGACCTTGGTGCTTCCTTGAGAGTTCTTACATGGTTATTTTAGCCAGTCTCTAGTTGTTTGTTGTTATTGTTGTTGTTGTTGTTGTTGTTGTTGTTTTCATGATTCCATGGGAGAATCTGGGCTAACAACTACCTAGCCTGGAATCTTGGTAATGTCCCTTGTGGAGAACTTTTATGTTTATGTTTACAAGAGACATGGTTGTGAGAAAAATATGACCCGTAGTTTTGTTTTCTTGTAATGTCTTTATCTAATTTTAGTATTGGGATAATGCTTGGCTCATAGAATGAGTTAGAAAGTACTTCTTATGCTTCTTTTTTTTTTTTTTTTTTTCCTGAAGAGCATGTAGAGAAATGGTATTTTTTTTGAAATGTTTGGTAGACTTTATCAGTTAGATATCCTGATAATGGAGCTTTCCCTTTTTGTAGGATTATTAATTATTTATTTACGTAATATTTATGTAATTATTGATTTATGTAATAATAGATGGCTATAGGTTATCTATTTCTCCTTGTTTTGGTTTTTTCTTTTTCATTCTTTTTCTTTCTTTTTTTTTTTTTTGCTTTTCAAGATATTTTTCCTTTTCATGAAATTTATCAAATTTGTAGACAAAATTTTTAGTAACATCCAATTATTAAATTTTACTGTCCATAGGATTAACAGTGATAACCCATCTTTTAATTTTGATATTGGTAATTTATATCTTCTCTCTCCCTCTCTCTCTCTCTCTCTATCTTTTGTTAGCTTTGTTAAAGTTCTATGAATTTCACAGATTGTTTAATGAACCAGCTTTTGGTTTAGTTAATTTTCTGTAACATTATCCTGTTTTCAGTATGATTAATTTTTTTTCACTATTTTTTATTAATTACTCTCCCTCGACTCCATTTAGGTTAGATTGTTCTTCTTTCTCCTCTTTTATGGAGAAGCATAGTTATTGATTTGACTTTTATTTTTCCCTTGGTATTGATTTAATGCTATAAATATCCCTCTGAGCATTGCTTCTACTGCATTCTATAAATTTTGGTAATTATATTTTCATTTTTAGTTAGCGCAGTAATTTTTTGATCCCGTGAGTCTTCCTCTCTGATATACACATTACTTATTTAGACTTATGTTAATCGATTTCTAAGTGCTTGGAGATTTTCCAGATATGTTTTTACTATTGATTTCTAGTTCAATCAGGTTATGGTCAGAGAGCATATTTTTGAATAATTTCTAAAAAATTCTAGTTGTTGAGATTTGCTTTGTGGTGCAAAATAGAGTCTGCATTGATGAGTATCTCATGAAAACATGGTATAGTATTTGTTCTTGTTCTCAGGTGCAGTGATTTGTACATGTCAGAGATAACTTTTCTGGTATTGTCAGCTCTTCTATAATCTTGCAAAATTTGGCTAGTGTTTTATTAATTACTTAGAGGTTTTAAAATTTCCAACTATAATTGTGGATTTGTCTATTTCAAAGTCCAGAGCGCTAACCATTACACTACGGGGCTGACTGGATTTGTCTATTTATCCTTTGAGTTCAGACAGGTTTTCCTTTGTGTATTTTGCAGCTGTTGGTTGGTAAACATTAATTTTGTTATATTTTCTCACTAAGTTGATGCCTTTATCATTATGTAATGCCTCTTTACCTCTGATAAAAAGTTTTTTTTTCCTGTTCTTCCATCTACTTTGCCAGATATTAGAATATCCACTTCACCTTTCTTGTTTTTTTTAATTTTTTTAATATTTATTCATTTTTGAGAGACAGAGAGAGACAGAGCATAGCAGGGGAAGGGCAGAGATGAGGGAGACACAGAATCGGAAGCAGGCTTCAGGCTCTGAGCTGTCAGCACAGAGCCCGGCACAAGGCTGAAACTCATGAACCATGAGATCATGACATGAGCCATAGTCAGATGCCCAACCGAATGAGCCACCCAAGAACCCCTCCACTTCACCATTCTTCTGATTATTTTCTTCATGGCATATTTTTTTCATCATTTTACCTTTAGCCAATAAATATAATATATTTGACATGGGTTCCTGGTAGAGATTATACAGTTGAGTCATTTTGCCATCCACTCTGCTCATGTATTTCTTTTATTTCATGAGTTTGAATCATTTGAGTGGAATTATTGTTTTTTATTTAAACTGGTGGTATTTTATCATTTTATGTTTGTCCCTCTCTTTATTGCTTCCCTTTCTCCTTTTCTATCTTCCTATATTTTTTATCTTTCTATCTTCCTACATTTTTTTTAATCTAGTGCCTCTGGGTGGTCTCTGTATATTTTTTTAATTACTTGCTTCATGGGATGCAACATACTAATAGAGTATATATAAGTCTACTCTTATCAATATTTCATCTAAGTGGAATATAGATATCATGTTCTAGGTGCTCAATCCTCAAATCAGTTGTGAGATAATTGTCTGAAATACTATCAGGAAAAATATGTCTCTATTATTTTTACAGTTCTGAATAATTTTGTTTCTTCAGCAAAGAAAAATTGCATGCTAGAGAATGTTACTTTTTCTTCAGACTCAATTGCTCTCATATTCCAAGGCTGTTATAATTTTATCCATCTTCTCTCATTCAAGGGAAAATATTTGTTTACTCTGGAGTCAAATAGTTGACCTCTAGGGAAGGGGCCTTCTTTATCTTCTCCATAGAATTTGCACATATTTCAACTTGTGATAAAACTTATAGACATAAAGTCATTTGGATACATTACAAATAATCATAAAGGACTAGATATTTATGGTTTCTCTCCTGGGAGAGTGTTATCTATGTCACTTCTATGTAAATTTACACATTTATAATTTCAGAGATCTTCCCCTGTGGCACCAAATATCCAGATTGTATATGACTCTTAACCATCTAGTAGTTCCTATCATATTGCCCCCAAAACGGGAAGAATTGGGCAAGGTGAACTATTGTGATAATTACTTTAAGTAACAATTCCTCTGATCTTAGCTTCAGAAACCACATGATTACATTTGAGATAATATTTTTTAAAAAACTAATATTAAAATATTATAAAAAATTAACTCTACAGACATTGGCAACCACATCAGCAATTTTACAAGTGTACTTTTAATAATAAAACAATTTTAGAAACTGAAGATGAGAATAGTAATGTATTGTATTTACTCCTATATTTACCCTTTTAAAATGTGTCTGTTTTTTTCACTCCTATCATCCACACTTCCCTCCTCTTATTATCTTCTGTGTGAAGATCTTCCTCTAGCCATGGTGTAGCATAACTGCTTATGACAAATTCTCTTAAGCTCTTCTTCGTGGCAGAATGCCTTTCCCTCACTTAAATTTTTGAAGGATATGTTCCCTGCATATAAAATTCACTGTTGACATTCATCTTTAAGCACTGAAAAGTGATGTACCAGTTCCTTCTTGATTCCATGGTTTCTAATGAGCAGTCTGTAATCATTCAAGTTGCGATTTTCCTGTAATGTTTTATTTCTCTGTAGCTTATCTCAAGACATGTTTTGCTTTGATTTTTCAGAAGTTTGACCTATGAACTGTCTGCACATGGTTTTCTTTATGATTATCTCCTTTGGGATTGCCAAACTGATAAAATGTACCACTTTGTATCCTCAAACATTTTTTCAGCCATTCTTTTGTTCTCTGCTATAACTCTAATGACACGTGGGGTGCCTGGGTGGCTCAATCAGTTAATCATCTGACTCTTGATTTTGACTCAGACTATGATCTCACGGTTCATGAGTTTGAGCCTTGTGTTGGGCTGTGTGCTGAGTGTGGAGCCTGCTTGGGATTCTCTCTCTCCCTCTCTCTCTGCCCCTCCCCTGCTTGCACCCTCTGTTTTTCTCTCAAAACAAATAAAAGAAATAAAGAAAGAGAGAGAGAAAGAAGGAAAGAAAGAAAGAAAGAAAGAAAGAAAGAAAGAAAGAAAGAGAGAAAAAGAAAGAATTTTAATTACACAGATTAGATCTTTTATTATTTTCCCAGAGATGTCACAGGCTCAATCTTAGCTTTGTCTATATTTTCTATGTCATTTACACTGGATGATTTTTATTGCTTTATTTTCAAGTTCAGTGATGCCTCCATTGCTTCCTTTTTCTCATTGAGCCTATTTAATAAGCTTTCTGTTTGTTTATGGAAACTTAATTGTCAAGTTATCACTTGATTACTTTTTATATCTTTGATATTTCTGTTGAGATTTTCATATTTCTTTCACTTGTTTCAGAAGTGTTGACCAGTGTTTCTTGTAACATTGTGTTGAAAGTTGCTTTAAAACACTTTTTCAGTAATTCCAACATATGTTTCAGGTCAGTGTTGGCTTCTTTTATTATTGAAGTTGAGATAATCCCATTTCTTGTATGAAAAGAAATTGTGGGCTATATCCTAGACATTTGGGGTATTATGTTTTAAGATCCTGGTCCTGGTGAGAACTTCATTTTTAGTAGGAGCAAATCTAATTAGAAGGCTTTTATTTAAATGCCAATTTAGTTTATAAAGCCTCTACAGGTCTCTATCCTTCTCGTGAGTGACCCAGATGACAGAGTTCCACCCCCTAATTTCTTCAGCTCTGGCTTGGGATTGGGAGGGCCACACCTTGTTACTATACCATGAAGAAGAGGGGCAGGGTTTTAACTACTAATTTAGCTTGGATATGGTTCCTGTCTCATTACTGCAGGGGGTTAATAGCCAGAGATTCTTGAATTGTAAGTTCATAGAAAAAATAATTTCCATTGTTTACTTCAGTATTTTCTGCCACACTTTCTTCTCATCCATTCAGATTCCCTATACACATATATGAACCCATTTGCTATTTCCTCTGGTTATCAAAACTCTGTTCATTTCTTACCAATTTTTGTTCTCTTTATCCAGAGGTGGAATAATGTTTATTAAAGTTTTGATAAATTTGTTCTCTGATTTTCTTTTTTTTTAATTTGCCTTTGATTTTCTTTTTTTTTTTAAGTTTATTTATTTTGAGAGAGTGGGAGATAGTATGAGTGTGTGTGTGTGGTGGAGGTGGGTGGGTAGAGAGTGAGGGAGAGAGAGAATCTCAAACAGGCTCTGCACTGGCAGTGCAGAGCCAGATGTGGGGCTCAAACTCACCAAACTGTGAGATTATGACCTGAGCCAAAACCAA
Organism: Acinonyx jubatus; assembly: GCF_027475565.1. Taxonomy (NCBI): domain Eukaryota; kingdom Metazoa; phylum Chordata; class Mammalia; order Carnivora; family Felidae; genus Acinonyx; species Acinonyx jubatus. The sequence goes on along the minus strand of NC_069384.1, from coordinate 20,713,909 downwards.
GAGTCGGTTGCCTAACTAGCTGAACTACCCTGGTGCCTCTGCCCTCTGATTTTCTAATGTTCCTAGTGTTATGTTGACATTTTTTGGAATATATTTATGTAAACATCAAATACATAGCCTAATTTTAAAGTATTTGTGCTTTTGGAATGCTTTTGCATAGAAAGGTTCTGAGTTTTATTTTAAGCACTGCTTAACCATTATCATATTTCATTTGATAATGAGAAAGGCAGAAAATACATAGTTAAATTAATGGGTCATTGAATGAAGACCCTTCAGTTTTAGTAAAGTTAAAGGAAAATTATCTGTTTTAATGATCCAGATTTCCTTATCCCATGTTCTGACTCAAGAAGTACAGGATGAGAATACACAAACTAAAAAAATTTCCAAATTTAAATAATCTCAGTCAGGCTTATTCCAGGCTCTGCTTTTAAACATGAAATCAAAATTTCCTTCTGATTTTGAAAAATAAAAAATCCCTCTCTCAGTTTGTCTAACCAGTCTCAAGAATATTATCAGATATAGGAGAAATCCAGATTTTCTAGCCTGAAACAAGAGTTCAAGACGCAGACTTGTATCTCTTTCATATTATACTTGGCAATTAAACATCAAATACTAAAAAAGACCAAATGATAAATGTCACTTTCCCCCTATTTCCTCTAACAAAAGAGCGGTGACGTGTCTGATCTCTAGCATGAACCTCAGGTTAAATGATATAATCACACGAATGGGAACAATTTGAGATCTGGAGGTTACCTCCTAGTTTTCTTTTTAGGTAATGTATCAGTGGGAGTGTGAACTTCTGTGTGCAGTGATATTGCACGAACTGCTGTGGGGAATCATGTGTTGACCATGCAAAGCAAAGATAACACTTTAAATCTTCGTATACACAGACAAATTGATTATTAAATTCTGATTGCAAAAAAATTACGTCAGTGCAAATTTTCAAGTGCAGTCAAACCTGTATGCAACTTTAAGTGACTATCTCATTCTGAGTTATAAAAAAGATTTTCTAACTTTAGGAACTCTAAAACATCACAAAATCTGAATAGATTGGACACTAGGATAGCACTATTACATATTTATTTACTGTAGCATCTACATTTACAACAGTAGAAAAAATTAAAACAGCAGTAACAAGGTCAAAATCAGTAGGTGGAGGAAGAATGAAGATGAACACTCTAGTCAACAGGTTTGTAAGTGTCCCATGGGCTTGGTTAATTTATTGGTACAAATTAGCAGTTTGAAGAGAAGCTACCTTAGTCCCCATGGTTCACAGTCTGAAATCACCTTGTTACACCTTTTCAAATGAGAAAACTTTAGAAAAAGAGTAAGGTAAAAGTGAAGTTGCAGAAAATCTTAACTGAACATATTGGTGAAATTGTATTCAGGCTCCTTTACGACAACTCTGCCTATATAATATGAGGTGCCTATCCAATGTAATTAAATTGCACATGAAGCGTATAGATGTAAAAAAAAAATGTTGTTGAAGTATTTAGTCAGTAGCAGAGAGGTAAATAATATGAAGTCTAATACACTGCATATATTTATCATCAAGCAACTGTCATAAATAAGTGAAGTTTTATAATTAACAAAACTTGACCTTTGCATATATAATAAAATATTGACTGTCATGGAACACAACACATACCAATATAATAGGAAATGAGCATGCCTAAATTTTAAGACAGAGACTGAGGTTCTAGTAACCAGATTCCAGCAAAGCAAGTAAAAGGAAGAACAATGAACACATCTCTCACTTTAAGTCAAAAGCTAGAAATGATTAATCTTAGTGAGGATGGCTGTCAAAACATGAGATACACCAAAACCAGGCCTCTTGTGCCAGTTAGCCACATAGCAAATGCAAAGAAAAAATTCTTGAAAGAAATGAAAAGTGCTAGTCGAGTAAAGCAGCGAATATATGATTGATAAGAACATGAAATAGCTTTTTTGTTGGTATGAAGAGTGTTCCAGTAGTCTGGATAGAAGATCAAAACAGCCACACTTTGATTTCTTTAGGCCAAAGCCTAATCCAGAGCAGGGCTGGACTGAAGAGCATCAATGTGCAAAGGCTGAAAAAGGTAAGGAGGCTGCAGAAGAAAAGTTGGAAGCTGGCAGATGTCGATTCATGAGATTGAGGGGAAAACACTGTCTCCCTGACACCAAAGTGCAAGGTGAGGCAGCAAGTGCCAATGTAGAAGCTAAAGGGAGTCATCTAGAAGATCTAGCTAAGATAATTCACAAAGGTGGCTACAGGTTTTCTGTGGAGATGAAATAGTCTGGGAAGAAGATGCCATCTAGGATTTCCATAGCGAGAGAGGAGAAGTCAGTGTCTGGCTTCAAAGCTTCAATGGAGAGCCTGACTCTCTTGTTAGGGGCTAATGTACCTGGTGATTTTCACTCAAAGCCAGTGTTCATTTACCGTTCCCAAACTCCCACAGCCCTTAAAAATGATGCTACATCTACTCTGCCTGTGCTGTAGAAATGGAACAACAAAGTCTGTATGACGGCACATCTATTTCCAATATGGTTTACTGAATATTTGTAAGCCTACAGTTGAGACATAGTGCTCAAAAAACAGATTCCATTCAAATGATTACTGCTCATTGACAATTCATCTGGTCAACCAAGATCTCTGATGGAGATATACAACAACATTAATGTTGTTTCCATGCCTACTAACACAAAGTTTATTCTGAAGCCCATGGAACACAGAGTAATTCTAACTTTCAAGTCTTACTATTTAGGAAATAAATTCCATAATGGTATAGCTGCATACATAGTGATTCTTTTTATAGATTTGGGAAAAGTAAATTGAAAACCTGGAAATGGTTCATCATTCTAGATGCCACTAAGAACATTTTTGATTCATAGGAAGAGGTCCAAATATCATTAACAGGCATTTGGAAAAAGTTAATTCTAATCCTCATGAAGACTTTGAAAGGTTTAAGACTCCAGTGGAGGAAGTAACTGCAGAAATGGTAGAAATAACAAGAACACTAGAATTATAAGTGGAGTCTGAAGATGAGACTGGTTTGCTGCAATGTCACCTTAAAACTTGAATGCATCAGGAGTTGGTTCTTACGAACGAGCAAAGAAAATGTTTTGTTGAGATAGAATTTACTGTTTTAGATGCTGTGAAGATTTGTTGAAATGACAGCAAAGGATTCAAAATATTACATAAACTTAGTTGATAAAGCAGTGACAAAGGTTGAGGGGATTAACTCCAATTCACAAATTCTACCTTGAATGAAATGCCATTGAACAGCATCACCTGCTACAGAGAAATTGTTCATGAAAGGAAGAGTCCATTGAAGCAGCAAATTTCATTATTCTCTTATTGTAAGGAGTTACCACAGCTACCCCAAACTTCAGCTAGCACCACCCTCATCAGTCAGTGGCCATCAACATCAAAATAAGACCCTCCAGAGGCACCTGGGTAGCTCAGTCAGTTAAGGGTCCAATTTCGGCTCAGGTCATGATCTCACAGTACGTGAGTCCGAGCCCCGGATTGGCCTCTGTGCTGACAGCTCAAAGCCTGGGACCTGTTTCAGATTCTGTGTCTCCCTCTCTCTCTGCCCCTCCCCTGCTTATGCTCTTTCTCTCTCTCTCTCTCAATCTCTGAAAACTAAACATTAAAAGAAAAAAAAAAAAGAAGACCCTCCATAAGCAAAAATATTATGACTCATTGAACACTCAGATGATGGTTAGCATTTTTTAGCAATGAAAAAATTTTAAATTGAAGTATGTATATATTTTTGGACATGATGCTATTGCACACTTAATAGGCTATGATTTAGTATAAACAAAATTTTCATATGCATTAGGAAACCAAAAAAATCATTTGACTCTCTTTATTGTAGTGGTCTGGAACTGAACACACAATATATCTGGGGTATGCTTGTGTAAGTTGGAAACATAAACACACATATATGTGTTGATCCTCTCATATGTACCAGTCTGTTTAGATTTCAAACATTAATGTTTATTTAATTATCCGGTGATCATAGTGATGTAGGACCATGTCAACCTTCCAGAACCAGATTTGGGCACATCCATATGTAAAACTTGATGTACAATCACATTACCTAGAGTGCCACTTGCTTTTATATGTACTTTAAATTTTTCTAGAAGAATATAGGTGTGGGACACTTGGGTGGTTCAGCTGGGGAAGCATCTGACTCTTGATTTTGGCTCAGGCCATGATCTCACAGTTCGTGGGATCGAGCCCCATGTTAAGCTCTGTGCTGACAGCATGGGGCCTGCTTAAGATTCTCTCTCTCCCTCTCTTTCTGCCCCCCCCCCAACGCACACTCCTTCTCTCTCTCTCTTTCTCAAAATAAATTTAAAAAAAAAAGACTATAGGCTTGACTTGAATGAAGAAGCTCCCAGAATGCTTTACCGGAGCGATTGCAAACTTTAACGTTTGGTCATGTCAGTCACAGTGACTCTGAATCTTATAGATGTCCTTTAAACATTGCCAATGACAGATATTTCCTATTTGAGTGGAATTTATGCCCAAATGTTTTTGTTGGGATGCAAATACATTTTGTCTGTATAAGAGAGGGTGTTTTGGCTTGCTTCAGCCAAGTTGGATTTCTACAAAGGATAATTTTTTTTGAAGAATTAAAAGGAATCGTTTCTTCCTCAGACTTAGATTCCTATTGAATTAGTAGGAGCTTTGAAGATGTCTTTTTACTTTTTTTTTTCTGTACTAAATACTCACTTGTGATGCTTGTCATGTCAGAAATCCTTTCTGCCTGCAGCTGAGGAAGAATGTGTGCAGCTGCCTGATAACCTACTCATAAAGGAAATCAGAGTTCTCTCTCCCACCATAAAACAAATAAACAAACAATCAAAAATATATTTACACATTCAGAAATCAAGAAGGAGAAAATATTTTTCCAAAAGTCTTCCAAAATAAACTCTATTATAATTACACGTAGCTGCATATAGCTAAGTGCAAATTTGACCTACACTTTGCTACTCTGAGGTCTAGCTATGTGTAGGCAAGTCTAGAATATAGGTTGTGTTTGCTCATTTGGGCTCTGTTTATGTGAAGGACGCGGATCATCCTGGAAACCATTTACATCAAAGGAAATTAGGATTGCTACTAACATTATGGTCAAGGACAATTTAACCGCACTGCAGAAAAAGATTATTTTAAAACGTGGTATCTATTACTCGTTTTTGCCTTTAGTTTTTGCCCTAAGTAGGTTCATGCCTGACTCCTAGGATTATAGAACTGCAATTAATGAGCAAGAAAAAACTTTGCTAAATGGTTTAATAAAAATGTCAGTTGGAATTCAGGGCACGTTGACAAGCACCATTCTGGGGCAGACATTGGTAGAGTCAGACATTCGGTGTTTTTAGGGCTGCAGGAGAAAGGGCCCTCAGCACAAATGTCATACTTGGTAGTTCAGTCATCAGTAATCCAAGTGTGGGCAGAAGTTCTGGAAGCATCACAGTATGGACAATGCCTTTGGCACAGATAAAGCATCTTAGATGTTACTCCAGCATAGAGACAAAATGGAAGAGTAGATAAGAAAATTCATAGTTTCTATACGGGACAAGGGGACTATTGGCTATTTGATGGAGCACATGTAAAGCATCCTCTGACATGTCCTCAATTTATTAAAAGTGTCTTCGACTGGTACTGAAATAACAGTCAGACAATTAGGTACCAAACCTGTTCAATGTTTTGTGCTTGATGCCCATAGCTGTTCTAGATATTTTAGATGCTGGGGGCTTTCACTTTAGAGTTAGTTCCCTGAAATGGGGGCAGCCGGGTGGCTAAGTCAGGTAAGTGTCTGACTTCGGCTCGGGTCATAATCTCACAGCTTGTGAGTCCGATCCCCGTCTCGGGCTCTGTGTTGACCGCTCAGAGCCTGGAGCCTGCTTCCGATTCTGTGTCTCCCTCTCTCTCTGCTCCTCCCCAGCTCGCAGTCTGTTTTTCTCTCTCAAAAATAAATAAGAGAACATTTAAAAAAATAAAAATAAAAACTTCTCTGCATTTTCCTCTGCATTCTCCTAGAAACCCAACAAGGCACAACTGAAGTGAAAGATGAGTTGTGTTTCACGAATTATTTGTGTGCTAGTCCCCGTGCCTAAGTATGTATAATTCTAACAGTTCACTTTGTATTACTTCTTAACTCTTATTTGAACAAAATGTGCCATTGAGAATTCATCTCATAAAGAGCTGGAAGAATATTGAAATAGAATAGCAGATACCAAGTTAAAACACAATGAAAGACTTTTGTGTGTTATTGTAGACAGACTCGAAAGCAATTGTCCACTCTAGAATTATTTTATCTTAACTGTAATAATTTCAAAAGCAATACACTTTAAATTATAGAAAAATCACAGACAAAGATACATTTTGAGAGGTATGTGCTAAATTAGCTTACTTCAAAGGGCACACTAATGATAGTAATTTGTTTTTGTTTTCATTGTAGACAATAGCAAATACACGTGGAGGTTATCAAAATAAGCTACATTGAAAGTGAAGCCAATAAAATCTGAACAAATATATATCTAGGCTAACATCATCGAAAAATGTTTGAGTTCCATCCAATATTTTAAAAGACTGTAATATATTACTCATAACTTTATAATGTGAAATTGAGTGAAACAATATATGTAACAACTTTGTACAGTGACAGATGGCAGCTAGATTTATAGTGGTGATTGCTTCACGATGTATAAATGTTGAATCACTATACTGTACACTTGATAACTAATATAAAATCGTATGTCAACGACACAAGTAAAAATAATAATTAATGAAGTAGGCCACAAAAAGAAAAATATATATGCATCTAAAGAATGCATATGAAGGCATTTATGTTTGATATGAGGAAATGTTTATTAAATCATCATTTTCATAGAGATTGGTATTTTATACATACAGAACTAAGATATACTTATGTGTGATATAATAAACATAAAAAATAGAAATAAACTTAAAAGAAAAAATTTAGTTAAAAACCTTAGCTAATAACGTAGCAGCAAGGCAAGAACAGGATCTACAAAGATTCTAATACCTTATTTATAAGCAAATTCCACATCAAAGAAATATATGAAAAAACAGACCTTAAAATCATGTTCAGATAAAAATATTTTGCATAAATCTATTTAATCTCTCTAATGTTATATATCCATGATGTTCCCAAACGTCAGCAAATTTCAGTTTTCCATTATAATACTTTAATGTGTATAATGGTAAGCTAACATCTAATTATAAAAATGTAAATTATAAAAATGTCATAATGCTATAAATGATTAATGTTTTGTATGTGTTCATATATGTGGATGTGGATCGGAGTTGACATTTCCTTTTTCTACCATAATTTTTTTTTTTATAACTGACTACCTCTCACTGAATCCCTAATCTTCTCATTTCAGAACTAGTTCTTAATCCAGTGTCCTCAGTGTTGTTTGAGAATTTCATAGACCCATTTTCAAACTGGCAGGTAACCTGACCCTCTAGATTCCTCCAGAATCGGAGGCAGGAACACAGTGGACTCTCCAACTCTAACAGTGATCATGGATTCTGAGGTTAGGTTCTCTCCAAAATCAAGGACTTACACTAAAGAGCAGGTCCAAATAAGAGACTTCAGACAAAATTATTTTCATTACTTGTTGGGTCTTTTTTTTTTCCCTTAATGTTTTATTTTTGAGAGAATGTGAGCAGGAGAGAGGCAGGGAAAGAGGGAAACAGAAGATCTGAAGCAGACTCTCAGTTGACAGCAGCAATCCCCATGCGGGGCTCAAACTCGTGAACTGTGAGATCACAACCCGAGCTGAAGTCCTTCACTCAACTGCCTGAGCCACCCAGGGGCCCCTTTGTTGTGTCTTTTTATGTTCACCCTGGAGCCCAGCAAGATGACTGATGCTGGTGTAGTTTCAATCATTTTTTGATTTTACCCATGGTAATTATCATCTCATTTCTTTTTTTAACGTTTATTTTTGAGACAGAGAGAGACAGAGCATGAACGGGGGAGGGTCAGAGAGAAGGAGACACAGAATCCGAAACAGGCTCCAGGCTCCGAGCTGTCAGCCCAGAGCCCGACGCGGGGCTCCAACTCACGGACCGTGAGATCGTGACCTGAGCCGAAGTTGGTCGCCCAACCGACTGAGCCACCCAGACGCCCCTCTCATCTCATTTTTAAGTGTGGTTGTCCCTCCTCTTTTTTTTAACTTTAAAATACTATGTTTATTTAAAATACTACATTTAATGATTCAAAGTTGATCATCTAATCTGCGAAATCACATTATTGATGTGATCGGAGGTTCACATGACAAGCTAAAAATGTATCTCATGTTTTTTGTCAGCATTCTTGATGAGAACAGTTTGAATTGTCAAGCATTCACAGAACAAGAGAGTACATAGCACATAGAAGCAAAGAGTTCTAATAAGAAAGAAATTAACTGAGTCTCAAATGTGAAGGACAAGGGCAGAGATAAAAATAAAGCTGATAAACATAAATTGAATATGTAAGGATAAAAGAAAATGGAAAGCCCATCCCATAATAAAAATGCCTCCCAAAAATAATGGTTTTCAGCAGAAAGCAGACAAAGAGAAATTGAGAACTCTAGAAAAGGTCAATAATCCAATTAGGAGTTGCTTGTCTTAAAGCAGTCATATTCCTGGTCTAAAAAATTGGGCACTCATAACAGACCAGTAACTTGGTGTTCCTTTAAATTAAGGATGAAAAAAAAAAAAAAGAATGAAAGAAAGAAAGAAAATAGATCCGTTCAATACCATTTAGTGAGGAAAGAAAATTTGAACTTTTTTCCCTCAGCATAGAACAAGAAATTAATCACACATATTGAATGCAACATTAAATGTTATCTTCCTTTGGTTTATCTTGCTATCATGAATTTTTGAACAGATAATCCCAGGAAGGGTACATGGAAAGCTTTAACAGGTAATAAAATACATCGCTCCTTCTATGTAAACAAGATGTGATTTACTTCTTACGAACTCTATAGTCCTTATCTTTTATATAGAGACGGTTCAGTTGTCATAATTATTAAGTGAGGCAAAAATACTTAAGAGTTGTGCTGGATATATTTTTAACTATAAATAAATGTTAATTATTACATTTGATTCACAAATGTTATCTAATGTGTGTAGGGTAGTGTGGCCTTTATATCCTCGAAAACACTCAAACGAGATAAATAACCCAGATGAGTTTCTGCTGTGGAGTTCAGAAACTTTCAGAAGAAAAGGATCTACTAGTATTTCATGAGTTACGTAAGTAATCAATGTGGAAATATGAGTCTGCCTAAGAATTAATCCAACACAGAGAAAACCGAATGAAGGATGGAAAAAGAAAGAAGTATTGTCAAAACCAGCCAAATCAAATGATGGCTCTATTCTTACTTTTATGTGTGTCAGTGAATCCAAATTTATTTGTTTAAATCCGATTTAGTTGGGTTTTTAATCATCTGGAATTAGTTTCAGTATTCCTGAAAAATGCAAGAAGTACTCCCTACGGATATTTAATTGTGTAACTGTTTCACCGTCAAAGGACGTCACAAAGCACCAGGAAATAGTTTCCCAGATCAATGAATGATCAAATCAATTAAAAGACACACACAAAAATCACAGAAGCCGACCTTGATTTTAAAATGTCAATTTCCCCAAACTGGATAAAAGATAAATAGGATGCCTCTGTATAATAACTTCAAGTTTCCTAAGCATAATGCATATATTTACCAAAAAACACTGCTGCAAATGTTTTCACTCTAAACGCATAATCACCAAGTAAAATGACGCTACTCTAATTTTGATACACAAGTGGATCCCTTGAAAAACGAATTATAAGTGATTTGCTTCAGAGCTACATCGACTTGCATTTCCCTTTTCTTATGAAAATCTTAATATGAAGGACACACTATACATCACAGGAGAAAGACATACAATTTCTGGAGAGAAGACATTGACTACGTAAAACACAATGTGATCGAACTGATATTTGGCTGCTACATTAACAAAAAAAAATCACTATTCCAACATTCCCCTTCCATATGGAAAAAGGACTAAAGAAATGTTGATGTAAAACTTTAATTTATCAATGAAAAATTTAATTCTTAATAATCTTGAGGCAGAAGATAATTTGATTGGGGGAAAAAAAGCTAATGGGAGATCTAAACTATCAGACGTCTCAAGTGGGACAGCAATGTAATATGTTTCATATTCATATTTTTTAAAGAAAGTTCTCGAGACACCATTTTGAAAATGGTGATGCAAACATAAGTACCTGCTCATTATCTTCTCAGACAAAATTCTTTCCAAATGGATCTTTCTTTGATAGAGCTATAACAAGCTCAATTCAATTTATTTTTATATTGAAGGTTTATACAAAGTGCCATAAAACATGCCTTACAGAGAATTAAAACAATGAGAAATACCTCATTGTACTGAGTGCAATGTCTGACATGTACTAACAGAACATAGAGTCTGCAGATAAGCTGGTGTATAAGAATATTGAAATTTAAGGCCACTTCTGATTAAAATAACTTTCATTCTCTGAAGAGGAGAGGGTAATTTTAAAACGGAGTATGATTCAATAAAATAAAGAAAAGAATAAAGAAATATGAAGGTGCAATATAACAAAGAGCAATTCAATGAGAAAGAATATTTTGTAACAAAAACGTGGGCATATTTATTTTTAATTGAAGTATTATTTACCTATAATAACACTTAATATGTACAGTTCAATATGCTTTGGTGACTGGATGTGGTTTTATGACTTCATCTACAATCAAGATACAGAATTAGGGGTGCCTGTGTGTCTCAGTGAGTTAAGCGTCCGACTCTCCATTTTGTCTCAGGTCGTGATGTCATGGTTTGTGAGATCGAGCCCCGCTTCAGGTTCACAGAGCCTGCTTGAGATTCTCTGTCTCCCTCTCTCTCTCTGCACCTCTCCCACTCGTTCTCTCTAAATAAACAAGTAAATAAATAAATATGCAAAATTAATCCATCGCCCCATAAAGTTCTCACACAGCCCTTTTCAGTCAATAGCCCTCCTGCCCCCACTACCAGCCTAGGGCAATAACTGATCTGTGTTCAGTTTCCAGTTTTGCTTTTTCTACAATGTCATATAAATTGAATCGTGCAAAATATAGCATGGTTTCTGACTTCTTTCATTGAACATATTTTTGAGATTCATGCATGTATGACTAGTTTGTTCCTTTATATTGCTGAGTATTTATATTGTATGAATATACCAAACTGTGCTCATTATATTTCATTATATTAATGAATGTTTTGTGTTTTTTCCAGTGTTTGCCTCATATGTATAAAACTGCTGTGAACATTCAGATATAAGCGTTGGTATTAACATATGAGTGCATTTCCTTTAAGTAAATGGCTAGGAATAGAATGGTTGGGTCATATGCTAGGTTGAGTTACCAAAGAAATGGCTCACCAGTTTTCACAGTAATTGGAGTTTTTTACATTCCTACCAGCAGTCTATAAGAATTCCAGTTTCTGTATGTCATTTCCAACACTTGATATGACCAGTCTATCTAATAGGTGTCTAATGTTAGCTTGTAGTTTTACTGAACATTTCCCTAATGATTCATGATATTGAGCATCATTTCACATACTTCTTTCATATCCATAAACTTTTTGGGTAAAATTTCCTTCAAACAGTGCCCATTTTTTTAATTTGGCAATTATTTTAATATTACTGAAACTTGAGCTTTCTTTGTTTCTAGATATACATGTTTTATCAAATATTTTGTATATTTCTCTCCAGTATGTGCCTTGTCTTTTCATTATCTAATAGTGTCTTCTGAAGAGGTACGGTTTTCAATTTTAATAAAATTAATTTCATCCATGAATTATTATTTTAGTATCATATTTATGAAATCATTGCCTAAAAGAAAGTAACATGAACTTACGTCTTCTGGGAGGTTAATTTGTACAGATATGACCTTTAGGTCTGTGAGCCATTTTGAGTTGATTTTTATATATGGTACCAGATATGGATCAAAGTTTATTTTTATGCACTTGGATCTAATTGTTCCATTACTCTTTTCTGCAAAGAATATCCTTCCACCGGTGAGCTGACTTTCCATCTTTACTAAAACATATTAATCCATATGCATATGGATGTTCTAATCTGTTCTACTAGTCTATTTGTCTTCTTAATGTCAATCCTACATTATTTTAGACAATGTCTTTGAATGAGGAAGTATTAACCTTCCAACTTTGTTATTTTCTTCAAGTTGTTTTGGCTATTCTAAGTCTTTTCTATTTCCATATGATCTTGGGAATCAGCTTTTTTATTTCTATCAAAAAAAAAGTTTTCAGGCATCAGGACACAGTAAGAGATTGGTTACATATAAAGGCATTGATCAAATAAGGAAACATTTTTCTTTTCAAATAAGGAAATGTATGAATGAGAACAGGAATCAAGTTTCTCACTGGTAATTAATGAAGTTGTAAATCTGGAACAGAGATGCCTTAATAAGTTAAGTGTCGTTATTAGTTGAGCAACTATAGCCAATAATTTTTTTAATTTTATTTTTTTTATTTTTTAAAGTTTATTTATTTTTGAGAGAGAGCCAGAGACAGAGCATAAGTGGGGGATGGACAGAGAGAGAGGGAGACACAGAATCAGAAGCAGGCTCCAGGCTTTGACCTGTCAGCACAGAGCCCGATGCGGGGCTCGAACCCACAAACCCAGGAGATCATGGCCTGAGCCCAAGTCGGATGCTTAATCAACTGAACCGCCCAGGTGCTCCTAGCCAGTAATTTTAATATAACCTTTTTAACCTGTAATTTCCCCCCAAAGGCAAGCATCTTAGAATAACGTATTCTTTCATTGTTTGTATACTGACAGATTGAAAACATTTCCTGAAATGCTTACATTTCCTGAAATGTTTATAAAACCTCATAATTACGGAAAATATTAGTTGACTAACTTTCGGTCATCTTTGGCTAAAATTTGCCTCTCAGACTCTACATCCAGTCTCTCGGTATATCCCATTCATTGTACCTCCAAAATATATCTAAAATATGAACACTCTTCAAGTACCTTTATGCTACTATCTTGATTCAAGATGACATTATCTCTCAGCTATATTAAATATTATATGTGATCTCAATACTTCTATTATTTCCCTTTGTGGTAAATTTGCACTTAGTAGCCTTAGTGATCCATTTTAACTTAATTCGATTTGTGCCATTCTTTTTGCTCAAAACCATGCAAGGGCTCAATACTTCTATCAGACAAAAGCAACGGCGTCTACATCCTACATGATACAAATTCCAGTTACCACCCCGACCTCACTAACTACTCTTTCCAGACACATTGTTTGTATTGTTCCACATATATTTCTGCCATAGGGTATTTACACTAGCTGCTGCTGCTGCCGATAGTGATACCCTCATGGCTAACTATTTTATATCCTTTATATCTACACTTACGTCACTTCTTAGTGTGTCTTACCTGACTACACTATTTTAAAATTGCCACTGCCATCTCTCTGAATCGTGACATTTCCAATTCTCTTCACCCTGCATTACCTCTTATAGCACATTAACCTCCTAACAAACTATAAATTTGTGTTACTTCCCCTAATGAAATGTAAGCTCAATACTGAAAGCTATTTTTTATATATTTTGCGTACTGATCTGTCTCAAGAAACTACTCCTTGCTAAAGGCATTTGAGTATTTATTGAATATTCTTGAATGAATAATCAGATTAAGGAAATAGGTATTTTTAATGGCTGCTAATATTCATTTATTAAATGCTTATAAGTTAATAAAATATTAATTGTTCAGGGATTGCTCTAATGATGTATTTAGATCACCTAGATTTAAATACAATGAATGACCATAGCATATAACTTTTGGGTTTGTTTGTAATGGATATGGGAAACTGGCTACCAAAGATTTTTTTTTTAACGTTTATTTCTTTGAGAGACAGAGTGTGAGTGGTAAGGGCAGAGAGAGAGAGGGAGAGGGAATCCCAAACAGGCTCTGCACTGCCAGCACAGAGCCTGACACGGAGTTCTTGACCTGGACCCAAATCAAGAGTTGGACACTTAACCAACTGAACCACCCAGGCACCCCCAAAGATTTTTTTTAAGACTGGGAGGAAATTTCTGACATCTTTATTCTCTGCCACTGAATCACAAAATATAAAACCATTTGCTGTAATTGTTATCTATTTTGTGTATAAACTATGTATGTCTGGATATATTACATAAATATATATACAGAAGTTCAAAATCATAAAATATTGTTATAAATATTAAAGACAATTACTTTCTATTTACTTTGAATGTATTGTTTTACTGAAATAAATGCATACATTTATATCAAGAATATATATATGATGCAAAACTTTAATAGAACGTAACTATTTACCATAATAGTTAATCACAAATCTTCCCCTTTTTAAAAATTAAAACAAACATTTTTAATGTTTTAAAAATACAATTGATCAGATTAACAGAAACCTGCCGTTAATTTCATCAGCTATCAGTATTTAGCACCTGCAATATCTCCAGATAAATAAGTCCTTTAAATTTTAAAATGAAGTAATAAATAAATTAGATAAGCTAACATTTATGAAGCCTGCCTCTATGAAAATAAGATGATTTTGAGTTATATTTGTATTCTTTCTTGTAACATGTCTCCTACATGAAAGATTATCCATCTTTACTCCCTATGTATTTCATTAACCATTATGAAGTTAACTGATTTAATTATATCTTAGTAAGTGTCTCATATTAGGCAAAAAAAAAATTACTCCTTTTTAAAATGCTAGTGACACAGAGGAGTTAATCTAAAACTATAATTATAGCCACAATACAACTGTGAATACCTATCTATATCCATATATATATTTATATCTAAATTTCAGCATTTTAAAATAACAACAACAACAAAAAGGTAAAACTAGGATGTCTATCTAACTTTTCAGTTAACAGAGGAAATATAAGGGAAAAAACCTACTGATGTTTCCAATCCCGCTTACCCTGCTTTATTTCTTGGTGGTGTGTATAAACAATTATAAAAATTTAGAAATCAAATAATCCTTTTGATATTAACTATTAGTTTAAAAAGCAATAACTGTGGCATTATGAAATACTTATGATAGTTTTGAAATTACTCAGCCCAGAGAGCAAGCTGGCATTCTACAGAATTTTTGAAAATCAGCTATAAACATGGGTGTATGCAGGTAACAGATCTTGGCTGGGATTCTTTCAGCTATTGTGGCCGCTGAAGTGGCTAATTTTCTCCCAACTATGAATGCTAATTAGGTGGAAATGAGCTACAGGCTAAGTTTCTACATCACATTGTGCAACCCCAAGGCTCAGAATGTGACCGTATGGCTGCAGCGGAAGGAATTAAGCTTCTCGAATCCTGCAGTTTATTAAAGTGCTCACAGGCGGGTAGTCACTCTAGCTGGGGTGTTAACTTTATATGTACCTCTATACAGCCCCCTAAAATGGGATTGTTAGCAAAGAAACTTCACCACTACCACTATTTTTGTACCTTTGAGTAAAAATGAAGGCTGACAAAAGAAGTACTTAACAAAACTTGTGGGATGTACCTAAGCCATACTTAGGAAGTGATTTGAATAATTAAAGAAATGTATCAAAACAAAACAAACAAAAAGATACATAAAAGCAATTAACATGAGAATGTAGCTAAAGTAGACCCTCTCCAAGATAAGTGATGGGAGAGAAAAATCCTAGAAGACAGGATTCATGAAAGAGAAAACAAAAACAAAACCTTGGAATTTTTTGTTTTAATTTGGAAGAAAAAGAATAAAGATTTTCTAATAGAAGGAAATGGTTAAAAATATATAAGCAAACTAGAGTAAAAGAAGAAAATTGAAAAAACACATGATAACATCAATGAATTTATTCCAATACATTTGGGGAAAAAAAGGGAAATATCTGGGAAATATAAATTAATTTTTAAAAAGTCAAAGGAATATAATCTCTAAAAACACACTACTCATTATGGAAAGTTATTTGGTAGAAAAATTATTCCACTAATCAATTATTATTATTATTATGGAATTATTATTCCACTAATTAATTATTCCACTAAATAAGATGTTTTCAGTATTACAGGCGATTTTTCCTGAATTATGAAAGGTCAAGTCTTCCCAAAACTCTTTTTGATAATAGAAGGTAGAAAAACAGGACAAGATAACCTACTTGTTTTATAAGGTTAGTATAATTTTGTAAATGAAACCAAAATGCAATCTCACCTAAATGCAACATTAAATATGAAACCACTTAGTGGAATATTAAAATAATATGCCATCATCAAGTATTGTGGGAAAGGAAAAATTATAAATATAAGCTTATAGTGGTTTTTTTTGAAAAGTAACATAAAACAGGCTGCCGTCAAAGTCATATAATGCAC